>NW_026294469.1:0-665000 GCF_007827085.1 Peromyscus californicus insignis | reverse complement strand
CTATACTACTGGTACTAGAAATGTCAGCTGCATGAGAAAAGCCTGTTCTTGTTTCTCAGGAAATCCCTTTTCCATCCACAAATCTGCTAGCGTTAACAGACACGCTTTCTGGTTTCCAGTGCCAGGGAGTTATGCCCTGTCCTTGTTTCCCACCCACCTCTCCTCCTTTGCAGGCAGGGTCTCTGCTTAAATCAGCAAAGTCATACTCGGGCTCAAGTCACCTTCTGCATCTCTGAGGACTATCACCCAGCGTTACCTCGGGGCTCAAACTGGATCATCTCACTGCTCACTAGCTTGGAATACCAAATCAATCCAAAGTTATTCTTTTGGTGTTGAATCCCCCTCCCCCCACCCTTCTTTTGGTGAAACTTTTATTTTCTTGTGACTGCTAAAATTTTATAAGCATTTATAGGTATTTTAAGCCAAACCATATTCTGCCAGGCCCAAAGTCAATCACAATAAACTTAAACTTTTCAGCTTTGATCACTGCTAAGAAAAGGTTCCATTTTACTTTCCTGAACATTGAGAAAACGAACAAAAGTTTTACACTTGCCTTGTCTCTGATTTACAGGCTTCCATATTATCAGGACAGAGATTCCAAAGCCTTGTTAGCTCCTCACTATAAAATAATAGACATAATTTCATATGGATGGCATCCTCAGTATGTTGTAAAATTGCATATATAACGTAAGTAGTAGGTTGGGGGTGAAGAAAGTAATTTTCTACATAAGTATATATTTAATGATAATTCAATCATTTTTCAGAATCTATTCAATCACAATAAAAAATGAGGAGTTGACTGGAGGGGTTCAGTAACTACAAGTTGAGCTGCACTGGCCTAAACAGTTGAATTGCCCATGACATGGAAAGGATGGCAAGAGACAAGTGCTTGGAAGTGGTAGACAAAAGGATGGCTTAAGTGGCTGAAGAATTCACACTCACAGTTTTGAGCAATAGAAATGGTTAGCTTTAGTCACTCGTGTATGTACCAAATACAAATTCATGATCCCTGTACATGTGGAAAACTGGAGAGTTCTTGTCTTTTTGGTTGTGAGCCTAGCCTTTAACGGCTGAGCCATCTCTTCAGCCTACCTGGAGAGTTCTTATAGTAATATTTTCAAGACATAAAAATAGCAAGAACATATGAAGGCAAGTGGACATACTTTCCAATCAGGATTTTCTTGTTGGGCCCTTTGCCTAAGAAGTCTTCTGGGGCTGCTCTCTTTCGCACCACTCTTGTGGGCTTGGTGTCTGATGCTCTGTGAACAAATGAACAAAACACACACATTCTGGGGACTGTATATGGATAGCAGGAATCGGGGAGTGTTTCTGTGGTAAGCACTTGCCTAAAGTGCAAAAGCCCAGCAAAACGAACAAAATCTCAGAAAAGCCCAGAGAGCTACTTACTGGTTTTGCCCTAAAATATGAAAGCTTCACAGTATGAGAACACTCATCAGACAAAAATACCACATTATAGAGCAATAGACAACCATCTCAACAATACCAACTTACTCTGAGAACTATCAAACTACTTTGAAATGTCCTTTTCCTATTTCTTGTGATGAGTATCTATTTACCTTTCTTTCACAAAACTTGGGCAGCCTTCATTTTTCCATGAGTTCCAGTTTTCTTCAGTGTTTAAAATATGCTAGGATAAACAAAAGACATTACATCTACATAAAGGAATAGTTTGGAATTATGTTTGGTACTATGAAAACTAGTGATCAAATACATACCTCTACCATCTTTGAAAATCTTTCTCCATCGGGGGGATTTTCAGATAGTAGCTGTGATTAGAAAGAATATACTAAGCTTTCAACAACTTTCTGCATCATAGGAGTGGTTTGCAGGCAGAGAACCAAGAAGTGTTTGTGTTCTTGTACCTGAGCTTAACTTTATCCTTATTTTCCTATTTGGGGCTGAAACAAAGAAAATTCTAAATTTCCATTTTTTCAATCATGGGTTTGTTGCATGTTGGACTTACTTGGTAGACTGATTTTGTAGTATCTTCAATCCAGAGTGATTGCTCATCAGTTAAAACATAGTTTGAACTAGGGAAAGAGAACAAATGCATGCATGAGCATATGTATTCACGCTGAGGTTTATTTATGGCACCAAAAAATAACCATTATTGTGTCAAAAATTACCAAGAACCATCACATCACAAATTTGAGGATTATGAGAAAATCCTTGACTTCGTTGTCAAGTGTTAGAATTGAAGGTAATGAAAGTATAAAGGCAAGTAAAACATTCAATTAACTGATCTGAATTTAAGGAGATAAAAATCTGAGAAAACATTAACACAATACTCTATGTGATACATCCTCAGATAGGAATGCTATATTTCCTTTAAAAAACATTCAAAATACAAACCCTAGAAAAGGCTACTGCTTCAAAGCTATCACCAAATGCACCTAGATTGTCATCTGCCGGGATCCGACCACAGGCTCAGAATCTGCAGAGCCATTTCATGCACATATTAAGGAGAGTACAGTGACTTAATGACTTTCCCAAAGCTCAAAGCTTGAATTCAAACCTAGGTCTGAGTCCAAGCCCCAGATCTTTTTACATCATGACACTAAACTTTATCACAGAATAAAAAATTATATTTTTGGGTGGGTATCCTGTGCTACTTAATGACAATTCTGAAGGAACTGCAGTAGGTGCTGACACTGGAATATGGATTCTGCAGGCAAGAAAGCAATGTCCTTTTTGCAACTCATATGGCATTGATTTGTATACAAGCAACAGGGTTCTGGCTTTAGTTATGGACAGGAGAAGAAGAAGTGGTATGCTTTTATGGTGGAGGGTTTTAGACACAACAGAGATCCTGATGAGGTTATATGAAAACCCAAAACAGAACTGTGTGTGTGTAGGAGGTGTGGGGGGCAGAGGTCAACTTTGGGTGTTATTCCTCAGGTGCCATTCACTTTGTTTTTGGAGAACGGGTATCTTACTGAGACCTGGTACTTGATGATTATGATTGGGCTTGGCTAGCTGGCCAGCGTGCCTCAGGGACTTTCCTGTGCACACCTGCATCACTGAAATTACATGGTGTGTCCTACAGCTGGCTATTTATGTAGGTGCTGGAGAATGAACTTGGGTTCTCATGCCTGTACCATAATCACTTCATCAACTGGGCTATCTCCCAGTACCTAGAACTCACCTTTGGTTCAAAATTTTCTTTGCTTCTTTCAGTTCTAATGTCCTTGATGGCTTATACTATGTGAGAGTATTGTTTCTTTTTTTTTTTTTTTTTTTTTAAAGATTTATTTATTTATTATGTATACAGCATGTATGACAGCAGGCCAGAAGAGGGCACCAGATTTCATCACAGATGGTTGTGAGCCACCATGTGGTTGCTGGGAATTGAACTCAGGACCTCTGGAAGAGCAGTCAGTGCTCTTAACCTCTGAGCCATCTCTCCAGCCCCCGAGTATTGTTTCTTTAGTTTACAATTTAGCATGAGACAAATGACTGGGTGAGGTAATGGAGACTGCCATGCACCAAAACAAAAGCTCCTGGGAAAGCATGGTACTCAGCAGGAGACTCTTAAAACAAATATCCTACAGATGTTCCCAGCTAGCTGTCTGGTTGCTGCAGTAGAAATACTTCAGGCATGTAGCTCTTACTCACAAAATGGGTCTAAGGCCAGTGAGATGGCTCGGTGGGTTAAAAGCTATTGCTGTGCAATTCTGACAACCTGAATTCCATACCCAGATCCCACGGTGGAAAGAGAACGGACTTCTGAACGCTGTCCTCTGACTTCCACAAGTGCACCATGGCACACACCCTAACCCGAAATAATTTTTAATTAAAAGAACTAAATTACATGTATTTTATGGGTCTAAAACATGAACAATTCTATGCAAGGTCTTTTCATTGTCACTGTTTATAAATCACTTACTACACATTAACTTACCTTTTGAATTTGACCTGTCCCTTGAGATATTGAAATAAAATGAGATACTGCAACAGGATGTGTCGCCGAAAGTTACTGTCACTTAGTTGTAAATCCATCAACTACTCAAAATATAAGCACATACACAAAACAACACATTAAAACCAAGTATGACTAGAAGTACAAATTATACAATTGTAGAAATGAAAGATTCTGTTTCAAATAAAATATTTGCTGTGAGCTCACTCCCTGCACAAGCCCAAGAACAGAACAGCAAAGGTTTTATTTTGACATCTTGGCCATTTTATGCTAAATGAATGTGGCCATTTTATGTTGGTGAATAAAAATATGCTCTCTTTGGCCCTGACACCAGGACAACATAAGGCAGAAATAAAATGATGTGAAACAGTGCCTAACATTTTCCCACATGCAAAGAACAATGGCTACAGGAAGGCTCCACGTAAACGGTACAAGCAAGCACACCACTTGGTTTGCATCAGAAGTGGGGCTGAATAATTAAGCAGAAATTGCAAGTGAAGCATTATCTGTAAGTTAAAAATGGGCCTTTTCTCTTTAAATTTTAGAGAACACTGCACTGTAACTATACCACAGAACACGGAACAGAATGAGCTTGAGGATCATTAACAAGGGTGCTCTCCAGCAACCCTGCCCCTAGCTGCTTCTGCTGTGAGAGTGACTGCTGGCAAGAAGGAAAGTCATTCTGATAATGAGGTCAAGGATAGCTGAAGACTTTCCACACACTTTTTATCAGTTCTGCCTTTTTTGACCTAGAGGAGGAGTGGGAAGTTGCTTTCTTTTAAATGAATGTTCAGTACAGTATCAGAAAGGCCCAGTGACTGGTTTTAAGTTCAATGTCCCAAGTTCTATCAGCTCAGCTTCACCTGGATGTTTATAAGATAGCCTGTCACAACTAGGCTGTTCTACTTACTAGCACCTTCTTTCACACTGCTGGTTCATGTTTAAGCTGCATGTTGTTGTCTTAATATATCTGACCTTATCTCAGCTTTGGGGATGAATATTTGATTCTGTTATTTTTCGTGTTAACTCTCCCACATGTGAATGGCACACCAGTAGTCTTCCTCTCCTCCAGATCCCAACTGACTTGACTGGCATTACACAGACTCTTGGCTTCTGGAGTTCAACTCCACTAACAGGCACGTCCCTTCTACTTTGATGCTTGTTGTGTGGTCACAAGTTAGACCAGTAGTAACTACTCAGACATTTTCAGCTCTGGAGTCTTCCTCACAGTCCTGTCCAGGAGGAGCAATGACAACCTCTGATTCTTTCAGGGCTCACTCTTGAGTTGCTCCCAGTGTAGCTAATACTTCAGTTTTACTAAGATAGTCCTTTGAGCTCTCTGTTCACTGCTTATCTGTAAATCCTACCCTGTTTTTATTATAATCTGATTATGGTTTAGTTGTCAGGAAAATTTTTCCTTAAGGCGCTGTGGGCCAAGAAGTATGAGTACTGTGTAGTACTTACACAAGCACTTAAAATGTAGTAACAAAACAAAAAAGCTACCAGTGGGCCAGACTTGGCCACAACTTTCTCAACCATTTTCTTACCAATTTACTGAACACTCTTTTGCACATCTGTCTGTCTGTCACATCTACCAAGCACACAACTTGATTACAACAACTGTAGTCACCTTCTCTATACCAACACTATGGTTCTACCCAGAATGAAGGTGAAAGTGTTTGAGCAAACAGACAAATCGCGTGGCTGGGCAAAGAATGTCACTACTCAGGTGCCCCAATGGGAACATCTTGTTTTACTCAGCAATTTTTCTTTATTCTTTAAGGCTATCTCTCCTATTCCCCACAACAACTATTTAAATAAACCTTTCCACTTTCCAAAAACACTATTTGCCTTCAACAAGAAAAAAATCATCAAATCAGAAGGCATTTAATTTCTTGCTTCCTCCCAAAGTAAAACTGAGCTGCACTTGGACCTGTTTTCTCCTCTGCTTCTGCTGTTATCTTCCTGGTCAAAGAAAACCCTTTCATCCCAACAAAGACCTCTGTGCATCCCAGTCTAACTGAGCCCCATTGGTTACCTCTGCTTCCTGATCTCTGTACCCTCCCTTCCTTCTTTCCAAGCTCCACTTAATATTAAATATTTCAAATGTTTAAAAGGCATACACAGTTCAATATTTACACATTATCACCTAACTACTTGTTTCACATTTGCTTAAAAAATTACATTCTGAAAAAAAAAAAAAAAAAAAAAATTACATTCTGAAACTGCTGAGTCCCTTTCACCATCCATATTCCTATTCCTTTCTCCTGCTATGGTAACCATTCCCATGTATTTGGTGATTAGGATTCTTATGCATATTTTATAGCATTAATACCTATACAGGCATCTATAAACACCATACAGATATATTCAAACTGTATTACATTCATTGTTCTGTAATTTGCTATTTTCACACAATACTGGGTTTGAAATCTACCCACATTAATAAGTGTAGTGTTAGGTTCAGGGACTAGCAATTTTTTTTCTATGTTCGGGAGAAGTTGTAAGTACTTTAGGCTATGTGGACTGTATGATCTCCGTCATAACTATTGATCTCTGCACTCAAACAAAAGCAGCCAGACAATATGTCTATGAAGGAGCATGGGCACATACAGTAAAGCTTATTTACAAATGAGCCAGATTTGCAGACCATTGCTCCAGGGCATCCACTGTGAACTCTTCACGCAATTGTTGAATAAATCATTGCCCTGAGTGGGAACAAGGCCTTGTTTCCAAATGTTCATTTACACATCATTTTAAAGTCAGTATGACAAGGCTTATGACTTCCTTGAGTGGGTATATGATTCTCTAGGACAGTGGTTCTCAACCTTCCTAATGCTGTGACCCTTTAATACAATTCCTCATGTTGTAGTGACCCCCAACCATAAAATTATTTTTGTTGCTACTTCATAACTGTAATCTTGCAAATATCTGTGTTTTCTGATGGTCTTAGGCAACATCTGTGAAAGGGTCATTTGACCCCCAAAGGGATTAAGAACCATTGCTCTCGGAGCTATAACTAGTAATAGAAGTTTTTAACTTTCACACTCAAAATAGTTACTTCAAGTGGTTCATTCAGTTTTATAACAAAGTGTCATACCTTTGTCAAAATAATTTATCCTGGGCTTTTTTTCTTTTCTTTTCTTTTTTTGTTTTTTTAAGACAAGGTCTCACTATGCAACCCTAGCTGTCCTGAAACTTGCTAAGGAGAGGATGGCCTCAAAATCACAGAGAATGGCCTGCCCCTGCATCCTGAGAGTACCAAAGAAAGAAAAAAGAAAGAGAAGAAAACTAATAAAATCCTAATGGTATACCACCAAGTCCAATCTCTGCAAAGACTTCTTAACTTCTGAGAATGCAGAGTTATGTTGCCATGTATGCCTCTTTTAAAATTATCCTCTTTGTAATTCTGATTTAATTACACTGTGGCCAGACACTGTGTTTGACATGGAAGTCTGCTGAGACTTCCCTTGTGATCCTGTACATAGATACATTTGTGAATGTCCCAAATATATGCAAAAAGAATGCATTGCCTTTGCTTTGTATAGATTTTCAGATGTACTCCATCAAGCTTATAGTGCTTCTGTTGTTCAACCTTCCACATGCTTGCCAATCTTTTATCCCCCTGATCCAACCCTTAAATGTAGCTCTATAATAATTATTAAGTACCAACTTCACATAATTTTACATTTTTACTCTTTTAAGGATACAGTTGGCATAAGTCAGTTCTTCTTGGTGGTTCATTCATTTTCTATGTAAGTTTTTAAACTATGCTTTTCCTTGCCAATTCTTTGATGTTCAAGTAGGGTTTTTTGTTGTTGTTGTTGTCTTTTTTTTAAAAAGTTACTTATTATTGGGGGCACATGTGCTATGGTGCACATATGGACCTCAGAAGACAATTTTATGGACTTGGTTCTCTTCTTCTACCTTTATATGGGTTCCAGGGATCAAATTCAGGTTGCCAGGTTTTCACAAAAAATGCCTTTACCCACTAAGCCATCTTGTTTCTGTTTTTCAAGACAGGGTTTCTGTGTGTATCCCTGGATGTCCTAGAACTAGCTCTGTAGACCAGGCTGGCTTCAAACTCATAGAGATCTGCCTGCCTCTGCCTTCTGAGTGCTGGGATTAAAGGCATGTGCCACCACTACCTAGCAATCCTGCCAACCTCATGTAATAGCAGTAGCAGTAGCAGCAGCAGCAGCTTCTTCTTCTAATTATTATTTTGTTTGGAGACATGATCTCACACTATAGCTCAGGCCAGCCTTGAGCTCGTGGCAATCATCCTGCCGAAATTTCGTCAGAGCTACAATTATAGGTGAAAATCACTATGCCCTGTGTAAATGTGTAGTTTTCTTTTTAATTGGCATGTCTCTTTCCATTCCAATAATTCCATCTAAATTTTTCTTGTATTCTACCCTGCCCATATATAAAATTTAAAGTTCTTTGATGCAACCAATAGAATTACAGAGCTTAGCTATGCACATTGCAAATGAACTAGAAAGGAGTAAGATTGTCCAAGAAAAACTCACTATTAAGAAAATTTTTAGGAGGAGAAATATACCAATGAAAATCTGGTCTATGAGAAGTTCAGGGCATCTCTGTACATGAGAATTTGTCCTTAGTGAGGTAGAGTACATAAAGGGCTGCTTTTGTATGCTCTGAGCTACTACAGAATGGTTCTCTCTCTTAGAACAAAACTACTCTTTTAGATATGCTGAGTGTAATAGTGACAAGAATGTTATCCCCAAAACCAGTAAGCAGTGATTAAGAGTACATGCTGTTCTTGACCTGAGTTTGGTTTCCAGCACCCAGGATGCATGGATCACAACTTGGAACTCCAGCTCAAGGGGCTCTGACACTTCTGGCCTCCACGGGTAGCTGCTGCTCTTTCTCTTTCCCTCCTCTCCCCATCCCCACATAGAGTTAAAAAACAATAAAGAAGTACAGTTATTGAGCACCACTAAGTGCTTACATATGGGTAAATTGTTACAAATGTCTTCAGACAAGGAATAACCAGATTCAAGGTGTGAATGCTTCTGATGTGGCCACTTTCTCCACAGGGAACACAGCTGCATGTTTATAGAGAGTAATATATAGTATAGAATAACTGTGTCCTAACAGAGGGTTTAGAGAACTAAACTACAAAATGGTTTCAACTGGGAATAGGTAACTTCAATATACTTCACTTAACTGAGCTATAAAGCATTTGTTAAAAAGAATGATTTTTATATAAAGTGAAATCATAAATTTTAATAGTATCCATACTTTCTTCTTCAAGTTAAACTGTTCTATTTGAAATGTGAGGACAACTGAGTCCTGCTGTTCTTGCAGTCCAGGTGGCAGGAGCCTCCAGTTCCAGTACAACCTGAGACAGAAAACAGGACTACGCACTTGGGGACATCCACAAGGATTCCCACATTCGAATGCTTCTAAAACTTTTTTTTTTTTTTTTTGAGACAGGGTTTCTCTGTGTATCTCTGGCTGTCATGGAATTCACTCTGTAGACCAGGCTGCCCTCGAACTCAGAGATCCCCCGGCCTCTGCCTCCTGAGTGCTGGGACTAAAGGTGTGCACCACCACTGCCTGACAACTTTTTATTTTTTAACAAAAATAATTGTCATGTTAAGCCAGGGTCTCATGTACCACGTGGTAGCTGACAACCTGCTCTCTGTAACTGGGGTTGACCTCCTGAGCTTTCCAGCTGTCACTCACAGGAGCTGGGATTCCAGGCACTGTAACATCACGTTTACTTTTGCAGTGCTGCATGTTGAACCCAGCTCTTTCTGCATGAAAGCAAGAACTTTATTAACTGAACTACATCTCCAGCCCAAATAATTTAAAAAAAATAGAAAGGTTAACTTTTTTTCAAGGTTTCAGTATCTCTGAGTTAAGAGAAATGTCTGTTGAAGGCAGGAGCTGTCAAATCTCAACCACTTTAATAAAAAGTCAGTTTAAGGACATAGTAACAAAAAAATGGTGAAACATGTCTGTAAGCCCAGAATTGGGGAAGCAGAGGCAGGAGGATTAGGGTATCCCTGGCTACAGATCAAGTTTGAGGCCGGGTTGTGATACATAAGAACCTGACTTTAAAAGGGGGAGAGGGGATCACATAATCTTCCGTAAAATAAACAGGAAAAATTAATTTCATTTCCCTTAAGACTTTGAAGCAATATAAAAGATAAAAAAAATGAAAAGGAAAAAAAAAAAAAGCAGATGTCAGTAGTAAACTGAGCAACTGATAGTCCTGGATTATTCTGCTTAGCCAGGGAATTAAGAGTTAGTGTTTGGACGTTATACCCTGGCCTGACTCTTAACTACAAAGATTGTATATCATCCTTGTTAGGTATCATCTCCTGATTTAGGGGACTAAGGGAAAGACTGACCACACTCATGGAAGCAAAGTACACAGTTTCTGGGTAACAACATCCCATCAAACTGGGTCACAAGCATCTATTACAGTGATCAATCTCTAACTTTGCAATCCCTAAACCACTTTTCTAAACTGCTCATTAATGAAATCACAGCAGTGTTTCATTTCACTGACTAGCTTTTTCTAGCAAAGAATAAAGTACCTATATCTCTTAAAAAACGAAAACAAAAGAACATCTTACCTTTTCTATGCTTTAATCTAGTTTCTGATAGCAGGAACTATTAGGCTGCAGGCTGTCATCTACTTAGCTGGAGTGACCTTTTTTTGGGAGAATCCCAGTCTTTAAGACACCATGAAAGATATTTTAAAGTATAGAGAAGCTGGAGGGCTTCTGAAGGTAGAGCGAAAGGCATGTAAAACACTGCTTATTTCTAATTCCACAGATAATGCACTATCAACATTTCACTGGATATTAAGGAATAAACACTGGGAATATCTAAAAAAAATTATGAGTGCAGAAGGTTCTAAATTTTAAAATTTAGAAAATAAAATTTAAAAACACTGAAGATGCAATAAATAAGTAAAAATAAACCCAAGACTCACACTCTCTTTTACTTTTGTGTGTTTGTGTGATCTCTGTGGGGGTCAGAAAAAAAAAAAATCACTGGGTCTCCTGGAGCTGGAGTTACAGGTGTTGGTGAACTGCCCCTTGGGTTCTGGGAACCAAACTCTGGTCCTCTAGAAGAGCAGCAAGCACTCTTAACTGCTGAGCTGTCCCTCCAGCCCCTCACATTCTTTCAGACTTTAAGTTTTAAGCTTTTCAAAGCTGTGTTTTACCTACTTAGTAGGTACCTACTTAGTAATAAAATGACAGTTTATTAACCTCGGAAGCTTTTCTTTTCCAATTGCTGGTGAAGGAAATCCTCACAAGACAACAGAAAAGGAGACACATTTAGAAAGCTGGTCTGACACAGTGGATAAAGGATAAAAAAGAAACCCACCTACTTTATATTATGATGTGGAAATTTCTCTGAAATGCTTAACTCTATTAATTTCTTATTAAAATATCCTTGGAAATGTTATTTGTACCCTCTCACCAGAAAAACAAACAAACAAACTTTTTTTTTTTTTTTTTTTTTGGTTTTTCGAGACAGGGTTTCTCTGTGTAGCTTTGCGCCTCTCCTGGAACTCACTTGGTAGCCCAGGCTGGCCTCGAACTCACAGAGATCCGCCTGGCTCTGCCTCCCGAGTGCTGGGATTAAAGGCGTGCGCCACCACCGCCCGGCAACAAACAAACTTTTAAGACATTACAACTGAATATCATTTCCTGAGAAATGAACCTTTAATTCCTAAAAGGACATTAATTCTTCAATGTTTGATAATTTCTTTTTTGTGCTGATAATATTACTTAAATTGACACCTCAGCTTTTTATATTTGCTTGTTTTGGAAAGTTTCTTTGTTAAGCAAGAACTCTGCTATTTTCTTTTCCTCTTTAACATAGGATAAAAGTTTTGGTAGAGTTTATGTTTGCCCCATTAAAATAAATAATTATAAACTGAATTTTAACAATCCAAATACAACCTGACCATTTGTCCCTTAGATAAACTCAATCAGTTTCTGTGTTACTGTGTATCTGGACTTCTTACTCTTCCTTTTCCAGTTTTTTCTTCTTGTTGTTTGTTGGATTTCCTACCCTCTAACTTAATTTCTCTGCCGTTTGGGAGCTACATGTTGATTTTTTTTTTGGAAACGGAGGTGGAGTTTGAGACACGTTTCTGTGCAGCCTTGGCTGTCCTGGAACTCACACTGTAGACCAGACTATCCTTGAAGACATAAGAGATCCGCCTGCCTCTGCTTCCTAAGTGCTGGCATTAAAGGTGTGTGTCACCACTGCCCAGTACTACCTGTTGATTTTAATACACATACAGTCTAAAGTTACTTGTTATTTCAACTTTTTCCCTAAATATTACAAGGTCTGCATTGAGCTTAAATTGCTCACCGGACACTTACGCTTTCCCTTTCCATACTACATTGTCACTGTTCTATGTTAGTTTAAAAATCAGCTATTAGAATTTTTTTCAGTCAATAATAAATTGTCATGTTTTTCAACTTTTATGCTCACTGATGCTTTCTGTATCCCAGCTTCCTTCTTCCTAAGGAACATGTTTTATTAGTTTTTTTCAAAGTGAGGATCTTTAAGTTGCAAGCTTCCCAGTTTTTCAATAAAAGTGTCTTTTAATTTTCAGTCTTGAATGTATTTAGCTGGGTTTGGAATTTTACGATCATGGTCGTGTTTTTGTTTTGTTTTTTTTCCTCAGTACTTTAATATTTCTTCACTGTTTCCAGGTAGGGATGATGGTTGGCAAGTCTGAAATGGCTGCTCTTTCTTAGGTTACATGTCTTCCCTAACTTTAGTGGCTTTTAAAGGTTTCCTTTACCATACTGAAGTGTACATTTGTTGTTTTCTGCTTGGTAGCTATAGTACAGTTTTAACCTGTAGATTTGGACTTTCTGCACTTCTTTTCTATGCTGTTCCCTCTATTTTATTCTTTAGAAATGGCTTCAGATGCCAGGTGTTCTCAATATACTCCATGACTTTTGTTCTTTCACTCTGTGCTGAGCTGCATTGTGGACCAAGTTCTCACCACGTCTTCACTTCACTAGGTTTTCTTTTGACTACAGTTCCATCTATAGATTAATCCTGTGTCTTATATAAAGGTTTCAATGATCGTATTTTTTTATTTCTACGACTCACAATTATTTGTCAAGTCCAATTGTTTTACTGCCTTTATACCTATTTCAATTTCCCAATTTCTTGTCTTTTTTGATGGCTACTATCTCATCAATTACCTCTGGGTATAATAAACACACACAAGTGTGTGTGTGTGTGTGTGTGTGTGTGTGTGTGTGTGTGTGTTGATCTGGTTGAATATTACCTGTAATAAATGTGTATATTTCAGTAGATGATTTTGCCAGTGATCTTTTACTAGACCTCCTTAGACTTTGGAGTTTTAACTAATTAGAGGGTTTGAATGGGAAACTTTTCTCTTGATGTCCTTGCTTACTTCACTTTCTTTTTTCTCTGTGTATACCCATCTCTATCTAGCAGTTTTGCATTATGTCCATCAGGGCAGCAAATATGAAGAAGTGTTCTGACTTTTGGGGCAGCTGCTTGAGGAGACTGTAGGTGGCATCATGTTTGCATCACCGACTAAGCACACAGAGACAAAGCTATGGCTTTGCTATTCCCGGGCTGGTGATGTCCTATAAAACCACGGCTCTCGGCAGTTTGTGATATAGGTAAACTTCCACAGCAGTCCCCAGCTACTGGCAATATGTGGCTCTGCCTTGGTTGAACAAGGAGCACACTTAGCCTCTGTTACTTGCAGTCAAACTTGTGGGGCCACCATCTGCTTTGGATGGAGTCCAACAGGCCATGGCTTCTGTTTCACTCCCATTAACTTAGTATTTATTTTGCTTAATTATTTGTTGTTGTTCTTATTGGTTTTTTTCCCCCCCAAGACATCGTTTCTCTGTGTAGTTCTGGCTGTCATGGAACTCACTCTGTAGACCACACTGGCCTCGAACTCAGAGATCCACCTGCCTCTCCTTCCAAGTGTTGGGATTAAAGGTGTGCATCACCACCACCCCGCATAATGTGCTATTTCTGATCTATGAAGATATTTATTTCTGGGAGCTAGGCTTTGTCTTTTCAGTGTTCTCTTTTTCATATTTCACTTATTATTGCTATGTGCTTGCAGCAAAAGGAGTGAGTCAAAACATAAACTCAATGTGACACTTTGAACAAAACTCACTAAAATGCATAGAAAAATCAACAGGGAACTTTAAAGCCCTTTATTTTTAACTATATGATAAATGAACTGCAAAGTATTTTTATACAAAATAAATTCTAACTTAAAATTTAAAATATATACACTTCAAAGTAATCAGGTATATTTATTCTAAAGTAAGTCCACTAAGTGACTTAGTGGGAAACAGCTTTGTAATCAAATTCGTCCTATTTGTTCAGTAAGAAATAAAAATCTCAAACTAAAACCAGCGTTGGCTATAACCAAAAGTAAAGAGTGATTCTACTGAACATGAACAGACTAGGCACTTTTAGAACAAAATCCCTCAAACTTAGTGGAAAATATGACTTTTACCTTTTCGCTTGTTAAAAACTTTGCAAAGTACACATGTTCTCCTCCTGTTTTCAATTCTTCCATTTTTTTCCTAGAGGCTTGAGTATCATCTAATTTATAACTCTTAAAAACAGCTAAAACTTCTTCAGAATACTGCAAAAAAAAAAAATTAGTTTTCTTTGACATTGTTATAAAAAATTCATTTAGTGATTTTCTGTATCAAATATTTAGAATTTACTCTCAGTTAACCTATGTATAATGTAAGGCATATTATTAAAAAGGCATAAAAAATTCTAACAGCAATGTGGGGGTAAAAACGCTTTTGATGAGATTTCATAATACTGCAAAAGCAGGAATAAACATTATTCCTCAAGAGAACTACAAGACTTTTATAATATTTTGTAAAGTGTCAAGCAGCAAACAGAAAAAGAAAGGCAGCGAGTCCCAGGAAAGGCACAAAGCTACACAGAGAAACCCTGTCTCGAAAAACGAAAAAAAAAAAAAAAAAAAAAAAAGAAAGGCTTTCCTAGTAAAGTCATTCCCCCTTGGGTATCTGTTCAGCTCTGTCTCTGAGACAAGAATCTTAAGCTACTGAAATGTCTCCATTAAGACATAGTATACCCTCCTGTACAGTTGTCTAAACTATCTCATATAAATAGTACCTAATACAATGTAAGTGCTATGGAAATATCTGTTATAAGAAAGCAGTTTGCATGTGTTCACTACAGACACAAATTTTCCAAATATTTTCAATCTGTGGGTGACTGATGGCATAGGTGCAGAACCTTCTGATATAAAGAGCTGATTGTATATAAAAACTTACCAGTGAATGCTTTTGCTAAGTGGTTATGATGTTATTGCAGTCTAAAGAATCATACTTATATGAACACACTAGTGCTGTGCTTAGACTTCACCAGAGAAACCTCTTATTGCACTGTAGTGGCTAAGATGTGAGAGTAAGTGATAGCGGAGTGCTCAAGCCCTAAGTTGGACATCTATATCATCACGACCAAGCCCAGGGAACATTGTGGAAGTAGGGACAGAAAGACGTAAAGGTCAGAGGCTGAGGGGAGATATGCAGCAAAAAGATGCCTTCTGGATAGGACACAGCTGTTGGACTCAAGACCTAATAACAATTGTGGTTATCTGCACAAGAACTGCATGAGATTGGGCCTGCCAGCATTTGATCACGGACTGGGGAAGAGCCCTTCAGGCCCCTCACTTGTCTGAGGGTCTGCTGGCAGCTAATGGTTATTGGGGAGGAGGGGGTCACTTTCTTCAGGGGTACATCCACTGATCTCACTGCCACACTCCAGTAAAGAACTGCTCCCATATGCACGCAGGCAAACCTAACTAAACTTATTTGGGTCAGGTGCCAAAAGAAGATATGAAAGCAGGGAGAGAACTTGCTGGAAAGAAGGGTGTGTGTGTGTGTGTGTGTGTGTGTGTTAGAAAGAAATGGGGTAAAAATGCCTAAAATTCATGTATGAAAACTGTAAGAGAAGTTTTAAAGAATTAGCGGTAAAATCAACTGTTTAACCAGCTATGGAAACCTCAAAAAACTAACAAAACAATGAGAAGATAATTCCTTATAATTTCTCACTCACCATTTTAATCTCAATATGGATGATTTCATTCCTCTAGACTGCATAAAAATTAACACAGAACATTTACCATGTGCTGTGGGATGGTCTGTATGTCAAATGTGTTGCTGATTGGTCAATGAATAAATCACTGATTAGTCAGTGGCCAGGCAGGAAGTATAGGCGGGACTAACAGAGAGGAAAGTTGAGAGAACAGGAAGCTGGGTGAGAGAGACACTGCCAGCCGCCATCAGGACAAGGAAGATGTAAAGTACCGGTAAGCCACAAGTCACGTGGCAAGGTATAGCTTAATAGAAATGGATTAATTTAAGCTGTAAGAACAGTTAGCAAGAAGCCTGCCACGGCCATACAGTTTGTAACCAATATAAGTCTCTGTGTTTATTTGGTTGGGTCTGAGCGGTTGTGGGACTGGCAGGTGTCAGAGATTTGTCCTGACTGTGGGCCAGGCAGGAAAACTCTAGCTACAACCATGTTCCTTTAAAAACTATTTATCTATATATTTTTTTTATTTGGATCAGTCTGCCATTTCTACAAGACAAATAAGGGAATTCTTCTAAAATGGGTGGCAAATGTTTTGTAAAGGACCAGAGAGCAAATATTTTGGGCTTTGTGGCACATATGGTGTCAGTTCCAACTACTTAACACCGCCACACTACAGAAACCCACAGGTAAACGAATCAGCATGGCTGTAGTCCAACAGACCTCTTCACAAAGCAGACTGACTTGGCCTGGGGCTATAGTTTTATGAACCCCGTTTCAATAGAACAACTGGGAGAAAAGAACAATTGAGCAGGGTAACTACTTTCAAGCCATCTCCTTGCTGTGGGATCTTTTCCCTGCCTCTCAATAAACATTACTGTGTGCCCTTCAAAAAGATTCAAAAATAGAAGACATCCTGAAAAAAAAATCACCAATTTATGTTGACAGCAATTACTTTAAAAAACAAGCCCTCAAGGCTTTAATTATTAACTTTTAAACTTTAAGCCACTTAAAAACTGTACTACAAAATCAGTAGTTAAGAATCAATTCACAATTTAGTTTCTGAATATTATATAATGGGTATAAAACCATCAGAGAAAGAATTCTATAGTGAAAAGTATTTGGGCAAGATAAAGTCTGGCTCTGCCATTATCTGTGAGATATCAGCTTTTTGAGGTCTGTGGCTGGTAACTCACCTTGAGAAAAGTTTTCCAAGAAATCTTCTCATAGCATTGTACTGGGTTCCTGAAGTAATCCTGAAGCGACCAAAATTTTCTATATAGGTTGTAATCAATTGGAATAGAGCTATAAAATAAATATTATATTAAATCACTTAAATTGTTTATAGATATATAAATGTTCTTTTCCTGGGCCATAAAACCTTTTCAGAAGCTCATATCCCCTAAAAACTATACATTAAAAAATAATTACATAAACTTTTACAAAGAGTCTGAAGGGATCTGAAACCTCCATAGACCCTTTGTATACTGGTGGAGCTCCTGAATTTTGACCAAACATATGGCTATTTAGAATGAAAGACTAATGACTCTTGATCTTTCTTGCTGCTAGGAGTGGCCATGTGAAATTAGTTGGAAGAAGTCATATGTGCAGTATCTGGGCCATGTTTCACCATATGTCTTCCCCTTTCCTGCTGGTGTAAATGTAGAACTGGCTCTGAGCCACTACACTATAGGAAAAAGGGCAAATGTATGCTGGAAACAGAAGTCAGAAGAAATCTGGGTTCGTAGACTACCCCGTAAGTACTATCCTGCTAGCCCTGGACACTTAAACCAATTTGAATGGATAACTACCAACTATTCTAGGAAGTGCTAGTATGAGACAAATATGTAAGGAACAAATCAAGTTAGTATCACAAAAATAGGCCTTTTTTCTAGTGACTTCACTATGGTATTACTAATTCAACTTCCAATCTGGCTATGATACTATGTAGGACCAGGGGATTTATTCTAAGAAAAACAGAAGGTTATCTCTAACAGAAAGAATCATGCAACCATTTATATGTCCATTTTTGTCTGAGTCACTAGAAGATTCAAATACAATTTAGTACTTGACATCAATAGGAATCCTTTACTTAAGGGCCAGAGAGATGATTCAGCGGTTAAGAGCCCTTACTGTTTTGTAGAGGACCAGAGTTCAGTTCTCAGCACCCATATCAGGTAGCTCAAAACTGCCTGAAACTTCAGTTCTAGGGGACTGGACACCTCTCTAACCTTCAGAGGCACTTGCACTCATGTGCACATACCTACACATAGACACACATACACATAAATAAAAATAAATCCTCTTTTAAAAAGGATCTCGTGGGCTGGAGAGAGAGCTCAGAGGTTAAGAGCACTGACTGCTCTTCCAGAGGTCCTGAGTTCAATTCCCAGCAACCACATGGTGGCTCACAACCATCTGTAATGAGATCTGGTGCCTTCTTCTGTATACGTAATAAACAAATAAATAAATAAAAAGTAGGAACCTATGTTCAAAAAAATAAAAATAAAATAAAATAAAATAAACAACAACAACAAATAAAAAAAAGGATCTCGTTTTTAGCTATCTTTCTCCGACACGTGTGTCTGTGTGGGGGTGTAGGTGCATGTGTGGACTATGGAGGACAACCTTGGGTGTAGGTCCTTGCCTCCATCTTCTTCCAGGTAGGGTCTCTACTGTTGCTGCAGCACACACTAGGTTAGCTGGCCTGTGAACTCCTGGGTATTCTCTTGCAGGAGCTCTGGGAGTACAGATGTGTGCTGTAGATGGATTCTGAGGTTTCAGACTCAAGGCCTCACAACTGCATCTCCTTACCCTCTGAAGAAGAATTTTATTCAAGTTGCTGATTATCATTTCCAACCTTCTTTAGTTGGTTTGGTGGTGAGGTGCCTTACAGAATCAATCACACCTGTTTTCTGTGGTGCTGGGGATCAAACTCAGCACCCTATAGTATAATAGCCAAGTACTTTGCCTCTAAGATACACCGCCATTCCAGAGTAAATTTTGAAGGAGTATTCAACATACTAAGAAACTTTTATAGTTCAGTCACAAAAACATCTCCTACTTGATGGTTATATTCCCTACTCCTAAATGTTATTTTTTTCATGGTTAAAGGTTTTTTTGGTGCTGAGGATTGAATCTAGGGTTTGTATTTGCCAGGCAAGAGCTCCACTGAGCTATACCTCCTGCTCTCTAATTAAACAAAGAGTCCACACACTGGACACCAATTTACTGTCCACTTTTACTATTCTATAAAAACTTACGGATTTCCTATTTAAATACACACACACACACACACACACACACACACACACACACACTCACACACACACTATGGGATGAAGAATTGAGCCCAAGATTTCATGCACACTAGACAAGGTCTACCACTAAGCTACATCCTTTGCCTTTTTTTCCTTTTTAAAGATAGAGTTTCGCTACCTTTCCACTCACATAATGCAAAGAGAGAACTGACTTTCAAAAACTGTCTTTTGACCTTTGCGTTTGTGCTACGGCACATGCAGCATGTACATACACACTAAACAAACAAACAAACAAACACAAAACAAAAAAATACTGAAATCTAAAAGTAAATAGGAAAGTTGTTTAAATAAGATTTGGCATATTTGAATCTTGGATCTTCCTGTCTCAGGCTCCCCAGCAGTTAGGGTGATAGGCCTGTGCCAATGGGCACAACTTACTACATTTGTAAGCAGTAACAAGTTAGAGGTAAGAGTTACTATCTAAAATAGAATGTCTGAAGTAAGATGCAGTCAAGCATGACTGTAGTCCAGACATTTGGGTAAGGTGAGGCAGGAATATCTCTTGAGCCCAAGAATTGAAAACCCATCTGGCCAACAAAGGAAGATTCTATACAACACCAACAATCCTGTAGAATGTCACCTAAGTATCTTAAATTGAAATGCTCTGAAAACCAATTTTTTTAGTGTTGAATAATGTTATCATTATTTTGAGACAAAATGCCCTCAAATTCAAGGCAGTCCTGCAGCCTAGCCCTCAGGTTCTGGGTGTACAGGTCATACTACTACTCCTGGCTCCACTGAGCCATTTATAGAATCTTTTATTCTTTTTATTTTTATTTTTTTTTGGTTTTTCGAGACAGGGTTTCTCTGTGTAGTTTTGTGCCTTTCCTGGAACTAGCTTTGTAGACCAGGCTGGCCTTGAACTCATGAAGATCTGTCTGCCTCTGCCTCCCAAGTGCTGGGATTAAAGGCGTGTGCCACCACCGCCCGGCAATTTATAGAATCTTACACATGAATTTTAGTATAAAAACATTTATTCGTTATTTGAATCAAATCTAAAATAGACTCCATAGTATGAATTCATGGGTGATACTTTATAATTTGTAATCCAGTTTTTGCTACAGACCACAGGAATATATTATAAGAACTCAACTGGTTATGGCAAAGCTACTACCTGAATGGGATCAACGAATTCTTTCAGAGGAAGGAGATTTTGGTGTTATTTTACTTGTTATATATCAGCTGTCTTCTTTTATGAAAATTCTATGTGCCTTCATAGCTTTCCCGATTGATTTTTCCCCTAAGAATTGCTAACAGTGTGGACTGATCACTATTTGTACATATACATTCGAGGTATTTGGAGAACAACCTCAGGAAAGACTTCCTTCCCTCAGGCCCATCTGTTTCTTCTCCTTTTAGAGCTGGAATCAGATATCTCCCTTAGCCACATTCAAGGACTAACAGAAATAACACTCCAGACTACCACCAGTAAATTCCTCAAGGAGACATTACCTATGTTAGGTGGAACTTAAGTAATAGTTTCGCACAATTTAGCTCGGATCCTCCTTTCTTACAGTCTTACTAACTTTGTAGACCTCTAACTCCTTACCTAACCACTTCTAGGAATATTTAGATAACCTTCTGTGCTGACAGCTATGTACAGCCAGAACCCCAGTTCAAGCCTCCCTGTAATTATCATCATTGGCAGCTTCCGGCCAGGTCCATCCCCAGACGAAGGAAAGTACCTTATCAGAGATACTTTTGTACGCTCTTAAGAACAGACCCTAGCATCCAGACTACCTGTTAGAGAAGGCCTGGCAGATGTGCGAATTAAGTTTAACTTTCTCCTTTCCCAAATCTTACCTCTAATTCCAGATCTCCCTTTAACTATGACCAGAGGCATCTAGCTGCACAAAGGTTGCCTAGAGAACGAGCACACTTTCCCCCACCCTGCAGAAAAAACAGCAGATAGCATGGACAGATAAGGGTCAAAGGGATAAAAGGGAAGTTTTATTTTCAGAGAAGGAGGATAGAACCTAGAGGTGTAAGGAGACAGAGAGGAAGAAAGGGTAGAGAACTTGAGGACGGAGAACAGAGAGGGATAAGGAGGATTTTGACCAGAGAAAACGTGAGGACAAGATGGAAGATGAGGAAGAGCCAGATGGGGAAATACTAGCTGGGTAAGAATGAGATGAGAAGGACCTAGGTGAGGCAGAATTAGGATGAGAGAATTAAGATAGAACTTAGAGGGGACAGTAGATAAAGGTAGAGAGAAATCAGGCAAGAAAAGAGCTAGGCATGAGAACAGAAATGAAGCTGTGTAGACAGGATTTTATCCCAGAGAAATAAGAGCAAGTGGACTATAGAGATCGGTGTGCTGAGATTCTAGTTCCTGAAAACAGTCCTCGCCGTTCGTAGTTCTCTCTCCTGAGCCCCTGGGATGTGTAATACTAAGGCTGGTTCTTTTAATATTATACAAGAAGTTTTGTAGTTGTTACTTTTAAGTTTTGAGATAGGGTCTCACTGTGCAGCCCTGGCTGGCCTGGAACTTTCTATGTAGACCAAGATGACACTGAACTCAAGAGCTCTACCTGCCTCAGCTTCCAAAGGCTGGGGTTAAAGGTATGTGCAAGCAAGTCCAGCCACAAATTCAGTTCTTTTATTTTAACTTTATTAATTTTAATAGTTTGATGGCTTTGCCTGTGTGTGTGTGTGTGTGTGTGTGTGTGTGTGTGTATGTGTGTGTGTGTGTGCATCACATGGCAAGAGGAGGGCATCATTTCCCTTGGAACTGGAGTATTAGATGGTTATAAGTCAACATGTGGGTGATGGGAACCAAACCTGGGTCCTCTGTAAGAACAAGTGCTCTCAACTGCTGAGCTATCTCTCCACTTAAATTCAGTTCTTAAGAAAACTGCTAACTCAGCTACTCATAAGAATTACAATTCTCTGAGGCGGGTAAGGCCAAAAGCACTGGGATATGCCTTAAGCAAACAAAGAGCTCTGACATGCGCAGTAGTATCCCAGAGGAGCCTGAAACCAGACCCCCAAGATGACAACTGCCGACTGGGAACCATCACGGCAGCTGTAAGCAGAGCCCACCAAAAACTACACACATAAACACACATAAAGTCCTTTGTTTAATAAACGAGATTGCTTACAACCTCCCAGAGGCTGTGACGTTTGGTTCTGTGTCTATTCATCCCCTGCCCCCAGGATCAGACAGTGGGATCCCAGCTGCAGAGCCAGCAACAATTCTCCATACACTTTCATTCATAAAACTATATATAATAGACAAAGACAGCTGAGTGCCAGATCCTGTTTAAACAACATTCCTGTGGATGAGTTTATTTTTAACATTTATGTATTTATTTGTTTAGCGTGTATGTACATTTGTGTGCCACAAGACAAGCTCAGAGGTCATTGGACAACTTGTGGAGTCAGTTCTCTCCACCATGTGGGTTCTGGGGATCACTCAGGTTGTCAGAGTTGGCAACAGGCACTTTTACCCACTGGACATCTTTGCCAGTCCTTGGATTAGTTTATGGTCACACCAATAGACCTGAATGCTCTCTACTAGGCCAGCCAGTAACTAGATAGTAGAGTATCTCTGGGGTTCTATTTACACTTCAAGTAACCCGTTATCTAAGCATCTACTACTTTTGTCCACTGTTGTACAGGCAGACGCTAAAGGTCTACTCTATCCATAATATATATAAACAAACCGGTCTCTAAAAAAAAAAAAAGAGTAACCATAACTAGAATAATGCTTAGAAAATGACTAGAAAATGAAGAGATACTTTTCTGTGTGCTTTACATTTTCTATTGCATGTTTCATCAGCAACTACTATAAAAACACCAAAGTGCCTTAGCAGACCACTTCTGATCATAATCTGAATCCTTTAAAAAACCACAATGAGTAGGCAGCACTGCTATATTTTAAAGGTACCAAAACGCAGCTGTAGGAAACCACTTTTTTATAGTCACATGACTAGCAAGCAAGCACTGGAATTAAATCCCAGGATACATCAACCCCTAAATGTTTCTCATATGAATATCTGATTGAATTTGAAATCTGGAATATCAGAAATACCTCTCCCTGTGAAGACAGAAGAATCCCTAATGATCTTCTGGACAGCAATTATAGAAAATCTTTCACTTACAACTGACGTTAATGCCTACTGCTTCAGACATGGAAGAGTGCTATTCTGCTAGCGCAGGAAGACTCTGGTCTTCCTGTCCCCTTCCTCCTCACTGCTTCTAATTAGCACTATGAAGAGATTATCTGTAACAGAGGTAAGAAAAGGAGTGGTAAGAATGGGGGGGGGGGGGAGAAAGAGACAGAGACAGAGAGAGAGAGAGAGAGAGAGAGAGAGAGAGAGAGAGAGGAGAGAGAGAGAGAGAGAGAAGGAGGTTTCTAATTTGCATGTCATTAAGTCAGTACACTTACCATGGGCACCAGGCCCATAGGTTAATGGAAAGGAGAAGGGAGGGGCTCCTAAGGTTGCTGTTAGTTGGGATATGCTAGTAAGATGGGCTCTGCAAATAGTCAAGTATTTGCCTATAATTTAGAAGCCAACTGATACAGCATACTAGTGATTCAGGATTTATTCAACATACATGAAAAGTATATATAAAAGAAACCTATAAGCATGATTTCCCTCCTCCCTGTCTGTAGCTTCATTCCAGCATTTGATACCTCATTAAAGGTTACCTTTATAAATCACGAAATCTAAAGCTTTAAAAACTCACCAAGTTGTTGGGGCTTCATCATCTCCCATTTCACCTTCTTCTACATCCATCCCTTCTTCTCTATCCTCAGTATGCTGAATAAAACAAAACAAAAACCACTCTGTCATGAAGTAGTCCTTGAGCAAAGTATGGCACACTATACAATTAAGTAATTTATATACCTCTACACAATTATTATTAGGGAAGTCTAGTTACAGTAATTGTTTAGCCCTATAATCTTTAAGGCAATGGGAATTTTGAATGATAGGTATAACAATAACATAACACTGCCATGTGTAAAGACACAAAGCCTGCCTTATTTTCCAAATATTTTTCGTCACCAAAACAAAGATTAAACTATTAATAATGAAGGATAGAAGCTAGCATGGGTGTAAGGCTGTAGGAGACAGACAGGCAGTCTTTACTTGTCACTGGAAACAGTACAAATGGATGTACCTTTTCTGCGAAGTAACAGTAGCTCTTAAAATGAAATGCACACACTGACTAAGGAGACATGCATGGGTTAGCAATCATACATACAGTTCACTGTAATGGTAACGATTTCTATTAGAAGTTATTTGAAAAAAAAAAAGTTATTTGAGCTGCAGATGGTAACATAAGCCAGTATTTTGGAGGTGAAGGCAGGAGGATCAAGAGCCCAAGGTCATCCTTGAGTTCAAGATCAGTCTGGGCTATATGAGACTCTGGCTTCAAATTAAAGAAAATTAGAATGTCTATTGACAAGAAATTATGGTATATCCATTCTGGAATCTAATCTGTAATTAAACTGATGTATCAGTTTAAAGAAGATGAACTTAAGAGCTGTATATATTATATCATCTTATTTGGGAAAAATAACGTTAGTTTGTACAAGTACTCCAAGTCTTGTAAGATTAGATGGAGACTATTAGGAAGGGTCTAATCTTAGACCTCACAGAAAACACTTTCCCTCTATAATGGACCTTATGATTCTGACCACAAAAGAGCTGAGCACAGCTTCTCTAACACCCACTATACCAGAAGACGAGCTACTCAATAACTCAACACCATCCAATTGTGATTATAGTCACGATACTTTGTATTTTAAATACTGTTTGAAATTTTATTACTTCTATATATTAAAAATGAAGGGCCAAATGAGATTGCTCAGAAGTTAAATTCATCCGTTGTGCAAGCCTAGTTACTCAAATCTAACCCTTGGAATCCACACAAAGGAGGAATGATAGAACCAATTCTACACAGTTGTCTTTTGATTTCCACACACGCTCCACCTCCACATGTGTATGTATACACACTAATACATTTTTTTTAAAAATGAAGTTAAAGGTCTTCAAATTTTTCATGATTTAAGGGCCCCATTTATATCAACCATCTTAACAAAAACATCTAAGAATGTTCTGTGAGAAGGTTTCTTATCAGTCTTACCTTCTGACCCAGGGTGCTTTCCTGCTCATTTGTATTGAAAACAGTGACGTTTTCCAGGTTAAACTGGCTCTGTAAGTTAAGACCTATGAAAAAGAGATTTTTATGCAAGTGCACTGTCACTTAAAAGTTGCATAAGACTATGACTTGTGTCACATTAACAAAACATAAAATACCAAATACATAAATAAGGAAATGATGAAGTCAGAAATAAACACCACACTTGATTTTCAAATACTTTTTAATATTTATTTTGTTATTGTTGTTGTTTTGAGACAGGGTCTTCTCCACATATCTCTGACTGTCCTGGAACTTACTCACGCAGACCAGGCTGGCCCTGAATGCATAGAGATCTTCCTGCCTCTGCCTCTCAAATGCTGGGGGTTAAAGGCATGTGGCATCATGCCTGGCTAAACTTTACTTCTTAAAGTGTCTCTAGAATACTCAAAATTCTATAGAAATTATAGTAACAAATAGTTTAACTATTTTTCTGAGATAGGTTCTTAATATATAGCTCACATTGGTGACTCTCCTGCCTCTCAGACTCCTGAGTGCTAAAAATAGGCATGTGCTACTATACCATGCTGAGTTAGTCCTTTTTATTCACAACATTCAAAACAAAGTCACAGATTATAGAGTATTTAGAATTTTGCCAAACTATTTCAGTCTGAGACAATATAATGAGTAAAATGAGTAAAAATATTACAAAGATGAGTAGATTATTTAACTGTCAGCAATTAGTTAAAAATAAGCAGGTCTATTAGTGTTGGCTTTACCTGTGTAATCTCATTTTTT
This sequence comes from Peromyscus californicus insignis, assembly GCF_007827085.1. Taxonomy (NCBI): domain Eukaryota; kingdom Metazoa; phylum Chordata; class Mammalia; order Rodentia; family Cricetidae; genus Peromyscus; species Peromyscus californicus. The sequence goes on along the minus strand of NW_026294469.1, from coordinate 638,756 downwards.
CTGTTGCTGTTCATACAAGTGTACATGTACATGTAAGTTAGTATGTCCATATATCTTTCCTTGCTCTGCCTGCTGAGACAGTTTAGACATAAGTATATCTTAGGTCCAGATCTTGGCTTTAACTATCATTCTTAAATAAAAGGAACTAGGCTCTTTGGAAAAATGGGGGACTTTAAGGCTGGGAAAGGGAAAAATAGAGGAGCCTGGGTAATAATATATACCAAGAAAATCTGGAGGAGCTCCCAGTAGCAGAGAAAGGAACAATGTGAACAAAAAAAGTCAAGAATAATCTATGACATTATAACCCAAGGAATAAAATATCCACAGTTCATTTGGAAAGAGGTAGCTAAACTAGAAACAAGCCTTCGAGAAGACATCTTTCTCTTATGGAAGGATAAACATTAATAAATGTAGAAAAGATGAGAAAATCACCATGATGCCCTAATAATATTCACATCAGGCGAGATCCACTGACAGATATTAGTAGGCAAAGATTAGGAAGAAAAGAAGTATCTGTACACAGTCTTAAAATATCATCCTTCCTCATAAGCATTTTAGATCACAAAGGAAAAAACTAGCTCTACTATATAGACAAATAGGAGATACTATCTTAACTAAGCAATGAGTGATAACACTGCCAGTACAAGGCATGTCAGCATCAATTTCAAAATGATGCTTTGAGAAGGAACATCAATTCCCTCTGTGTTCTTCAAAAGCCTAACTTCAATTCCCATCTGTTGAGTCACCAAAGATAAGCAAAAACTAAGGGACGATCATTGAAGAGACAAGGTAACATGAAAATTAAATGTAATGTGGATTCTGGAATAGAAAAAGGAAAGAGTGATAAGTTGATGAAATTCAAATGTCTCTCGTTGACAATGAGTGCTGTGCCAGTATTGATTTCTTTTTTCTTTTTTCTTTTTTTGTTTTTTCGAGACAAGGTTTCTCTGTGCAGCTTTGCGTCTTTCCTGGAACTCACTTTGGAGACCAGGCTGGCCTCGAACTCACAGAGATCCATCTGCCTCTGCCTCCCGAGTGCTGGGATTAAAGGCGTGCGCCACCACCGCCCGGCCAGTATTGATTTCTTAGTGTTACAAACTGTATTAGCATTATACACTATTAATATTAGGAATGGTATTCAGATATCTATGCTTCCTTTATAATTCCTGTCAGAAAGAGTCAGGTGTGTTATTCTGTTGTTCTTTGAGTAGCTTTTTGGGCCAAAGGAAGGAGAAAAAATTATAATAAATGGAAAAATCTCATTATCAAGCCATGTTCAGGCAACAGTGAAAAAACATTGTAGCCTAATGCCAAATTTTCTGGATGATGAAGACAGTAATAGGCTCTGAACTTGGCTAGATTAAAGGGACCCTCACTGGAAGCAGTCCCTTTTTAAGGCACCATATACAAGCAATGAAAACCCTTTCTCGAAGGGTGGTGATGGTGCACACCTTTAATCCCAGCACCTGGAAGGTAGAGGTAGGTGGATCTCTGTGAGTTCAAGGACAACCTGGTCTATGAAGTGAGTTCTAGGACAGCTAGGGCTGTTACACATAGAAACCCTGTCTCAAAAAAAAAAAAAAATCAACCAACCAACCAACCAACCTACAAATAAACAAAAAAGCCCTCTCTCAAGAAAGGTAGCCACTGTAGGACTCAAAACCATTCTTCTCAAACAAAACAAAACAAACAAACAACAACAACAACAACAAAAAACCAAAACATACAACAGTTATCAGACACACAGGGACAAGACACTTTAAGCAAAATAACCACAAAAGATAGCTGAGACAGACTCACAGAAGTGTAAGGCACTGAAATGATCAAACGTAAGCACCAAGAAATGCTTACCATGCTTTAAAACCAAAGAACAGACTTCAAAGTATCAACAGGGAGTAAAAAGCTCAAAAGTGGAAACACCTTCCAGAAATGAGAAGCCCATCAGACTACTCAGGTGTAACGCAGGGACAGGTTACTATTCATAGGGAGGCAGGTAGGTAGCATAAAAGATGGAGGGTACAGTGAAGGAATAGATGATATTTAATTGGAGATGCAAAAGTAGAAGAAGAAGCATTTATAAAACGTGAAGGCATATAAAAATAGTGAAGGCAATCACTAAAATTTTTAGCAAGTGGTAGAAGACATTAATCCAAATTTAAGATGTCAACAAATCCCAAGAATGGAGATAAAAAAGCAATCCACACATAGACACATCATAGTAAAATCAAAGAAAATCTTAAAAGCAGAAAAAAATGTTATCTTCCAAAAATTAGACATCGATTATTGTATAGAACACAAGACCAAGGCCATGAAATGGCCTACCCTGATGACATGAGCTCAATACTTAGAGCCCACATGGTAAAAGAACTGACTCCCACAAATTGTTCTTTGATCTCCACATGCATGTACACACACACACACACACACACACACACACACACACACACACACAAAGGTTTTAAAAGGATAACAAAGAATGAGAGACTAGAAGATAAAGATTACCACAAATGAAATGAAATCTATCTAGTACTAACCTAGCATTTTTCTTAGGGGGATGGTTTCAAGACAGGGTTTCTCCTTGGCTATCCTGGAACTCGATCTATAGACTAGGCTGGCCTTGAACTCACAGAGATTCACCCGTCTCTGCCTCCCAAGTGCTGGGATTAAAGGCAGGTGCCACCACTGCCTAGCCCAACCTAGAATTTTAAAACTGCCAAACTCTTACAAAAATTAAAGAGAAATAAACATTTCATGAAAAAGATGTCATGAGTGACAACAGCTCTGTTTTTGTGTGTGTGTGTGTGTGTGTGTGTGTGTGTGTGTGTGTGTGTGTGTGTGTATTTGTCAACATGATGCAAGCTAAAGTCATCTGAGAAGAAGGAACCACAATTGAGAAAATGCCTCCATGAGACTGACCTGAAGGCAAGCCTGTATGGCATTTTCTTAATTAGTGATTAATGGGGGAGGGCCCAGCCCATGGTGGGCTGTGCCACTTCCATCCCAAGAGTATGTAAGAAAGCAAACTGATAAGCTAGGAGTAGTGGTGCATGCCTTTAATCCCAGCACTCAGGAGCAGAGGCAGGCAGCCTGGTCTACAGAGCTAATTCCAGAACAGCCAGGCTACATAAAGAAACAAACAAAGCAAAAATTAACTAAATAGCAATTAATGAAACAAAAAATGGAAACAAAGAATAGGCCTATATTATGAAATGAAATATAGACAGGATAGTTCATACTTGCATATATTACTATGATTCAGTAATACACTGTTAATAAACTTTGAACTTAAGATTACATATATCATAGCTAGGACTGGTATATTTACAAGAAAATAAAGCAATTGTCTATGCTTTCAATTTATTATGTTAAGTTTTCTTATCAAGACAGATCTTACTCCAATAAATACTAGAAGATTTCCTTGCAAAGAATTTAATGTATAAAAGCTTACCTGATTTCTCGGATAGAGGAAAAAGCCTGGCCAAAAAGAGTTGAATTCGTCCACAGAAGACTGTATTCTGAGATTTAGATAATCTTCTGAGGAGATCTAACAATTCAGAAATGAGTAATACAGAAGAGATCATTCTATGTTTATTGCATTCACATCTTAAGTTTTAACTATTTGTTCAGTATTTTTCTAAAGCAAGGGTTCCCAAAGTGGAAGTAGAAATCATTGTCACAGAAAGTACTATAAGTTAAAAATAAAAGTTCTGTGGACAAGATCAATGTAAGTGAATGATCAATTTTAATAAATAAGACTGCTAACTTAAAAACAAAGATCCTAGCCAGGCAGCCATGGTGCACGCCTTTAATCCCAGCACTCGGGAGGCAGAGCGAGGCAGATATCTGTGAGTTTGAGAGGCCAGCCTGGTCTACAGAGCAAGATCCAGGACAGACACCAAAACTACACAGAGAAAGCCTGTCTTGAAAAACCAAAAACAAACAAACAAACAAATAAAAACAAAAACAAAACCAAACAACAACAACAAAAACCCCCAAAGATCCTAATCTACTTTTAAGATATTTTCACTGGTATTTAATAAACCACCTATTTTTATGGTCACATTCACAGTTTTAAAAGTAATTTAATAGTAAATTACTTACCATTGCACATACGTAGTAAATAATTTTTGCCAGCAGAATAGAATGTATTCTGAAATTAAGACCAAAATTATTACTACATTTTGGAAATTGTACACTCCCTTCAATAAGACATAGAAGCACTAATGAACGAGATTCTAGTTCACCATTTTCACTTATTTCAAAGCATTTTCAGTGAAATGTTTTTGAATATGCAAGACAGCATGGCACTGAATAACTTGTAAACATCTAGAAGTGAGTATGTTTGCTTTATCTTTAAAAATCTGCTTTACATTTATTCATTTTATTTTTTATGTATGAGTGTTTTGCCTGCATGTATGTATGTGCACTACATGTGTGCCTGGTGTCTGTGGAGGCTGGAAGAGGGCATCAGATCCCCTTAAACTGGAGCTATGGATGACTGTAAGCCACCATGTGTGGGTGCCTGGAATTAAATCCAGGTTCTCTGGAGGAGCAACACATGTTCTAAACTGCTAAGCCATCCTCCAGCCTTCTTGATTTGTTTGAGATAGGTTCTCTCTGTGCAGACCAGTCTAGCTCAGAGTATAACTTTCCTGTCTACACTGCATAAGTTTACAACACTATGCCTGATTGAAAGTATGTACTTTCAAATTATTTTTATTAATTAAGCCTTGCATTTCAAATTTTTCTCTACATCTGACTCTTATTTGGTTCTCCCAAGAAAATACACTATATAATTCTTTCATAGGGAAAATTTTTTGGCAGACACCAATATTAGAATTGTTAGCAAATAAACCCCAAACAAAACCATCTTCTGAATTCTATCTCTATATAGTATTAATAGGAAAGGAAACCAAGGCACTTACTGACTTCCAAGTAGCAACATTTTTTTCGACAAAAGTGAATATTGTGTCACACTGATCCAAAGGAAGGCAGTCCAAGACATCTCCCAACAGCACAAATGGTGTGGATGCAGTACAGACACCTGCAAATGGGGCGCAAGCCAATGGAGAGCTTTTGACACTGTCAACCAGGCCAAAAAGAACTCTGTGGACAGCTTACGTTACAAAGTAATGATAAAGTAAAAGTTACGATGTGTCTCTAAAATCAATGTCAGTAAAAAACAAAAATAAAGAGTCTTCCTTAAGAAAAGGCCATTTAGACTGGTTAAAAGTTCTTTTATATCTCTAGTCATTTTTTCCTTCTGTTTAAGGTCATGGGTACTTAGTAACACTTTTTTTTGAAAGTAGCCAACTGCATACAGTACTTGGAGAAAAAAAAAATCTATGGTCAATATAAGAATGAGACACGAGTAAATAAAGTAGGTCCAGAAAAGGGAAGCTATTTCCAGCTGTACTCAGCACTGATATGGTCACATCTTGATTGTGATGTGAAGAATACTGCCTATAACCAGGGTAAGCAAAAGGGAGCCAATTTCAAACCAATATAAGGTTGATGTCAACTTAACTGCTGAACAGGACCCAATGAACTTCATCAAAAGGTTTGGTCTGGCAAAGGCTGGACAACAACTCATTAGGGTCACTACAGCAGGAAGACAGGCTAGACTTAAAATCCTATGATCTTACACTCTGAGTACCCTAAAAATTTAAAAGACATATTTTCTGTCCCTAACTGCAGTAGAAAATGGTATGTTAACTCATTTAATATTTATAAAACCTGAAAAAAATGTTTAGGTTCTATTGCCAAAGATTCTGAGTCAGTAGAACTGAGGGCCTGAGAATCCCACTTAAAGATTAAAGTTGGCTGGTGACTCTAAAGGGCTGGTAGGTATGGGAACCAGTGGATGCAGGTGGTCATGTCAAAGGAGCAGCAGGTGGCAACTGACTTCAGGGGATCGGCCCACCAGGAAGCAAAGCTCTGATAGGTGAATCTTGGATGGGAAAGGGCTTTGGCCCCAGAATGTTTCTTGCTACTGCTGTGTCTTTACATGTCTATCACTGCCATTTTTCTCTGGTATCTGGCATGATGTGAATGGGTGTGTGGAGATCCCCACTGCCTTTAATGTAGTGTGATTATCTCATGGAAATATCCCATTCTACTGGGCATTTCTACCTATGGAGTATTATGAAGATTATTTCCTCCTAAGCTGTACTGTTTAACTGAAGCAATGATTTTATACAGTAATAGTGTTACTATTTAAATAGGATCTTTGATGATTAAGGGTTTTTAATAAATACAGTAAGAGATTATGATAGAGGTTAGCTTAGTGGGAAAACTGATAGGTAAAAGCAAGATATGGTGTTACCACCACCCCTGATAAAGCAAGGGCTGCAGAGGATAGAAAATAAGAGCAAGGAACTGCCACTCAGCTATTTTCTCTTGAAGAGCCATATAGACTGTAGCTTAGGTTAATATTAAGAAAAAAAACAACTGTGTCCCAGAAGCTAAGTTAGCTTAAGTTCTTTTTTGGGGGGTTGCGGGGTGGGGGAAGAGTTTCAAGACAGGGTTTCTCTGTGTAACAGCCCTGGCTGTCCTGGAACTCACTTTGTAGACCAGGCTGGCCTCAAACTCAGAGACCTGCCTGCCTCTGCCTCCCGAGTGCTGGCAGCTCAAGTTCTTTTACTCTTAGTGTTGAGAGGTGTGTTCATGAGTTTCAGTGTGCAACATAGCTGAAACAAAGTTTTTAGAATAACTTAAGGTTAGATTAAGATGTTTTTATTAATGGCTTTGAGGTTAAAAAAAATCTTGGAAAACAATTTAAAGGCATACTTCAATAGCTGAGCCAGGGACCCGTTGGGGTCAGAGAACAAGAGCAGTGACAGCCTTGCTATCGCTGACTGATGTACCTTTCTTGCTAAGATGGGATGGTGATCAAGGGTGATGATTAATTCCTTGTACCTATTTCTGCCCTCAGCTTCCTGATATAAAAAACTGTTGATAAGTGCGTATGCACCCTGAGGATTTAAAATAGAACTGACTGTTTTTCATATATAAAAGTTTAGATTTGTGATTCTTTTAAGATTTTTTTTATAGGATTCTCTTGAGATAAATAATAAAGTGATTGATCCTTTCTTTGTAACTACAAAATACAGCCTGCCAGCAAAAGAACTGGCTGAGAAAAATACCTTGTTTGCTTACACTCTTAATCTATAACAATTATTCAGTAGATTGATATACTGTGTGTTTAGGAAGCATGGATAAGGTGGTCTGGGTATGAATGTATGTGGGTTCTTGGGACAACTTGTTTTTCACCTGTAATATGTAAATTGTTTAATCATGTAAGGGATAAGGAAGACATGCATTTTTTTCCCCACTTGTATTCATTGTAATCATTCCCTTAAAAATAGATTGTAACCACATTGTAATTTTTCTACTGCTTAAAGTTTTGCTGGGGTATATAAGCTGTAAGGGAAAAAAAAAAAAAAAAAACATTAGTTAGAAGGAAGACATCAATATATCCAGAAAGGATACATCTGGATAGAGACAAGAAAAAAATAGAGAACAGAGAAAGACCCTAAAGGGGGTGGGGGACAGGAAGGGCAAGAAGGAGAGAGAGAGAGAGAGAGAGAGAGAGAGAGACAGAGAGAGAGAGAGACAGAGAGAGAGACAGAGAGAGAGAGAGAGAGACAGACAGAGACAGACAGAGAGAGAGAGAGAGACAGAGAGACAGAGAGAGAGAGACAGAGAGACAGAGAGTGTGTGTGTGTGTGTGTGTGTGTGTGTGTGTGTGTGTGTGTGTGTGTGTTTGTTCCCTTTTTTTGCCGGCCCCAGAGTTAAGTTTAGCGCCCCTTGCTGGCCCCAGAGAGTTAAGTTGTACTCCCTCACATAGAAAAGTCAAGTTGAGTGATTAGTCCACAGACTCCATTGGATCTCCCTCAATCCCTGAGCTGCTAGAGGCTGGTCCTCACAGCAGCAATGGGTGATAGTGTTCCAGAACCTTCAATCTATATCCCAGCTTTTGTAATAGGCTTTTTATCTTAGCCTTGGTTATAAACATCCCTCTCCAGTTCCTAAATTCCAAGCTATGCTCATACTTTCATTAACAGTATTTCTTTTTTTCTGCCTAAATATCTCTCTTTATTACATGGCAAATTTTAATGTCATCTTTTAAAACAGAGTAAATGATAGCTCAGCTAAAAAAACAAACCAAACAAACATCCTGATATTTTTGAGCAGACCACCTTATCCATGCTTCCTAAACACACAGTATATCAATCTACTGAATAATTTAGCATATCCCAATTAATCACCATGGTAGTATAGACTGTAAGCTCATTTATTATCACATTTATTTTATTATGTGTGTATATATGTGTGAGGGTAAGCATGTGTGGAGTTCAGAGGACAACTTGTAGGAGTTGGTTCTTCTCTTCCACCATGTGGACTGAACTCAGATGTCAAGCTTTGGCAGTAAGTGCCTTTCTGTGCTGCATCATCTTGCCAGCCCATAGCCTTTAAAAAGCAGGATATTTTTTCTTTTAATATTTCAGCCATTAAATGTTTGACATTGAATAGAAGTTCAATAAGTATCTGTCAAGTTGAATTAAATATATTTATGGACAATTTGAAACCATGAAACACAATAATAATCTCCCTCAAAAATAAACTGCAGAAAACTGTATTTAAGCCTTTATTTGCAGCTTAAGTTGACAAGTCCTCATTTTTCTCAATTAAAGTTCTAGGTACAGCCTTCTCAGTTTGTAGTAAAACCATCAACAACCTTAAGTGAATAACAAAGTTACTGAACTAAGCACACTGAACTGAGAGGACAGGGTGAGAAAACTGTTGGGGACTCATCTAAGTATCTGAATGAATGAATGAACAGCTTACATCAAAGTTTAGTAAGTACAATCAGAAATTAGGAAGTGAGATTTACAAAACAGCTCACTGTGGCACTGGGAAGCCATTTTTACCTTGTGTGCTCCAGGTATATAGAGAAAAATATCAGAATAATATATGCTATGAGTGATACTTAACTGATTAAAAGGTCATTTCACATATATTATTTGAATTAATCAAATGAAATTTGAACCAACAGGGTTAAGTAATGCTGATGAACTGTTTTCTAGTTCTTCTTTTGTGCCTACTATGTTTAAAGTCTCTTAAACCATCTGTTTGGAGCCTGGGGCCTATGCAGGGACACTTTGCTCAGCCTGGGTGAAGGGAGGAGGGGACTGGACCTGCCTCGACTGAATCTACCAGGCTGAGCTGAATCCCCAGGGGAGTCCTTGCCCTGGAGGAGATGGGAATGGGGGGTAGGTTGGGGGGAGAGGGGGTGGGAGGAGGAAGGACAGGGGAATCCGTGGCTGATATGTAAAATTAAATTAAATTATAAAAAAAAGTCTCTTAAACCAATCCTATATTTGATATATTTTTTTACAAAAGACTTATTTTATGTATATGTGTTTATGCCTTAGTGGATGTGTGTGCACTCCAGGTGTGCAGGTGCTTGAGATGCCAGAAGAGGACTTCGTATCTTCTAGAGCTGGAGTTACAGGTAGTTATGAGCTGCCTGACATGGGTGCTGGAGACCAAATCTGGGTCCTCTGGAAAACAGCAAGTGCTCTTAAATACTAAGCCATCTCTCCAGCCCCTGCATGTTTTTTGATTATTTTATTTGAGACAGGGTCTCACTATAAAGCTCTGGATGGCTTGGAATTCTGAGATCTGTTGGGCTCTGCCTCCCAAGTGCTAGTATTAAAGGTGTGCACCACCATGCTCAGCAAGATTTATTTCATTTTTATTTTATAAGTGTTTTGCTGGAATGTATGTATGCTGCTAAGGCCAGAAAATGGCGTTGGATCCCCTAAACTGGAGTTACAGTTGTAAGATCCATGTTGGTGCAGACAACTGAATGTAGGTCCTCTTGCAAGAGCAGCAAGTACTCCTTAGCCCATGAGCCATCTCTCCAGTGCCCTACTGCTGCATTTTTAATAGTTCCTTGCCTGGTTGTTTTGTGTCTGTCCCAATCCAATTACTCTTCTAAAGCTGTCTGTTAGCATGGAATATAACAGCCTTTAAACTAACCCACATAGCTTGCTTCTTTTGCCATTCTCATTTCACACAATTTTCTAGCTATGCTGAATGTGGCCTTTGTATAACTATTTCCTTCTCTATTTCTGGCAAACTTAATTCCTCATGTCCCTACTTATAGGCTGGAGCTTCCTCTTTTTTCATTTTGTTTTAATTTTAGGGGACAGGGTCTTGCCCTGTCTCAAATTTCTGATTGCCCTAATTCAGGACAATCTGCCTTATAAACAGAGAATTATAGGTATGTGTCACAAATCTCAACCCATCTTCCTTTTAAAATCTCTCCTGCTTTCTTTAGATTTTTAATTTAGAGAGTCACTTTCACTTTATTATAGTCAACACAATTTAACCACAGCACTTACAGCACAGTAAGACAGTCACACATTTCTTTCTTCCATTACCCACTTGATCCTTATAGGTGGGCTCTATGATTTAGGTGCCACTGAATCTCTAAATTTTAACTTAGCACTAGACATATAATAGATGTTCAGTAAGTATTTACATGTGATTATAACACTCAGGAAACAAAGCAATTGCAAATGTGCATGACATAACAAAGACGAGAAGTAAGTATGAACTGAGCTGAAATGAGTAGGAACAAATCCTTGGTAAAGGTAGGAGTCAAACAATGAACAAGGAGCTGGGAATATAGGTCAGTGGTGTAACAGCCTGCATGAAGCCCTAGGTTTGGTCTCCAGCACCACACATAATGAATAAAACCAGACAGGGGTAGAGGTAGGCAAGAGGCTTTAAATAAAACAGGTCATAACCAGGGCAACTTTAAAAAACAAACAGAACAGTACTTACTTTCAGTTACTCCCCCAATAGCAAGAGAAATAATAGCTAAAACGTTCTCACACGCCGAATGATTTATCTACCAACAGAGAAACAATTTTATTTGGGAGTAAGAATTCAGACTAATTTATTTACAATAAAGACAAGTTCTCTGAATTTAAGCATTCATACAGGAATAAAATTACCTTATACAAAGTTATTTTCTAAGATGAAAAAATATGAACAGACTAATATACAGACTATAGAAGTATGTCAAGCAGTAAAGAGTGATTCAATCAAAATCCAACAGTCTTGAAAAAATGGTAACTTTTGTATGACTAAGACTTATCGGGTACAGAAGTACCAAGGCTGTGACTAAAATCAACAGCACAGAACAAATGTAGGACCTGGACTTAGTCCACAGGCTGAGGATCTCCTGCAGGGAGGTAGCTTTAGGTGCTAAAAAGCCACAACAGTGAGTGTCACTGAGTGCTCACTGTGTTGTGTTACACAACACTAACAGAATGGTATTACTTTTCTTAGAAATGAATCTGAAGCTCTGAAAGGAAAGGGATTGTCTCAGCACCTCACAACACAGAAGTGATTAAATCTAAAAAAAAAAAGAATCAATTGGTCTGACCCAGAATTATCTGAGAAAAAAAGGGGGACACTACATTATGGCCATCAGAAGAGAATCTACCACTATGGGAGAGTACTGCTTGACCAAAAATAAACTGTTTTTCTTTTGTTCAGGATCCCTGCTAAAGGCAGTATTTAGATTTTTCGTGGTTAGATTAAATTTCTCTACCAGGGCCAAACAAGCCTTGGTTTTTAATGCTTATGTTTGAGGAAAATCCCACAAGAAAATGAGGACATGGAATCCTAGCTCTATGCTTAACATACCTGGAGTAGACTACTTATGCCATTACATAGTGTGTCACTATTTAGACAGCAAAAGTATCTACTTTTAAAACTACATTTTAAAAAATGTATTTTGTGTACATGTGTGTGTTCCTGTATGTGTATGGAGGTCAGAGGACAACTTGCAGGAGTCCTCTCCTTCCAACATCTAGGTTCTAGAGATCAAAGTCAGGCTATAAAGCTCTGTAGCAGGTGCCTTGAACCTGTTGAGCTAACCTTCCAGGGTCAGTCTTTACTTCTTGTTAAGACTGCATGTCAAAACTTTTCTTATCATCAGAACCTTAAACTGTACCCGAACTATCAAGAGCCTTAATCAGGACAAAATCCTATCCTGACTGTTAACCTAGCTTCAAAGAGGCAGAATGCTCATGCTCAGAAAGAAGATGTCATGTTTAAATACCCATTCTAATAATAAAGCAATTTTCTAATAACATGGCTTATTAACTGTCCAGCAAATTTTAACAACAAATAAAGAGGAAAAAATACTTACAATTTCTTCTTCCAGAACACCTCTGAAAGCCTGGTCAAGGGTACATTTTTTTTCATTTTCACTATTAAAAACAACAACAACAAAAAAAAACCACCTTCATTTCACAAATAGTTCACTGTAAATATAAACATTCAGGAAGTCCTTTTTCATGGACAATGATGCTTTACCTGCCAGGTAACTGACTGAAGGCATTCAACAATGGCTTGATATTTCTGTTATTCAAGGCCTCTCTGGTAGATTTCTACAAAAATAAAAATGACAAATAAGTAGAAAGTTTTTGTTTGTTGTTTATGAAAATTTACTATTCATCAATTACATGTGTAACTTAAAAAAATGTTTTTTTAACTGGGAAACATTTCCTGCGAGTCATTTTTAGTAACCTTTATTTCTAATGCCACTTAATGATCCCAATCCTTGTTGCTTTAAATCTGGCAAGAGCTCCTAGATAGACACTGGCATCACAGGTTTCTCTTTCTTATGTATTATTACATCCGTGCAAGTTTCCTGCTTAAAAAGAAAAATGCTAAGTATGGTACACCATCCTGTAACCAGCACTGGGGAATCAGATGCCAGTGAATCAACAGTTTAAGGTCAACCTGTATCCTCTGAGTTCTAGTCGAGCCTGGGTTGCATAAAAATCCCTGTCTAAACAGCAAACCAAACCCCAAATCTTTACATGGTTCTTTAAATGCCTGTTTTGGTTTTGAAATTTTGTAGCTCCCTTAAGACCCTCTGGTGACATTATTCTACAGTTATCAGCCTTCTCTCCCACTCTCTAAACACGCACTGAAGTGAGGCAGTGTTTAAAAGTCATTTCCTATGAGCCTCATTTCAGCATGTTCACACACTCATGCTGTTCTCTCTACCTGTGCATTTGAAGTCTATACATTTCAGACTCAGCTCAATGCCTACCTCTTCTGGGCATTTTGTTCATCCAGCACAGTACCAGGAAAATCTAAGCAATGAGTAAATAAATGACTGTCTTAAACTCGTCATTTATTATATGACTATATATATATATATAAACTTTATAGAGGACAAAAATATTGCAGTCATTGCAAAGCCATCTTATTACACTACAAAGGCTTGTATCTGTACAGTAAGTGTCCATTCCTGGCTCCATCACCATGTAAGTGGAGTCACTGGGGGATCATTCCTTGCTTTTGTTTCTTCACCCTTACTATTAACAGTGGCAGTGGCATTGCATGGACACTTGTTAAAAATGCAGAATCTCTGGCCTCCACTTTAGGCTTAATAATTATCTTCATTTCACGAGACATCCAGGTGACAACACCACACAGCAAAGCTTGAGAACCACTGGTCTAAGCGATCTACAATTAAACGGTGCTATAGTTCAGTGGTAGAGTTCTTTGCTTGGCATGTTCTGTTCTCAGGACTGAGAGAAAAGGGGGAAAATGTTCCTTTCAGGGATACTGTAACAGAAGAAAATATTTCTAATGACATAAGCAAGGCATAATCCTTCAAAAGCAAACAACACCGGGCAAAGCAGAAAACGACTTAAGATACTACTGATTATGAAGAATCTTTTTTCCTCTCACATAATTTTCCTTCTGGTATCATTACAACCACCTAAACACGGTTAAATATCTAAGTTGAAACGTGCATGAAAACTTAGTACAAATGGTCGAGATTATGGAACTGATAGTTTGTAAAAGTGTTCTTCGTGCAGTGGTGGCACACGCCTTTAATCCCAGCACTTGGAAGGCAGAGCCAGGCGGGGGGCGGGGGGAGAAGCCAGCCAGGACAGGCACCAAAACTACAGAAAAAGCCTGTCTCGAAAAACCTAAGAAAAAAAAAGTGTTCTTCGTACTTATATTGCTATGATGGGCAACACGAAAAGGGCTATGGGTTTAAAGTCAGAAAAACGAGAAAAGTCAGTCAATTCAATTTGGTTTTCTGAGGGAGTTAGGGTGTCTTAGTTTCTAGCTCATGTACCAGAGACAAGAGAAGTACCTATTTTAGTGTTCTTCTAACACATAAATCATCATCAAAGTGTTTCCTAAAAGCTCAACTACCCTTCCCCAAACAGGCAAGAACGAAACAGCTGCTAGTAACCCTTGCCGAGGTGATCAGTTTGTCTCTTCCCGTTTAGGAGCTCCCTATCCGCCCCTGGATGAAATGAGCAAGGCTAAAGAGGCAAGAATTAGCAGCCAGATTAGACACCTGGTAGTGTAGGAGGCGGGACGGGAACACAGACTTCAGGGCTCCTGCCCGAGACACTGCTGGAGCTGACGGAGCTAGTCAGCGGGTGAGCTCTCCACGCTCGCCCGCCCGCCCGCCCGCCCGCAGACGACCAGGACTAGCGGTTTCAGGACCGCCGGAGGAGGGGCAGAAGAGGACCCGCAGAGGTAGCTAAAGCGCCTTTCCCTGACTGTCAGTTCCGGAAGGGGCCAGGAGCGGACCAAGCAGCGTACATTCTCCAGTCTCTGGGAAATTTTCAGGGAAAGAAAGAGAAAGAATAGCGCCGGGTCAGACCCACGGCCTCCATTCCCCCGCAGCTCACCGTAAACCGCGTCCGCGCCTCGGGCAAACTAAAAAGCGCCGGCGTCGGAGACATCTTCTTGCTTGCGCGTGCACCAAGCGGCGGCGCCGGGTGATGACGTCAGGCTAGGAGCAACGAGACGGCCGGGCACGGCTAGAGCGGCCGGTGAGCGGAGGGGCTGGGCCGTGGGTGAGGAGCTCCGGTGCGGCTTGCCTCAGTGGCATGACGCATAGGCTGGGCTCGGGGCGACACTTGGGGTGGCGCGGCCTTGAGTGCCTCGCGCTGTCAGCTCTGCTCTGGGTGCAGACCAGGCTGGAGGCTTTCCCGGTGGGTAGTGCCACTTCAGGGGCGGCGCCGGAAGGTAGCGCTCGCGGGAAGCTCCGGCAGTGGCTCGCCTGAGGAAGCCGTGGCACTGACGCCGCCCCCCGCCGCGGGCTTCCTGGAAGTCTGAGTGCCAAAGTAGTGACAGGTTATGGGTTTATCTGACAGCCCGGTGGTCCATGGGTCCTGTAGCTCTGGGAAGTAAGAGTAAAACCCGTTTCACAGAGCTGTTGTAAAGAATGAAGTGACCGGAAGGAAGTGTGAATTGTAGACTCATAAGTAGTTATTTTATTTTTACGGTTATGCATCTCTTACTGTCCTGGAACTCTATGTAGACACGGCTGGCCTTGAACTCAGTGACCCGCCTGTCTGCCTCCCAAGTACTGGAATACAGGGTTGGGCCACTATGTCCCGTCTTACTTATTACTATTTTTCCTAGAACTAAATTTGCTGGCATATGTAAGACTATACTGAAAGAAGAGCTATGAGGAATACAGGATCCATTGCTGCTTGGAAAATGAGTGGCACTGCATCCAGGTTGTGGGTGTACCTTGCAAAACTAGTGGTCATTATCTCTCATGCCTCTCTCGTTCCTGGAGGGGTTTGGTCAATGAGAAGCTCAATGACAGTAAGTCCCAATTATAGTTAAACTGCGGAATCATTAAGTACCGACTCAAAGGCAGAATTTTCACAGCCAATAAGAATACAGGGAATTTAGGAAAATTTAACTGCAGGACTTTTCCCCTAAGTGGAAATTGTGAACAATGCTAATTACCTGTATGGTTTCAGCCTTTCTGTTTTAGCCAACAGATCACTGAAGTTTGATTTTAGAAAGGCAAAATTGGGAAAATTATTATTTAGTTTGGAAATACACTTTATTGATTGATGATAGTTGATACAGTAGTGTTATCATTTTGTTATAGGTGATTAGTAGCCATCTAGAAGACAAGACCTAAGTTGTGAATACAAAAGTCAGAAGAAATGGAGCTTGTTGACTTAACCATAAAAACCCAATTAGATTTCCATTTGTTTATTCAGTAGACATTTCTTGAACTCTTTGTGTATATCCTTGGTTGAGTTAGTAAATTAGTTCCCAGCATCCACACTGTACAACTCAAAATTGCCTGTGACTCCTGCTCTAGGGGTATCTGACTTCTCTGGCCTCTGGGCACCCATGTATATATCACCCACAAAGAGATATACATATAATTTAAAATAAATCTTAAAAAAAGACTGGTGCTTTTTCATTATGTATTCATGTTGCAAATGAAGGCCAGGATAGTTCAGCCCTTACAGCTGTTGTAGGGCTGTATCGCACTATCCCTCATTTGCCAGTTTTGTCCTCCCCCTCTCCCCGGCTTTTTTAAAATCATGCAAATAAGTGGAGGTGTATGATCAGAGCTGGTCTCTGAGAGTTTTATTCTGGGAATTAGGACTGAGGATGTAACAGTGATAAGAACATTTACCAAGCATGTTCAAGGCGTCGGGCTTCCATCCCTAGCACCCCCTTCCCAGAACAAGAGAATAAAACTATTAGTCAGTCACAGTTGTAAACAATAGTTACCCTGGTTAGAAGTTTAAGAAGTTACTAGGAAGTTATCAGAGGCTTGCAGCCAAATGAAAGGATGGGGTGAATCTTCAGAGAAGCCTTGTTAGAAGCAAGTATAAATCTTTCTTAGATCCCAGCTAACACCACATTTCTGGTTTCCCTGCCCTGATTCTGCAGCCTTTGTGCCCTTGCCACTACACCAGTGTTATAGATACCTTGGATAATCTTCAGATCTTCCTATTTTACATTTCTGTAGATTTGGGGTTATAGGTGGGAGTTTTTGACTGGCCACTATCAGATCTTGGGCTCTGTGTTCTAAGAGCCTTTATACTTATTACTTGCCTCCTTTTAGCTTATGTAGAGCCACATAGCTCTATTTCAATATTTCTCTCCTTAGAAGAGGATTTTGATTTCAAATACCCAGCAGGATAATAATCTACTGGTCATATTGTACCTTGTTACTTGAAGTGCCATGATGAATATTGAACTAATACGTCTTCCCTTCTGCTTGGAGGATGCCCATCTACTGAAAAAAAATGGGACCAATACATGAAACAGTTGAAAGATGGGCTGAGAAAATGAAAAAAGGGGGAAAGCAGCATGTTAAATGAGAAGAGATGATTGCAGCAGTTTGAGCTCTGAATTGTTTCATGTCCGATTACAGCTCTACCTATCCATCTAAGTTACATGAAGTAGTAAATCCTCTCCATAATAGCTTAATGCTATTAAGAGTAAGACTCATTAATTTGTTATCAGTCTGATCTAATTAATGTAAGAACTGAGGGGCAATTCATTTACAATTACATGGTTTATTACTTAATTTCCTTTTCATTTTTCAAACACAAAATGACTTTGGGCCACAGAAGTCCTGAATGGGGTCACCTGATGGTCCAGTGTTCCTGTGAGTCTAATGAAGTTTGTGGCTGTGGTAATTGTAGTTCTGGGTGCACAGGGAAGTAGCATATATGACTTCTCCTGGGGAAAGCATGTATTCCACAGCTGTGCATGTGACTGGGAAGTGATACAGTGAGATTCCTTCCCAGTGTTGTATTAGTAGTGGCTAGAAACTGACCCGTCCCACGGGCCAGGTTATTTGATGAGACCCGAGGAGGCACCTCCTGAAAGATCAATGGGGGCGAGAGAGAAAGGAGACCAGGTGCATAAAAGAAGACAAAGTCAGTCTGAGTCACGTCAAGGTCTCGTTTATTGCAAGGGGAATCAGGTTTATATATGCTAGGGGCTAGGAGAAGTAGATAGGGGTATGGAAAGTTACTAGGAGGAAGTTAGGGTAAGGTAGGCTTCAGGAAAAGGTCTCTTTGTTCCAGGGCCTGATCAACGGACCATACAGCAAACCATTATGTTTCAAGGAGTTGATCAAAAGGTACATACTGTGGTCTTATTGAAAAATGGTTGCTATTGAAACTGTTAATGGAAGGTTAGGTACACAGCTTTTTCCCATGAGAATCAGTTAGGCTACTTGGCTCCTGACAAGAAACTGGTCTGGGTTATCACCAAACTCTAAATTCTTCAGTCCAGGTGATTTATTTTGAAGGATTTCCAAGGAAGTAGGACAGTGGAACAGGGAAGAATGAAATAGTAAAAGCTAATGCATAAGGTATATTTTAAGGTTGGTCAACTGTTTTAGGTTTTTCTTGTATCTGTGACAAAAATACCTGACAAGAACAACATAGGAAAGAGCTTATTTTGTCTCATGGTCAGGATATCGGTCTGCTGTGTGGCTGGAGTGGGGTGGTTCATGGAGGCAGAGGCTACAGCACAGCTTGCTGCCATCTTGGCAGATAAGGAAGCAGAGAGCACAATGCAAATGGGGCTGGGCCATAACCCTTAGTGGCCTGCCCCCAGTGGCCTAAATCCAAAAATTAGGTCCATGTCCCAAGGTTCCACAGTTCGCCAGACCAGTGCTACCATTTGAAGACCAGGTATGCAAACACATGATCCTGTGGGGGACATTTGCATTCAAACCATAGCAGTCACTGGTATGGGTGACTGGAATTAAATTTTACTGGGACCTTTTGAGATGCTGTATATAATATACCATAATATGCCCTATACAGTGGAAAATGGGAAGCCCCTGTAAGTATAAATTATTATGGTAGATAGGCTCAGATGCAGCTTATATTGGTAGTGTTTGCTTAGCACTGGTATGTGTGATATATTATGTACCCTAGCAAAGCTTGCCTTGAGGATCAGAGGACAGAGCCAGCCACTGATTAGACATAGAGGCCAGATAGTGGTGGCACACACCCTTAATCCTATCACTCTGGAGGCAGAGATCTGTCTGGATCTCTGTGAGTTTAAGGCCACACTGGAAACAGAGTCAGGCAGTGGTGGCACACACCTTTGATCCCAGTACTGGGTAGCACACATGCCTTTAACCCCAGGAAGTGACATGGCAGGGCAGAGAAAGGTATATAGGCATGAGGAAACAGGAACTAAGGCAGTTGAGCTTGAGATCCTTTTGGGTGAGGACTTTCAGTCTGAGGAGTTGGTGAAGTGAGGTTGTCTATGGCTGCTCTGCTTCTCTGATCTTTCAGCTTTCACCCTAATATCTGGCTCTGGGATTTTTTATTATAAGACCATTTAAGAATTGAACAACAGTTCAAGTTAATCAACTGCCTCACTTATCAAGAGGGCCTGATCCAGTTGGGGGCTCCTCAGCTATTGGTTCATAGTTCATGTGTTTCCACTAGTTAGCTATTTGTCCCTGTGCTTTTTCCAATCTTGGTCTCAACAATTGTCGCTCATACTACCCTCCTCTTTCTCACCAATTGGACTCTTGGAGCTCCACCTGGGGCCTGGCTGTGGATCTCTGCATCCACTTCCATCAGTCATTGGATGAGATTTCTAGCACGACTGCCTGACTTCTGTGTCTAATTTAGTAGCTGGCTCTGTCCTCTGATCCCCAGATAAGTTTATTTGTTAGAGCACAAATAAAATATCACCACATTTAATAACACTTTTATTAACAAAAGTATTAATAAAATTAGGTGAAAGGCATTCAGCGTTTCTCTGAGGTGTTTTTCATATTTTCTGTAAACAATATTGTTCCAAAACAAAATGTTTTTTTAAATGTAAATGGATTCCATGTCATAAAAATAATCTAGTATCAGTCTTGATTGAGAACATTCTATTTTTTAGAATATATCTGGGTGTAGCACACACCTTTAATCCCAGCATTCAGGAGGCAGAGGCAGGCAGATCTCTGGAAGTTCAAGGCTAACCTGGTTTACATAGTGAGTTCCAGACCAACCAGAGCTACATCATAAAGAGACCATGTCTAGAAAGAAGGAAAAATAAAGGAGAATATACTTAAAAAATAACAACTGTCTACTTGGTCTTCTTGTGAGACTCCTAATAATGAGAGCAGGGCCCTTCTCTGACTCTGTTGCCTGCTTTGGGGACCTGTTCCTCCTCCTGGATTGCCTCATCCAGTGTTAATACAATAAGAGGTGTATAGTCTCACTGCAGCTTGATATACCATGGCTAGCTGATACCCATGGGAGACCCCGCCCATATCTGAAGAGAAACAGGGGAGTAGGAGTAGAGGAGGACAGGAGGGGAAGTGGGGAGAAGGACTGGGAGGAGAAGAGGGAGGGGAAACTTTGGTTGGGATGTAAGAATAAAAAAAGTAAGAACAAAAAATAAGAATATAGTTTAAAAGGCAGAAAAATACTCAAGCAAACATCAACCATGAGAAAACAGTAATACCATATAAACATTCCCCATTACTTTATTCCTGATTGAGTGCTCTAGGTAGGTGATAAGGCTTTGTGGCAGCCCTAACTTGAACAGTTCTTGGAATGATTTTTTTCTGGCAACTTTTTTTCATTTTATATGTCTGCCACTTTTTATTATGTCCATGTGTATGTGGGCACATGTGGAAGTTGGAGTGTGGCTCTGGCTGGACCTCTCTTTTTCACATGGGTTCTGGGAATTGAATTCAGATGGTCAGGCTTGTGTGACATTCGGCTTTACCTGCTGAGCCTCCTCACTAGCCCACCCCTGTCACATTTTGATTTTCTGCCATGGTGACCTGACATCACTGGTTTTTTGTAATTGTTCTTATAATTTTTATAGATGGTAGATTTTTGATCCATAAATGAGTGCTATTGCTTCACCACCATTTGCTCTTTAACACAACACTGTTGAAATTAGGCAAGTGATGACCTCTTAAATGTTAAAGTCAGTACAGAGTAGCATATCTCTCACTTCAAGGTTTAAATGAAAAGCTAGGAATGCTTGTGCTTAGTGAGGAAAGCATGCTAAAAGTTGAGATTGGGGTGGTGGTGGTGCACGCCTTTAATCCCAGCACTCGGAGGCAGAGGCAGATGGATCTTTGTGAGTTTGAGGCCAGCCTGGTCTAAAGAGCGAGACCCAGGGTAGGCACAAAGCTACACAGGGAAACCCTGTCTCGAAAAACTAAAAAAAAAAAAAAAAGTTGAGATTGGCCCAGATGAGGCTGCTGTCCAGCTGGGCAAGTTGTGAATGCAAATGAAAAATTAGTGACCACACTAATGGTAAGAATATGAGACAGGCTTTTTTTTTTTTTTTTACCATCATTAGAGACAAAGTTGAAGGGCCCATAAAGAATTTTGTAACAGTCATTAAATCCTAATCAGAGCATGGTCTTAACTCTTCAATCCTGTGAGCTCTGAGAGGTGTGAGAAAGAAGCTGAAGAGGAAGATGGATGTTAGCAGAGATTGGTTATTGAGGTTGAAGGAAAGAAGCTGGCCAGCTTTCATAAAAGTGAAAGGCAAACAGCAAGTGTTTATACAGAGGCTGCAGCAAGTTCTCAAGGCGATTTGGCTAAAACAGTTGATAAAGTGGCTACATTTCACAATAGATTGTCAACGTGGGTGAAACTGCCTTATATTGGCAGAAGGTCTTATCTAGGGCTTTCCTAGCTAGAGATAAGGCAATTCTTGACTGCAAAGGATAGGGAAACTTTCCTGTTAGGGGATAACATAGCTGATGCCTTCTAGTTGCTCATCTACTATTCTTGAAATATCCCAGAGTCCTTAGGGATTATACTAAATCTACTGTGTATATGCTCTATAAGTGGGCAAAGTCTGGATGACAGCAAACCTATTTATAATATGATTTATTGAACACACACATATACTTGCCTATAAATGATATACCTTGTCAGTCAAGAGCTTTGATGGAGCTGTACAATGAAGTTGATATTTTCACCTGTTAACAGCAGATGTTCTGTAGCCTATGGATAAAGAAACAATTTCAACTTTCAAGTCACATTATTAAAGATGTGAGTTTTGGAAATACCTAGTTACTGTACATGCTGATTCATCTGATGTAGCTTGACAAAGAGAATTGAAAACATGGAAAGGATTCACATTTCTGCATGTCATTAAGAACATTTATAACTCATAGGGGAGATCATTTTCTTAATGTTATTGAACACAGAGAAAGAGCTGGTGCCCAATTAAAAGCTTCACCTCCCTGGAAACAGATGCAGACCCACAGTTAAACATTAGGCCAAGCTCAGGGAATCCTCCTGGAGAGAGGGAGGAAGATTGTAGGAGCCAGAGGTGTCAAGGACACCACAAGAAAACCCACAGAATCAACTAACTTGGGCTCATAGGAGCTCACAGAGACTGAACCAACAACCAGAGAGCCTGCATGGTACTCACCTAGGCCTTCTACATATATGTTAGAGTTGTGTAGCTTGGTCTTCTTGTAGGATTCCTAACAGTGGAAGGAATGTGACTAACTGTGACTCTTCTACTGGCTTTTGGGAACCTATTCCTCATACTGGGCCTTGCCCAGTCATAATACAAGGTGAGGTGCTTAGTCTTACTGTAACTTGATATGCCATGTTTTGTTGATATTCATGGGAGACCTGCCCTTTTCTGAATAGAAATGGATGAGGAGGGGATGGAAGAGACAGAGGAGGGTGGGAGCAGAGACTTGGATGAGAGGAGGGAGGGGAAACTGTGGTCAGGAAGCAAAACAAACAAATAAATAATAAAAAGCTTCATCTTCAGACTTACAATGTTAATGATGTTGGAAGATACTCTGTATGCTTCCAAAGGAGAAAAGTAACCATCCATATAACCCAGCCATAAACCCTGAAACCTGTAACAGCGACTTGTTGGAAAGATATACTGATACAATAGTGGCAGGAATGTTATGCTTTTCGGTTGGTTTTAAGGCCTGTTCCATAAGATAACATCCACACCTGATACTGTTTAAGTGGCCAAGAACATGAGACTAGATAGGTAGGTCATGGGCCTAGCAAAAACCTACTGTCTATTGCTGTGAAAATATACTGTGACCACAGCAACTCATAAAAAAAATTTCATTGATGTGGTTTACAGTTCAGAGGTTTAGTCCATAATCATCATGGTGCAACATGGTGGTATACAGACAGACATGGTGCTTGAGAAGTAGCCAAGTTTCCTAAATCTTGGCTTGCAGGTAATGGGAAGTTGTCTGAGACACTGGGCGTGGCTTGAGCATATATGATACCTCAAAGCCCCCCTCCACAGTGACACACTTTCTCCAACAAGGCCATGCCTACTCCATCAAGGCCACTCCTTCTGAGGATCATTTTCTTTCAAACTACCACACCTACTAATATTATTCTTCCAAAGGAACATAGCAATAAAATGACTTATAATATAAATGCTATACCCATAGAACAGTGCTTCACTCAACCTTCATCAAAGAAGCTTCTTGCAGTAAATGGGAATTAACACAGAGATCCACAACTGGACAGTGTGCAGAGAGTGAGACTTTGGAGCACTGATTCCTAAATGGGATGTCTTCATCACTCCCCTCCCCCCACCACCACACACACACTTCAAAGCTCAGGGAGTTATGTGAAATAAGAGGCAGAAAAATTGTAAGAGTCAAAAGTGGTGTATGACTCCAAGGAAGATATGAACATATTTGAACCCACAGAGACTGTGACAGCAGGCACAAGACCACCACAGATTCAAACCAGATAAAACCCAGTACTGAGAAAGGGAAGTAGAGGCAAAGTCCCACAGCTAACCAAGAAGCTATTTGCAATTCATACCTGCTGGGAAATGGAAAATCAGTTTTCTCCCATGCACCACACTTCATGGTAGCCCCTATCCCCCACGTTCAAGAGTAGTTGGCCAACACAAAACAGACTCTATGTTTGTTTGTTTGTTTGTGATCTTTTCATTTTGTTCTATTTTGGTAATTTTTATCTTTCTGGCTGTTCATTTGATTGTTTGTCCTGTTATTGTTTTTAGAGAGAATATGAAGTTGGGTGGGTAAGGAGGTGGAAAGGATATTAGAGGAGTTGGAGGATGGA
The DNA here is from genome assembly GCF_007827085.1 of Peromyscus californicus insignis. Classification (NCBI taxonomy): domain Eukaryota; kingdom Metazoa; phylum Chordata; class Mammalia; order Rodentia; family Cricetidae; genus Peromyscus; species Peromyscus californicus. The sequence continues at coordinate 614,820 of NW_026294469.1, read as the reverse complement.
AAACATGATCTTTACATTATACTTTATGAAAAAAATTAAATAAAAAATAAGTTACACTATGCAGAAAAAGTAGGTTCTGGGGGCTAGAGAGATGTATCAATGGTTAAGAGCACTGGCTGCTCTTGCAGATGTCCAAGTTCAGTTCCCAGCACATACATGGTGGTTCACAACTGCTTGTAACTCCAGAGTCAGGGGATCTGATGCCCTCTTTTGGCAACCTCAGGCACTGCATGCATGTGGCACATACATACGGACAAGCAGGCACACACATGCATACACACACAAATTATTTTTCTTTTTTAAAAAGAATAATAGAACCCTAGGATGAAAATTACTGCAATCACATGATAATGTTTGAATGGACAATGACAAACAAGTTTTAATGAGAAAACTACAGATGAAAAATAGGAAGTTCTGAGGATTGCTGAGAAAAAGCATTTTTGTGGATAAGGAATTTTTTCTATATTAAAGTTTCACTTAGCTTGGCCTTCTCCACTGGAATGATGTTTTCTTTGAAGTAACTTGTTCTTACTGCTAGAGGGCAGCATTGGCATGGAAATACCTCCTTGGAAATATGTTAAAAAATGCTGAGAAAAATAAGTGAGCACAAAACATGCACACACAGAAGTTTATATTTCAGTACATCCCCACCTAGTGTGGATTCTGTGCTAATCATTTTTTTCTTTTGAGACAGGGTTTCTCTGTGTAACCCCAAATGTCCTGGAACTTGCTGTGTAGACCAGGCTGCCTCTGCCTCCCAAGTGCTGGTATTAAAGGCATGTGCCACTTGCTAATCTTTTTTTTTTGAAATTACACTCATGATATTCATTAATTACACTCATGATATTAATCACATTTGTGGTATTCATAGATTACATTCGCAGTATTCATTCAATTATATATATATATTTTAATTTTAAATGCCAGATGTCATTTATTGAAGGAGGGAGGAGGTCTTAAATACAGGCTTACAGCACAATGGGAGAACCCCGGAGGGCAGAAGTTCGCTACTGATGTTTTATAATCTTGCATCTAAGCTGTTAACGCCCATTATTCAGGATACACAGACAAGGAACTTCCCTTAAGCATTCAGGAGGGTGGAACCTGGCAGAGAATTAGCATAGGGAGGATATTGAGGTCAAGATCCGCAAGCAAGGCAACAGTTACCCAAAACGGGGCCAGGGACTTACAGGTCCCCCTTTTATTAAATAATGAGCTTCTGACTTGGGTTGCGTGGGACGTCAGCAGGTCACCTTACTCATCATGGAGACACCTGCCCAGGCCCCACAGGCACTCTGTCTTAGGTTGGTGAGTGCCCCCCAGGTGTTACCAGTCTCTGAATACTCATTATCATACAGGCTCAATCGCGTGTGAGCTGCAGAATTAACTGCTGCCAAAGATCTCAAAGTGGCACTGGGCTTGCAATCTGTGTGTTCGACACAGAAAAGACCAATAGAGGTCCTATCTCACCCATAGCCAGTAGGCTAAAGGCAACTGAGCCATTCCCTTCCTTAACGAGCCATACTGTACGTTGGAGTCCTTGTAAGATAGTATTCCAAAAGCAACTGAAACTTGAGTTTATAAATTTATAATTTTCAAAGCCAATCTAGATGTATATAACTACTGAATTAAATTTATCATGCCCAATAGAATGGAAGATTAACTAACTGTGGTAGCTACTTTTGTTGCCAGGGTCTCCACTGTGCTTTGTTAATCTTTTTTAAAAAGATATTTATTTTAATGTGCATTGGTGTTTTGACTGCATGCATATCTGTGTGAGGGTGTCAGATTTGCTGGAACTGGAGTTACAGACTTGTCAGTTACCATGTGGTTGCTGGGAATTGAAGAGCAGCCAGTGCTCTTAACTGCTGAACCATCTCTCCAGCCCCTCCACTTGCTAATCTTAACTACCTTGGTAAATACATTTACCACCCCTGGTTTGCTAATCTTGTTTTATTTTATATTTTAATTTTAAAAATAGCTGGTCTTGAACTCAGAGATTCGCCTGCCTCTGCCTCCTGAGTGCTGGGATTAAAGGCATGTGCCACCACCACCTGGCAATGAATGTGGGTTTCTGAGTACATATATATGTAGTATGTGCATGAAGAAGCTAAAGGAGGTCAAAAGAGGTCTGAGATCCCCTGGAAGTGGAGTTACAGTGTATTGTGAGCTGTCATGTGGGTGCTGGAAATTGAACCCCAGTCCTCTTCAAGAACAGTAAATGCTCAACCTCTGAGCCACCTCTTCAGCCACCACGCATGAAAATTTTAAATAAGTTGTACAGAAAATAGCATCTTGGGACAGTGAGGTAGCTCAACTGATAAAGGCACTTGCTGCCAGATCTGATGGCCTGAGTTCAATCCTTTTAACCCATATGGTGGAAGGAGTGAGCTGACTGTTGCAAGTTGCCTACTGATCTTCACATGCATGACATGCACATGTGTATTATACGCATGAGTACACACTAATTATAATTTTAAAATATTTTTCTAAGAGAAAATCACGCCCTATAAAGAAAAGGAAGAAAGAAAATAGTTTCTGCAGTATTGTGCTAGAATACTTGTTTAATTTCCAGAAATCTGCAGCTTAGTGACAGGCATGGAGGACTCATTTTGCTTTTGATACTGTTTTTTCAGGGAATTTCATTAATGGCTGTTTACATCAATTTTAAAAACAAGTAATACTCATCAACAATAGGGAAATTACTAAGTTCTGATTATTTAATGGGGTTTTCCAACTTTAATAGTTAATTACTTTCTTTAAGGAAAATTAAGTATCCTGCTTTCAGAAAGAGATCCCTTGCTGCTATGTACTGGTCAACTTTCACCACAAGAAACTTTCTTGACTGAACTCCAGATTACACCCAGTTTGAAGGGGGAAAGTGGAAAATAACTTTCTGTTTTGAAGTTAGGACTAGACACATGCTAAGTTGTCAGGTTTGATAGCGACATATTACCAGTGGCAACCTAAGCTACAATTTTGATCCAAGTGTCTTCCCCACAGTGTTTAGCATATGACATGATACTTGAGCATTTTCTATGATGAAAATAACCTTAATACATTTGCCAGCTGAAGTTCTTTCATTGGCTCCCATTAGTTTTCAAGAGTTAAAGATACGTCAGTGGTAAGAGTGTGCACTGCTCTTACAAAGGACCAGGATTCAGTTCCCAACACCCATATGTATATGACTTACACCTGCCTGTGATTCCAGCTCCAGGGGGATCCAACACAAACACATTTTTTTTTGAGACGTGATCTATATACATAGTCCTGGCTATCCTCAAACTCACTATGTAGACCAAGCTAGCCTATAGAGATCCACTCTCTGTTTCCCAAGTGCTGGGATAAAAGGTGTGCACCACTCCCTCTTAAAAATAAGTTAACTCCAGAGCCAGGGACATACTCATAGTCTCAGTGCATGGGAAGCTGAATTAGGACAATTACAAGTTTGAGGGCAGCCTAGGTTACACAAAGAGTTCTAGGCCAGCCTGAGCTATGCAGTGAAACCCTGTCCAAAAGAAGTTAAATGCAACTGACTCTGCATTCAAAGTTGTTTATAATCTGGACCTATATGGCCTTTCAGACTTAAATATTAATTAATTTATTCATATTAATACATTACTATATGCTCAGCATACATCATACACCATAATTATCTTCCATACTATAAATGCATTTATATTTAGATATATGCACGCGCGCGCGCACACACACACACACACACACACACACACACACACACACACAAATCTTTTTTTCTTCTCATTCTAAAGATCCAATCTAACATATTCACCACCAGATCCATTCCATGGTTTTGATAGTCCTTGTCCTAAATCAGTCATAAACCTGAGAAGTTTTCCTGCAGTGTGGGACCGGGGAACTGAGGAACCTAACTGCAATTACGGGGAGGAACTATTGCTCTGTGCAATTCAGAAATGCATTTTTACATTTTTATTTATGTGTGTGTGTGTGTCTGTGTGTGGGGAAGTCAGAGGACAACTTGCAGGAGTTGGCTGTCTTTCTAACATGTGAGTCTCAGGGATGAAACTCAGATGATCAGGGTTGGCAACAAGTGCCTTTATCAATTGAGCCATCTTGTCTGCCCAGAAATGCATTTTTAGTTTGAGCCTCAGTGAAGAAGTAGTTCTTCTGCTCAAAGGGAACAAAATAAGCTTGTCCTTTAACTCCAGAATAGAGTCACTAGCAAAGAAGGTACAGATTGAGGCGGTGACCACTTATTAGGCAGTAACCTAAGTTAGAGGACATGGCGAGGAGCGGAAAACAAAGACATTCTCTATTGACAAGTCAGACAGGATGTTCTTAAAAACTGTGCTTGAACTTGAAGCCTTTGCAAACGTGCCTTGGAAATAAGGGCAGCCATGCCTGGTCCAACAACTTCAAGAGGACTGGCTTCCTAGAATGGGCAAAAGCAGACAAGTAACATTCCTTTCTCAGAATTTCCTTTTCAAAATGACTTATTTCTGTTTAATAAGAGAAGTTTTTGGTGGCTGTATGTCTATTTTACTTCTCTTACAAGTGCTCCAGACTTTCCCTTGTATCTGTGTCATGAGCCTTATGGTCCTGTTCAGCTATGGCTTCTGTTTTTTCTATAATTGCATGGTAACCAATTTTCCCATTGCTGAGACTAGAAATTTCCAGGCTAAATTATGGTTCTGTTTTCCTAAGAAGAAAAAGAGATAGCCTTTATTTCCCATTTCAAGTATTTCCTTCTAGGACTAATTTCAAAATGAGCAAGGAGGGATGGGATTTAGGATATGCTGAGGACGTGCTCAGTGTCAGGTGCCTTGTTCACATGTGCTGCCCCATTCCCATGCCTGTGCTGTGCCAAGAGTGCCCACGTTCTACAGAAAGAAGTAGAGACTTATACGGATGCATAGGGAAAGTCAAATCTCATTACCCTGAGGTCTTCCAAATCTTCTTATATATTGAGATATAAACTTTGAAATTATTTTTATTCTTTATTTCATACAATGTATTCTGATATTCTCCCATATACCTTCCCAACTCTTCCTACCCAATGCCCCCAACTTAATATCTTTTTTAAAAATAATAACCCATCAACTCTATTATTCACATTTCTGTTGCTGTCAGAAATAGCTCGTCCATCTTCTTTGTCTGTGTTCCCTCAGTCTCTAGATGGTACAGTTACTTGAGAGTATGTCAGTCCTCAGTTGATTGATGATCATTGATTCCTGCATCTACATATACTCTTTTCTTCTCTACCCTCACCTTTATAAATTGTATCATGGACCCTCTTTCTTTTTGGCTTCTGCTTAGATTTGGAGAGTGGGAGGCACTGGCTTGAGATTGAAGAGCCACACCTCAGCAGTCATTTGTCTAGATAGATGTCCTTCATGCCCTCTGGCTCTTACAAGCTTTCCTCCTCCTCTTCTGGATAGTTCCATGAGTCCTGAAGGGAGGGGTTTGATGGAGACATCCTTTTTCAGGCTGAGTGCTCCAAGGTCTCTCACTCTCTGTACATTGTCTATCTGTGGGTCTCTGTATTCGTTCCCATTCACTGCAGAAGGAAGCTTCTCTGGTGATGCCTATGCAAGACACTGATCTATGAGTATAGCAGAATGTCATTAGGAGTCATTTTATTATGTTCATTTAGCAGACAATAGTATTTGATTTTCCCCAAGGTGCCTGGCCTATCTAGTCTCAGGTTCTTGGCTACCCTAGTAGTGTCAGGAATGGATTCCATCTCATGGATTGGGCCTTAAATCCAGTCAGATATTAGTTGGTTACTCCCATCAGCTTTGTACCAATGTTGGACCAGTGTATGTCGCAGGTAGGTCACCATTGTAGATCAAAGGGTTTGTAGCTGGGTTGGTGTTTACCTTTCTGCTCTGGTAGTATACAGAGTACCTTCTAGTACAATGAGCACTAGTTAGTAGGGGTTCCAGTTCAACTTCTCTGTGTTCAATGTGTTGTGTAGGTGTTGTCTTTAGCAATAACGCCTTTCTATCCATTTGTGGAGAGATACTAATAATCTTGGCAATAGCCTACGTTGTTTAGGGGTGTGCATGGGGACTCTTTGGCCAACAACCTGATTGAATGTAACCCATTCCCCGAACTGGAAGTTTCGTTTGGTGATAAGAGATATCTAGTTGAGGCTTTATTTTCCCCATTATTTGGTGATTCCATGTATATTTCTTTCATATATGTATATATTTTAAGAAGAGTCTACTGTATTGAGTGTGGTGGTATTGTGTTCCCCAAAATATTGTGCACCCTAATGAACTTATCTGGGGTCAGAGACAGAGCAGCCACTAGATACAAAGGCTAGAAAATGGTGGCACTCACACCTTTAATCCTAGCACTCCAGAGGTAGAAATCCCTCTGGATCTCTGTGAGTTCAAGGCCACATTGGAAATGGCCAGGCATGGTGACACACGCCTTTAATCCCAGAAATCGAGCCTTTAATCCCAGGGAGTGGTGGTAGAAAGCAGAAAGGTATATAAGACGTGAAGACCAGAAACTAGAAGCATTTGGCTGGTTAAGCTTTCAGGCTTCTAGCAGCACAGTTCAGCTGAGAGCCATTCGGATATGAGGACACAGAGGCTTCCAGTCTGAGGAAACAAGACCAGCTGAGAAGTTGGCCAGGTGAGGTTAGCTGTGGCTTGTTCTGTCTCTCTGACCATCCAGCATTTCACCCCAATAACTGGCCTTGGGTTTGATTTTATTAATAAGAACTTTTTAAGATTCCTGCTACAGTTGAGTTTTCATACAATCCTTTAAATGACATTTAGTTTAGCTGTCCCTTTACATATTCCCTTCCTTCCCTTCCTTTTCCCTTCCCCTCCCCATTTGATTCTCCTGCTCTATATACCACCCCCAACCATCCATAATTATCTATTCTACTTCTCCTTTCTAAGAAGATACATCCCTGCTCTACCCCTTGCCAAATCCCTTACTCTATGCCTATCCTCTGTGATTATCTGGATTGTAGTCTGCTTATTGAAGACTTAATAGCTAACATCCACATATAAGTGAATACATACCATTTTTATGTTTTGGAGTCTGGGTTACCTCACTTGAGATGATTTTTTTTAGCTCCATCCATTTACTTGAGAATGTCATGATTTCATTTTTGAATAGCTGGACAATACTCCATTGTATAATTGTACCACATTTTTTTTATTCATTCTTCCACTGACAGACATCAAATCTGTTTTCAATTGCTGGCTATTATGAACAGAGCAGCAATGAACATGTTTGAGTAGATGTCTCTGTTGTAGGCTGTAGAATCCTTTGTTCATATACTTGAGTGGTATAGCTGAATCTTGAGGTAGATATATTTCCAGATTCCAGATGAATCACCACACCCTGTTTTACATGGTGGCTATACAAGTTTGCATTCCCACCAGCAATAGATTCCCCTTACTCCACATCCTTGCCAGCATGAGCTGTCATTTGTTTTATTGATCTTGGCCATCCTGACTGGTGTAAGATGAAATCTCAAAGCAGTTTTTATTTGAATTTCCTTGATGACTAAGGATGTTGAACAATTCTTTGTTTCTCAGTCATTTGTATTTCATCTTTTGGGGGTTCTTTGTTTAGATATGTACCTCATTTTAAAATTGGGTTATTTTTTGATGTCCAGTTGTTTTTTTAAATATTTTTATTTTATAGTTAATTTAATTTTACATATCAGCCACAAATTCCCCTGTCCTCCCTCTTCCCACCCCCAGCTTTCCCCACAATCCACCCCCATTCCCACCTCCTCCAAGGCAAGGTCTCCCCTGGAGAGTCAGCCCAGCCTGGTAGATTCAACTGAGGCAGGTCCAGTCCTCTCCTCCCTGCACCAAGGCTGAGCAAAGTGTCTCAGTATAGGCCCTAGATTCCAAAAAGCCAGCTCATGCACCAAGGACAGTGCTGTGGGATGTTCTGTATGGCAAATGTGTTGCTGATTGGTCAGTAAATAAAACAGTGATTGGCCATTGGCTAGGCAGGAAGTATAGGCGGGACAAGGAGGAGAATAAAGCTGGGAAGTGGAAGGCTGAGTCAGAGAGACACTGCCAGCCGCCATGATGACAAACAGCATGTGAAGATGCCGGTAAGCCACGAGCCATGTGGCAAGGTATAGATTAATAGAAATGGATTAATTTAAGCTGTAAGAACAGTTAGCAAGAAGCCTGCCACGGCCATACAGTTTATAAGCAATATAAGTCTCTGTGTTTACTTGGTTGGGTCTGACGGCTGTGGGACTGGCGGGTGACAGAGATTTGTCCTGACTGTGGGCCAGGCAGGAAAACTCTAGCTACAGGACAGGTCCCAGTTCCACTGCCTGGGGGCCTCCTAAACAGTTCAAGCTAATCAACTATCTCACTTATCCAGAGGGCCTGGTCCAGTTCCATGGGGGCTCCTCAGCTATTGGTTCACAGGTCATGTGTTTCCTCTAGTTTGGCTATTTGTCCCTGTGCTTTTTCCAATCATGGTCTCGATATCTCTTGCTCATATAATCCCTCCTCTCTCTCGCCGGTTGGACTCCTGGAGCTCTACCTGGGACTTGGCCGTGGATCTCTGCATCTGCTTCTATCAGTTACTGGATGTGAGTTCTATCATGACAGTTAGGGTGTTTGGCCATCCGATCATCAGAGTAGGTCAGCTCAGGCACTCTCCCAACCATTGGCAGTAGTCTAGAGTGGAGGGATGTCCAGTTGTTTTAGTTCTTTATATATTTTAGATATTAGATCTTTATCAGATGTGTAGTTGTAAAAAAAATCTTTTCCCATTTGGCAGCCAGCCCTTTTGTTCAAATGATGATTCCCTTTGCCATACAGAAACTTTTCAGTTTCATGAAGTCCCATTTATTAATTGTAGATCTTAGTGCCTGTGCCATTCAGAAAGTCTGTGCCAATGAGTTCAAGACTATTCTCTATTTTTCTCTTCTTTTAGGTTCAGTGTATCTGACCTTATTTTGAGGTCTTTGTTCCATTTGGAGTTCAGTGAATCTATTTGCATTCTTCTATATGCAGCCATTCAGTTTGACCAGCACCATTTGTTGAAGATGCTTTCTTTTTTTTCAGTGTGGAATTTTGGAATTCAGGTGTCTGTAGGTGTGTGGACTTATGTCTGTGTCTTCAATTTGATTCTGTTGACCAACTTGTCTGTTTTTATACCAATAACATGTTCTTATTATTATAATTCTGTAGTACAAGTTGAGATTGGGGATGGTGATTCCTCCAATAGTTCTTTTATTATTCAGATTGTTTTAGCTATCCTGGGTTTTTGTGTTTATGTATGCAGCTGAAAGTTGTTCGTTCAAGTTCTGTGAAGAATTGTGTGGAAATTTTGATGGGAATTGCATTGAATGTGTAGATTGCTTTTGGTAGGATGGCCATTTTTACTATAGTAATCCTACTGATCCATGAGTATGAGAGATCTTTTTATCTTCTCGTATCTTCATCAATTTCTTTAATTTCTTTCTGAAATGTCTTAATGCTTTTATTATACAACTTGCTTGATATTAACTTGCTTGATTATAGTTACCCCAAGATATTAATGTTATTTTTTGAGGCTGTTGTTTCCCTGATTTCTTTCTCTGTCTATTGCCATTTGTATACAAGAAGGCTACTGACTTTTGTGTATTAATTTTATATCCTGTTACTTTTTGAAAGTGTTTATCAGCTGTGGGAATTTCCTAGTGGGATTTTTAGGGTCATTTATATATACCATCATGTCATCTGAAAATCTTCCTTTCCTATTTTTATCCCCTTCATCTTGTTCAGTAGTGTTTTTGCTCTACCTAAGACTTCTAGTACTATATTGGATAGGTATATAGAGAATGGACAACCTTGTCTTGTTTCTGATTTTAGTGGAAATGCTCTCAATTTAGGTTGATGTGGGCTGTGGGCTTGCTGTAAACTGTCTTTATTATGTTGAGGTATGTCCCTTGTATCCCTAGTTTCTCTAGGACTTGCTTTGTTTTTCAATCTCTTTATTGTCAAGTCTTCCAAATAGAATATTCATTGTAGTTGCTCCAAATGTGTTTTTTTTTTGTTGTGGTTTTTTTTTTAAATTTTATTGATTCTTTGCAGATTTCACATCATGAATCACGATTCCACTCATGTCCTCTACCCTTGTAACCTCCCCTGCAAAAACAAAACAAAATTTAAAAGAAAAACAAAAAACAAACCAAACAAAGCAAAGCAAAGTAAAACAAAACAAAAAAAGAAGAATCTCATTGTGTAAGCTCTGGTGTGGCCTGGTGAGTCACATTTTGCCCCTTAGTGCTTTTATCTTTACTCGCAAGTGTTCATTGTCATGAGTCATTGGCCTGGTTCAAGGCCTCTGACTTCTGTTATACCATCAATAATGGGCTTTAAATGGGGATGCTCTTGATCTCCTCTTGTCGTCCTGTGTCATGGAGGTCCTGCAGTTTTGGATCTGTAGGTTCATCTCCTTTTCATGCTCTAACACTTCATAGATGAAGTGGATGTTAGGGTGGGCCAACTCATAGAACTGGTTCTGGGCCTGGGTGGTAGCTGGGTTGGTCAGTCTTCCCGCTTTTCCTCATCATCACTACCTGGGTGAGCTCTCCAGCATTGTCTTGGCCAGCCCACCCAATGCATCCTGCAGCAAGGAGCTGGGCCAGTTCTGCTTTTAAGCCTTCAGGTCCAACTCTCTCATACACCACCAGGGACAGCTGTCTTGCCCAAGAGAGGTACAGAGCCCTCTCTCCCAGTTGCTTAAGGGGGCATCCTAGGGAGGGTTATCAGTTCTGCTCTCATGCCCAACAACAGTGTTAGCTCTAGTGTGCTGGCCGGGCATCCTCTCTCTCATTTGCTGCAGCTGATGAGGAACAGGGCTAGTTCTCCAACTCTTATGATCCCAGTGCCAGCTCTCTTACCCACTGTGAGTAGCAAAGGGCATGGGGGTGGGGGAGGGCATCTTTCCTTCACCCATGCTACCATATGGCAGACAAGGGTGGTGGTGTCAGCTCTGCTGCTCTCATGCCTTCAGGGCCCGCTTGCCTGCATCCTGACAACAGGGTCAGTTCTAGTGTGCTGCCCAGGTGAGGTGCAAGCCTGTGGTAAGGGGTGGGGCCTGAGGGGGTTGGGGAGGGCAGCCCTCCTGCTGCAGTTTCCAGTGAGGGGCAGGGAAAGCTAGGGATAGTGTGGGCCATGGCCAGCCCAGCACGGACCTTGGGCTTCATCACACATGGTTTCTATGATCCATTATGGTAACACTGGCCATTGACATCAACACAGACCCCAGCTGCAGCAGGACCATGGACCCAGACATATTTCTCAGCAGCAGCTTGGGCCTGGATGCCACTATGGCCCTGTTGGCAGCACAGGCCACTCAGATCAGTATGGCCCTGGTGGCAGCATGACCCTGGGACACCAACATGGTCTCGGGTGGCTGACCAGACCCTAGGCATCCACAGAACCCTTGGTGGTAAAAGAAGCCATAGATAGCACCCCAGACCCTGGCCACTGCAGGGCCACAGACCCAAATATGACCCTTGATATCAGCCCAGGCCTGGATATCTCCATGGCCCCCAGGTAGCAGTACAGTCCCCCCCCCAGGTTAGTATGGACCTTGGACACCAACATGGTCTCAGGTGGCTGACTGGACCCTGGTCATCCACATGGCCCTCGGTGGTAATAGGATCCACAGACATAAACTCAGACCCTGGCTGCTGTAGGGCTATAGACCCAGAAATGGCCCTCAGCAGCAGCCCTGGTCCAGACAACACCATGGCCCTGGGTGACAGTGCAGGTCATTCAGTTCAGTATGGCCCTGGTGGTAGCATGACTCTCAGATACCCCATGGCCACAGGTTGTGGCCTAGACCCTTAGCATCCATGTGGCCTTTGGTGGCAACAGGGTCATCAATACAGACCCTGGTTGTGGTAGGACCATGTACCTAGACATGGTTATCAGCAGCAGCCTGGACTGGGATGTCATCATGACCCAGGTGGCAGTGCAGGTCACTCAGATGGCCCCTGTGGCAGTGTGGTCATCAGACACCAACATGGGCCCAGGTGGCGGCCTGAACTACAGGCCTCTGCACTTCCCTCAGTGGCAACAGGAGCCACAGACATCAACTCAAGCCCTTTCAACTGCTTCAGGGCCTCAGACCAAGACTTGGTTCTTGGCTATAGCCCAGGCCTGGACATCACCTTGGACTTGGGTGTCAAGCAGGCCATTCACATTGGCCTGTTCCTCAGCACCCTCACCTGTTCAGATCTGCCTCTCTCTCCAGCCCATGAACTGTTTCTCCTCTCTCTCTCTTCCACCTTCCTACCCTGTACTTGCTCATCATAATGGTGTCTAACTGCCCAGCATGGAGCTGTCACTGTTGTCCTCTCATGGGCCTGGGGCTAGAAACCTGAGTGATGCTTGGTTGACTCCTGCTCACTCCAGCCACATGGCATGATGCAGAGCTGTTGCTACTTCAGGACTTTCAGCATGAAGGTGTATTGGATTTTGTCAAGGCCTTTTCTGCATCAAATGAGATGTCATGTAGTTTTTGTCTTTCAGTCTGTTTATACGGTGGATCACACTTGTTGATTTACGTACGTTGAACCAGCCTTGCTTCTCTGGGATGAAGCCTATTTGATCATGGTGCATAATCTTTATGATGTGTGCTTATATTTGGTTTGCATATTTTATTGAGGGTTTTTGCATCCGTGTTCACAAGAGAGATTGATTCTTTTTCTTAGTTGAGTCTTTATGTGGTTTAGGTGTCAGTATTGTGGTCTCTTAAAAAGAAATGGGCAATATTCCTTCTGTTTTGTATAATAATTTAAGGACTACTGATATTAATTATTCTTTGTAAGTCTGGTAGAATTATGCACTAAAGTCTTCTGGCCCTAGGCTCTTTCTTTTGTTGAAATACTTAATTACTGCTTCTATAATATGTATCTGTTAGATCCATTTGGTTTATAACATAGTTAGCTCCAGAATTTCTCTGTTTAATTTTTGACTGGATGTCTAGTCTATTGGTGAGAGTGGGTATTGAAGTCTTCCATTACCACTGTGTGAGGGTCAGTAGTGATTTTAGCTATAGTAGTGTTTCTTTTATGAACCCAGGGGCTCTTGTGTTTGATCCTAGATGTTTAGAACTGCAATGTCCTCTTGGTGGATTTTTCCTTTGATGAGTATGTAGTGTTTTTCCCCATCTCTTATGATTAGTTTCAGTTTGTAGTGTATTGCTAGCTGGAGGGTCAGCCTCCAGGTAGCACCATATTATGCAAAAAAAAATCTAAGAATGAGGTGAGGGCTAGACTTTTTATATCTGAGGGGAAAATAAGGAAACACACACTTTCTGATGGCAACTTTCTCTTTTACTTCAACTTGAAAAAAATCCTCTCTCTGAAAAATCCCTCTTGCTCTCTCTCTGTATTGGGGAGTGCAGAAAAATGGTGTATTGTCCAATAGATTTTTTGATTACCAGAGCCTCCTCTTACTGGCAGGGCTGAGGAGTGCCCCACTTAGAGTTTAAAGGGGCTGGTGCTTCAGCAGGCTATGATCTGCAATCCTTTGCCCAATAAAATCCCTTATTGCATCTGGGGCATCGGGTCCTAGGCTTTGCCTGGGGGCAGTCACACCACAAATGATTTGGTTTGCCACGTCCCCAGCAGGATCTGTCTACTTGGGGGCCCTTGGGTGTGTCATTAGTGCACTGCCTGTCCCTGCATCCAGGGAAGGTGTGAGGGCAGCAATGGGACCATGACTGGGGTCAAGCTCTCCTGTGGCCAGGACCCACCTGTGAATGTCCTCACTGTGGACCACTGTGACCGCACTGCAGGTGGGGGCATTCAGCCCTTCACAAACCAAACTGTTTGGTTAATATTTCCCTGATGGGGTCTGGGTCTACTCTCTGCTCCACTGCCTCACTGACATGCATGAGAAAACCAGTAAAAAAAAATCCCCCTGGCTGTTGAATAAGATTGTGGAAGTAAGCTGTACTGCAGGGTGCATGCCTTATGAGCCTTGAAGGCCAGGTCAGAAACCTGTTGGTAGTAGACTTGATGGCCAACCTGTGCCTGATGGACATGATGGACAAAGTTACCTTGTCCAGTGAACATGCTAAAAGTTACTGGAATGTTAATTAAGAGGTTCATTTGTGCTTGAGCTTCTGCTTGATTTCCAGCTAAGAAAGGTCCAGCACAGCTTTAAACAGACTATACCAATCAAAGTAAGTCTGTCGTTGCATTGAGTGAGGGCCTGTTCGAAGTAAGGTGAATCTGGGCCCAACTCATTAGCTGCTTTCCAGATAAGGGAGAGTTCAGCTATGGGGGTGGGAATCCAGGGTTGGCTAGTGGTATTTTGTCCCAGGTTGACCAGAAAGGCTTCCATTGGCCTTTGAGGCCTGAGATGGGGGAGAGGGGAGCTGCAGTGGCTGAGGGGTATACTGCAGCAATAGGGAATTTCCACCTTCAAGGGCAGGTGGACATTGAGGCACTCCACTCCAAGAGTAGCGAGGAGGAGGTGCAGCCTCCTGAGGCGGGAGTGGGGCTGACGGGGAAGTGGCACATGCAGTCTTAACTGTGGCCATGCTCTCCTCAGCAGGTTTTTCAGGGCCTAAACTGTCTGCCTCCTCCTCAGTGGATGCCATAGAGAGATCAGACATGGAAGGGGTGGAGGTGATGGAGAGGTTACCCATTTTGTAGAGGGAGGCAGCAGGCGAGCAACAGTCAGAGAGAAGATGGCAGTCAACAGGTGGAAAATTGTGTTAGACCATTTATGTTCAGTGCTAAGTGGGGGACTTCCATGCTTTCTTATGCCACAGCCGTATGCCCACATGGTGTCTCCAGACGAGGGACGGTGTTCGGGAACCGAGCCTTGGTTCCATCTCCTGGGGAGTCAGCCCTTATGTGGAGGCACCAAGTGAACCAAAACAGAAAAAATGTGCCTTCCTAACAGGACAGGCAGACAAACATGACAGACAACACAGAAGAAGGAAAGAAAGGGGGGTCCTAATGTTTACCTGCTGAAGTGACCCAAACCACACACCATTGAGGGGCCTTCTCACCAAAACACACTGTCTTGGGAGTGTTGTTAGGCACCACGAATAAGGGGAGGGAGATGACCAGAACCTGTCTGGGCTCCCTTCGAGTAGGGGGTGAGAAGGCACAGCATCAATGGCACAGACACCAGGAGTCAGCTGAAGGCAAACAGCAGATTCATTTATTCAGTAATGGAGAAAGCCTTATATACCCTTCTCCCAGCACCCAGGCTGCATCCTAATTTGGTGACATTGCATGGTCACCCCTCATTGGCTAGGCATGATCAGGACCTCTGACAGTGCCTGTTGCTAGGCCCTCAGGCAGACTCCAGATTGGCTCATAAGGAAGTGTGTTATATGCATTCCTTGGCAACTGGTTTGAGCCTTATCTTCCTACAATAAATAAATGTGAAAGAAAAATGAGTAAGGACACAGTGGTTGGCAGTCTTTCTCTGCCTGCTGGGCCTTGGCATCTGCAAACAGCATCAGGGTTGCTATGGTGACCAGCGTACCTGCAGAAGAAAACTGTGGAGTCTGGTTTGTGCCTGCACTTTCACCAGGGTAGCTAACTTTAGATC
This sequence comes from Peromyscus californicus insignis, assembly GCF_007827085.1. Lineage (NCBI taxonomy): Eukaryota > Metazoa > Chordata > Mammalia > Rodentia > Cricetidae > Peromyscus > Peromyscus californicus. The sequence goes on along the minus strand of NW_026294469.1, from coordinate 599,257 downwards.
TAGAGTTTTCATCTATCACCTAAGTGGTTAGAACCAGGTGGATTTAAGGCATGTGGTACTAGGTCCAGGGCCTCACAAATTCTAGCCACCCAAACCAAACAGTGGGGCTTGTCTCTAAATGCCACCCACATGAAGGGAACTATCTTACACCTGCACTGGCTAAATAAGCAATGACTTTTTCTGTTATCTCTCAGGGTTAGGACACAGGCAGTAAATTTCCTAGGTATGTTTCTATATCCAGTAAACCAAAGTGAGAGTAGGTGTAGAGGATTAATAGCTTTTTAGGATTGGAGCTGGGGGTCAGCTGAGGTTAGCACTTTCCCAAGTCAGCTGCAGGGGAATTTAGGGCACTCACTCTCCCTAATCAGGAGGGACCAGAATCAAATGGGTTTGGACGTCCCTTTATCTCTGAAGATCCCTGATGTAATCTATTTGAAAGACTCCTTTCCTGACTATATGTCCTGCCAAATGGGAGACAATTGCAGGGAGCTGGCTTCTAATGTTTGTCTCAGGGAACAAAGCGGAGATTAGACTGTGGGAACCAAGGTTGGGAACAGAGCAGAGATTAGGCTGTGAGAAGCAAGATTATTGACCATGTAACTAAATTCTTTCATTGGAGATCCCATGGAGTTGGGGTGAAGTAGCACATGGGAGAAATTGTGCCCAGTAATCCATACACTGCTGGATCTTTCTTGGGATGGGTCCCACTCAAAGAGGGGATAGCTTATGGCTTCATACAAGAAATCTACAGCAGGAAACAGCCAATTTATTCAAAAGGTAATAACTCCAATATGCCCTGAATTCTTGGTTTAATCCACCATCAGATTATTGTGGGTTGACCTTATAAATGATGGCTGAATTCTCACTGCACAATTTTGGAGCCCACAGAAGGTGGCAGCCCAGACCCTGGGCGTCCATGTGGCCTTTCATGGCAACATGGGCAATGGATGTTAACACAGACCCTGTCTGGGGTAGGACCATGGACCCAGGTGGGCCTGTGGCTGTCTTCCACCTGCCTGGACTGAGAGGACAAGGTCTTAAATTTGGTCTTGTCATGGAATATCTTGTTTTCTCCATCTATGGCGATTGAAAGTTTTGCTGGGGATAGTAGTCTGGGCTGGCATCTCTGGTCTCTTAGAGTCTTCAAGACATCTGCCCAGGCCCTTCTGGCTTTTTTAGTCACCATTGAGAAGTCAAGTGTAATGCTTATAGGTCTGACTTTGTATGTTACTTGGCCTTTATCCCTAGACACCTTTAATATTCTTTCTTTGTTCTGTACATTTAGTGTTTTGTTTATTATGTGGTGGGGGGACTTTCCTTTCTGATCCAATTTATTTGGTGTTCAATTAGCTCCTTATATGTTTATAGGCATCTCTTTCTTTAGGTTAGGGAAATTTCCTTCTATGGTTTTGTTGAAAATATTTACTGGGCCTTTGAGTTGGAAATCTTCTCTTTCTATTCCTATTATTCTTAGATTTGGTCTTTTCATAGTTTCCCAGATTTTCTGGATGTTTTGTGTTAGGAACTTTTTAGATTTAACATTTTCTTTGACCAATGTATCAATTTCTTCTATTACATCATCTACACCTGAGATTCTCTCTTCCATCTCTTGTATTCTGTTGGTATGTCTGTAGTTCCTGCTTACCTAGATTTTCCATCTTCAGGATTCCTTCAGTTTGTGTTTTCTTTATTGCTTCTATTCCCATTTTCAGGTCTTGAGAAGTTTTATTCATTTCCTTCACCTGTTTGTATTTTCCCATATTTCTTTAAGGGGTTTATTCATTTCCTCTTTAAGGGCCTCTATCATCTTCTTAAGATTGGTTTTAAGGTCCTTTTCTTGTGCTTCAGCTGTGTTGGAATATCCAGGGCTTGCTGTAGCAGGATAGATGGGTTCTGGTGGTGCCAGATTGCCTTGGCTGTTGTTGACTGTGTTCTTACACAGGCCTCTAGTCATTTGGATTTGGGGCTATTATAGATTCAGGTGCTGATTTCTGAGTTTACCTTTGTTAGATGAATGTTTCTTTCCTTGACTTCTGTTTCTTTTCTGCTCTTCTGGCCTGAGTGGCCTGGTGTTCTGGTGACCAGTAAGTCTTCAGGTCCAGTAGAGTTCTCCACTGGGGTTTTTATGACCTGTGTGACCTCTGGGATTTTGGGTGCCAATGTTGCCTCTGGGGTTCTGTAAATAGAGGCAGAGTTTCTTGCTGTGGGATGGTCTGTATGTCAAATTACTCTGATTGGTCAATAAATAAATCACTGATTGGTCAGTGGCCAGCTAGGAAGTATAGGTGGGACAAGGAGGAGAATAAAGCTGGGAAGTGGAAGGCTGAGTCAGAGAGACACTGCCAGCCGCCATGATGACAAACAGCATGTGAAGACTCCGGTAAGCCATGAGCCACGTGGCAAGGTATAGATTTATAGAAATGGATTAATTTAAGCTGTAAGAACAGTTAGCAAGAAGCCTGCCACGGCCATACAGTTTATAAGCAATATAAGTCACTGGCAGGTGAGAGAGATTTGTCCTGTGGGCCAGGCAGGAAAACTCTAGCTACAGTTTCTCTCCCACCTGTTCCCAAATACCAGCAGTCACTTCCCAAATTACCACACAGAGGCTTATATTAATTATAAATGCTTGATTGATGGCACAGGCTTATTACTAACTAGCTCTTACATTTAAATTAACCCATTTCTATTAATCTGTGCATTGCCATATGATCTGTGGCTTACAGTCATTAGGCATCTTGCTCCTTGGGCAGCTGGCTTGCATCTGCCTAGCTCTTTCCTCTTCATCCCAGTCTTCAGCTTGATTTTTTTGCCTAACCTTATCCTGCCTGGCTATTGGCCAAAACAGCTTTATTATCAACCAATGAGAGTAACACACATTCACAACATACAGAAGGACCATCTCATAGCAGAGTTCTAAGAACCTGTGTGGCCTCTGGGGTTCTTAGTATGGTGTGGCCTCCAGTAAAACAGAAGTCTTCTGCTGAAGTTGTGGACTGGATTATGGAGCCCAGGGGAGGGGATGCAGTTGGGGACTGTTGGGAAGGCTTTAGAGAGTGTTAGCTGGCAGTGGGTGATGTCTTACCTGGGTTCTGTAGTACTTGCATGGCCTCTGGTAAAGCAGAAGTCTTCTTCTGGAGTTGTGGGCCAGAATATGGAGCCCAGGGGAAGGCATGTAGTTTCAGGCTGTTGGGAGGGCTTTAAGGAGTGATACCAGGAGGTGGGCAATCTCTAGAATAAGCTTGGCCTCCAGTAAAGCAGCCAGAATTTGGTCCTTTCTATTCTTAATCCCATTCTAGTATCTTGAGGCAGAAGGGTCAAGGTCCTAGGAAAAAATACAGTCACAAAATGAATAGAGTCTGGGATTCCAAATCACCATGTAGAGAGATCTGTTGAATAACCAAGAACAACTTCCTCACACCAAGTGTGGGCTTGTGGCTGACAGGCAGTCTTTGAAACATTATGTACTTCCTTGAGGTTCTGGTTGTTATAGCAGCTACTTTTATATTAATTAGAATCTAACTATTACCATAAAACAGAATAAATGGAAAGGATGGATACTTTGCAATCAAATATACATTTGTAGGGGCTAGAGAGATGGCTCAGCAGTTAAGAGCACTTGCTGCTCTTGCAGAAGACCTGGGTTTGGTTCCTAATACCCATGTAGTGATTCACAACTGCCTGTACTCTAGTTCTAGGGGATCCAGCATCCTCTTCTGGCCTTCATAGGCACCAGGAATGTACACAGTGCACATATACACATGCAGAAAAAACACACATACACATAAAAGTTTTTTTTTAAAACACATGCTTTGTAGTTAGATTCGAATTTTATGGATGATGAATATAGAAACAAGCTAGAAAAGAAATCATCTGTCCTGTGGAAGCTGGACTTTGTTCAGGGCCTTTTGGTCTCACTGCTGCATCCCACCTTGACCAGTACTTTCCCCAGTCTGTTATCTGTCATTTCTTCACTGCCAAGGATCCCAGGCAGCAGCCTCCAGCTTGAGCATGGATGGAATCCACAATAGTGCTCACCCATTTTTAGTTCTGGGGTGTTTTGTGTCTTTCCATATTGATGTGATTCTGTGCCATTCTGACCATTCTGTTGCCTTGTTGTATAAATTTGGTGATTTATACAACAAAATGGGAGCCCTCTAACAGTCCATAAACAAGGTGGCTTATTAAGCAAAGGGACTCCATAAGACACCAGGCATGTAAGCTATTTTTTTTTTCTGAGACAGGGTTTCTCTGTGTAGCTTTGTGCCTTTCCTGGAACTTACTCTGTAGCCCAGGCTGGCCTTGAACTCACAGAGATCCATCTACCTCTGCCTCTTGAGTGCTGGGATTTAAGGCATGCGCCACCACTGCCTGGCATAAGCTATTTCTTTAAAAGTAAGTTTTATTGCTAATCTTGGGAAATGTCTTAAAATTCCAGATTAATTGCAACATCTGTTTCCTGAAATGAAATACCTCACTTTGAATCAACACTTTTCTGGACTGCCAGGCCTATAGCCACACTCAGTGGCAAGGATGGAGAGTGGTTCCCACAGTATATTATCACCTTTCTCCAGTCACCATTACAGATTTCACCAAGATACAGCCTAGGACATGCACAGCACCCGGTATAGCATGTCTGCATGTGCTCTGAGGGGACCTGTGCAGAGTGAGGTCCTGGGCAGGATGGAGCTTTTCAGAGATGTTCTTGGGTGGTACACCCTGGCATAGGTCTATTCGCTGTGGACCTGCTCCAGTCTGTTTGGAGACATCCCTGGAGGGAGGTCTGGGTGGTTTCCATCTCTCTCCTGGGCACTGACAGCCTGCACTGTTGGCTTGAGAGATGTAATAATATAACTAAAACAAATCATGGACACATTTTTACCTGGAGTTGTCATCTGCCCTGGACCATTCTCACCCAATAAGCAAGCCCAAATCTCCAGAAAAATAAGCATTTCATAAGCACTTGTAAACTTACATTCCTCCACACCTTCATTTTGTCTACAAACTCCCAAACCCTGGATACTTCTTAAGTTGCTGTGTTCAGGTTCAGGAGCCTATACTGATAATATTTGATATCAGGACTTTATGTTTAAAAGTAATATTTTACCTCTGATAAAATTACTCTCTTGGCAGGTTTTCAGGAACAAATGCTTACCATGAAAAACTTTAGAAAACTAATTCTAGAGAAATTAGTCACTCAGTACTTTGAAGCATTTGTAACTTCTAAATTCCCAGAAAAATCAACATGGGGCAGACCTCTTGCTGATTTCTTGACTTTTTTATTCTCCTAAGAATGCTAATCTCTCAGTGGGGTGGAATATAATTTATGAGCGAGTACTGGTCTAAATTAATTTATGATGAAAAATATTTTTATAGGAGTGGTTATAAAAGTAGGAGGTAATAGCTCCATCCCAGAGTATCCCCCAAATTCAGGGCAGAATGGGATCTACTAGGCAGGCTTTTCTCTGTTTTGCTCTGTAGAGGGTGTCATATTCTGGCTGGTCACTAGAGTCATGAGAACCACCTACTGGGCTTAAGAGGTCTATAGCAGGCCCTTAGACTCCCTAGCTCAGAACTACTCTCAAGATAAGTAGCCAGGGAAAGTCCAGACTCATGTGCCAAAGGGCCTAATTAATACCAGATATCTACCATGGCAGGAAAATTAACCTGTCATCTACCGTCTACCAACATGAAAGAGGAGCAGAAATGTAAGCAACTCTTTTTATAGAGAGGGAGAAACAGCTTGAAGTTCAGGTGGCATGGACTCTAGGCCAAGGGTGAATGGCATAACTATTTGGCCAATGTCAAGAAGACAGCAGATTGAAAATCTTATGAGTAGGAAGTCTATGGCGGGAAGGATGAGGAGGAGCCCTTGCTTGTTAGCATCTTTGAGTCTTACATTATTCACTAGAGAACACTCATACAGAGGTTGTATCAACAGTGAGGTCCATAGGGTATTTTCATTTTGTGGATGTAGACAGTGAATGCTGAATATTTAAGATGGTGTCACTTCCTGAAGAGACCAGGCCAGCCAGTGGGTGGCAGATTGATTTCAGTTTTTGTTTTCTATACTAGATATCTTCCCTACAATGCATCTCTGTCAACACTGCCATCCAGAAGCTCATGGGATAGCTGATTAGTTGCCATGTAGCCCTGCCTAGTGTGTGACCGTGAGCACATGACATATTTGTCAGTTATCTGATCAGTCAGAAGAAGCAGGTCTACTGGGAGAGCGGAAAGACTGCTGAAAGCTAGAAGGCTAGCTTTGGGGCTCTGGAGTTTATATCAACTACTGCTTGTTTCATGTGACCAAATACATGACAGAACTTAAGGACAAAAGTTTATCTGGCTCTTGGTTTCAGAAATTTCAACCAATAGTCCTCGCATTGTTTTGGGGTCACAGTGAGAGAGAGCATCATGATGGTAGGTATATGTGGAAGAGGCTGTTCATCTCACAGCAGACAGGAAGCAGAATGAGGCAGGGACCAGGAACACTGATAGACTTCCTCTTAAAGTTTCCCCCAACTTCCACAATAGCACCACCAGCCAGGGGCGAAGTGTTTAACACATGAACGTATGGGGGACATTTCATATTCCAGTCACACACAGGCACCAAGAGGTAAAATTGCATTGGACCCCTATAGTCATTGCTTCTCCACCTTATAGCTTTAGGTTCTACCACATTCTAGTCCTGGTTTCTGCAGGAGAAACCAGGCAATCACCAAAGTTGAAACTGATTGCTGCTTGGTTACTTCAGTCTATGTCTTAGTTAGGGTTACTAGTGTTGTGATGAAACTCCATTGTAGGGGTGGTTGTCTGTGCTTTACCCTGAATTACCATCCCTAGTAAGCAGCAGATAACTGCTAGGTACATGTCCCCCCCTGGGGTGTGGCCGAGGCGGGACCCCTTAAGATCTGGAATGCATACATGCTTGCCCTCTTGGCTACCTCATGGTCTTGGATGCTGGATACTGGTGCTATGAATCAAGGCAGAGTTCTCCAGAGAACCCTGTTGGACCGTGCCTCACCCCTCCTGGATCCTGCAACCAACTCCCTTATGCTTGTTGTGAGTTAACCCAAAATAAACCCCTTTGATTATCAGATAAACTCCATGGAATTGCCTCATTATCTGGTGCCCAATGTGGGGGGCTTCTGTCTTTAGCTCCTTGGCTACTGGGGCGTACTTCCCATGCTTCCCTGTCTCTTTTAAAATTCCCTCTCCTCCTGGGGACCCAGCACTTACCCATTCAGCTCACTAATGTGTGTGTAGTTTCATGTTTCTCAGGGTTATGGATAATGGTTATAGGGTTGGGGATGGAAGAAAATATTGGAATCAGTATTCTCCTTAAGAAAAAGGGGAATGGATAGGTATAGGATATTAAGGTAGATTACTGTATATACTAGTAAATTAATTTAGTAAAGTATCAGCCTTAGATAAATTGCACTGTAATGGATTCTTGTATATTTATACAAATGTAAACTATTTTTATATTCCTATTTAAGATAATTTGTATATTGATACAAATACAGAACTATATTTTTTGTAATGTACATATATTTTTACTCTTATTTGAAATGTTTGTATATTGATACAAATGTAAAATTGTATTTATCATACTGTATGTACGTTCTACCTCTGTTTAGGATATTTTATATATTGATACATATTTAGGATTATTGTCATATTGCATATTGCACTATATATTCCTACCTCTGCTTAAACTATTATGTGTATTGTCACAATTTTGAGGGCATTGTCCTTCTCTACATTTGCTTACAGATTGTTTACTTTGTTTACATAAAGCCTTAGTCCTTAGGCTATTTAGGTAGATAAGACTTACAGATTTATAGTCACCTATGCTTGTCATCTCTATAGTTATGTTAGTTAGGTTGTCTAGATTTACAGATACATAGGTCAGATGGATGGTAATCTTCAAATACTTCATAGACCTAAAGAATATGGCATTTAAATAACTTAGAATTCTGTTGACATGAGACATGATTGCTCCTGGAAGCACCAATCTACTCCTGAGAGAATGTTGGGTTTCTAAGACATTTCCGTTTGGAAGTTTGTCATCTTTTTGGCACAAAATGGCCTACGGCGCAAAGAACTGTCTTTGCCTTGACTGCTGACAGTGTGAATGTTGTTGTTTCTGGATGAGAGGACACAAGGAAAAGCGACTACTGAACTCTGCCAAGATGGTCTTTCAAAATTCCTGCTTCTGAAAATGACCTGTCAGATACTCTAGGCTTGTAGCCAATTTGAATGCACCAACGATGCTGAGAAACTTTAGGAGACTGTCCAGGCTGCCAGCTGTCTCTGTATACTCTTAGAAGACTCCTGAAAGTTGCTTGCATGCTTCTCCCATTTCTCAGGTATTGTTATATTCCTTCTCAGGTCCTTGATGATATTGAAGACTAACAGCTATAGTTACAATCTTCTTGTAGAAGATTATAATTCTTCTTAGCTAGAACATGTTAAGTATTAGATTCAGGTTCTTCAGGATAGGGCACCTTTTGGAATGATCTCTGTAATGTGCCATTTACCTATGCTCCAGACTTCTCTGGATTTTAGTATGTGTCTCTTGTCTGATTTTGCTCTTGTTGGTTGTAGTTCCATTTGTTTATGTCATCACCCTTTATTTCTCCTTGATAATTATTCCTATTGTATATAGTTTTGTGTTAGGTTAGAACTTTTCTTCCTTAGACAAAAGGGAGAGATGAAGGGGTGGTTGTCTGTGCTTTACCCCTGAAGCACTGCCCTAGCAGGCAGCAGGTAACTGCTAGGTACCTGCTCCTCCAGGATGTGGCCGAGGGCGTACCCCTTAAGATCTGGGATGCATCCGTGCTTGCCCTCTTGACTACCTCGTGGTCTTGGATGCTGGTTGTTAGTGCAATGGATCAAGGCAGAGTTCTCCAGAGAACACTGTTGGACAGTGCCTCACTGTCAGGGACAAGGACAGAATCTCTAAGGACAGGCAACTAGATCATCTTACAGTTAGGTTGCCTAGCAACAGGACATTGAGGCAGAGCCCTTGACCCTTTCTCCCTGTAAACATCCTATACAAACATCCTGTTAGCTTGCCCCACCTTATGCAGATGACAGCTTCTTGCTCCCCCTACCCTGCAGGAACTATATAAACCCTCTTGGAGAAAAATAGAGTTGCACCTTGATCAGAATCTAGACTTGGTGTATTTCCTTTGTATCTCCTGTCCCTATCATTCCGTCCTTAGCGTGGTCTAGAACCTGTTGAAGCCCTGCAGGCGGGGCACCTCACCACTCCTGGATCCCACAACCAACTCCCTTATCCTTGTTGTGAGTTAACCCAAAATAAACCCCTTTGATTATCAGATAAACTTTGTGGAATTGCCTCATTGCACCATGACCCAAAACAACTTGGGGAGGAAAGTGTTTATTTGACTTAAGCTTCTACATCACTGTTCATCATCAAATGAAATCAGGCCAGGAACTTAAACAGGGCAGGAACCTGAAGGCAGGAGCTGATACAGAGGCCAAGGAGGAGTGATATTTACTAGCTTGCTCCTTATAACTTGATCAGCCTGCTTGCTTGTAGAACCCAGGACCACCAGCCCAGGGATGGCACCACCTGCAATGGGTTGGGCCCTCCCACATTAATCACTAATTAAGAAAATGTCTACAGACTTATTTACAGCTCAATCTTATGGAGGCATTTCCTTCATTGAGGCTCCCTTCTCTCCTAGGAATCTAGCTTGTATCAAGTTACCGTAAAAGTAGCCAGCATGGTCTATTATGTCAGTGGACAAGGTAGCAAAGAAAAATTAACTATAAACTAGGCATGGTGGTGCAGGCTTGTGATCCTAGCTCTTGGGACATTGAAGTAGAAGAATCACAAGTTTTGAGGTCCCTTTGGGCTACATAGTGAGGATCTGTTTCAAAAAACCAAACAAAAAGAGAATATATATATATATATATATATATATATATATATATATATATATATATAAAATGATAGATAGAAGTAACCCTCATACTAAGAGAAGTTAGAGTTGTTCCAATGGAGCACAAGGTATATGAGCCATGTTAATAATAGGTCCTGATGCCCAAGGCATCTAAGGACTCTGGGCTAAGGTTCTGGGTCTGCCTACAAAGCAGGGGGCCTGAGGAAATTATTGGTAGTAAAGGGGGAATTCAGCACTTGACTTTGGACATTCTTTCTCAGGAATTAGATATGAGCACAGGAACCCAATATGGAGACCCTCTGGTATTGTCTTATAGAAGCCTTTGAGGAAGAAACTAACTAAGGAAGGCTAACGATGTATTGATCTCTGTAGTAAAGGTGCTCATGTTAATGCTTATTAGAGAAGTGCTTGGGAACCTCAGAAACCTGAGTTGACATGTGGCTCTTTCCACAGAACCAGGGCCCTTGTGGTAAAGGCTCACATACAACTTTGGAAAGTCACCAAGCAACATCCCTGCCTCCTCCATAAGCCACTGTGTCACCAGCAGAAACCCATTATTCCTTCAAGTGGAGAGATGGAGAGAAATATAATCCTTAAACACTTAACCATTTTCTTGATCTCAGACAGCCAATTCACACACAATTTAGATGTAGTGTTACGTTCACACTTTATTGTTCAAACACAAGCCAATTGAATGTTTTTGTAAGTGACTGAATGAATTTCATTTAAAAAATTATCCCATGTGCTTTATTGTGATCAATTACCAGATTAAAGCAGCAAGCATCATATAATTACAGTGTTGACAGTGGTCTAAAGTTCGTCAAAGTGAAATTTTGTTTCCCTCCATCCTTTATTTCTCTCCTGAGCTGGGTGTGTTGGAGCTCAGCACATGAGCTGGCTGTTCAAATGGAGTTGTAGGTAAAATGGGCTTGGAGTGCTTTAGTCTAGTGCAGAATCATGACTGTGGAAGCATTACATATAGAGCTGGCTGTTTCAGCCTTTCATGCTATTCTTCATTTTTGTTTCTCCAGGCTGCTCTTGAACTGTTGACCTGCCTGCCTCTTCCTCCCAAGTGCTGGGATTATAGACATGTACCACCATGCCCAGCCCTCTACCTTGTTCTTGAATGGCATTAGTTTGAGTAGATACTTGAAGAGAGTAAAGAACTCAAAATCATAGTAACCAAGTAGCAGAGGTCACCATGCAGTCCCCATGGTGGTGTACTGCTTCCTTGTGGTGACTGGAAACACTTTCATTCACCTGGTGGATTTTTTAAAAATTTCTTTAAGAAATATTTTATGTGTATGGGTAATTTACCTACATGAATGTTTGTATACCATGGGCATTCGGGAGAGTGCAAAGCTCAGAAGAGGGCATTAGGTCCCCGAGTTACAGGCAATAGTGAGCTGCCACATGAGTGCCAGGAAGCAAACTCTGTCCTTCTGTAAAAGCTGTAAGTGCTGACTGCGAGCCTCTCTCTAGCCACTTGCTAGTTTGTTTTGTTGTTTTTAGGTTCGTGTTATTTGAGAAGAACCCTCTACTGCTTTCTAACTCATACACCTGTTTAAATGAGCACAAAATTTCCTTTTATGTAAAAAAATACACATTTTATTCCTCAATTACAGAAAGTTATCCATCGCCCTGTGTCACCTTTCCCAGATGTCTCACCTGTGTGTTCAGTATTTGAATGTCTTTAGTAGCAAGTATTTCATCTGTAAAAAGGTGAACTTTACTCCTCTGTTGATACTGGACAGCATGTTGGTGATGCCTATATGAGGTACCACAGAAGAATATGTGCCTACTATCTAAGAACCCAAAGATCTGCTCATCATGTTGGCTATGAAAAAGGTAGAACAATTATGAGATGTGTTTTTTAAGATGGCACCTTCTGAACTTGGGTAAAGAATGTGATCCATCCATGCAAATATCATCTTAAGTTGGTCCATGCACATTCAAGGCAGTGATGCTTTTCCTACTTAACATATATAAGGCATAGATATGTCCTGTGCACTGGGAGATAGAGTTTCCATCCTGGTGGCACCCTGATAACAACACACACCCATTATAGATTTGTATGAGAATTACATATTTATTTTTCAGTGTGGGGATAGAACCTAAGGTCTTCTGCATGCTAGGCAAGCACTCTACTGCTAAACTACATTGGCAGCCCTGTTTTTTTTTTTTTGGGGGGGGGGGTTTTGAGACAGGGTTTCTCTGTGTAGCTTTGTGCCTTTCCTGGATCTCACTTTGTAGCCCAGGCTGGCCTCCAACTCACAGAGATCCTCCTGCCTCTGCCTTCCAAGTGCTGGGATTAAAGGCGTGTACCACCACCACCCGGCCGGCAGCCCTGTTTTAACCTTTTGTAACCATACACTGATACACAATTTTTATGAAATGCCTCTGGGATGATATAAATACTCCTTTGTGGTTCAGTGTACATGTCTCTTGACCTCAAGACTTCATTGCTACCGTACTCTTTTCTATAGGCATGGACCTTGATGTGGCCTTGGGCTGGGTGAGCACTTCTAAGAGAGCCAAGGGGACATTACTGGCCAATGTTGTTACGGATTGTGGTGATATTTTATTTGTGTTCTAACAAATAAATCTTTCCTAGAGATCAGAGTGCAGAGCTAGCCACTAGATACCAGGCAGTGGCGGTACATACCTTTAATCCCAGCACTTGGGAAGAGGAAACAGGAAGCCATATGGCTAGGTGGAGAGAGGAAGTGATAAAGCAGGGTGGAGATAGGAGCTCGGCCCCTTTTGGTCTGAGGATTTGGTAGAGGTAAGAAGTGGCTATGACTTGCTTCTTTGTCTCTCTGATCTTTTAGCATGTACCCCTGTACCTGACTCTGGGTTTTTATTGTTAAGACCAATTAGGATTCCTGTTACAATGGATGGTGATCTCACAAGAGTGCTTGTGGAGAAGACTACTTTATTTTTAAAGACTCTTAAGATGATTCTGGGTGCCTTGAAGAATTATCAGATCACATTGATTCCTAATTATTGTTGTAAGGTGATGTTATCATTATAAGCATTATTATAAGGAGATTTTTGTCAGAACAGTGGAGTGGAAACAGGGCTTGAGGTTGAGGGGCCTGCTACTCAGCATCAAGTCTGTGAACACCAGGAGCTTCAGCCACCTCATTTCATAAAGGATAAACTGTGATAGCCACATGTTAATACTATTTATTATCTTTATCTGCATAATTAATATCTTTATCTATATAGAAATGCACAGTCGGAAATGAATGAAATTAGGTGCCTTTTTCTTTTCTTTTCCTCTCTTTGTCTCTCTCCCCCTCTCTCTCTCTCTCTCTCTCTCTCTCTCTCTCTCTCTCTCTCTCTCTTTCTTTCTTTCTTTCTTTTTGTTTTTTTGAGACAGGGTTTCTCCATGTAGTTTTTTTGGTGCCTTTCCTGGAGCTCACTCTGTAGACCAGGCTGGCCTCGAACTCACAGAGATCCGCCTGCCTCTGCCTCCCAAGTGCTAGCATTAAAGGCATGCGCCACCACTGCCCAGCCAGGTGTTTTTTTCTAAGCACTGTAGAGGAGTAGGTTCTAAGTTGATACTGAACTTGGCAAACTTCTTCAGTAAAGGGACAGATTGTGACTATTGTCAGCTTTGTAGGCCATGGTCCCTTATCACAGCTCAACTCTGCTGTTACAGTTCAGAAGCAGCCACCACAGGCACTGTGTTAATTTCCATCACTGTGACAACATACTCAAGGGAATCAACTTAGAAGAAGGAAATAATTTTTTTTTGGCTGACACTTTTAGAGGGTTTGGAGGTCCCTTGTTCCTGTTGCCTTGGGCTTGTGGCAGCACAAACCATCATAGTGGGAACAGTGTGGTAGAAAAGGCCTATCTACATTAATGGTGGCTATAAGGAAAGGAACAGACAGGAAAGAACTAAATTCTCAATACCTCCCTCAAAGACATTTTCCCAGTGACAAAATTCCCCCTCACTAGACCTCACCTCCCAGTAATGCCATAGGCAAGAGATCAAATGTTTGTTGTGTGGCCTTGTGGGAACTATAATATAAGCAGATAGTAAATAAACCAATGAACCTGGGCTTTAATAACATTTTGTTTATAAAAGCAGATTGTGGGCCATATTTGCTGATTCCTAGTTTAGTGTAAGCACATATAAGGCAAACAACTTACTACGGTCTTTCTCTTATAACCTTGTGTGTACCTGGGAAGGCATTTATTGATTTTCTCAGAGTACTAATTAACAGAATGGAAAGTCCTTAGGTGGGGTTCAAGACATGATTGCCAGCCTGGCTTTGAAAGAGCAAAATTACTTCCTTGCTTTCTACTCAAGGTCCCATCTTTTCTTGGCATGGAACTCTACCTACTTTATGTCTATAAAACCGCTAACCCACTTACCTGGGCCATGTCATTAGGTGTCTGGAATGACTTAAAACCTGTTATTTCCTTAGCTGAACCAGGTCCTTGAAAGATTTACAAAGAAAGGAAGGGACTAAGATCATGACATGTATCTTTGGAGCCAGACACTGTAGTAGGTAATTTCTGCATATCTTCTCATTGAAGCTTGCAATAATTTTGTGAGAGAGGCATTAGTGTATCCAGTGTACATTTGGCATATTCAATACCATCGTTAATACGTTTCATTTTTTCTGTTTTGTTTTTGTTCTTTTAAAATTTTTAAAATTTTTTGTTTTCAATACATCCTGAATAGAGTTTCTCCCTTACTCCTCCTATTCCCTGCTAGCCCTTCCCCCGCAGACCCACTGCTTCGTTTCTCTTCAGAAAAGAGTAGGCCTGCCAGGAATGAACATGGCATAACAATATACAAAAGACTAGGCACAAACTCCTTTTAAAAACAATTTATTTTAATTTTTACTTATGTGTACATGTGTGTCTGTGTGGGTGCATGATGTGTGTAGGTGTTCATGGAGACTAAAAGAGGGCATTTGGATTGCCTGGATCTGGAGTTACAGGTGGTTGAGAGCTCTGCAACATGGGTGTTGAGAACTGAACTCAGATCCTCCGTAAGAGTAGTAAACCTTTGAAATTTGGCTACAGTTCAGATTAAAGAATGACTAAATATAAATAAAACATTTTTATCATTTTTGCATGTCATGGGTAGAGGCATAACCATCTCTTTGTTGAGGTGGGTCACATGTTCAGTTTCTCCATTACAATTTTTTGTTGTTGTTAAGTAAGGTATGGCTTTGATTTCAGAGGACATACCTTGTCCTGCATAGAAATTAATATCTAAAGAGGTTAAGTAGGTCTTAGAATTTTCAATTTCTTTTCTTTTGGCTAAAATGTTGCATCCTGGATTCCAAGCTCACTTGAAATGTTTATTTTGATCATTTCTCTGGAGTTTTCACTTTGTAAGGGAAGAAAGAATACAGGTGAGCTGGGCAGCTGCTTGGTAAACCCTCATCCTCTGTCTCAACTGAAAACCGATGCAAAGGTTAGAAAAAGGCTGTTTTCACTTTTGTGGTGTTAAGATGACTGCTTCTGCACTGGAATGTCTCAAGCCATTCTTATTTAGCAGATAAGTGTTTTGACTTAAGTACTAATGCTCTATCCCATAAACTTTTGATATCCTAACATTCCATATTTTATTAAATTTGTGCTTGCAGGTCAAACAAATGTGGATATGTATACACATCCCTTTTAATGAAAATAATTTTTGATCAATTTTCCTAAAATATACTTTAAATAGATGTTCTATGTGTACATTTCCTACTTAAATTCTGAGAGATTTATAATGTGTACATGATATCTGATATAATGTAAATTATATCTGACTGAAGTTACTTTATTTTCTAATTTAAATTATTTTAGTAGTCATTATTAAATAAATGCTGCAATTTGTTTGTTGTGGAACTTATTCCTAAAGTGACTACAAATTATTTTTCTACATGCAAGAATGCATTAATCAGAGTTGATGTAATTGTATTGAAAATATCTTTTTTTGGTCGTGTGTGCAGGCCTATCCACCACCACTGCCACGCATTGGACTTAGTAACCTACAAGACCCACTCCACTGCTCAAACCCACTGAACCCATCATCCTCACCCTGGCCAAACATCTCCCACAACATCAGAAGCCCCCCAGAGACACGAGCACTACCCACACCAATTGGAAAAACAGGCACAGGCACAACCCACACCAGTTGGAAGGACAGACCCCATAGGCACAAGTAAAGTCCACACCAGCCAGAAGAAGTGGACGATACACTGGATCTAGGCACCCAAACCCCCACAAACCTCAGCTGAGACAACCCTTCTAAACCTGACAACCAGCCAATCACCAGAACCCCTGGTCATTCAGGCCAAAAGACAATAAAGGAAACAGACAATAAGGAACAAAGGACCCACCCAACAAAGACATCACAAGAAACAACACCTGTACCCATGATTATGCTAAACCCAGATGAGTAAATGGCAGTGTAAGAATACATTCAACAACATAAAGAGCAATATGGTACCACCTGAACCTAGTGGTTTTACAACAGCAAGACCTGAACATCCCAACACAGATGAAACAGAAGAAAACAACCTTAAAAATAACTTTATGAAGATAATAGAGACCCTTAAAGAGTAAATTTAAAATTCCTTTAAAGAAATAGAGGAAAATACAAACAAAAATTAGAAGAAATCAATAAGCCCCTTAAAGAAAGCCAAGAAAAAAAAAAACAGATGAAGGAAACAGTTCAAGACTTAAAAATTGAAATAGAAGTGTGGGGTTCCCCTGACCCCACCAAGAATTAGGCCCACTGCCTGCAGCAGACCTTGACTGAGGAGGGGTAGTGTGCCAGTGGCCGATCACCCAGCCTCCAGGTACCCAGAGACAATCAGACAAAGTGGAGAGCTGTATCAAGCAGGAACTCATTTATTAAGCATCAGCATACTCTTTATAAAGCACCAAACCACAAGCCAGCTTTCCTTCTACCAGTCACAACAAAGGTCACATATCCACGAGCCTCTCCAGGCATAGTTCAGCCCGATTATCACAAGGAGGCCATGCACCTACGTCATCTCTCCTGATCCCAATCATAATTTTTGGTAAACAAGTTAGGTCCTCACCCAGCTCATTTCCTCTCAGCACCATCTTTGGCTTTTGCAGCCCAATATGTGCTTGGCATACCCACATAGAGGCAATAAAGAAAACGCAAACTGAGGAAATTCTGGAAATGAAAAATCTGGATAAATGAACAGGAACTACAGATGCAAGCATAACCAACAGAATACAAGAGATGGAAGAAAGAATATTAGGTGCTGAAGATATGATAGAGGAAATAGATTCATTGGTCAAAGAAAATGTTAAATCCAACAAATTCTTTTTTTTTTAAGATTTATTTATTATGTATACAGTGTTCTGTCTGCAGGCCAGAAGAGAGCATCAGATCTCATTACAGATGGTTGTGTGAAGAGCAGCCAGTGCTCTTAACCACTGAGCCATCTCTCCAGCCCCAAATCCAACAAATTCTTAACACAAAACATCAAGGAAATGTGGGACACTATGAAAAGACCTAAGAATAATATGGATAGAAGGAGAAGAATTCCAGCTCAAAGACACAGAAAATATATTCAACAAAATCATAGAAGAAAACTTGTAAATGGAGGCAGAGTTTTCTGTCCTGACCATCGTTCCCAAATAATCACACAAAAGCTTATATTAATTACAAAATGTTCGGCCACTAGATCAGGCTTATTATTAACTAACTCTTACTTTTAAATTAACCCATTTCTATTCATTTAAGTATTGCCATGTGGCTGTGGCTTTACCAGTTCTCTGGCATCTTGCTTCTTGGGTGGCTGGCTTGCATCTCACCCAACTCTGCCCTCCTTCATCCCAGTCCTAAGTTTGATTGTCTCATCTAATTTTATCCTGCCTTGCTATTGGCCAAACAGCTTTATTATTAATCAATGAGACTAATACATATTCACAGCATATAGAAGGATCATCCCATAGCAAAAACTTTCCCAACCTAAAGCAGGACATGTCTATGAAGGTACAAGAAGCTTACAGAACACCAAATAGACTGGATCAAAAAAAAAATCCTCTCAACACATAATAATCAAAACACTAAACATACAGAATAAAGAAAGAATATTAAGAGCTGCAAAGGAAAAAGACCAAGAATCATATAAAGGCAGACCTATCAGAATTACATCCAACTTTTCAATGGAGACTTGAAAGTCAGAAGGTCCTGGAAAGACATTCTGCAGTCAATAAGAGACCATGGATGCCAGTCCAGACTACTATACCCAGAAAAACTTTCAGTTACCATGGACAGAGAAAACAAGATATTACATGACAAAACCAGATTTAAACAATACCTACCCACAAATCCAGCCCTACAGAAAGTACTAGAAGGAAAATTCCAAGGAAGTTAGCTGCACCCACAAAAACACAGGCAGTAGATAATCTCATACCAGCAAACCTCAGAGAAGGGAAACACACACACTCTATCACCACCACCACCACCACCACCACCACCACCACCACCACCACCTAAACCAAAAATAACAGGAATTAACAATCACTGGTCATTAATATCTCTTAATATCAATAGACTCAATTCACCTATAAAAAGACACAGGCTAGCAGAATGGATAGAAAAACAGGATCTATCCTTCTGCTGCATATAAGAAACACAACTCTGCTGTGGGATGGTCTGTATGCAAATGTGTTACTCTGATTGGTTAATAAATAAAACACTGATTGGCCAGTAGCCAGGCAGGAAGTATAGGTGGGACTAACAGAGAGGAGAATTGAGGAAACAGGAAGGCAGAGGGAGAGATCTGCCAGCGGCCACCGTGACAAGCAAGATGTAAGGTACCGGTAAGCCATGAGCCACGTGGCAACTTATAGATGAATAGAAATGGGTTAATTTAAGATAGAAGAAGTAGATAACAAGAAGCCTGCCATGGCCATACAGTTTATAAGTAATATAAGCGTCTGAGTGCTGTGGGATGGTCTGTATGTCAAGTGTGTTGCTGATTGGTCAATAAATAAATCACTGATTGGCCAGTGGCTAGGCAGGAAGTATAGGCGGGACAAGGAGGAGAATAAAGCTGGGAAGTGGAAGGCTGAGTCAGAGACACTGCCAGCCGCACGATGACAAACAGCATGTGAAGACTCTGGTAAGCCATGAGCCACGTGGCAAGGTATAGATTTATAGAAATGGATTAATTTAAGCTGTAAGAACAGTTAGCAAGAAGCCTGTCATGGCCATACAGTTTGTAAGCAATATAAGTCTCTGTGTTTACTTGGTTGGGTCTGAGCATCTGTGGGACTGGCAGGTGAGAGAGATTTGCCCTGATTGTGGGCCAGGCAGGAAAACTCTAGCCACATCTGAGTGATTATTTTATATGTGGGTTGTGGAACTGCGGGGGCTTGGTGGGACCTGGAGAGAAGCTACATACCTCAACTTCAAAGATAGATGTTACCTCAGAGTAAAGGGTTGGGAAAAGATTTTCCAATCAAATGGAACTAAGAAACAAGCTGGTGTAGCTATCCTAATATCTAGCAAAATAGACTTCAAACCAAAATTAATCAAAAGGGATGGAGAAGTACATTTTGTATTCATCACAGGAAAATCCATCAAGATAAAGTCTCAATTCTGAACATTTATGCCCCCAATACAGAACACCCATATTTGTAAAAGAAACATTACTAAAGCTTAAATCATACATGAAACTCCACACACTAAGAGCGAGAGATTTCAACACCTAAAGCAAGAAATCCACGGGAGTCTGCTTAAGGAGTATTAGGGAATTTATTAGGGTATAAATTGAGGAAATAATACTCATAAATACAGAACTGAGTGAACAGCTGAAGTCGTCCTCTGTTCTGACTGGGAGTGAATCCACCTGGCAGTCTGCTCAAGTCAGGAACCAGGAACCAAGGAGAAGGGGCCTTGTGACCCCTCTCCCTTTCCTTTTAAGAGGTCATGTATGAGTGTAAGAAGCACTGCCTCCTTTAGGCCATATAGCTCAAGGGGAAAATACCACTATCTTTTTTGTCTAAATAAGATGGTTCTAAACCTAATGCAAACTATATACAATAAGAATAATTATCAAGTATTGTCCAGGAGAAACAAAGGGTAATAATATAAACAAAAATAGAACTACAATCAACAAGAACATCAAACAAGAAAGACATGCTAAATGTCCAGAAACGTCCAGATCATAGGTAAATGGCAAATTACCAAGACTACTCTAATAGCTGACCTATCCTGAAGAATCTAACTCTATACCTAATATGTTCTTAGCTAAGATATGAGAAGATTGTAACTGTAACTATCTAGTCTTCAACCCCATCAAAGACTGAGAAGGAAAATAATATTACTTGGGAAAACAGGAAGTGCAGACAAGCAACTTCTGAAAAAAATTGAGAATAGACAGAGACAGCTGGCAGCCTGGACAGTCACCTAAAGATTCTCAGCACCATTGGGGAATTCATTTTGGCTACAGGCCTAGAATATCTGACAGACCATTTTCAGAAGCAGGAATTTTGAAAGACCATCTTACCCTGTCTTGGCAAGGTTAAATTGCTTTTCCTCGTGTCCTGTTCATCTAGAAAGGACAGTGTTTATACTGTCAGCAGTCAAGGCAAGGGCAATTCTTTGCCCAGCAGGCCATTTTGTGCCAAGAAGAAAACAAAGTTCCAAACAGAGTGTCCTAGAAGCCCAACATTCTCTCAGGCATAGATTGGTGTTGCCAGGAGCAATCGTGTCTCATGTCAACAGAATTCTAAGTTATCAAAACATTTAAATGCCATATTCTCTAGGTCTATGAAGTGTTTGAAGATTACCTATCCATCTGACGTGTTCCTGTACATCTGGAAAAGCTAACATAGCTATTAATATGACAATCATGGGGGACAATAGTTCTGTAAGTCTTGTCTACCTAAATAACCTAAGGACTAAGGCTTCACATTAAAGTAAACAATCTGTAAATAAATGTACCATATAAGGACAATGACCTCAAAATTGTGACAATACACAAAATATCTTAAATGGAGGTAGAAATGTATAGTGCAATATGATACAATATCCTTAATATGTATCAATATACAAAATATCCTAAACAGAGGTAGAACATAATACAGTATGAGAAATATAATTTTACATTTGTATCAATATACAAAATATTTCAAATAGGAGTAGGAACATGTGTACAATATGACAATTATTTATTTTGAATTTATATCAATATACAAATTATCTTAAATAGGAGTAGAAAAATAGTTTATATTTGTATCAATATACAAGAATCCATATAAGTGCAAATTATCTAAGGCTGGTAGTTTGCTAAATTAGTCTACTAGTAGACACAATAATCTACCTTAATATACTCTACCTAACCATTCCCTCTTTTACTTTTCCAAAAAAAGAATCCTGAGTCTAAGTTTTATCATCCCCCACACCAACCCTATAACAACTTATCCATAACCCTGAGAAAATAAAAACTTTTGCAAGAGAGGGTGTCATTTTTTAAAAAATTACTTCCTGCTGTTTAGGGGGTGATGGAATCTCTGTGGGATTCTGTAAGAAAGCCAAATGGTTAAGTCTCAATAGGACTAGTTGTAATGTTTGTAGTCAGTCTCAGAGTAATGGGTAAGGTTACCTGAGGTTCTGGCTAGAAGTGTAATATGATGGTCCATCTCATCTTGGAACTGTCCTGAAGAGTTTGCAGTCCAAAGCTGATCATTGAGTAGTGTTTTTTGGTTCAATGGCATCATTATGGATTGGGTAGAGTCATTGTTGTGGGGCCCCATCTTCCTTCTGAAGACTTCAGAGATTACTATTGGAAAGACTTATTTTTCACTGTGGAAAACTTGAACATAATTAATATCAAAATGGAAAGTTTGAATCTTAATATGACATGACATGTGAGGAAGGATTCTGAGAAATCAAGAATAAGCATGGAGAGAAATAGAATCTTGACAACAATAGTCTCTAGATTATTGATTTTCTTCTGTCCCACACCAGTTGGCTCTTCTGATATGAGACAGAATGTCCTAATTTTTTCTCTTAAGTGAGAAATCCATGGGAGTCTGCTTAAGGAGTATTAGGGAATTTATTAGGATATAAATTGAGGAAATATATTCATGAATACAGAACCAAGTAAAGAGCTGAAGTTGTTCTCTATTCTGACTGGGAGTGAATCCACCTGAGTCAACTCATGCCACGACCCAGGAACCAGGCAGAAGGGGCCTCATGACCCCTCTCCCTTTCCTTTTAAGAGGTCTTGTATGAGAGCAAGACTTTGGGCCATATAGCCCAAGGTCATGGGTGGAGCAAATACCACTACAACACCTCACTCTCACCAATGGACAGATCATCCAGACAGAAACTAAATAGAGAAATAAGGGAACTAACAGATGTTATGACTCAATTAGACTTAACAGACATCTATAGAACATTTCACCCAAACACAAAAGAATATACCTTCTTCTCAGCACCTCATGAAACCTTCTCTAAAATTGACCACATACTCAGTCACAAAGCAAATCTCAACAGATACAAGAAATTTGGAGTAACCCCTGTATCTTATTAGATCATCATGGCTTAAAGTTAGAATTCAACAACATAAATTACAAAAAGCCTACAAACTCATCAAAACTGAACAACACTCAACTGAATCACCACTGGGTCAAGGAAGAAATAAAGAAAGAAATTAAAGATGTTCTAGAATTCAATGAAAATTAATGTACAGCCTACCCAAACTTATGGGACATTAAGAAAGCAGTGCTAAGAGGAAAGCTCATAGCGCTGATTGCTTACATAAAGTATTTGGAGAAATCTCACACTAGTGACTTAACAGTACACATGAAAGCTCTAGAACAAAAAGAAGCAAACTCACCCAGGAGGAGTAGATGGCAGGAAATAATCAAACTGAAGGCTGAAGTCAATAAAATGAAAAAGAGAACAATACAAAGAATCAATGAAACAAAGAGTTGGTTCTTTGAGAAAATCAACAAGATAGACAAACTCTTAACCAAACTAATTAAAAGGCAGAGAGAGAATATCCAAATTACCAAAATCAGAAATGAAAAGGGGGACCTAACAGACACCAAGGAAATCCAAAGAATCATTAGGTCGTACTTCAAAAACCTGTACTTGACAAAATTGGAACATCTGAAAGAAATGGACAATTTTCTGGGTAGGTACTACATACCAAAATTAACTCAAGACTGTTGTAGAATATTACTTTAAGATGTGTTACATTTGTTTATACTGTGGAACATTTGTTTAATGATGGAAAGATGTGTTGCATTCTTTTATATTACATTTGTTTAACTCTGTGAAGCTCTGTTACTTTGCTTGTCTAAAACACCTGTTGGTCTAATAAAGAACTGAGCAGCCAATAGTAAGGCAGGGGAAAGGATAGGCAGGGCTGACAGGCAGAGAGAATAAATAGGAGGAGAAATCTGGGAGAAAGAACAAGAGAACAAGGAGAGGAGGATGGTAGTGGCCAGCCACCCATCCACACAGCCAGCCTTGGAGTAAGAGTGAAGTAAGAGATACAGAAGTAAGTAAGGAAAAAGCCCAGAGGCAGAAGGTAGATGGGATAATTAAAGTTAAGAAAAGCTGGCAAGAAACAAGCCAAGCTAAGACCAGACATTTATAATTAAGAATAAGCTTCTGTGTGTGATTTATTTTGGAGCTGGGTGATGGGCTCCCCAAAAGAGTAAAAACAACCAACAATACAAGATCAGATAAACAATTTAAATAGACCTACAACCCCTAAGGAAATTGAAGCAATCATTAAAAGTCTTCCTCCCCCTCCACCAAAAAAAGCCTGGGGCTAGATGGTTTCAGCACAGAATTCTGCCACAATTTCAAAGAAGAGCTAATAGCAACTCCTTAAATTGTTCCACATAATAGAAACAGAAAGAACATTGCCAAACTATTTTTATGAGGCCACAGTTACCCTAATACCCAAACCATACAAAGACTCAACAAAGAAAGAGGATTACAGACCAATGTTGCTAGAGTTTTCCTGCCTGGCCCACAGTCAGGACAAATCTCTCTCACCCGCCAGTCCCAAGCCGCTCAAACCCGATCAAGTAAATACAGAGACTTATATTGGTTACAAACTGTATGGCCGTGGCAGGCTTCTTGTTAACTGTTCTTACAGCTTAAATTAATCCATTTTTATTAATCTATACCTTGCCACGTGGCTTGTGGCTTACCGGTACTTTACATCTTCCTTATCCTGATGGCGGCTGGCAGTGTCTCCCCCACCCAGCTTCCTGTTCTCTCAATTCTCCTCTCTGTTAGTCCTGCCTATACTTCCTGCCTGGCCACTGCCAATCAGTGATTTATTCATTGACCAATCAGCAACACATTTGACATACAGACCATCCCACAGCAGACCAATCTCCCTCATGAACATTGATGCAAAAATACTCATAAAATACTGACAAACCAAATCCAAGAACACATCAAAAAATCATCTACCATGACCAAGTAGGCTTCATCCCAGAGATGCAGGGATGGTTCAGCATCTGAAATCTGTCAATGTAATCCATCACACAAACAAACTGAAAGAAAATAACCTGATTATCTCATTAGATACTGAAAAAGTCTTTCACAAAATCCAACACCTCTTCATGATAAAAGATCTTGGAGACATCAGGGGTGCAAGGAACATACATAGACACAATAAAAGCAATATACAGCAAGCTGAGAGCCAATATCAAATTAAATAGAAACTCAAAGCGATTCCATGACAATCAGGAAGAAAATAAGGCTGTCTACTCTCTCCATTTCCATTCAGTATAGTACTCAAAGTTCTAGCTAGAGCAATGAGACAACAAAAAGAGATCAAGAGATCTAACAAATTAGAAAGGAAGAAGTCAAACTTTTGCTATTTGCTGATGATATGATAGTTGTGGGAGCCCGTTCTCGGGTTCCTCGTGGCTTTACCCAGCAGGTCCACATAGAGGATGATTAGGACCATGGGCCTGAGTGCAGGTGTCTGAGATGGTCTGCACTTGGCTGTGCTGGGGGAGGAGGTCTTTTGCTCCACCCCTTGGCATCTCTATAAAAACCCTGGGGCAGAGATAGTCGGGGCCTGTTGGAATAGGTTCCAGGCCCTCTCGAGGCTATCCTTTATTTTCTATCTGTTTATCTCCGCGATATTCTCTGCAATAAATTCTTCTATCTAATATTTCCTGCTGCTCGCACTCAAGAAAACTCTGGGGAACTGTGGGGGTGGTTGGGTAAACGCCCCACAGAATGGCGCCATGAACAGGGACTAAAGAAAAAAAAAGGGGGGACTAAAGAAAAAAAGGGGGGACTAAAAAAAGGGGGACTAAAGACAAATGAACAGGGACTAAAGACAAAGTAATAGGGACTAAAGATAAAGGAAAATAATAGTTTTATTACAGAGTTTTTGGCGAAAGTGCTGAGTCAGCCCTGCCAGTGGATAAGGCATGCCGGTGTTATGAAAAATGTATATTTTTTATATATATTGAGAGGCAGGGGTTTTATCCTCGAGAGAAAAGGAAAGCAGACTGGAAGGATGTCCGATGCTGCAGCGAAATTCTCTTCTGTCAAAATTTTCTATCTTGTATCGCTTTCTCAATTTCTATCTGTATAAGGTATAGCGTAATAAAATAGCGTAGGAAAAACTTAGAAGTGTAAGATTGTGTAGGAAAAAATAAGTAAGGCAACTAGACAGAAAAACTCTTCAATTTTCTAACTTTGGGGGCTATGAATGCAAACTGGGGGAAAAAAATCTTTCTTTGGGCTTTACGGGTAGTAAAAAGGCTCTTCTCTGAGCTTATGGGGAAGAAAAAGTTTCCTATGGAATCTTCTTGACCTGGGGACAGCTGAAACGCTAAGTCCAAGTGGCAGGAGAAAGTGATTTCTCCCTGAGGCAAAAATGGGGGTGTAAGAAGTCAGTTTAAAGTGGGGAAGTTTTGGGAAAAGTTGGTCTTTCTTTCTCCTGGGGAAAAAAAAAATTCTTTCTCAAACTATAAAGCTTTTCTTGGAAAATTTGGGGGAAAAATCTCTCTAAAAAGCCTTCATCTTTCTCAAAATCTCTTAAACTTAAAAACTAAAGCCTTTAACTTTCTCAGAAGGACAAATTAGAATCACCTGAAGATATTAGTATGGGGACCACCTGTGATTAGCTCTAAGGGAAAACAACAAACCTCTTAAGACAGCAAAACCTAAGTTCTGTCTTTCAAGCTTTAAAAATCCTCCCTGCAATGCAGGAGGCAGGGACAAGTTCCTAAAAACCTCTTCTAAGCTCTGTCCTCTTCAAGCTAGTAAAAGACAGCAGGTCAGAGTACCCTGAGGGAAATGCTTGGGAGAGTGTGGGTAAAAAGCTACAGAGAGCCCAAAAGGGCAGGAAACTTTACTGGGAAAGGCAAAAAGGCCAAGCTTTTCAGTTACAGCCGAGCTGAGGCATCAAGGGTTTTGTTTGAGCATTTCAGAATGAAAAGGTGCTCCTAATCATCCTAATGCAAAGATCCCCTGAAGCATTGTATCCTCGCTTCTGACCAAAAACCCAGAGGCGACTGGCCAGCGTCTCTGAGTTGGAGTGCATTTCAGGGATACTAGGGTTCCTGCAGTGGTAAACTTCCTGGAGCACAGAGCTGAGGCAGGAAGATGCAGGACCCAGGGGAAGATTGCTAATGAACAACCAAAGCTAAAGCCAGTGGGAACGGCACAGTTGTCTGCTTTCCTACAAGTCCCGGGTTGATAGGTCCACAGCTGCAAAAAGACATCTGAGAAAAGCTTTCCTATCAGAGTAAGGACCTTTCTGGGAAAACAGTAAAGCTGAACTGTGTCTGAAGCAGTTGTGCTGCTGAGTCAGAATGCTGTCTGGGGAAAGAGCCCAGCCAGGGCAGAACAGAACTATCCAGGAGTAAAGCTTTCTTTTCTGTCAGAGAAAGCACCTCTTTGAGAAAAAGCTTTGTTTCAACTGACTCCCTGAGATGAGGGAGTGTAGCCCTAAGGGGCGATTGCCTCTGGCATAAGCTCTGTCCTTGAGCACCCAGACAAGCAAATGCAACCCACTTGGGGACTGGGCCAGGTGAAGGTCTGATGAGGCAAAACACCTGTCCTAATGGGAGTTTAGAAATGGCAAAAACCTCCCTTGTTAGATTTTCAGTCTGTATGCAAACCACACAGACCCCGAAAACAGAAACGGACAAAAAGCCCCTACCTTCAGTAGCAGGGAAAGCTGCCACTGTAGTGTCGGAAACTGTTTCTGGGGTAGAGGGGATAAACTGAGACCAAACTGGGAACTGTCTGGGAAAAAGACTCTGAAGAAAGAGAAGGGACATATTCCTCCCCAGAAAATACATGGCCTATGAAAAGCTGCTAGAATTTGAGGCGGATTCGGAGGGAGAAAAAGAGCCCCTACCTCCAAAGGCAGCTAGCAGAGGAACAGAGCCGCAGACAGATACCTGAAGCTCTGCATCTGGGGAAGGAAGGAACAAGCAAAATGAGATAGATCAGTGGGAGAAAATCTCTCTGAAGGAGCTATGGAAAAGCTGTTGTAAATGATCTTGTTTTTCACTGACTGGCTAAAACAAACACAAGCCCCTAGGAAAGTTGCTATCAGAAATGCCAGCCTCAATGCGCGCTAACGAGGCGGGTGCAGTTCTGATTTGGGGGCCAGTGTCAAATGAAGGAGAGACACCTGTTAAAGCCAGCTAAGGAGAGACAAGAACCCTCCCAATGTCCTATAATTGAAAATGTAAAATGCTTGTTCAAATCTCCCGTTGCAAAAGCAAAAAACTTTGTTCAAACCTCCCGGGCAAGAATTTGTAAGCAAGTCTGGTAAAAGAACCAGTTGACTCTCAGACCCAAAAATAACTATGGGAAATGACTGATATAAGGGAAATGATAATAAAGGACTGATATAAGGGACTGATATTATTATGGACTGATATAAGGGAAATGCATTCTGGGAAAGGTAGTTTTTCCGCTAAAGATGGCGACATTGCCCTGAAACACTTGTCAGCTCGAAAATACGTTCATGGTAAACTTAAAATACAGCTTTTAAAAGAATAAGGAAAATCATCTAAGAGTTTAAGTGTCAGTTCCAATGAAAAATTGAAAGGATACGGAACTAGGCGCTTCGCGGTTTGCCTTATTTACCCTAATAGCTGTGCAAAGTTTTTACGGTAGTTGGATGACAAAAAGCTACCTTTAAGAGCAAACAAGCCACTTTAAAATCCTTAAAACAAGAGAAAGCAGTTTATACACTGAATATTGTCTTAGATATGAAGAAACTTATGTTGAAATTAAAAAAATTCTTTACCTCTTGAACAAACAGCCTGCAATGAGTGATTCCTTTGCAAATCTAAGAGAATACAGGCATTCAAAAAAGAAATGACTGCTTTGTAGATGGGAAACAAACTTCAGAAAATCTAGCTGTCTTACAAAAGAGTTGCTTCACCTGAAAGTTCCTTATAAAAAAATCAATACTAAGTATTACAGCTGCTAATAACATCAGGAGTTAAAGCTAATGAAGTGAAAATACTAAATACAGTTCGGAGCTGTGCCGCTTTTGGCTTTACTAGCTCCTTTAGAAAAATACTTTATATCACCTAATAGCTGTGCAGTATTTGGCGAAGAGCTTTACAGCAGCCAAATACGGTAATTTCACTCAGCATGAAGTGAAGTTTTTCAGTAGAACAAACCAAAAGTACTGCTGTAATAGAAACGTTTGTCTGAATTGAAGCACTTAGGGGAACTACTATGAATTTGGGTGAAGGGACAGCCTCTAGTTAAAAACTGTCTACCGCTGACAGTGCATCTCTGCTGGTCCGGAACGGCTGAGAGAACTGGCAACTTTGGAGTGTGGCTTCGTCCCGAAGATGTTACAGTCCCCTAGCAACAACTATCACAATTCTATAACAACAACAATCACTAAATCCCAGTGCTTTATAACAAAGCTGACTATAAACTCTAAACTTTAGAAATGATGTACGTACTTCCTGTCTAGTTAAGAGAATCTTTCTCATAGAGATAGTGATAATAATTAAGAGTAAGAAGTAGAAAAAGATGAAAATAAGAGATGTGAGTTTGTAAAAATTCTGTCTTGTTAGATCTGTGTTAAGAAATCTTTAGGCGTTTGCTAAGTTAAATATATGCTAATGGTAGCCCTATATAAGTTTGTAAAATAGATCTATAGAGTTCCTTTAAGAATATATATAAGCTTGCAAGAAGTATCTAAGGTAGTCTTAAGACATATAGTAATAAGCTTGTAAGAAGTAAAGATGCTAGTTGTAAATGTAAGTTTAAATAAGTACATAAGAAGTAATAAATATATTTGCTAAAGTAGTTCTATAGTTTCCTTAAGGAGTATAAATAAGTAGATGTTAATAAGTATATAAGTAATAAGCTAGAGTTTCCTTAAGGAGTATAAATAAGTAGATTTTATGTGAGTTTGTAAAAAAGTGTAAATGTTGAATGTGAGTCTAAATGCTTTGCAAGGCAAAAAATGTTATATGTGAGTTTGTGAAAAAGTGTAAATGTTAAGTGTGAGTCTATTAATATATATGGTGAAAGAACCTGAGACACAGAACTTAGTGTCCTAGCAGACTGCAAAGCAGGCAGTCTGAGCGGTTTTCAAAAGTTCCAGAAGCTGCTAAGAAGCTAAGAATGGCGGATGCCAGAACCAGCACAACAAGGCATCCACAGCTGAGATCCGTGGAAAATCAACGCAACACAGAAAAACCTGAGCTAACATCAAAAACGGTGCAGTTTAGAATACTACTGTACCTAAAAAGGTCTCTGGCTTGAGAATAAAAGTTCAGAGACGCTTGTTTGAACAAAAATTGTTAACTGCAAAAAGTTTTGGTTGAAAAACGTCTCTTCATATTTGGAAGTGAAAGCCTGATACTAGAATTTATTTCTTGTTTGAACTTTTTGAACTTAAAATAAGATAAAATTACAAAAAGAATTTGGTTATGGATTTCTTCATATTTGGAAGGCTCGTACCAGAATTTATCATTTGAATTTTGGGACTTAAGAAATGAAATGAACAGTAGAGATTTCATTGCAATGGGACAATTTTGAGTTTATTCATAGTAATGACCTAGGAACTGTTTTCTGGAATTGGGTTAAAAATGGAACTGTTTAAATGAAGAAATTTATTTCTACCTAGAATCAAGATGCAGTTTTGTGTATGCATATATGCTTTATTAATTGGTGATTCATGAATTGTTTTGTGGAACTGTTTACAGAACTGGTATTGTGTTATAAATGGAACTGTTTAAATGGAAAAGTTTGGGTTTTCAAACTAGGTTTGAGATTTTGCTTAAAAAATTATAAAGAAAAGGGGGAGAGTTAATATTCCTTAGTCTAATTTCAAAAGTTGTTTGAGTAGATTAATGTCATGTTTTTGTTAGTAAGAAATGCAAATGGGGTATATTAAGAGACTGCTTTTCAAGTGTAAAGAGTTTTATTAAGAAACTGCTTTTGGATGTTTTGCTAAGTTTTCAAAGTGTTAATGGTTACATTGAGAAGATTGCTTTTCAATATGGGTTTGTAGGAATTGTATGAGTTTGGGTTCCTCTAACTAGGTTTGGGATTTTGTTTAAAAAAGAAAAGGAGGAGTTATGAGGTTGAATTATGTTTGCAGAAATTATATTTACCCTATTGATATTAATGCACCCTGATTTTTTGGAGTTAAGGAAATATTTAAGTTTGATGTGAATACATCGAAGTTTTTCCTATGTTCTGTTAGCAAGAAAATTCAAATGATTGAGTTAATGTTGTAAGACGGAGAAAATTAACTATATATAGCACCATATATGCTAATTCAAATGGTTCTGTTAAGAGTTTGCTTTGTGTTGTAAGATTGGGAGAATTGTGACTATGTATAGCAATATTTATGTTAACCTGTTAATGGTAATGATGAAGCTAAGGGATTCTTTAAGTTTGTAGTCACCTTAAGAGTTTTTGGCTTAGAAAGTGCTTGAGGCAGCTAAGACCGCTGTGGTCACCTTGGACCTAATTCAAAAGAGAAATGCCATCTTTATCATCCTCTACTCCCATATTGGGAGGTGTAACAGCTATGGAGATTGCTGTAAGCCATTAATAGTTATTTTTTTATATATTAAGAAAGGGGGACCTGTGGGAGCCCGTTCTCGGGTTCCTCGTGGCTTTACCCAGCAGGTCCACATAGAGGATGATTAGGACCACGGGCCTGAGTGCAGGTGTCTGAGATGGTCTGCACTTGGCTGTGCTGGGGGAGGAGGTCTTTTGCTCCACCCCTTGGCGTCTCTATAAAAACCCTGGGGCAGAGATAGTCGGGGCCTGTTGGAATAGGTTCCAGGCCCTCTCGAGGCTATCCTTTATTTTCTATCTGTTTATCTCCGCGATATTCTCTGCAATAAATCCTTCTTGTTGCTGGAGTTTTCCTGCCTGGCCCACAGTCTGGACAAATCTCTCTCACCCGCCAGTCCCTGATCAAATAAACACAGAGACTTATATTGGTTCCAAACTGTATGGCCGTGGCAGGCTTCTTGCTAACTGTTCTTATAGCTTAAATTAATCCATTTCTATTAATCTATACCTTGCCACGTGGCTTGTGGCTTACCGGTACTTTACATCTTCCTTGTCCTGATGGCGGCTGGCAGTGTCTCTCCCACTCAGCCTTCCACTTCCCAGCTCTATTCTCCTCCTTGTCCTGCCTATACTTCCTGCCTAGCCAATGGCCAATCAGTGATTTATTTATTGACCAATCAGCAACACATTTGACATACAGACCATCCCACAGTACCTCCCCTTTTCTTTTCTTAAAAAGGAAGGTTTTAACCTTTACACATCTCCAAAGTCAGCTTGGTATATTTGGGAATTTGGGCGTAGCTTCTCTTACTACTTCCTGCTGGAGGGGGGCGCTGTATCTTCTGGGGAAACAAAGAAAATTTTAGGATCATGGAGTAGTCCGTGAGGCTGTATCATCTGAGCCAGTTGTCTTGAAACGGTTCTGGATGTTGGATCATCTGGGCCATGGTGTCATCGGAGACCTTTCAGGGGGTCTTGGCTGGTCAAACCTGATGTATCTTAATCTTGAACAAATCAATAGCCTCTTGCTTTCTGTGGAAACAAAAGAGACTCTTTTCCAAAGCAACATATCCTTACATCCAAATTTTGAAGTCAAAGTATCTTTAAAATATACATACTGGTTTAACTCAGCTTCCTTTACAATCAAATATCTCTCTGTAGTTAAGAATCCCAAAGACAACACAATCCAGACTCTCTGTGTAATAGTCATCTCTACGTGGCTTATTTTTTATATTAATTTTACTGTCTCTTTAAAGACTTTATTTTTTAAAACCATGTATTTGTTTCTATACTGTATATATCACCTTTTTTTGTCTCTTTCAAGCCTACGTATATTTTACACACATTTTAAACTATTACATCTGAATCTGTCTTATTGTGAATCTATTGCTTTAAGCTGCAGCAGCTGTGGCTTCTGGCTCTGCCCACCTCAGCTTCCCAACATGGCGGTGGTTTACCACCAGCTCTGGGAACCATCGTGGGTCTATATGCTTTTATCCAAGCAGCATGTAGCCCAGAAACCTCTTTTGTTTTGTACTAGCAAAGGCTAAATCCACAATGTAGCTTAATGTGCCACTTGCAGAGGCCTCATTCCCGCCATACTGCAGGTCGAGCACGCACGCCAGCAACCCGCCAGTAGCTCAAACCGGCAGCTGCCGCTCATTTGAGAGAGACAATTAGGAAGCTGTTTTTAGCTTCGTTTTAGAATCTTTTTTCTCAGGTTTTAGGTGGAAACTCTTGCCACCACGTTGGACGCCATTTGTTGCTGGAGTTTTCCTGCCTGGCCCACAGTCTGGACAAATCTCTCTCACCCGCCAGTCCCCGATCAAATAAACACAGAGACTTATATTGGTTCCAAACTGTATGGCCGTGGCAGGCTTCTTGCTAACTGTTCTTACAGCTTAAATTAATCCATTTCTATTAATCTATACCTTGCCACGTGGCTTGTGGCTTACCGGTACTTTACATCTTCCTTGTCCTGATGGCGGCTGGCAGTGTCTCTCCCACTCAGCCTTCCACTTCCCAGCTCTATTCTCCTCCTTGTCCTGCCTATACTTCCTGCCTAGCCAATGGCCAATCAGTGATTTATTTATTGACCAATCAGCAACACATTTGACATACAGACCATCCCACAGTACCTTCTATCTAATATTTCCTGCTGCTCGCACTCAAGAAAACTCTGGGGAACTGTGGGGGTGGTTGGGTAAACGCCCCACAGATAGTGTACATGTGACCCCAAAAATTCTACTAGGGAACTCCTACAGCTGATAAACACCTTCAGTCATGAGGCAGGATAAAAGATTAACTAAAAAAAATCAGTAGCCTTCCTATACACAAATGATAAATGGGCTGAAAAAGAAATCAAAGAAACAACATCCTTTACAATAGCCACAAATAATATAAAATATTTTGGGCTCTAACCAAACAAGTGAAAGACCTGTATGACAAGAACTTAAGTCTTTGAAGAAAGAAATTGAAGAAGATATCAGAAAATGAAAAGATCTCCCATGCTCTTGGATAGGTAGGGTTAACATAGTAAAAATGGCTATTTTAGCAAAAGCAATCTACAGATTCAATGCAATCCCCATCAAAATCCCAACACAATTCTTCACAGACCTCAAAAAAAACATACTCAACTTCATATGGAAAAACAAAAAAAAAATCTAGGATAGATATAACAATCCTGTACAATAAAAGAACTGGAGGCATCACTGTCCCTGACTTCAAGCTCTAATATAGAGCTATAGTAATAAAAACAGCTTGGTATTGGCATAAAAACAGACATGTGGATCAATGGAATTGAATAGAAGACCCTGACATAAATCTGCACACCTATGAACACCTGATTTTTGACAAAGATGCCAAAATCATACAATGGGAAAAAGAAAACATCTTTAATAAATGTTGCTGGTGTAATTAGATGCATATAGATCCATATCTATTGCCATGCACAAAACTCAAGTCCAAATAGATTCAAGACCTCAACATAAACCCAGTTGCACTGAACCTGATAGAAGAGAAAGTGGGACACAGCCTTGAATGCATTGGCATAGGAGACTACTTCCTGAATAGAACACCAGTAGCATAGACACTGAGATCGACAGTTAATAAATGGGACTTCTTGAAATTGAAAAGCTCTGTAAGGCAATGGACACAGTAAATGAGATAAAACAGCAGCCTACAGAATGGGAAAAGATCTTCACCGACCCCACATCTGACAGAGGGCTGATCTCCAAAATATATAAAGAATTCAACAAACTAGACATCAAAACACCAAATAATCCAATTAAAAATGGGATACAGAGCTAAACAGAATTCTCAACAGAAGAATCTCAAATGGCCAAAAGACATTTAAGGAATTGCTCAAAATCCTTAGTCATCAGGGAAATGTAAATCAAAATGACTTTGAGATACCATCTTACACCTGTCAGAATGGCTAAGATCAAAAACATTGATGGCAGCTTATGCTGCAGAGGATGTGGAGTAAGGGGAACACTCTTCCACTGCTAGTGGAAGTGCAAACATGTACAGTCACTTTGGAAATCAGTATGGTGGTTTCTCAGAAAACTGGGAATCAACCTATCCCAAGACCCAGTGATACAACTCTTGGTCATATATCCAAAGGATGCTCAATCACACCACAAGGACACTTGCTCAACTATGCTCATAGCAGCATTATTCATAATAGCCAGAACCTGGAACAACCTACATGCCCCTTAACTGAAGAATGGATAATGAAGATGTGGTACATCTACACAATGGAGTATTACTCAGCAGTAAAAAAACAATTGCATCATGAAGTTTGCAGGCAAACGGATGGAACTAGAAAAAAAAATCATCCTGAGTGAGGTAACCCAGACCCAGAAAGACAAACACAGTATGTACTAACTCAGAAGTGGATATTAGATGCAAAGCAAAGGATAACCAGACTACAATTCATAGTCCCAGAGAAGCTAGGTAACAAAGGGGACCCTAAGAGGGAGGCATGGATCACCCTTGGAAGGGGAAATAGATGAGATTTCCTGGGTAAACTGGTGGGGGGAGGAGAGGAGAGAGGATAAGGGATGGGAACATGAGGGATCTGGATGGAAAAGTTGGGGGAGGGACAAAGAGAAAGAGCAATGAAAGAGATGTCTTGATAGCAGAGGCCATTATGGGGTTATGGAGAAATCTGGTACTGGGAAAACTCCCAAGAATCCACAAGGACGACCCCAGTTGAGACTCCTAGCAATAGTGGAGAGGGTGCCTGAACTGGCCTTCTCCTATAATCAGATGGGTGACTACCCTAATTGTCATCATAGAACCATCCAGTAACTAATGGAATTACATCCTTTCTCCTTTATCATTGTAAGCCCCTTGAGGTGCATGAGTGGCCAGGCCCCTCCCTCCTCTGAGGACCTCCAACTGCCAGGTTCCACCCACAAAATACTCTAACTGCCCTAATGACTGGACCCAGCCACCTGCCCTACAGAGTAAAAAGCCCAAGCTCAGTACTTGAAATCCCACCAATCCCTGAGCTCACACCAAGCTCTGGACTTGAAATGTCACCAATCTCCACCCTGGAAAGCCTCACCCCTGAAATGCTATATAAACCATGTCTTCTACTCAGTTCTCTGCTGCTTCTCTCACAATCAGAGACAGTTACCCTCCTGGGTTCTTCCCTCCCAATAAATCTCTCCTGTGAGGTTTGTTGTGAGGTATGATTTTGTGGTATCCCTTGACCCTTGATTGCCAGGATACCTTTCCCCTCAAAGCTGTAATACTTGAATTGGTGCCATGATCAGATAGGCTCTCCTGGTGCCTGTGCTCTCCCTTGGGGTCTAAGCTTCCCTGTGACCATAATCCTCATCTCCAGTCCATCTGCAATAGACTCACCTTTTTGCTCACAGATCACTTGGCACCTCATCTACCAGTGGCAACTTGATAAGTGTCCCCTTTGGTTGGTGTAAACATTTCCCAGAGACCAAGGAAGTGACTGTTGAACATCTGGCACCTCTGGGAGGTGAAGGTATCCTCAGCCATGGTCTTTAAGGGTATGGCTAGCTCTCTTCACCGAACCCCATACACCCACCCTTGGAGCTGCAATCCTGCAGTTTCCTTGACCCAAAGGGCCTATGCCCCCCTTCCTGCTTTCTTCTCCCACCTTCTCTTCAGTGCTGCCCATAATCCCATAGCTCCTCTAGTCCCTCTGGCTTTTGTGACTCTGTTCCCAGACTTTTCCTGTAGATAGAGTTCCTAGAGTTAAGTTTTCATCCTCGTCTTCTGACCTTCATGAAAGCCCTGGTACCAGGCTGCAAGTCTCTCCTCTGGCTTAGCCAGGCTAAGTCCCTGACCCCTGTTGAGTATGGTGATGACCCACTGAATTGTTTGTGTCTTCTTCCAGTCCTCCCTGAGTCCTGGAGTCACCTGTGACTAAAGGCTGCAATGACATTTTCCTTCTTCTCTCATCCATGGGAACAGTGTCTTCCATCCCCTCTCATTCTCCCTTGGGATGCCTCTTAGAAAACCTCCAGCCTCTCCACCAGGCACCCAACCTGAAGGGCTCCAAATTTATTTGCTTTTTCAATTGAGTTTGGTATCAATACCCCTTAGATAATCAATCCAAAGGGCCACCTAATGGCACCTTAGATCCCCTGATATGGGACCTTTACAAATACTGCTAGCTAATGGGGGAAACAGAAAGAGAGATCCCCCATTTCCTATTTCTGTGGCAGGAATCTTAACAGTTCTTATTAATAAAATCAAACCTGAGGTCAGTTATTGGGGTGAATACTGGAAGATCAGAGAGACAGAACAAGCCACAGCTAACCTCACCTGGCCAACTTCTCAGCTGATCTTGTTTCCTCAGACTGGAAGCTTCTGTGTCCTCATCCCAATGGCTCTCAGCTGAACTGCTGCTCAAAAGCCTGAAAGCTTAATCAGCCAAATGCTTCTAGTTCCTGGTCTTCACACCTTATATACCTTTCTGCTATCTGCCATCACTCCCTGAGATTAAAGGCTTGCTTTCTAGGATTAAAGGCGTGAATCACCATGCTTGGCTGTATCCTTGAACACATGGATTTCTGCCTCTGGAATGATAGGATTAAAGGTGTGTGCTACCACTGCCTATCCTCTATGTTTAATATTGTGGCTATTCTGTCTCTGACCCCAGATAAGTTTATTAGGGTACACAATATTTTGGGGAACACAATACCACCACATTTCCCCTTATTTTGTCTAAAATTTAAAAAAACTTATAACTAATACAAGAAAAATTATATCCAATAAGTATATATAATATACACAGTCAAGATTACATTAACGATGTCTAGTCCATTAACATTTGACAGATTCAGACAAAAAACTCCATTAATATATAACAATGTCCAGTCCAGTAACATTTGATAAACTCAGACAAAAAAATTTTCATTACTTATCTTATTTAAGACAAGTAGTTTCCTTTAAAAAGTAGATTTAATCATTGACCTTTTTATCTTATCATATCCATATTTTCTCTTTTTTTCATAATAGATTCAATAATCTACCTTTTGTCATTTTTATATCTTCCCCTTTTCTTTTCAGTGTAGATTCAGCGATCTACCCATTTATCTTATTATTCCTTTATCTTTTTTCTCAGAATAGATTCAATGATCTACCTCATATCTATATTCTTTTTTATTTTTTAAACAAAAACTCTGAATCTTGTTTAGCTTTTTTCCTGACCATTAACAATTAACAACTTGTAACTAACCATCATAAACAATGACAATATCCAAAACTCATTACACGGCCAAAAACTACCCACCCCACTTCTTGGGAATGTGGGCATCTTTTTCTTAAAATTACTTTCTGCTTTCTAGGGTGAAGACGTCTTTAGGGGATCCTGAAAAGAAAATTTTTAGGTTAATTGTCAAGTCCTGTTATCATTTGTCCAGTCGCTGCCTAATGAGAAAGTGCAGGGCTTGTTTCAAGTCCTTGTTCAAGTAGTCTGTCAGGCTGGATCATCTTAGTTAGCCATCTCAAATTGTCCTGAGTAGTTTGTAGTCCAAAGTCAATCTTTTGGTGGTGTTAATCAGCTTAATGGCTTTATCATAATCCATATGGAATCATCTTTGTGGAGTCCTGTCTTCCTTTTGAAGATTTCAAAGTCACTGTTAGGCATGGTCATGGTTCCACAACCGGCAACATGTAGCTCAGGTCTGAGGCTGGGACCCGCAAGGCCACAGGCAAGCAGATTTTTCGTGAATTTATACCACGAATGTTGGGCGCCAGATTTAGCAGGAATGTTAACAGTTCTTATTAATAAAATCAAACCTGAGGTCAGTTATTGGGGTGAATACTGGAAGATCAGAGAGACAGAACAAGCCACAGCTAACCTCACCTGGCCAACTTTTCAGCTGATCTTGTTTCCTCAGACTGGAAGCTTCTGTGTCCTCATCCCAATGGCTCTCAGCTGAACTGCTGCTCAAAAGCCTGAAAACTTAATCAGCCAAATGCTTCTTGTTTCTGGACTTCACGCCTTATATACCTTTCTGCTATCTGCCATCGCTCCCTGAGATTAAAGGCTCGCTTTCTGGGATTAAAGGCGTGAATCACCATGCTTGGCTGTATCCTTGAACACATGGATTTCTGCCTCTGGAATGCTAAGATTAAAGGTGTGTGCTACCACTGCCTATCCTCTATGTTTAATATTGTGGCTATTCTGTCTCTGACCCCAGATAAGTTTATTAGGGTACACAATATTTTGGGGAACACAATGCCACCACATATTTCTCCTTTCTCTGCTCCAAGCCCTGTTTTAGTCTGGTGTTCCCCCATCCCTAAACACACACACACACACACACACACACACACACACACACACACACACACACACACACACACACTGTGTAAATGTCCTGTTTTTTAAGCTATCATTGATATATCTGTAGGTTTGTTGCAAAGTGGGAGCCCAGAGCAGGACCTAGCTGGAGAGGAGGAAGCAAAGGAGTAGGCCAGCTGTAGCATGCACATTACCCCCCCCCTCTCTCTCTCCCTCCCTCCCTCTCTCTCTCTCTCTGTCTTTCTGGGTGGTGCATCTCTTGGCTCCCTCTGGCACCATCCTCTGTTTATAGCAAGGGCTCAAAAATCTCCTATCTCTAAGCCTTCTTGTTCTCAGCTTACTGGATTTGGTTTTACAGGGATTTAGTTATCTTTTAGGTATGAGCAGCATTAGAGTGCTGTTTTATGCTGTCCCACTTTAATTAAAAGCTGGCTCTGGAGTTGGGGTATGGCTCCTCCTCCTCTAGACACAAGCATGCTTGTTTAAAGGTTTCTTCCAAAATCTCTGCTGCATATCAGGCAAGTCACCTGACTATGTGGCAGAGAAAGGAAAACAACAACAACAACAACAACAAAAAGGGACAGACTATTCCTAGTGGGGACTGTTGCTACTTATCTCATACTCTTTTGGATTTGATTTAATTCTCTAAAAATTTTGCTAAGGTATAAACCTTATCTCAAGATTTGTAAGCATATTGATTATGATTAAAAACCTGTAAAATCTGTAACAAAAAGGTTAACCCAAGACTGGTAACATTGGGGTTGATAGTTAAAAATCTACACATAGGTAATTTTAAAGGAAATGTGTGGCTTGCTGCCATCATAGGGATGGAGGTAGATGTGACTGACAGCCATTTTTGCTAGCTAGCACTGGAAAGGATGGGTGGCCGCATGGCATAAGGCAACCAAGAAAAAACAACAACTCCCAGCTATGAAGCCCAAACCAGATGATTTAAAAATTTTTTATTATTAAGAAATTTTCTGTTCATTTTACATTCCCACCACAGATCCCCTTCTCCTCCCTCCTCCTGCCCCCCAGGCTTCACCCACAACCCACCCCCATTCCCACCTCCTCCAAGGCAGGGTCGCCTATGGGGAGTCAGCAGAGCCTGGTACATTCAGTTCAGGCAGAGCCAAGCTCCCTCCCTGAACCAAGGCTGTGCAAGGTGTCCCACCATAGGCACTGGGATCCAAAAAGCTGGCTCATACACCAGGGACAGGTCCCAATCCCATCGCCTGGGGGGCCCCTAACCAGTTCAAGCTAAACAACTGTCTTGCCTATCTAGAGGGCCTAGTCCAGTACCATAGGGGCTCCACAGCTATGCATTTGGTCCACAGTTCATGCATTTCCACTAATTTGGCTGGCCTTCTCTGTACATTTTCCCATCATGATCTCGATGTCCCTTGCTCATAGAATTCCTCCTCTCTGTCATCAATTGGACTCCTGGAGCTCGGTCTGACACCTGGCTGTGGATCTCTGCATCTGCTTCCATCAGTCACTGGATGAAGGCTCTATGATGACAGTTAGGATAATTACCTATCTGATCACCAGAGTAGGTCAGCTCAGGCACCCTCTTAACTATTGCCAGTAGTCTAAGGTGGGGTCATCCTTGTGGATTCCTGGGAACTTCCCTAGCACCCTGTTTCTCCCTATTCCCATGATGTTATTCATTTATCATGGTATCTCTTTCTTTGCTCTCCCACTATGTCCCTATTCCAGCTCAAACTTCCCCTTCACCTATGGTCCCATCCCCCTTCCCTTGCCCTCCATTACCTCACCCCCACCCCTAGTTTGCTCATGTAGATCTCATTTATTTCTCCTTTGCTGGGTGATTTATGTATCCCTCTTAGGGTCCTCCCTGCTAGCTAGCCTCCCTGGAGCTGTGTGGGTTACCATCTCAAACCAGATGATTCTTACACTATTTTCGATCATGTTAATGAGCCTTTCCTTATCAGCCTCAACCTACAGTCCCTTCTTTCCCTCTCCAGCCCCTTTGGTCTCTCTTTCTCTCTTCTTATAACTGTCCAAGCCAACCCTCTTAGGTGCTCACTTTCAGCCCACTGGCAGCCCTTAGTCCTCCTGCTACTCACTCT
Organism: Peromyscus californicus insignis; assembly: GCF_007827085.1. NCBI lineage: Eukaryota > Metazoa > Chordata > Mammalia > Rodentia > Cricetidae > Peromyscus > Peromyscus californicus. The sequence continues at coordinate 558,385 of NW_026294469.1, read as the reverse complement.
GCTCTGCCATGGGACCCCCTTTACTTCTCTCTACCTGGCCTAAACTGGCCACAATTTTCCCTTGTGGGAGGTTGCTGGGGTGGAGGGCTTGGTCAGGGTACATGTCCCCTTCTCATCAAATAGAAAGGAGATTGGGGTCTTATATTGCTAATTCTTCTACATTTATTAAAGAATTCCAGTATATTACTCAATCTTACAACCTCATCTTCCCCAATGTTTCTATGATTCTCATCAACAAATTTTCCACGAGGAGCACAGGTGCATCTGGGACCAGATTAGGGCACATGAAGATGAAATTCAACAAACTAACACACCACCCCCTCAGTTGGGGCTGAGGCAGTCCCTTACAAGGACCCTGAATGGAATTACAAAACCCCATGGGGCATCCCTGCTAGGTGCATTAGTCAGGGTTCTTTAGAGCCACAGAACTTATGGAATAACCCACCTCTCTCTCTCTCTCTCTCTCTCTCTCTCTCTCTCTCTCTCTCTCTATATATATATATATATATATATATATATATATATATATATATATATATTACATACATACATACATACATACATACATACATACGGGAATTTATTGGAGTGGCTGACAGGCTGCAGTGAACAATGGCTAGTTGTGAGCAGAAACTCCAAGAATCTAGTAGTTGCTCAGTCCCACGAGACTGGGTATTTGAGCTGATCTTCTGTATATGCTGGAATCCTGAAGAAGTAGACTTCAGTGCCAGTGAAGGAATGGATGTGCTGACAAGGCGAGAGTAAGCAGGCAAAGAATGAAATGAACCCTTCCTTCTTCCATTGTCCTTATATGGGCTTCCAGTAGGAGGTGTGGCCAAATTAAAGGTCTGTCTTCCTACCTCAAGATCTTAATCACAAGTGTACCCTCCATTTCTGGATTGTAGTTCATTCCAGATATAGTTGACACCCAAGAATAGCCATCACACTAGGGATCAATTTATAACTTGGCTTTGAATGGCTGGTCTCCACAAGGTGCCCTTCAAGTGGTAAATTATGAAAAAATCCAAGAGGGCATCCAGGACAAACATGAAAACCTGTCTCAGTTCTTAGAATGTCTTACAAAGGCCCTCTTATACCAATCTGGATCCCAAGATCCCAGTTGAAAAACTCCTTATGACCTACTTCTGCCAGAATTTCCATGATATTAGGACAAAACTTAAATGCCTAGAGAAAGGACCCTTGACTCCACAGGCAGAAGTCTTAGCCATGGCCTTCAAGGTATACCATGGGAGAGATGAAAAAAACCTGAAAACAAAAGTAAGGCCTTTTAACTTCCCATGCTCCCAAAGCCTGAGAACCTCCAGGTCAAATGCAATCAGGAGGATCATTGAGCCTAGGTCTGTCCAAACCCTTGCAAACATTCTGACCATGCACATGCTTCCATCAAGAGTGACATTGGATCACTAACAATCCTCATGACCCTTGTGGCTTGAGGACATCAAGTTCCAGTTGACTTCCTAAGTCTGGCCATAAATGACTGAGGGGGCCTGAGCTCCCTTGGCCCAACTCACTACTCCCTATCCAATCAACAGGGATCCTTGAGTAGTCATTACAGTATCAGGGTGATCTCCTTCATTCTGGACACCAGGGCCAGTTTTTTTTTGGTCCTGATGGAGTTTTGGGGACCACCTCTCCTCATTCCTCTATTGTCAGAGTAGAGGGACAGTCTCAAACCTCACCAACCCCTATCACTTAGCTGTACTTTTAGGGGTATTCCCTTCACCTGTTTGTTCCTAGTGGGACCAACCTGTCCTGTCTCCTTGCTGGGAAGGGACCTCCTAGTTAAAGTAAGAGCCTCAATTTCTTTTGCTCCTCCATCCATTTGCCAGTCATCCCCCTCCTTTTCTCCAAACCACACAATCTGAACACCTTTTCTCTTACCAGCTTCTCAAGTGGATCCCTGAGGACGGGATACCTAAAACCCCTCTATAGCCAAACACACTCCCCCTCTTATTCAATTACAAAACCTGGTTGTTTGGAAAGTTTTGCCAGTCTGTTTTCTGTGTGCAGATGGGTGTGTTTTTTGGTATATCCATAAGTTTCATTGTAAACATGGGAACTGAGATGGAAATGGGTTCAGACTCAGTTGAATGTATGAATGATAGTGGCCACTCTGTATTTTGTTTCTGACTGGTCTTTGAGTGTGTGAGCTTTCTGTGTTCTGTGCTTATTGGTTTTGTTTTTGCTTTCTCTGTTGCTGCCAAATGCCAGCCATCACAGCTAACATTGCTTGCTATGGCTGCTTTGATGGTCAGAGCTCAGAACTTATCTCTGGGCTTTCTGGTCACTGCATTCAGTTTACGAAAGACAGGATTTAAAAGCAATGCTTGTTTCATAATGTATTAAAGCTACACCTCGATGCATTCATATACAAGAATGTACCTCAGCCAAAATTCTTATATGCCAATCAAAGAAGCTACCCTTTGGGTCACCTATTACTGTCTTCTCTCCTCACCACCTTTTCAACCTTCTAACACACAAGGTTCTTCAAACTTCCCAAGTTCTCTCTCTTCAGGTAGCATTGGAAGAGGATGCCACACTTAACTTTCAGCCACACCATGTCTCAACATTTCAAACTGACTCAAGTTGCTAACTTGACATCTAAACTTGAGTTCTCCTCTATTTCTTCCTATCTATACCTGTCTAGGGTAGCTCTTATATATGAATGTTTAATGTCCAAGAGACCTCTGACTAACAGTCTGAATAGGGTTGGGAAACTGATCTATATCAAGCTGTCAATGTCAATTCAGTCCCCTACAACTCCCTTATCCTTCTCTCCTTCTCCAGGGCTTACCCCCATGCCTGTTTTCTCTATGACTGAAAGGAAAATTACTGTAAAAAATGGCCAGAAACTTAAAGAGGTCACCCATATTGGTCCTGCAAATACCATGAGACAAATCTAGGCCATCTTAATTGCATTTCAACTACTGAATAACACTCTGCCTGGCCACTTTGTAGCGTGCTAATTGTGTGTCCCTCCCAAGTCAAATTCATGACCACCATTCATAGCCTCAGCCATTGGACTACTAGACTCTCACCTTGCCTCTCATTAACTGCTCTGAATCAAATACCACTCTCACCCTTTTTCTCTCCCATCTCTCTTTGGTATGGTAGACTGTTTTAACTCCTCAGGGACATTCTTCATGGGCATACTGGATCCCTCAGAGCACTGCTACCCGTCTCTTATGTTCAACTCACAGTACCTCCATCCTCTGTGGCACTCAGGTTTACTGTTGCCTACCTGCTAGGTGGTCTGGGACTTGTGCCATGATATTCCTTTTTCCAAAATTAGGAGTGATACCTAGTGAAGAAACCTTGCTGATTCCCATCACAGGGTTTATAGTGACAAGGCATGACAAACGAGTGGTTCAGATCCTACTGTTTCTCACAGTTCTGGTCATAGCTGCTGATGTTGCCATTGGAGAGGCAGGACTATTTCTCTAGCTGTTTACTTCAGTTTTCATCTAAGTTCATCCAGGATCTCCAATGGGTGGCTCAGACCATCCTTACCCTCCAGGGCCAAATAGACTCCTGATTGCCATAGTGCTACAAAATGGGTGAGGATTAGATTTACTAACAGCAGAGAGGGGTGGTCTTTGTTTATTCCTCAAGGAGGAATGTTGCTTCTAGGTCAACCAGTCAGGTATAGTAAAAGGCAAGATCTAGCAACTCCAGCTGGATCTCCAAAAAAACTGAAGAAACAGTTCAATGCCTCTGACCAGTGGATCATTGACAGTCCAATATGGAGGTGGATACTACTCTTCTTAACCACTCTTCTCCTTTTCTTAATCCTGTTAAAATCATACCATGCCTTATAAACTTCTTGTCTAGATTTCTCCAATGTAGATTTATAAAGACTTTTAATGAGTTGCTATTACAGGATTACCAGTCCCTAGCTATGAATGCAGAGGCCTACAACTCTAGATTATACTCTGATGGTGAAGGTCAACTTTGTCCCAAGGACTTCAATGCCCCTATTCAGTAGGAAGTAGCTAAATGATAATGTCACCCCTTTCCTGACCCCTGATCATTTATCAATAGTAAACAAAAAAGAGGGGAATGTAAGCCCCTCAAGGTGCATGAGTGGCCAGACCCCTCCCCTGAGGACCTCCAATCACCAGGTTCTACCCACGGAACATTCTAACTGCCCTAACAGCTGGACCCAGCCCCCACCCTACAGAGTAAAAAATCCAAGCTTTGAAATCCCACCAATCCCTACCCTTGACTCCCCCCTCCCCACAATAAATGCTATATAAACACTGTCTTCTGCTCAGTTCTCTGCTGTTTCTCACCTGAGCAGAGGCATTTACCCTCCTGGGTTCTTCTCTCCCAATAAATCTCCTGTGTGAGGTTTGTTGTGTGGTGTGACTTTGTGATACCTTTCTTCCCAGAGCTGTGACACAATCACAGCAGCAGAAAAGTAACTAGTACACCCTCTGATTTTTTTAAAATGCAGTCTGGCTTTGATTTTGATAATCTTGATTAGCCCTCCAAATCAACAGGAATCATATCTGGATTTAACCAACCACAAATGGAAAACAATTTGAGAAAAAAAGTTTATCTTCTTAACATATTCAGACTTAAAATTACTTTCCAAACAGTACAGCAATGATTTAAATAGCATTAGGTTTTATAAGCAATTTAGAAATGACTGAAAATATACAAAAGGCCATGCACAAGTTGTACGCAAACACTTTGCTATCTTAGAAAACTAGAGTACCCTATGATTTTGAAATCCATGGGGCAGGATTTGGAGCCAATACTCTATGGATACTGAGGGATGACTATACATATAAAACTGACTATTGGTAACACGAGTTTCTTCATTTCTTTTGCTTACATCTGCTCACCCTTTGGATCTTTTAAGATTGCATAACTTCACAGTCATATCTACCTTCCTTTTTACTTGATGACTCTTTTAGACTTTTCATTAGTGATGGTGCCTTTTGTACCCAGAGCAAACAGTGCAAACATTTGGCATGGATGTGAATTTTCCTACCCTTGGGGCAGGAAGAATTTTGGCTAAGAAACATTCTTGAGTCCAGTCTTGGAGGCAGAACTTTGTAGTAATACACAGTGAGGTAGAACACGGAGGTAAAGCAGCATGGTAGAAGGCAGAGGGGTTATGGGTCAACTGTTTAGTTTGATGTGAGGGAGACTGGGTTGCAGACAGAGAAAGACTGTAGAGTTGGGAACCAGGTTGCACAAATGGCCCCTGCACATGTGCCCTACAGGCATCTTGGATCCATGAGATATTTTGAAACTGGAGGACAGTTCATCTGATACCTGAACTTGGGTTTAGAGACTTAAGGACAGAGAACCTAGTCAGATTCCCAGTTTTGAAAAGAGCTATGATAAGATTGTGTTTGATGAGTAAGTCTTTAACTTGAATCCATTACCAAGTCAGCATGATAGGAGAGCTAATGTATGTGCAAGTGGGACACAGCTGCCATTGTTGCTTGTAATATTTTTAGTATTTTACTATTTTAAAATACTATTGTTGGTTTTTAAAAACCAATATACAAAGCAATGATTTCATTGCAGCATTTTCATACATACTTTCTTTTTGGTCCTCTTCTATTTTCCTGCATCCTTCCTTTCCCAGCCCCTCTTTGCTTCTTGTCATATATTCTATTACCCTTTTCCCCTTCTCCTCAACCCTCCTTTAAGACTTCTTCCCCCTCCCTTAGTCCCTTCCTAGTTTAATGGCCTACACACACACACACACACACACACACACACACACATACAAATTAAAGTTGAGGATCCATCATGTTGTGGTTTACATGTAAAGATTTTCCTACAAGCTTGCCTGTTTGAACATTTGGTTCCCTTTTGATATTGCTGTTTTAGAAGGTTCTGGAACCTTCGGGAGTTGGAGCCTCACTGGGGGATGTGGGTGACTGAGACTAGACTCTGAGGACTTTGATTGTAGGTACATTGGGACCGGCTGCCTCATATTCCTGATGTCATGTCTTCCTCTTCATGAGAAACTGTAGCCCCTAAAACTGTGAGCCAAAGTCAACCCTTCCTCGATTGCATCTTGTCAGATATTCCGCAATAGCAACAGGAACAGTAAATAATACAGTGTGTGACAGTAAGCACATGCTATTTCTGTCTGACTCTGGGCTACTTTGCTTAACATAATTTTTCCATTTTCCTGCAAATGTCATCTTATTTATGGCTGTGCATATAATATTTTTCTTAGCCATTTATTGGTTGATGGGCATCTAGGATGGGTCTTTATTTTATTTTATTTTATTGTGAATAGCCTAGCACTAAACATGGTTGTGCAAGTATTTTTGTGGCAGGACTTGGGGGCTTTTAGATATTTACTCAGGAGTGGTACAGCTGGGTCATATGGCTGACTTCCATAGTGGCTGGACCTTTATCCTCACCAACATTTGCTATCATCTGTTTCCTTGATGTTGGCCATTCAGCTTGGGATAGAATCTCAGTGATTTTGGTTTTCATTTTTCTGATGACTAAGGATGTTGAATACTTTAAAAAATGTTTATTGATCATTTGTGTTTCTTTTGAGAGCTGTCTGTTCAGTTCATCAGCCCATTTACTGATGGGAAGATTTGAAGTTCCACTTATTTTATATTTACCTTTTGCAGTTTTTTTTTTTTTTTTTTTTTTTGTATTCTAGATTTCAGGCCCTGTCTGAAGCATGACTAGAAAAGATTTTCCTTCATTCTGCAGGCCATCTCTTCACTCTGCTGATTATTTTCTCTAGATTACTTTTTTTATTTCATGTATTCTTATGGGTCACTGTCTGTGGTTGTAACAGTATTCCTATCATACAGCTCAGAGTCATGAGTTACAGATGCTATCAGGGCTTTCCCAACAATGGCATTTTCCTCCTTGCAGTGCTGGAGATGAAGTGAGTCTTGTGTAGGCTATCTGCCATAGAGCTACATCCCTGCTCCAGTAGACAAACTTTAATTAACACTTGAAAAACAGGAAGTGTATAGAGTTTAGTCTGTAAATGTTCGTGAATATGAAGACTTCTTAGAGTCCGGTGCCTGTCTTCCATCTCAGACCTCAGCAATTTAGGCTTGGGTAACACTGGGGCCTGGCAGCTTGTCCAACCCACACAGAGAGGATAGCAAGGTGCACAGACAGGTACTTAAGGTGTTTTCCCAGGCCATGAAAACAGAATGGCCTTAGGTATACAACACTAGTATTAGGCACAGGGCCATGGGTGTGAAATTACATACACTCTGTGTATGTTCCACCATTTTTTTTTTTTTTTTCGAGACAGGGTTTCTCTGTGTAGCTTTGCACCTTTCCTGGAACTCGCTTTGGAGACCAGGCTGGCCTCGAACTCACAGAGATCCGCCTGGCTCTGCCTCCCGAGTGCTGGGATTAAAGGCGTGCGCCACCACCGCCCGGCCATGTTCCACCATTTTACCTGGGTTTGGTAGGAATACCACCCAGGAAGACCTTCAGGAGGTGGGAATAATAGTAGTTGGATGGAATTCCAGTTCCTCACTCAAGCATCTCCACAATGGACTCTTGAGTGGCAAGACAAGAAGTGCAATGAAGTTTTAGGTTCACAGGAGAAACTTCTTTGCCAGGTTCAACAAATGGCCATAAGTTTATTTTTGCATTTCATTCAGCATATGTATTAGTTATATTTTTGGAACATAACCCAACATAAGAAAAACAGACTCTGCAAGTGGCATATAGCTGGTTTCTGTCTTGCAAGCATCACTTGCTGCCTTTGGCTGAGGTGGAGCCATCATAACCTTATGTCTGCTCTGGTGTGGGTCTGACACTGAGCCTGTTCACACATAAGCCATAAACCAGGACCTTCCAGATGTCCAGATTCAGGTGCTCTGTCCTTCCTGACAGATGTTTTTCCATCACCCCTGCTCCACAAAAAAAGAACAAAAGCACATCCTGAGTCAACACGTCACAGGCAGCGGCTGGTGCTGGGCTCACAGCACAGCCTATTTGAATGAGCCATCATGATGTTCTCAGGCTTGAGCTCCAGCACCAACATGTGCAAAGGTATTTCTAGATGCTTCATGTGATTCACTGTTCTGAAGAAATGACACATATACACAGCTGGACAGATGAAATCTGAAGAGAAACTCCATGAAATTTTATTAGTACCATTATTGTATTCTTTGGCTTTATGTATTATATAGGTAAAATTAAAAAAGGAAAATGATTGTAAAAGGCAAATATTTTGTACAAAAATACAATGTTTTAAAAGCTCTTTAAGTATATTTCATATTATTACTAGAAGGTGGTCTATATATCTGTACGTTTGCATATTCTTCCTACATTTGGAATTTTAGAAATGTACTGTTTACACAGAGCCTGTAACTCAACAACCAATGATAGTCTTTTTCTGATTGGAGCATTCCACATTCAGGAAGATATAATTTTCATAAAATGTATGGCTAATGGCTGAGAAAATCTATGTGATTCAGTCCATTTGCACACTGGAAATCAATATATCAATGTGGGGGAGCATTTTAGCTCCCTAGTCCTTGGGTCACAGTGCAGTAGTGTGTCCATTTGTTTTCAGTGCTTTCTCCATCCAATCTGGTGAGAAAGAAAGACATCAGATGCATCTGGAAACATGTTCCTGCCATTAGGTCACTGTGTTATAATGTAGATGATGGTACTAGGAGAGAAAAATAAGGATGGGCATTAGTTTTGATGAGGAATAAAGTTTTTTAGAACTTAAAACAGGAGAAATCTTTAGGAAAGAGTACAAAAGACATCATTCAAAGAAGAATGCTGGGAAGTTTTTCTTCAGATTAAGTACAAGTTACATTTCATTTGAAGGGCCAATTCTAGGGAATCCTGTTCCATACTCAACTCCTTCATGAGCAAACAAGGCAAATATATGATGCCTGATTGTCACCATCAATTGTAATCTCATGTTTAGTAACCTATGTTTCTGCCCTCAGCTAACCAGACTAAGTGCTCCTTATTTGATTGAGATCCCTAGCATTACACTACTATTTGACACATCAAAAGTACTCAGTCACTATCTTGAATGTGTATGTGAGTAATTTGTGTCCTAGTACTTCCAAAAATAATGTGAACAAAGTCTAGTTAGGTTTTTCTTTATCACTAACAAAAGTAGTTTTATTGAACTCGAATTCACAATTCATGCAGATTATTGATGAAAATTTTTACTTTGGTGTGCCTTAGTATATTTCTTTCAATTTTAATTTTGTGTATATAATCAGTATGAGTGTTTTGCCAGCATGTATGTCTATGCACCACAGGCCTGGTGCCTGCCAAAGCCAGAAGAGGGTGTCAGATCCACTGTAACCAGAGTTACAGATGGTTATGAGCCACCATGTGGGTGTGGGAATCAAACCAGGGTCCTTTTCCAAGAGCAGCCAGTGCTCTTAACTGCTGAGCCATCTCTACAGTTCCCTTAGTATATTTTCACAAGGTCTAAAGATTGCCATCATCTCCAAAAGAAACCCTACACTCTCAGTATTCCTTCCCCATGTCTTCCATCTGCCACTCTGTTTTAAAGCGGGTCATACAGTAAATGAATCCAAGAAGAATCTCTACAGAATTCTTTGACATAAGCATGTTTAAGATATGCAGACTATGACCTTTCACTATACTTGCACAAAGCCTGGCCTGTACTAAGTACTCAGTTAAGTACATGCAGATTGACTGTTTGGATGAATCGGCAGGATGTGGATGTCCACATGCCCCTCAAAACATACAGTGGAGCCATATGTTAAAGAATAATTAACTGACAATATTATAAACTGATGAGTCATTGTTTTTCCACTGAGGTTGATAACCTACCCTGCTGCTAAGTAGCAGAAGTGGGTTGGAAGCTCAGTCCTGAGAGTCTGCATTCAGAGCAGACTTCTTGCCACCTCTCCCTTTTGCAAGACCAGATCCCTTCAGTTCCCCTGTAAGCTGTGAATCTACTTACCTGCCTCCCTTTCTTTCTCACAAATGAAGTTATTGATTTCATCACACTGGAAGTCATTCCACTGCCCAGCATAAATCAGCCCAGCACAGTCTTCTCCTGGACCGTGGCCGTTGCCCCAGTTATCTGGCTGTCCAGCTTTCCAGTTTCTTTTAACAAAACAGAAAAGGAGTGTTATCGGCACAGTATGCAGAGGTTTTCTTTGCTCAAGAACACCAGAGCAAAGTAAAAACACAAAACTGAAGCATACTGCTTGTTGTGGAGTGAAGATGCATCATTAAGTGCACACTTTCACTTAGCTGTTTGCAGAGTAATATGAAGAGCAGCCTGTCCTTGCAGGCTCATTATCTCTGCTGTAATGAGGTCAACCCAGTGAACCTCATTATTACACTGTGGAGGGGATAAGTCCTTTGACACAGTTGGGTGAATGGCTTTGTAGACTTCTAGGCACGTGTCTATAGTTGTGTATGGTAATATACACTCTTGGGATAGCTCACACAAATATATATATATATATATATGCATATATATATATGCACATATGTTCTTGTGAGAATACACAGGGATCCATGGACACTGGCTTGTCTTGTCTCTAACATGTCAAAAGGTCAGGAAGAGAGAGTGAGAACACCTTAATGCACATTTACAGAAACCCACAATCACAAACAACTGGCCGTGGCTCTGGTCCAGCTGTACTTGGCTGACAGCTTCAGAAAAAAGTAAATTAATATTACTGAAATGACACAAACATTTCTCTACTTCTTTTGGGAAAGAGCTTTTATTTTCATTTATGAGAGACAAAGAGTGAGAGAGACAGACAGACAGAGAATACACGAGAAAGCATACACGTGTGCTATTGTGTGTGTGGAGGTCAGAGGACAACTTGAGATAATCAGTTCTCTTCTTCCAACATGTGGTTCCTAGAATCAAACTCAGGTCATCAGCCTTGGTGGCTGATGCCTTTACTCACTAAGCCATCTCTCTAGCCCAGGAAAAAGGATTTTTATTTATATTTATTTATTTTGAGACAGTGATTAGTCCTGGCTGGCTTCAATTCACAAAGCTCTGCCTGCCTTTCCTCTTAAATGCTGGGGTTAAAGGTGTGCACCACCATGCCTGACTAGAAGAGGATACTTTTTATTATTATTATTTTTTAAGACAGAGTTTCTCTATTTAGTCCTGGAGCTCACTATGTAGATCAGGCTGTCCTCAAACTCACAGAGATCCATCTGCCTCTGCCTCCTAAAAGTGCCACCATGCCCAGCTGGAAAGAGGATTCTTAAAAACAAGTTTTGTGAGTCCCCCCACCCTCCCCAGGGTGTATATGGAGGGGTTAGGCAGTCCTGAGAATTGAACTAAGACATTTGTGCATGCTAGGCGAGTGCTCCACCACTGCCTATGTCCACGCTAAACCCTCCTTTTACTTTTTATTTTGAGACAAGTTTTCACTAAATTGCCCAGGCTGGCCTTGAATTCATTCTGTAGGCCAGGCTAGCCTTTAATTTGTGATCATCCTGCCTCAGCCTCCTGAATAGCTGGGATTCCAAGCTTGAGCAAGTTTTCTTTAGGATGAATTCACTTGAGGCCCCTTAACTTGGTTGGGTACTGTTGCTTGTTTCCATGCAGTAAATTAGGTATGACTCCAGACTATTCCAGAAGGTTCTTTTTAAGAGGCAAATTCATGCATAAAGGCTTGTGGTTTCTGCTTGAGACAAAGTGACTTCTTAGTAAGGGTCCCCTGAAACATCTGTAGTGACAGTACTCCCAACAGCTACTCATTACCTACTAGACATAGAGTATCTGAGGGCAACCAGAGGTGAGAGCTCATATTGCCTTCCATTTTTTGAAAACGAGATCATCAAAGTCAGAAAGCAGTGAGAAAGAAGAGATAATTATAGTCAAACACTGGGGTAGCAAGACAGAGTGATGCTCAACTAATCCTAAATGTGTATTTGGGGGTTTGAAAAAATAGTGACCTCAGTTAAATCTAATGATGCAAAGATAAATTAGAAGGAACCATTCACCCACGAGGGGGAGTACAAGTAAGAATTAGAAAACATTCACTCACTTCACTGATACTGATAGAGAATGGACTATGGACGAGGTATAAGTTATAGAAAGCATTCACTCACTTCACTGATACTCATCGAGAATGGACTATGGATGAGGTATAAGTTATAGAAAGCATTCACTCACTTCACTGATACTCATCGAGAATGGACTATGGATGAAGTATAAGTTAAGCCATGGTAACACAGAAGTGTGCACAGAACAAAGTCCCAGTTCTCATGGAACTTACATAACAGACTTGAGGATGAATTAAGACTCTCACACTGTCAGTGGTGCCCAGAAAGATGAATTGGGAAGAAAAGGAGCTTCCTTTCATTGATGCTTTCTTATATGTTCCTGTCCACCTTGCAGGCCACCTCTGTAAACGTCAGTGGTGCCCAAGTAGTTTGTTCTCTTTAACATACATTTTGTTCATGTCTACCAGTAATGGTGAAAGAGAACGATTCTGATTTTTATTTATATAATTTGTTATCTCTGATTCCCAAATGTAAAATGTATTTGATATTCTTGATTTTTCAGTTAATTGTAAAAACAGTATGTGTACATACATCTACACCTACATCCACACCCACATATATATGTGTATGGTTTATTTGGATTCAGAGGACCAGCTTAATATGATTTTCTTGCACTTTCTTTTACGTCATTTAAAGTCATAATTAAACAGAAAGGGAGCCTTTCTCAATTGAGTTCCTTAGATCACCAGAATTCTTTATATAGAGTTCTCAAGGATTTCCTTATGACTAAAGGCAGCACAAATTATGCGGTGTAAAGGCACCTGAGATAGCCAGCATAGGTGGGAGGCAGGCCTGTAGAATGAGAGCCTGGGGTCTCAAAGCTTCTCTGGAGAAGCTAAAATCCCACAGAGCAAGCTGTGGCAAAACCCTCAGTTTGTATGTTTGTATGCCATTTGGTAGAAATGTGATAACATTTTCAAGTAATTGCTTTTTACTTGAACAGAGCATGTCAGATAATCAGAATGTATGTGTAATATTCTGGAATGCTAGTTTAAACAGTGCCTTAATTGCATTCACAGGTAGACTCTGGAAGGAGTAACTTGAGCTTGGCCATATTATAACACATTAACACGGATGCTTCTAAGTACCCTTGGGATCTTGGGAATACTTGCACAGACAGTTGTAGTGATATGCAAACACACAAATGTGAGTTATGGGGAGTGGAGCATCCCAGGATTTGGGGCTTGTCTTAATGACAGCAGAGTGAATATTCTGTTTTAGGAAAAGCTCCTTCCAAGATTAACCAAGACTGTAGCCTGCTGGTGAGGCCTGGCTTCCAAACAGGAAAATGTTATGGTGGGAAATGTCTCTTGCAGCAAGATGTTCTAAGGGCCCCTGATGTGGAAGATTCCTCTCTTGTGGCCTGGGCCAATGCCACACTGGCAGGAACATGAAGTGTTGACTAGCATGGGCTGTTGCTGAAGTAGTAGAAACTGAAGAGTCCCTTCTGACACCCACTGCTCTATGGCTTACTACTATAAAACTACAACACGGAGTTATATAACTGGACAGGACAGTAGCTCATTTTATGTTACAAAGATAAATTTGTAACATAAAAATAAAAGCAATTACTTGAAAATGTTATCACATTTCTACCAAATGGCATTTTGGAGAGAGGAGAGAAGGGAAAAGGAAAGACACAGGGGGTTTTGGCAGATTTGGGAGGCAACTGTGAGCAGAGTGGGCATGAGGGCTTACTGTTCTAAGATGGGCGGAGCCTCAGCTTGTTGACAGTGACAACTGGCCAAGTGGCACGTCTGCAATCACTCCACTGGGAATTAAAGCCCCTGGTCTCACTAATCGTTTTTGTTGATTCCTATGTTGCTCCTTTCCTATTTTTTCTGTTCCTTTCCTTCAACTTAGCCATGTGTGGGCTGAAGAGCCCACCGAGGGCTTTGTACACGCCCTGCTATTTATTTTCAGATTCATTTCTTCTTCTTTTTCTACCCCCATAAAGTGGAAGCTTAGGTCACTGCTTTCCAATCCTTAAGAAAATGTAGGGTCAAGCATGGTGGCATACACCTTTAATCCCAGCACTTGGGAGACAGAGGCAGGTGGATCTCTGCGTTTGGGGCCAGGCTAGTCTACAGATAAAGTTTTGGAACAGCCAAAGCTACATCAAGAGACACTGTCTCAAAATAAAACAACAACAAAAAGCAAATGTTTGAAGGCTGTAAATGTCCCCAAATACTATTTTAGCTGCAGCTCATACATTTTGATATGTTCTTATTGTTTAAAAACATTTTTAGATTTTCTTTGTAATTATTTTCTCTTTGGTCTATGGATAAGATCAAGCATGGTCAGTGTGTGGTGATAGTCTCTTTATTGGTCTATGTCATTTAATTTCCAAATACCTTTTGGAAGATAACCTTTTGTTATCTACTTGTTTGGGGCTACAGAACATAGTCTCTACAACCCCAGTTCTCTTAAATTTATTGATATTATTTTGTGGCCCACCATGTAGTTTATCACAAGGATAACACCTCTCATTCATACTCCATGCTCCAGCCACCACTTCCCTATGGATACCTCAGGATAACGTAGAGACTGTTATCATGTAAAATCTCGGCAATCTACACTGTCCTCCAGTATTTGTGTGAAATCACATTGGTGCGTAGACTTATGGCAACGAGGACCTGGCCATAGCCCCATCCTAGGACATTTTACGAGCTCTTTTTCCCTAGCTGGTCCTGATCTCCTTCAGTATAGTAACTGTGAAAGGCTCCAAGGACAATAAACCTGAGTTCAGGTCTCAATGTGCCCTCAGTACCTGGCATCTCTTCTCTGTTAGTGCTGCTTTTCATCCATGTGTTCCAGCCCTGTCTCCCTAAACAGAGTGAAGCAGAGGCAAGGAGAGGTCTCTCCCTGAAAACTGGTTCCTCTTTTACAATAATCACATAATCCTTAAATAATTTCAAAGGGACATGTGCATGTGCTTTGGAGAAAAAGGGTAAAAGAAAAGCTGTGCACTAATTCCTGTGGCTGTGCAAGGCCTGGGATGGTACCAGAGCCACCGGCTTTTGGTACTGGAAAGGTTTAAGATGACTAGCAGGAATCCTTCCTTCATCTGGTCCTGGGCTGTTCTCTGCTGGGAAGCTTTGATGGTCACATGAACCTCCATTTGTTAGTTTGCTCAGCTTACCCATTTCTTCTTAAGTCTTAGCAACTTGTTTGTTTCTAGACATGTGTTCATTCTTTGGCTTTTGGTTTATTAGTGTATAGTTGTTCACAGTAACTGTTCACAATGGTCTCTGATGACTGTGGATCTAGAAACCACTGCTGGTGGGAGGAAGGGGAGATGGGATGGATGGTCCCATGATTGAAGGCCTCAGAATCAAAGAAAAGGAGGGCAAGGGGAATCTGAGCATCTGGAAAAGCATTTATATAAAGCTAGGAGACCCTGAGATGCTGAAGCCTGTTTGTATTGCCCCACTTGCCTTTTTTTGAGACAGGGTTTCTCTGTGTAACAGCTCTGGCTGTCCTGGAACTCGATTTATAGACCAGGTTGGCCTTGAACTCACAGAGATCCACCTGCCTCTCCCTCCCGAATGCTGAGATTAAAGGTGTGCACCACCACCATCTGGCAAGCCTGTTTCAATTCCTACGTCATGACAAGGAATATTCTTGCAAGATGCTATGTGTGGATCTCTAACTAAGATCCTGCACACTGTACAAATTCTAGGGAGTAATATTCCCCAACTCAGTAGCATTTTACTGTGGTAGCAAACATGATTATGACAACAATAGTAATAACACCGACATCCACAGGCAGTATTTCTCCAGGTGCCAAGCTCTATATTAAATCTACTCTCTCTCTGCATGCGTGTGTGTGTGTGTGTGTGTGTGTGTGTGTGTGTGTGTGTGTGTGTGTGTGTGTGTTAGGAAACCACACTTAAGAAGTATTAACATAGTCAAGTTCATTTTACACATGGGGACATGAAGATTTCATGTGACTGAGGTAACTCATAGGGTGTCAGGTCCAGGCCTGAACCCAGTGCTCACTCTGTACCCCCTCCCCTGGATGGTACCTCTTTCTCTAGTTTGTGCAGTGTTTATTATTATATGTCAAACTAAGTTAGTCTTCAGTCACTGAGCTCTCATATAATGTCTGCCTAATTTATTCTTGCTTTTAGAATTTGATCCTGGGGAGTTTTCCATGTATATATATTCCTTTGGGTAGAAAAACGAGATACACAGTCTAAGTGGTGGCTAGTGCAGGAGCCTAATCCGGGAGGCTCCTAGGTAGCTGTGACTGGTGACAAAAATCCCAGTATGGTAGGTGATGTCATCCCTCCCTCTCAGGGACCAGGGACCAACAGTAGTGCTCTCCTCCCCAGGCACATAATTCTTTCCAGATCCCCGGGAAAGCAGCAAAGTGTCATATTGGGGAGCTGGAGCACTTAGCAATATTCCAGCTCAGGAAATCCCATGTGAGCCAATAAAGTTTAAGATTGAGTTTCTTAGTCAAGCCCAAATCTTTCTTTCTATTTATGGCAGTGAGAAAAGTGGGAAGATGGATTTTCCTTCTTATTATTTCTCAACTTCTTTAAAAAGACATCCTGGCTCTCTTGACTGCCAAAGAAAGAGCTTTGCCTTTTTCTTTACTAACCTCTGCCTCTCATTCTTCCTCCAAGCCACCACAGCTCCTGATTTACACATCAACACCCACAGCTGTATGGAGTCCTGCAGAGAGCATCCCTGCCATGCTGGATGCTTCCCTGAGTCCCATTGTCTCCCAGAGGCAGGCACAAGAGAGCAAAGAGAGTACCTGGCAGGCAAGTGTACCTACTCAGCTTTGGGGCAGACCTAAAATCCCCAGATGCTCCACTTCAGTGTTTGTCCACATTTTCCCCCTCTGGAGATGGCCTTCTGATTTTACCTACTTTCTGTCATCATGTGGAGAGTTTAAAAGTACAGAATTGTAAGGTATAGTGATGCAGGTCTGACCTCGCACTTGGGTGCTGAAGGCAGAAGATTTTAAGTTCCAGGCCAGGGTGGATCATACACGTACTGAAAGCCTGCTCAGACCTGGCTGTTCCTGTACATATTTGAGACTCTCTGTCCACCGCCTCAGCCCTATGCAACTTCAGCTACCTCAAGTCTTACCTCAGGGCCTAGAGACTACCTCAGACTGGAAGCACTCCTCCCCCATGGCGCAGCAGCTTCCTGTGATATGCTGCTGTTTGTTTATCTTTTTTGTCTCAAGCAAACTGAAGGTCCCTCAGAGATGGGTATTCATAGGTTTTCCACTTTTTCTCCAGAAGAAGTAAGGCAAGATTTGAGAAAAGAGGTAAAATTTGAGTTGGAAGAATTTAGACATCTTTTAATCTGTAGAGGATGGGTATTCTTGGATCCTCTGTGCAGCACACTTGGACTTCCTGTATAGAGGAGAGCTACAACCTTGGAGTGTATAATCCCATTTGGTTCAGAAGCCTAATCAAGGCTAGGACTGCCCCAGTCCTCAGCAATGTGTTTGGGTGAACACTGAACATTCAGAGAGGCTTTGCTATCCTTTCTCCTAGTACTCAAAGTAACACTTTGGTCAGAAGTGCCCTACTTGACAGCATAGTGACATCTACCATGCTTCCCTACTGGAAACAGGCAACTAGTCCCAGGAGCCTAGGCCCTTGAGAGGATGGACTAGGATATAAGGTCATTAAGATTAAAGTTGTAGGAAATCAGGAAAGAATGAACATGGTCTAGAAATTTCGAGAACTCACTTGTAGTCAACAGGCGTCCCATCCAGCCATTTCCACTCGTTTTCTTGCTCAGAGTCTGTGAGACCAATCCAGTGGCTATCTCTCCCCACGGTCTGCTTTTTTATCCATTGCTGAAAAGGAAGCCAGGGAGGTCTGTTAATTATTAGCCCACACAAAGGAGGCCTCGTTTGTTTAGTAAAATTGACAAAACACATTTCTCGGAGTTTTTAATGGCCCTTGCCATCCATTTTGCATTGAGTTTATGTTGTGAGCACTGTTTCAGGGTCTTTGACCTTCTTGGCCAAGTTAACAAGTGATAGTAATCTTCTTCCTCAGAGTCCCTAAGGATAACTGCTCTGTGTCCTGTTTCCCAGCAACCACCCATCCATGAACCTCTACCAGAACTGAAGTACCAAAGACAAGTCACTGAGCAGTTGTTTGGGCCCAGGCCTCTGACGGTTGCTTTTCATATGCTTCCTCAGTTACTACAACACCAGATTTCAGGGTTGTATCTGATGGAGATGGGTAGTGAGTGCACCAAATGAACATTGTTGCCAGTTGGGTCTCAGCTCTGCTTTTACCTTTTCCCTGTGAGAGGAAATCATTTAAACTTTGTGGGGCCTCAGTGTATCTTACCTGTGAAATGGGGGAACCAAAAGTAGTGGCACATGCCTATATTCCCAGTCCCTGAGAAGTAGATACAGGGAGATAGTCATAGGTTCTAGGCCAGTCTTGCTTACACTGCAAATTCCAGACCAGCTAGGATTACAGAGCAAGGCTTTGTTTAAAAAACCAAGGGGGAGGATGACAATTATAAGGTTTATATTGCAGGGTTGTTATAAGGTTTTAAAAAAGGGCCTTGTACACAACAGGGGCTTAATAAGGGGCCACTATTATTGTCACACACGGGCCCTTACCAACCCCTTTTGAACAAACAAACCTGGTATATGGCATCTCATCCCAAACCTACTGTGTTCATGCCTCTCTCTACATGTGTCTAGTGGCAACCTCCCTCCTCACGTCTTTGCTGTGCTGCAATTCTCCAAAGAGCCACCAGGAGGAGCTATACATCTGTAGGTTTAAGTATCATGAGAGTCCATATGTTCTAGTCCCTGGATAAAGTCCATGCCTGTAAACTGCAGCCTTCCTTGTTTATGAGACCATGAAGTTTTGATCTCTTTGACTCCCTGGGAAGCATGCAATTTCCAGGTATAACTGATCTCTAAATCATAGTTTTCTCCAACCAAGTGTGCAGCTGACATACCATACCTGTTCCTCTCTTGAGTTTATGAAAACGAGATGTGACGATTTGTCTTCACAGAAAAGCTTAGCATCCTCAAAAATTTCTTTCTCCACCGAGAAATAGTAGCATTTGTCTGTGAAGTTCTTCCAGTGAGGTGGACAGCCTAAGAATGCAAAGTTTTCAAATGCTGATTTAAAAAACACAAAGCACTCTGCATTTCCTCAGCTGTGTTTAAGATACCAAAGGGACAGCGTCATGCCACCTGCGTGCCAATGGAAGCCTGGTGTCTTTGGGTGGAACCTAGGTAGATGTTCACAAATGTGGGCTATAGAGTACACAGTTGTAAAAACCACACAACTTGGAAAGGAGTGACTGGGTCTTTGTTTTTCTGTATCTGGATCAGACAGAATGAAGAAGTGGAATGGGCCTGATAGTCACTGTCACTCTTGGATCAGCGGAAACCTGTAAACTAGTGCACACAAGTGTTCAGAACCAAAGTTCGACTCGTGGACAAGCATGGGTAACCCACATGGCTTGGTTCTTAACTACTGCAGAGTTTTGCAAAAGACTGTCAAAGAGATGCAAAGGTACCACAGCACCTTCTTCTTTTTTTGTTTTTTTTTTTTGGTTTTTTTTGAGACAGGGTTTCTCTGTGTAGCTTTGCGCCTTTTCCTGGAACTCACTTGGTAGCCCAGGCTGGCCTCGAACGCACAGAGATCTGCCTGGCTCTGCCTCCCGAGTGCTGGGATTAAAGGCGTGCGCCACCACCACCCGGCCACAGCACCTTCTTAAGCAAAACCTGATTGTAGACATTGTCACAGAAACATGGTGCACACTGGGGGAGTGAACTAATGGGCAGTCTGTTTCTAGGGAGGAAGGATGAACTAATGGGCAGTCTGTTTCTAGGGAGGAAGGATGAACTAATGGGCAGTCTGTTTCTAGGGAGGAAGGATGAACTAATGGGCAGTCTGTTTCTAGGGAGGAAGGATGAACTAATGGGCAGTCTGTTTCTAGGGGGAAAGGAGAAAGATGAGGAAAGATGGTCAGAAAGCAGTGCAGGATACCCGGAAGGAAGGGTTTGGGGTGCATGTGTCTTCCGAGGGCCTGGCTCACCTAAATGACTAGAGACCTGATAATGTTTGGGCAGAAACACAGGGGCCCGAGTGATAGCAGTGAGGCATCAAGGGGGACACACAGGGCCCCTGATGCTAAGTATAACTAGGGGACTCATGGAGGTTGGTTTAGCCAAGTGTATACACTGCCCTGTTTCTCCCCAACTCTGGCTGAAAAGGGCCATTTGGACTTACCATTGGTCTCTGATGGCTCGTTCTGCAGAGCCAAGGGCTCCATTGCTCCTGAGGGGCCTGGGGGGCCGGGTGGCCCCTTGGGCCCAGGCATGCCTGGCACCCCTGGCAAGCCTGGTAGCCCCCGAGGTCCAGGTACTCCAGGCTCACCCACGGTACCCTGTAGTCCTTGGAAGCCAGGAGGGCCCTGGGGGCCAGGGAGTCCATCTTTGCCTGGTGGGCCTGGTGAACCTGGGTCCCCATTAGGCCCTTGAGGGCCAGGCTTCCCTGGGGACCCACGGGATCCTTTGGGGCCCTGTGAGCCTTTGGATCCTTTGCTGCCACGCTCTCCAGGGGGGCCTACTGGTCCAATTGGGCCTCTCTCACCCGCAGGGCCAGGTGGACCAGGCTCTCCCTTCTCTCCTTTCTGTCCCTTGTTGCCAGTTGGACCAGGTGGTCCCTGAGATCCTCTGTCACCTTTTGGACCCCTGGGACCAGGAGGACCTAAAACATAAAATCATATATATGAAGTCTGTTGTGAGGGTGTATCTACTTATATAGCCCACAATTAAAAAAAAAATCTAACACACAAAACACAGGCATTAAGGAGTGCTTACTATTTATAATGTATTGTTAGCTTCAAAGAATAAGATAGAGTGAGAAGCAGTTCACCCAACATTTTCCTCTGGCCTCCATGTGTGTGCATGGCTGTGCATACTGCCCCCCACACATGTGAATACAACACACACACACACACACACACACACACACACACACACACACACACACACCACCCACATGCCTACAAAAACAAAAAGATTAAGACACAGAGGGAGAACCAAGTGAAGACACAAGGAGGAGATGGCCATCTGCAACCTAAGGAGAGAGGGAAGAAACCAACCTCCCCAGCACCTTGACTTCTAAACTCCAGAGCTATGAGGAGAGTAACCTGTTGTTCCAGCCAGCTTAAGTATATGCAAAGCAATACAGTGAAGTACTGGCTTACTTTTCTTTTTAATAAGCCTCTCCTTCCTGTCCACAGCATTTGGAATAGCGCTCAATGGTGTTCACCGATAAGATCCATGCTGGTGCCGGCACTGGAGCGCTTGTCACCAACAGAAAAGTCATCCATTTCCCTTCATTCCTGTGAATTTAGTCTTTGTTTGGCTTGCTGAGCCCACCCAGAACTTACCTTTTCTGGCAGCTTTATTTAGGACTGTTTACCAGATGCATGCGCCTCACTGTCAAAGCCCAGCATCCTAATATCAACATTCTGTGCCAGAAGACATCAGAAGGAAGAGACTTCCAGGTAATGGTGACCTGCCTTGTGTTGCCTTATTCCAAGAAGTAATGTTTCCCAACCTATGTGTTAGGTGGATCCTGGGTTCATCCTGGAATGGCTATAGAGACCTGTCCTTCCTGACTCTAATGACATTTAAGAATGGGTCCATTGGTGTCTTCTGCAATCTGAGTTTTCTTCTCATTAATCTGAGGGAGAATGTTATCCAAGTCATGTTACTGAGGGATGACTGGGAAGGCCATCTGTAATCTCCTTAAGGTAAGTTAGTGCCTGTCAGTGCAAAATGGTGTCATAGAGGCTCATACTGGGGAAGGTGCCAGAGAGTTCCCTGAAATGAGTATATTATTATGCACAGTTCTAATGTAACAGGCACATAATAACATGTAACTTCTCAACTGTGTATTTCATTAAGATTATATGTTAAACCTCAGGAAATCCACCAAATGAAGATCTGTTGGAAAATCCAATCACTTTAGTAATGCTTTAGCCTTACTTTCTAAACTTTCAGCCAGTGATGGTTTCTCAACTCCTCACACTAGGGGTTGATGGCTCAACTGCAAGCTTTAGGAAATGAGTTTATCTGCAAGATGAACAGTGGCTCTTCAGGGCTTGTCTCTCAGCTCAGTTAGACTTCTTTCTGTAGAACCTCCCCAGCTCCAAAGGTACACAGATCTCCTTCTCATACCTAGATCTCCCTCATGTGGGGTGGCAGCTTTTTATTGATTATTATTTCTGGGTAGGGTAATTTATAGGGTCTAGATGACCCCCATCCCCCAACTGGAAATGGCTGATTGTCCTCATCTAGTGCACACATAGACACTGGCTTTTTTTCAGAAGGCATCAAACATGGGTTTCATAGTCAGCACAAAACACCAGAAGATGCTAATTTCTAAAATCACACAATATAAAGGAGTGGATATAGGGATTCTCAGCTAGAATAGTATAAAACCAAGTCTTTCCTTGTAAAGCACTGCACTTATCCACTGTACACAGTTTTACAGTAAGATTAAGCTTAATATCCATGACTATTCATAAACTGGAAAGCACATAATAGTGATGTCCTCACTCAAAGCTGCCTTCACCTTGCAAAAACTGCCTAGAAGCAGGTACTCCCCCAAGATGCTGTGTTACAAGAAGATGTGTGCTCCATGGATAAGGGGATTCTTATGATGGACTTTGCTCACTAGACAAATTAGATGTTTACTTTGCTTGTTATTTAAAAATTGATAAAAAGAGCCAATGCTATTTTTAAAGCCTAGCATTGGCCCAGGAGATGCTCTCCTGTGAGATGCTAGTGTCACTAGTTAGTCTGGGTAATCTCAGGGCTTCTGGTTTTACTTGAGTCTTTTATTGGGTGGCTGTTGAAATAAAAATAAAATGAAACAAAGGACTGGGGAGATGGCTAAAAATGGCTAGCTGTGCAAATCTGACAACCCGAGTTTGACCCCTGGAACCCATGTAAAGAGGCAGCTGCAGTGGCTTGCATCTGTAGTCACAGCTTTCATGCAGCGAGGTTCAGTGGCAGAGAGGCAGGTACATCACCCAGAGGCTCACAATCACACAAGTCAGTCATGGCACAGTCACAGAAAGAAAGAGAACCTTCCTCAACAGGATGGAGAGCAAGAACAGACTCCTTGTGTAAGTGCACCACAATTGCACCTATATGCAGGCACACATATACACATATAAATAAATAAAAATTAAATACGTTATCTATTCCTACCCCCCACATAAAATGGGAAAATATTTATGAGTATGTATTCAACAACTTGGGATTTCGAGTCAAGAGTCATACTGTGTGGATTGCATGCAGAAGTGCAATTTGCTTTCAGATGGACTGGAATGTAATTAAATAACAAGGCTGAGTGGGTAGTTCTCTGACTTGAGATATTGAATTGTCAGGGGACCCATGTGGCTGGTAAAGCTGTCACAAGCTCCCCAAATGCATTCAGAAATCTAACAGCAGGACTCTGAGAAACCCTACATTAGCTCTGTCACCTTGTAGCTCCCAGATGTCAGAGACTTAGGGTCTTTAAGATACTGAATCCTCAGGCGTTAGACTTTCATCACTGTCCCTTTTCTGCTTTGGCATATGAACTGCAGACTTGAGAAGTGCCAGCACCTCCTCCTGGATTCAACTCCAGACAGTTTTAAACATGATTTCTAACAAAACTTCTGTGTGACATAAAGTAGAGACATGGCCTAAGTTTTGTCTGTCATCCAAATTCTTGGAGACATGATGTTAAGAACCTTGAATGACAGTACTTGTGGAGGCTGAAGCAGGAGGCCTGTCATGAATTTGAGGCAGTACTGGGCTTTTACTCTAGTTCATCCTAGGATACAGTATAAGATTCTGTCTTAACAACAACAACAACAACAACAGCAGCAGCAGCAACAACAACCCTAGTATAAGACTGGAAGATAAACTGGGTAGAAATAAAAAAGATACAAAAAAATGCAGCTTTCTTCTCATTAAAAAAAAAAATCTATAACTAAACTTATTCATCATCTATGTGTTAACTTTCTGTTACTATAGCAAAATGCCTGAGATAATCAACTTAAAAAGAGGAAATGTTTATGTTAGCTTATGGTTTTGGAGGGTTTGGTCCATGACTGACTGGGTATCTTGCTTTTGGGCCTGTGGCATGGTAGTACATCAAGGTTGGGAGCAGCTGGTGGAGCAAACTATTTACCTTATGGCTGAGATTATAAAAGAAACTGGCATCTCACAACAAAACCCCTTCAAGGTCAAGGGTACGTCTCCAGTGAACCAAATACTTCCTGCCAGGCCCTATCTCTTCAGTGTTCTACCACTTTGCAGTAACAGTAAGCTGAGGACTAAGCCTTCAATACACAGGTCATTGGGGAACATTCCAGATCTAAACTATAGTAATGTGTAATAAGCAACTGTTAACTTAGTTTTACCAAGGTGAAAAGGAATGTGCAAATTAAAAACAAAACAAAACAATAGATAGTTTGGCATGGTGGCACATGTCTTTAATCCCAGCACTTGTGAGTTCAAGGCCAACTTGGTCTACATAGTGAGTTCTAGTACAGCCAAGGCTATGTAGCAAGGCCCTGCCTC
The DNA here is from genome assembly GCF_007827085.1 of Peromyscus californicus insignis. NCBI lineage: Eukaryota > Metazoa > Chordata > Mammalia > Rodentia > Cricetidae > Peromyscus > Peromyscus californicus. The sequence goes on along the minus strand of NW_026294469.1, from coordinate 533,736 downwards.
AAAACAAAACAAAACAAAACAAAACAAAACTACCACAATGACAATCCCCAAAATAAAATAAAAAAGCAATAGATAGTATTTGACAATCATTCTGAAGAATAGTTTCATTCTTGATCCTGAACCTGAGAGTTGACTTCTAGTTCATGTTAACTCCTTGTTCATAGAGAAGGGTATATTTAACCCACTGTTTCTTGCCAAGTGACCACATCTGCTTTATGGACTTCTGGCTGCCCTCGAGGATGCCCAAAGACACGTTCTGTCTTGGGGTAGTGTAGCATGAGGGAGAGAATAGGAACCCCATGAGAGAATCTAAGACCTCATATCTTATCTGCCCTGTATTTGGCATTGTTCCCTACTCTTCCAGCCTTGCTACATATCCTGCAGAGCTTAGTTCAAGGGTCAATTCTTTACCCAAGAACCAACCCTAAAAGTAAATTCTTTGTCTTTTCAACCTTGCCAAACGTGCTGCTCTCTGAAGTCAGCATAGGTACCAGGGTACCGTGGGGGAAGCCTGGGCCTGGGAACTAGCATTGCTGTCACTTGCCAGCTGTTTGAACTTGCAACAGTTACTTGGGCTTTCTATGTTTTAGATCTCTCCTCTGCAGAAGGAGAATGCTAATGTTTCCTACCTTAAGGAGATAAAACAATGAATGTTGGACCATTTATTTGAGGGCTCAGTGGCATGACCAGCATGTCACACATTTGTGATTGGGCTGAAACTGATAGATGTGGACAGTACCTGAGTGTGATGTACCTCCAAGTAAGGCTCCAGAAGCCAGCAGGAAGGACTTATGAACTCAAAGGCACCTTAACCCTGTGTGCTGTAAGACTACTTATGCACAAGATGCTCTGTTTTGTTACCACTGAAATATGTTGGCTGTAGGTATAGCACAAGGGAAATCTTTTCTAGGAACTGAATTCACCATCACACAGGTGCTATTCTAACTTGTAGCCAGAAGTTTTCCTGTGTCCTGCAGCTGCTTGGCCCCAAATAAACATATAGAGGCTCATATTAATTATAAACTGTTTGGTCTATAACTCAGGCTTATTGCTAACTAGCTCTTTTATCTTAAATTAACCCATTTCTATTAATCTGTGTATCACCACGTGTCTTGTGGCTTTACCTATGTTCCATTGCATCTTGCTTCCCTGGCAGCCCGCAATTTCATCCCCCCACCCCCCACCAGCTTCTGCCTTTCTTCTCTCTGTATCTTTGCTTGGATTTCCCGCCTGGCTATAACCTGTCTTGCCATACGCCAAGGCAGCTTCTTTATTAACCAATGGTAGTAACACATATTCACAGCTTACAGAAAGACCATCTCACAGCACTAACCCAAGTTAGGCACCTCATTCCATACTTGTCTTACCTCAACTGAGCCCTCAAAAGTCTGAAAGGTAAACAGAGATGAGAGGGAATGTTCCTAGAGGAACAATTTGGCACTCAAATGCTCTCTCACTTCACACTCATGAAACCTTACTATTTTCTCAGAATCACTGAGAGGAAACATCAGACTATGTACAGGGCACAAATGCTATAGGCAGGAGTCAGCCTGCCGAGGAGCAGCTCTGGACAGAGCAGGAACTTCCAGTATGACAGTATGCATGCAAGGCCCTCTGTGTACATAACTTGGGATAAAAATCTTCATGTTATTTTTAACCAAAGGAAAGAAAAGGCTCCTTAACAGCAGTTTTGGTTGATGGGTGTACAGATAGCTGTTCCCAGAGGCCAATATATGACTACCCATCTAGTTCCCTTTTATTGTGTTATTTTATTTTTTGATACAGGGTCTCTCATGCAGCCTAAGCTGGCCTTGAACTTGCGGTCCTCCTACCTTGGCCTCCTGAATGCTGGGATTACAGATTTGTACCACTTTAGTCTCTGCATCTTGATGAGGATGCCTCAGGTGGCTGAGCTGCCAGCACATGGCCTCATAAAATGCATGTTAACAAGACCTTCTTGGAAAGTACCAGAGTATTTTGAATCTCACAGAGGCAGGGCTCATATAAACCAAATAAACCAACTTATCAGCTTCTCCATGTTTATGGAAAGAGGAAGGGGATGGGATTAGCATGTGTAGAAGGAAGCATGTATATCCAGAATTGTGGTGCTTTCTCAACCTCTTGTTATCTTGAAATACCTGCTTGGGACTGATGTTCTAGAGGGCAACTGAATATAGCTAGTTATGTGAGTGTCATTCAAGAAGCGGAGAAAGGAGGGTTAGACTTTGAGACCTGCTTGAGCTATATAGTTAGAGTCTGTCCCCCACGAAAGAATGGGGGTCTTCTGGGTCTTGTCTACCACTGAGCAGGATCTGAACAGATCTAACAGGCTCTATTCCACTGGGCTGACATCGTGCTATTATTCCCAGCTCTCAAGTTCTGCAGTCCACCTATTTTTCTACGTTGTTCTTAACGGTATCAATGCCAAATACCTTGATAAATCCAGACATGTCATTTTCATTCTCCAAGTTTAACTAATCTAAGAGCTCTGTCAGTGTAAGGGAGAAAGATTAGGTCACCTGCCTCCTTTGTAGTGAACTCATTGTGACAATAACTTTCCCAAAGCTCACAAATTATCTTCCTCTATTCCCTTCTTAAACTTTTCTCAGGCTTGAAAGCAAACCCCACTAAATACAGTGTGCAAAGCCCACCTTTTATTTCCCTTTTGAAAGCACGCACGCACGCGCGCGCAGCGCGCGCGCGCGCACACACACACACACACACACACACACACACACACTCCCCAAAACAAAGCAATCAATCAGGATCAACCTACAAAGCTGCTTCTGAATTCCCAACCCATAAAACCTATTATATAACACATATTTGTTTTAAATGGCCATATTTTAGAATAATTTGTTTTACTGCAACAGATAACTGACACAAATCCAAATACAGAATTTACACTTACCTTGTAGAATTGTAAAATTCTTGATGAGCTGACCATGCTTGGAGTCAACCAGCTTCATCTCTTCCATAATCACTGATAAGTTGGCCACTTCAGTGTCTAACCTTGCCCTCATCAAGTCTTGCTGCATCCTGAGAGAAACAGAATCCAAACGGATATTGACTAGTGTGTTGTTCAAAGAGGTCAGGTCATCAGTGTGTCTGGTTAAGGTATCTGTGCAAGTGGTCCTGACTTCATTCAGGTTGCTGGTCAGCGTCCGCAGGTGATGGGCTGTGTAGCTGATGTTGCTAATGATGTTCACAATATCTGTCTCAAAGACCTGGAAGCGTTCCTCTAGTTGACTGAACTTGATGGCTGTCCTGTTCTCTGCATCCTTGTGTAAGTCCTGAAGGTCTTTCAGGCTCTGCTCATTGGCCTGTGAGATAGTGGTGATGTTGTCCATCTGACCCGTGAATGAGCTGAGCTGGCTATTCATATCTTCCAGGGTGTCATTGTTGGCTTTGGCCAGGGCAGAGTTATTGGCAGCCAATGTCTGCAAGCTCTGCACTTTCTCCTTTAGCCAATCGGTGTCCTTCTTGGCTTGAAGGAAAACTTGCTGCAGATTTTGGAAGTCATTCTTAATTCGCTGGATGGCCTGGCTTGTGTCATCCACAGACCGCTGCAGATTCGTTATAAGGTTCCTCTGCTGTACCTGGGTCAGGTTCAGGTTGTTGAGGTTCATGATAACCATGTTCTGAGAATACATTTGGTTCTGCAGATTGCCCTGGAGCACACTGGTATCTTGTTGCAGATTTGTGACATAGCCATTATATGCCTGGAGGGTTTTGTTGACAGTGGTGATGAGGAAAGAATTATTCTGCAGAGTTTCTTTCAGTTGACTCTGCCTGTCTACCAATGAATCTCCACTTGCCTGTAACTTCTCCAGTGTATCTTTGTTCTTGCTGGTTTTTTCTGTGATCTCCTGAAGTTGTTGACGGAGATCCAGAATATCTGATCTGAAGGTAGAAAGTTCTGAGTTGGTGCTTATAGCTTTCTTCCCAGTTTGGTCTCCTGAAATAAGAGATGTTTGTTACTTAGCCTGGTGGTATAAGGATGTTCAAGTGAGGCCAGAGACTCAGATATGGGCCAAAGAGATGGCTCAGTGGGTAAAGGCATTTACTGCCAGACCTGACAACCGAAGTTCAACCCCTGAGCCTGCATAGTGGAGGAAGAGAACAGATTCCTACAAGTAATTTGTCCTTTGACTACTACATGCATGCTGTGGCATGTGTATGCCTCCCCACTAAATAAACAAACAAATAAATGCAATTTTTAAGAAAGATCCCATATACTTAACTGGTAGTACTATATTTTAGATGTAAAATTTGTGGCACCGCAGGCTAGGCTGTATTACTAAGAATTGGTATCTACTTAAAATGGGTGCTGCAGAATCAGCAAAGGTATTCAGCATAGGACTTACAAACTTGTGTGGACACTTTTTTTCAAAGACAGAGTGGGATTTACCAGATACTAGGATAGCAGACAGGGTGTACTTATAAGAAAATAATCTTAAAAATTTACCGAAATTCTTTTTTTTTCCACTGTCAATAAAAATGATGAACTTTACTGGGATTAAAACTGTACCAAGTTCATACTAAAGATTTTGAAATGCAAAATTCTTTCACTCAGTGGGTATTTAACAATTTGAATGCTAGAAATTAATGACAATTTTCAAAAGCAGAATCATATTCATAAAGCTTTATACATCATTTGAACCAAAATTCATTTTTTAATATGTGAAAATAAACATCAAGAGACCAAACAGGCTAGAATCTTTTATATTAAACACTAACTCTGCTGGGCATAATTTAATCCTAGCTTTCTGGAGGCAGAGGCAGAAGAATCTCTGAGTTTGGGGCTTGCCTGATCTACACAGGGAATTAACACCCAACAATATAGTTTAAAATAATTCAAATTAGTATTTACTGAGCAGTTGACCAAAGAGCCTTTGGTAGGGGCTACTTAATGGTTCTTTTCAGTCAAGATTGGGGTGCAGATTTTATATGATGCATAAAATTTTCAAGATGGGAGTCCTTACCTTTAAAAATGGAAATATTAGAATTAAATGTCAAGGAAAGACACAGCACGCAGCAATAAAAACTGTAAATGCATTACCATTCTGAAAAACTGTCACCACTCATACAGAGGACCCCCTCCTCTCAATGGCTCTCTCTTGCTGCAGTTTACCTAATTTTTTCAGGTCACGTTCCACTGCAGTGAGCTTGTCGTTGTAAGTCTGGCGGGATGTTTCCATGCCACCTGTAACATTGTCCATTTTCTCTACAACTAAGATTTGGAAAAAGAACACATTAGTTGACTTATCTGCTTATGTTTGTTTTTTTCAGTTCTAAGACAAGATAATTTCATTATAGAAGAAAGCAGATTTGAAATAAAAAGCTGAGATCAAATATGGAGGAGACTGTGTGGTGGTTTGAATAAATGGCCCCCATAAGCTCATAGGGAGTGGCACTATTAGGAGGAATGGCTTTGTTGGAATGGGTGTGGCCTTGTTGGGGAAGTATGTAACTGTGGGGGTGGGCTTTGAGTTCTGTGCTCAAGCCACGACCAGTGTTTCAGTTCACTTCCTGTTGTCTACAGATCAAGATGTGTTAATTCTCAACTCCTTCTCCAGCACCATGTCTGCCTACATGCTGCCATGTTCTACCATGAACATAATGGACTGAACCTCTGAAACTATAAGCTACCCAATTAAATGTCTTCCTTTATAGAGTTGCCGTGGTCATGGTGTCTTGACAGCAATAGAAACCCTAACTAAGACAGGCTGTTCTTTAGAAAAATAACTAGCCCAAAACCCAGTGATATAACTTATTGGTGGAAAGATCACATATCTGTAACTGTTCTTTGGAAGCTTAAGAAAGTGTTTGAACTAATTTCTAAATTTTTGATGTGCTCTGTCATACACTGAATCCCCCATTGTAACACTTCTGTTAATTTCTAAATATGGAGACACGCAACACTATAATTATTCAAAAAATTCTATGACTTCTAAGCCTCCCTAATGTTCCTTGCTTGTGGGAACTCCACTGACAAAGAACTGACTTAGCTGGGTGAGGTGTCACATTTGAGCTCTTCTTCCACCTACAGTATTCTCCCGTTTTTTGTTTTTGTTTTTTGTTTTTTTAACCGAGTCTCTTTTTTAAACTTAGTCTTGCTAGCTCTTTGGGAAACTGCTGCTGAGCAGCACCTTATGGACTTCTCTGGTCCATTCCTTACTTCAGGACTCATACACTGTTTACTAAGATTGTTGACAGGTCCTTGTTATTACAGAATTATGTCTGATAAACCCACTATAAGTTGAAGATATCCAAAACACCTTAGTTGAATGGTATATTCATGAGTGGCATATTCATGAGTGGCAGAGCTGTGGCTCCAGCCACTGCCCAGCATAACACACATCACTAGCATGGTTTCTACTGAGTGTGTATTGCCTCACACGATTATAACACTGACAAACTATGGTAAGTTGAGGACCATCTGCAGCTATATCTCCAGCTCTTAGCTCAGCATGTAGTACTTAATAGTTACTGTGCCATTTATTTACATAAGCAAGAATTTGCTAAGGTCTAGGAAATTTAGCTGAGTTAGATTATAGAGACCAACATACAAATCAACTAACCAGGGAGGCCTCAGCATTGGCTCAGTATGACATTTTGTTGAATTATTATTTCTAAAATTGCCACACAAGAGCTAGAGAGATGGCTCAGTGGTTAGGACTGAGTACTCCTGCAGAGGACCAGAATTCAGATCCCAGCACCCATGTTAAGTGACACACAACTGCCTGTAACTCCAGCTCCAGGAGATCTGACACCGTCTTCTGGTCTCCATGGGAACTGCACAAACATGCACATATCCACCCACCCCCACATATATACACATAATTTAAACAAAAACAAAAACTACTATGTGGACACAGAGGTCCAGTTCTAATTTGGGACCTTGGGGTTGTGTGATAGGCATAAGTGCTTCTGAATCCTTGGAACTTTGGTAGGACAAAATACATTTTATCAAAGCTAAATTAAAAAAAATGTTTACAAGCTTAGACTCAGTTTTGACTCTCAGATGAAAACATATGCCTCATTCTTCCTCAAACCACACACAGGATCTCAAGTCCTGCCTCTTTCCTGGAGCCAAAGAAATCCGAAATATGCTGACAGGCCAGTCGTTCCACCCTCCTTAATCTTTCTTCCATTTCAGTTTATAAAAATACAGAACTGTGGGGACAGATAATTCAAGTATACTTAGAATAAGGGAATAATACTTTCACTTAAAAGAAGAATAATAACAAAGCAACTGTTAGTTTTGCTTTCTGTGAGGAAAGAAAATGATGTGTCCTGCCCACAAGTGTTAATGAATCATCCCTATGTGTGTGTGTCTGTGTTTAAAAATAGCACCCTGGTATAAAGCTGTCAACTGTAGGGCTGCAACGCTGGCAGCATGTGTGTATAAAAACCCCAGGCTGACAGGAATCCAGAACTAACACTGCACTAGCACACAACATCTCCTCTGCTTTCCCCCTAATTTACAGCACAAATTTTCAACCAGAAGCATAATGGCTGAGCTTCTTGTCTCGTCCTAGAGATTCCAAGTCTACACAGAGCATTCTACAATGAAAACAAAGACGCATCACGGAGGGTTACTAGCATCCCAGCTTCCATGGGACCCCTCAACTGGGAACTGTCTTCTGTGTGGAATTTTAATTTTAATCAGTGGGGTTTCAGTTAACATGCCTGAAGACCCACCACTCTGCAAGCACTCAGCACATTCCCCTAGGAGCAGTTGGATGGGAATACCTCTGCACTTTGGTACATCTCTTTGCCTGGACACCAGCCTTCTTGCCTGTCTTGTTTCCACTCATTTCCTAAGGTCTACCACAGGATACTAAGCTTTCTCTCTCACTTGAGTCTGGAACACATCAACTGAATCTTTGAACGACAATAACATTAGCCTCTTTGTTTTTATGATATGAAGTACTAAGAAAAATTCCTAGTTTGTGCTATATATACTGTACCATCACTGTAGTTAGTTCCTATTATTCTTATTTTACATTTGAGGAAATTGAGTTTTAGAGATATTCAAGAACATCCCAGAATCACACAGCTAAATAAGACTAAATGAGACTTTAGGCTAGGAGATGGAACTCTAAAATCCTTATGTCTTCTTCAACTCCACACAGATTTTTCTTTAATATTTTTCTCATTCAGTCTGATTTCCTCTAATTAAGGAAAACCCCTAAAGAGGGAAGCAATCATGGCTTCATTCTATTTTCTTTAAAGTTATTGTCAACAGATGTTTATTATGCATCTGTCATGGTGCTAAATATTAAAGATAAAGAGTCAGGTCACGGCCCCTTTTGGAGGGCCAGGAATAAGAAAAGAGCACAGAGCTCCCACCTGTGGCTAGAAAATGCCTAGGAATTCTAGTGTCAGCACTTACACAGCCTTGGAACTCATCAAAGACATTTCTACACACTACCTCAGGATTCATTACTGAGAAACACAAAGTCCGGAGGGCAGCACCCCGATTTCTAAGGGGCACGGCAGTGTGGTTTGAAGTGTTTGTCCATCCCCCGTTGTCCTCTCTATGCTGGCAAAGTTTAATAGCCACGTGTCAGACAAACCAAGGCCAAGAACTCTGAGGGAATGGAGACTTGCTGATTCAGATTTGTGCCTTTCTTCATTCTAAGTATCTTAAGAAGAGCCTGCTGGGCAGGGCAATGGGATAGTATTTTCATGCTAAGGGAATGTTCTAGAAGGAACATGACTAACTGAAAAGTTTAAGAGATGATTTAATCCTAGCACTCGGGAGGCAGAGGCACTCAGATCTCTGTGAGTCTGAGGCCAGCCTGGTCTGAGACAGCCAGAGCTGTTACACAGAGAAACCTTGTCTTGAAAAACCAAAGAGAGAGGGGTGTGGGGAGGGTGCCTTTCATGGAGGCTCATGAATAATAATAAAGAGTCTAGGGTAGAGGATGTATCAAGTTGCAACTGTTCAAAAACATGTTTCCGCAACATGACCAGCGTGTTTCATGGTCCCAGCCACTGTACAGACCATATCTGAGTGACTAGGCAATCTTTCAGCTTGCTCAGCAAATTCTCTAGATGAAACTTCAATAGATTATAACACGTAGCTATGGAAGTAACATAAAAGGAGAACCGAAGAACAATTTTGAGGAAAACAGTGCAGACACAGCCTTTGCCAGTCCTGATAAGGGAGTTTCGTTTCCTTTCATGTCTTAAGAGAGACATGTCTGACTACTCTTACTGCATATTTTTTCTTTTATTTAGTGGAGATGTGCTTTTCTAGCCATCAAAGGGGTGTCTGAGAAGGTAGGACTGGGGCTTATCTTTCTGCCTCTGGGGTCACCAGAATCTTATCAGTGAGAGAGAGGAGCCACATTATGTGAAGAGAAAGTAGATCTGGAAAATGTCAACTTTGAGTTCATTAAGGCTGGCTTTGGTGATATTGTATTATCTTCTTTTGTGAGCAGAAGCCAGAGGAATGGAAGCACTAAAGGAGGGAAAAGAGTGGCAAGATGTCATCTTTCTCCCCAGACCTCTTCTCCCTTCACCCACAGAACAGGCCAAGCTGGTCTCCAGAATGTTAGGGTTTTGGGTAGTGCTTTGAAGAACAACAACCCTACACAGAGATTGGCTCAGAGGTTTCTTTGTCTTCATAGAAACCAGCCCCAATCTACCATCTGTCCATCCATCACTCCATCTACCCACCCACTCATGTAGCCAACTTCCCTGGCTATCTAATAAATAAGCCCTGAGTTGTAGGTACTAGTGGAAGAGTTTATAAATAAAAGACAGTTTTAGTAGAATTCTGTACTTTGGGTGTTAAACCAAATAAGCCAGACACACTAGCCATTAATGGTATGGTTTAAGAGAGCCTACAGTGAAGAAAGCTCACTGTGGGAACAAATAGGAGGCTCCATTTAGGGACTTCAGGTGAGACATGTATCGGAGACGTAAGAGCTAAGGGGAAGCCATTTAGGTACAACACAGTACAGGGACCAGAGGCCAGTGATCCAGCACATGGATATGCTAGAGCTATTCCAGTTTGGTGGGGAGGCGGAGTGAGGAGAAGATAGCTGGATTCTTGAGCTTTCTGTATAATTCCGAAGTCACAAATATTAGCCTTTCTAGGAGAGGAAAAATTCACCAAATGAGCCAGGCAGTGGTGGCACACATCTTTAATCCCAGCACTTGGGAGGCAGAGCTAGGCGGATCTCTGTGAGTCTGAGGCCATCCTGGTCTACAGAGTGAGATCCAGGACAGGCACCAAACTACACAGAGAAACCCTGTCTTGAAAAAAAAAAAAATTCACAAAATGTATCCACTAGCCCCCTCTATTCTCTCTTCAGGCAGTAAATTACTCCATGCTATTACTCCATACTGAGTCCTGACATTCTTTTGTTTTTGGTCATCTTTCAGCCCAGTAGGAAAAATCATGGTCCAGGAAAGAAGGGGGCACTTTGAATAAAATACACTGTTAGGTTCTGACCTTGTTCCTCTGCCCAGCGCTCATTATGATTCAATAACCTTTCTTAACCACAGTCTGTTTGCTCCTTCATGAGTAAATTTAGGGCTCTACAGTTGAAATAAATTCGTCATAAAATGACTAGGCAAATTTCTAAAGTCTCATCACCCCAACTCATCAATCAATGCACTCTATATGATACATTTTATTTTCTATAGAGATGAACAAATACAGTAAGCAACCAAGGAAGAATGAATAGAGAGATATTGTAGCTTGGTTCCAGACCAACGTCTTTCTCATCCCAGAGTGGCACAATGGTTATTGCTTTACAAAATCACACAATCTCCAGGAGGTGATGATTCACATCTGGGTTGTAGCACTGAGGATAGGGCTAACACAATGCTTAGTGGCAGACACTTACTGGGCTTTCATAATTGTATTAAAAAATAGGTATGATCATGATGAACTTGGACTGTTTCCTACGTCAGTTCTCATTCAGATGCACTGTACTCAGCCTGGCCCCCTCAGAAGCCACTGGGAGGGGGTTGGAGGATTCACAGTGGGAAGGAAGTCACTCTCAGACTTTCACTTTCCTAAACTGGCACCACAAGTTACGGACTAGGACAGTTAAGATTCAGTAATTTTGCTTGGTTAATCTGTCAGTTCTGAGGTCCGACAGCAGCTGAGGTAACCGTTGAGACAATGGTTGGAAGATGTGACCCTCATCTGCCTCTGTTCAACAACCAGATACCACGTCTGTCTCATGTGATTGTGACAGGGCACGCTTCTATGTCTGCTTTCTATACAAGGGTTTATATAGTTTGTGTTTCTGATTCATGACACCTTCTATCCATGGTCTCTGAGAGGGGATTGGCGGCAGTGGTGTGCATGCGTGTGTGTGTGTGTGTGTGTGTGTGTGTGTGTGTGTGTGTGTGTGTGAACAAGTTTAGCAAGTCTGGAGGATTCAGAGGAAAATCTCCTCCACCTTAATCAGACATGGAATGCCTAACATTTTATTAAGCAGATGGAGGTGGTGCTGCTGCCTGTAAGTTTAATTTCTATAGGGGAAGGTTTTTGTTTTTGCTCTGTTTTGCTTTGTTTACTGAAATAAATGTGCTTTAGAGAAAAAAACAATCTCATCAGTTGGTCAATCCCTGGTGGGTGAGTCATGGCCCTGCATAGCCTGTGTGCTTCTTGTTCTCCTCTGTCAGCAACGTTTTCCTGGGTGATGACTGCAGGCTTCCACAGAGCCTCTTAGAGATAGATAAGATGAAAAAAAAATCCAAGGAAGAGGGAATGGCTGGCGAAAACCAGGAAAAAGCAACAAAGAGGGGAAAAAAATCTTCCCAACCCATAAAAGGCTACCATGATTATGAAGTGAATCAAAACTATTCCATCCACAGCTAAGCTCTCAGGACACAAAGATGGAGTTTATGAGGTTAGTGAATTTTACACTAGAGTATCGTGAGTATAATTCAATTATCCTTCCCAGGCTCCAGCTCCTTGGATTCAACAAACCTCTTATTTGGAAATTCTTGGGAAAAATGTATTTGTATAGAAACCATCTACACAGCATTTATCTTGTATTAGGCATTGTAAGTCATCTAGAATGACATAAAATACATGGGAAGGTGTATACCTACTCTATATGCAAGCCCTGCACTAAGGGATGATAGTATCCAAAGATTTTGAGATCCTTGGAGGGGCCAAAGAGCCTAAAATTAATTCTCTATGTATACTATGATCAACTGTACTTCATACTTCCAAAGGCAATTTTTCTGCATTTAAATTTCAACCCCCTTTGCTATTTGGAAAGAAAATAGAAAGAGTGCTTACCTTTATATCCCAAAATGGCTACTGTGATGGTTAGCAAGGCACACAAAATGTATAATAATATGATTGAAAACTTCAGTGCCCAGTTATTTTTACATTTGGTACACTGTGTTCCTTCCTGAATACCTGTAAGAGAAGTCAGAAATTAATACTAGTAAACAAAAACATCATTTCAAACTGAATCTTCACATCTTAGTTATTTTTCTCGATGCTGTGAGTCTATACCTTGACAAAAAGAAAGTTAAAGAAGAGGTTTACTTTGACTTGAAGCTCAGGGCTACAGTCCATCATGGCAATGGAGTCACAGAGGCAGTTGGTCTCACTGCATCCAGTCAGGAAGCAGAAAACAATGAATGCCCATATTCAGCTAATTTTCTCCTCTTAACACACTCCAGGATCCCTGCCCAGGGAATCGCCATCCACTCTGAGGATGGGTCTTCTCATTCCAATGAACTCAATATAATCTCTCACAGGCATGCCTGGAGGTGAGATGACCTCTCACTAGATATTCCTGGAAACTTGTCTCCAAGATGACTCCAGGTTCTGTCAAGTTGACAGCACTAAACAGGACAATGAGTTTGGATTTAAATAACTTAAGTAAGAGGAGTCTTATCACATGCCTTCCTATGCCATGAAAACATTTCAAAATTAAACTCTCCACTGCAGCAATACAAGGCCATCCAATATTATATTATTTTGTCATAGTTACACCCAATACGATTTTAAAATAACATACAACTTCAAATCATATTCCACTATGACAATCAACCATTTTTTCTTTTTTTCTTTTTATTTATTCTTCTCTCATACAACAGATCCTGACTGCAGTCCCTCCTCCACCCAATCCTCCTAGCTTTCTCTCCCCACCCCCTCTCTCCCCTGGATCCACTGCTCCTCCATTTCCCTTCAGAAAAGAGCAGATCTCCCAGTGATATCAACTGAACATGGCCTAACAAGTTAAATAAGACTAGGCACAAACCCTCATATCAAGGCTGGATGAGGTAACCCAGTAGGAGAAAAGGAGTCCCAAGAGCAGGCAAAAGAGTCAAAGATGTCCCCTACTCCCACTGTTAGGAGTCCACAAACACTCCAAGCTGAACCACCACAGTATGTATGCAAAGGACCTGATGCAGAACCATCCAGGCTCTGTGATTGCTGCTTCAGTCTCTGTGAGGCCCTAGGAGCCCTGCTTAGTTGATTCTGTGTGTTGTGTTCTCCTGGTGTCCTTGACCTCTCTGGCTCCTACAATCCTTCCTCATCCTCTTCTGCAGGGTGCCCCAAGTTCCCCCTTATATTTGGGTGTGGGTCTCTGCATCTGCTCCCATCAGCTGCAGGGAGAAGCCTCTCTGATGATGGATAATCAACCATTTTTAAAATTACTTTTGATTTACTTATTTGTATGTGATTGGGCACACATGTGCCACTTCATGTGTGTGGAGATCAGTAGTCAACAACCTGTAGAAGTTGGTTTTCTCCTCCTGCCATGTGGGTTCTGAGGACTGCACTCAGGTTATCAGTAAGTGCCTTTACCTGCAGAGCCATTTAGGTGGCCTTATAGCTATGGTTTTAATAAGCGTCTCTATTATTCAAAAAGACTTAAAACACCCACATCTTCTTGTTTCTGACATTATTTCAAATGACAGCTAGTCCTCAAACTTATGCCTCGATGCTTCTCTTGGTGGTGTGCTGGGACTCATTTCTACTTGTGAGAGTCAAATGTGAAATTGTTCTCTTTATTTTTCAAAGGTTTAATTTGAATTTTGGCTGTTAAATGATATTAACATAACATAAAATCAGCCCTAAAGGGAGTATTTACACCCTAGAAATGAGCATTCTACAAATTAGTTCCTTTACCACCCGCTACAAAAACTCCTGGTTTACTAATCTACTCTTGATTGTAACGTACTAGAATCTAATGGTTCTATCATCAAATGTTCAATATAAAAATATTCTATGTATCACAGATATACAACAACAGATAGTAAGCCTTATTTAAGTCACCACAGTATTCTGAAAAACCACTATAGAACAAATAGGAAATTTTTTATAAAAATAAAGTTTTCATAAATAATTTTAATGAAGAGGTAAATTTTTATTGCTTACAGTTCAACTCTTTGAGAAACAGTCTAGTTTAAGTGGAAAAACCAGCATTCATGCTGCAAGAGACTCCAGAAACTAACCCATGAAGAGGGAACTTGCCATCTGACTGATTAGAAATGCAGAAGACAAGACTGTGGGTGTTTTAATGTGAAATTCACATTGCACAGTCCTCCTCAGCTGGCCCCACTTCCCTGTGTGTTGTACTAATAGTGCCCCCACCCCCCGGAGTGACAGCACATAAAGACTGATCTAGAACTGCACTCTTAACTTTTGATGGGTCAGTCAAGAGGACTAAGCCATAGCTGAAACTTCTTTCCTTTGGTTTGTTTTTTACACAGTGCCTCTCTCCAATGAAAAGAGTTCTTCAGCTGTGTTTAACACAAAATGAAGATGAACACAGCATGTTAACAATGGCTGAAGCTTAGGCCTCAGGGTTCAGTCAGTTCCTTCAGTGTTCTGTGTCATAGTCATGAGGGAGGGGGGAACATGCTCTACCTTTCCACAGCTTACAGCAGGCTTCTCATACTTTGGCGGGGGGTGGGGCACCATAATCACTTGAAGGGCTCATGACTTGGGAATCTGAGAAAGGCTTGAGGGTGTCAATGTCTAACATCTCAGTAGATCAATTTCTCAAACTTGAAAGGGCTTCCCATATCACGTTTTCAAAATGCAGATTTCAATCCAGTGAGTTTGAGGTAGGAGCCACATTCATCAAGGTCTAGGTGATACTTCACCTAAGGCCCACAATTTGAGGGACAGGAGTTTCATTCAGCAGCTGATCATGACTGTAAGCTATCAATTGATGGCTTTTAGATGAAACTGTAACAGCAAACTCAGTAATCCAGAAGTTCGCCATATAGCCAGGCTGGCTAGCTAGTAAGCTCTTAGGCTCTGCCTGTCTCAACCCCCAACATGCTGGCTTTCAGGTGCACATTACCACACTTAGTTTTTCACATGGTTCTAGGGATTCAAACTTCGGTCCTCATACCTGTAGAACAGCTACTTTTATCCACTGAGCCATCGCCCCAGTCTCTGCCTTATTTATTCAATAGCCACTTAAGTGTCTCACGTTCATTGCTACCCTAGCGACTACTCTGCAAAACACATCCCCAACTCCACCCAACCTAAGTACTACTATCCATACTGCTCCAGTGTTTAAACTCAAAAACCCCACGATGTATCTCTTCTACTAATTTTTCAATTTGTGAGTCCCTGCTGATCTTCCTATAGGGTATTTTCACCACCATCTTTGTTTATCACCTAGCTTCCTGATCACTGGCTTCTAATACAGAACCAAGGTCTGTGAGTAGCATCTGGAATCCTCCACAGAACAAGCTTCAAGGAGGCACAGTGGTAACAGCTTACATGCCATTTTACACACACCACAGCCAGGATTCTGACTTGAGTCGGCCTCCTCAAGCCACCATCTCTGCTCTGCTTATCCTTTCCATTTCCACTGCGACTGTCTTAGTGTGAGATCTTTACCCTCAATGGAAGCTTTGTCTTCCATTCCCACTGGAATCCAGCCTCACCCTCTACTAAAATACTGCTGGCCTCATGACATTTGCCAAGAAGGAAAAGATAAAACAACTTTTAATGTCCTACCCTTAACTAAAAGATGAACAAACAAATTAATACAAACATATACAAATTCTAGCTCAAAGTCTCTATAATCTGGTGGTTTAAGTAAAACCAGGTTATTGAGATGGCTCAGTAGGTAAAGGCACCTGCAGACAGACCTGACTTTGACCCCTCAGGGGCCACGTGGTAGGAGAGACCCAACTGTGACTCCTACAGTTGTCCTCTGACCTCCACCTATGCACATGCACTTGTGCGCACACATGTGCGTGCGCACGCACACACGTACACAAATGCACACACAAATAAATCAAAATTATTTAAAATAAAATAAAGCCTCTTGTATTTAGAAAATGTGAAAGTGCTATTAAAATCAGGAGAGAAAGAGTTATAAGTAGACCTTCAAACACATCACATTCCATGTTGAGAAAGAACACATTGGTTTGGTGGCAACTGTAACACAGGGGACTGACACAGATGAATCAGTCTCCTGTAGAAAGACTAGATGCTCCTGAAACTGCTAGGGTGTCATTCCTTTGGGTTTGGGGCTTGTGGTGTGTAATGCTCTTCACACTTATCTAGGATGATTTCTTTCCCTCTAAAGAAGACCCTTGGGATATTTGGTTGCAGAGAGTATGATGAACAATGGAATCTGGGAGCTTGAAGGTAGTACAGAGGTCATCTGGTCAAGTGTCACTGTGTTATTGATAGGAAGATGAAGGCCAGTGAGGTGAAGCAAGATCAAAAGACCCATGTCATGACTCTACACAGGCGTCTGTCCCTCCTGTCCTCTCTGTAGCTAGCACTGGGTTGTCACTGGGGATCTTTGCATGTGAGATGCACAAAGATCCACTCCCAGACAGCTGCTACAGGACCACATTCCAAAGAGCAGGGGCACTTCCTGGCAGTGTGTATTTCTCACTGCTGACTATCAGCATTAATCAATATCAGATGGCACTGCCTTTCCATGTGACACACTTTCTTTGGCTTGTTTTTTCTCCCTCAGGAGACTTATTTTTGATAAGAATTCTGTTTTATCTTTCCTTCTCTGCCTTCCCTTTGGATGACATCTGGCTAAACACATAGATGCCTACTACAAAGAGGCCCTGCTGGCTCCTGGAGCTGGGGGACCCCTTCCTCCTTGAACCTAGATAGTCACAAAAAAACCAAACATTTGAGAGAGCTATCCCCCTGTCACCAGCCTTTGTAGTGTTTGTTTTCTTAGCATTACTTTGCAGAGAACTCGGGACTTTGTTCCCACTGGGCTGGGGGAGGTGGGGGGAGCAAGGGGGACCAATCTACAGAATACTGTGCATTAGAGATTTCAGTTCAGGAAGTGGAGCAACACTGCCCGTTACCACCAAGTGATCTAGCTTCATGAAAAGCCTGGCCCAAACAGCACATTTGAAATGCAGCTGCCCACAGGAAAAAAGGGCCTTCAGGGTCCACGCTTTCCCATTGGCCAGCCTCTTGAACTACCTCCCACACTAGTCCATTCTTGGCTCATGGTTTGAATGCATTTTGCAGTGTTCAAATTTTTATTATTCAAAAACCTTTGGGGCTCTATGAAGCCAGAATCAATCTGGTGAACTTGAATAGCCCACTGAAGTTAAGAATAGGCTGACAATTTGGTCTCCAGTGTCCACATTCAAAAGTTCTCTCTGTTGCCCTGTTTCTAATAACACGTTTCATGTAAGAATGGGATGGGATGGGGCCACTGAGCAGGGGGTGGTTAGCTGGTTGCAGGAATAACTGACATGCCCCAAGAATGCCAGTACAAAGGGCTAGAGGAATGCATCAGTAAAGAGAATTCCTTTCAGCTGTGGTTCTCCATAAAGAGCCCTCCCAAGTGTTGTGGTCCAGGCTCCAATCCAGTCTGTTTTTCCAATCTTTTTTAGAAGGGAAGGAAAAAAAACCCCATTCCTTTCACTATTGTCTGCCATGTGTATCACCAAAGATGGGTTTGTTCATTAAGAGGGATACATACTGATTGAGTCTTTCCCTCAGTAGGTAGAGGTTGGCACCATGGGTATAGTGGAACATTCTGGGTCATCTTAATCACATCACATGTCTATTGCTGGATAGTGTTATCATTAAGACCACGTGGCCAAAAAGGAGCATCCCAAAGCTGGTAGACTGCAAAATCTCAAAGACCACAGTTTTGATCCAAGATTTGAAGTGACCTTTTCATGTGGTTTTTCCATAGTTACCTGGTGACATATGCTCCCATAAGTCTAGGAGAATAACTTGGTTCTAATAGCAAAACTGATGAGTCAAATATAACTTATACATAATTATAATTGTCTTCTACAGCAACAAAACAGAGTTAACATTCTGGATAGCTACTCAAATGTTATGAAATCACAAAAGGTTACATACCCAAACCCTTTCATCCCATAAACAATTAACTTGTCCTCATTACACAGGCCACTTAGTATGTGGCACAATATGGATTTTGTTAGTATAATTTCTTTTTATTACAAAGTGATTTACTATCCTAAATATAAATCCTAGTGCTGTACATCTTAGCATGCCAAGTTTCCTAAGTGACATGAGGAATCACAAAAATGGGACAAGAAGTAGCAGTGAAGTCACTTTCTGTACAAACAAACCCTCAGCAATTCTATTCATGAAAATGTATCCATATCAGAATAAAGATTAGAAGATAATTTTATGAGTAAACCTTTTTACTTTCATTGTGAATTTACTGTAATAGCCTATGCATTTACCAATAATAGTATAGTTTCTTTCTATTTTTTTCATATATATAAAAAAGAAGGGCAGTGGTTCTGGTTTGGCTTTAATTTTTTTAAGAGTAAGTATTATTTAAGATTTATAATTTATACCTTGCCTTTTTGTAAAGAAGTCCTATAGGCAGAAGCCAGATGTAATGGTCCCACTCAGAATATAGAGTGTCTTCCAGAATGTACAGGGTCTCAAAACAACACCATTCTTTTCTCTTTATGTTTTTTATATAAGAATCCTTTATCAGATAAGCTGTCCACAAATGTTTTCAATTCTGAGCAGAAGACTCTCTGTTGGCTGCAGAGGTCAAACATCATCTCTCTGCCACACACTCCTCCTGGCTGGTCCCTCCCTCTTGGCTGCATTCCTCGTTGTTTCATTCTACGGCACAGAGTGAATGGACGATGGATTCCAGCAGTCCTGACAGCTTCATTATCTGGCACTGCTATGCAGTGTCCTTCTGTGATTAAGCCCTGAATCTTTGCATGAAAAGAACTCATGGTGATTTGGCTCCAGTTTGGGCCTTGAGAGTCTGCCACACAATTAAGACAGACATACACCATGCACGTACTTGGAAAGAGGCTGCCAGATATTTTCTTGCTTGGTGCAGAGTTCATGACTGGTGCAAACACAAACAGGAACTGCTAAGAATGATTGCTATTTCTGAGGACCTGATGTGGGCCAAACTCTCCCTCCTTGCTGCTTACAATTCCTCTGATAACCCCACAGAGCAGGAGGTCCACCCTTACTTTACATACTTTAGAAAATTGGATCGGCAAACAAGTTGAGTTTCCCCAAACCATGTCACAGAGCTGGGACATGGGCACAGCTCTCTCACACATTCTTCAAGCTTATTTTTGTCTAGAAAAGAAAAAAGAAAAAAAAAAAAAGGCAGGAAGAAGGATGCCTAAGGAGCTAAATTGCAGGGAGCTGGCAGGTTAAACGTGCATGACAAGCATCCTGTCAGAATAAAGCAGCATAGAACATTTTATGTGTTGAGAGAGAAGCTTTCTCAGATGTGAGCAATAAAATTTAGTCTCCACTAACTATAACACGACCCAGGCTTCTGCAGGCTGTAATTCTTTCTATGTCGACATACCTGAGCAGCAAGCAAGATGATTCCATCCTAAATCAATGCTCATTGTTCCACGAGAGGTCAGGATCTGCTATGAAAGTCTATGGTCAAGAAGGCTTGTTGACTTCTCATACAGAACAAGGCCCCCTCCAAGGGAGGTAGTGTTCTGGGAACAGGGTGGACTGGGGTGAGAAGGTAACTGTAATTTCAAGGCAAACTATGAGGCATCTAGGCCCCCCCGGAAATTTAGCCTAGAAACCAGATCAAGTCAGTTGCCTCTAGCATGTTTTCTTTTAAAGATATACTACCCTGAAATAGGAATCTCAAAGACCAGCCTCCAGAGTCCGTTATCTACAGTCCTGAACACATGCTAATGGTTCAAACTCGAAAGAACAAAGCATGTACAGTTAGTAAAAAGGTAAAGAGAGGGCTTACCAATGGTGATTAAAAGACAAATTGTCTCTAGTCTCTTAATCTCCTGAAAAAAGAAAAACCAAAAATCTAGCTGGAATACACTGTCAAATGATTGGGGGGGGGGGGGTATAAAAGTCACCATGATCCCTTGTTTAGAAATCCCAATAACTTCTAAAGTTAATGTATCTATTTCTCTAGTGTAAGAAGATTCCATGATTATTGGGGCTGGCTTTAGGGTCCAAGTTTCCTGACTCCCCACAGAGCTTTTCAGACTCTAAATGCCACCATGTCATTGTGCTTATTTCTCACTAAGGTCATTATGATGAGATGAGAATATAAGAAGTTCTATTTGAAAAAATAAGAACAGGGCACATGCTATGTACCAGGCACCAGGGATAAGAGTGGAAGAGCCTGGATTCCCTAAGCCTGTGTCCTCCCTCAACAGTGGGCTATTCATTTAATCTCTGAGCTTTGATATTTACCCTTCTCTTCTTAAAGTACCTTTCCATCTGCCAAATAATTTCCGTCTGACTAGCCAACCTCCTCCTCAATGAATCCCTTACTAACTCACTTTGCATCCAGCGCAGCTGTGCCTGAACCCTCACCATAGGCTGCACTGTGCACATCACATTCGTGTGTCTCGCAAGTGATTTAAATGTCATCTTCAGGACACCTCCTTTGACAGGAATGGGGATTTAATTACTGAACCGAGTAAGACTGGAGTGGAGACAGGGACGAAGGGAAAGAAAGATGGTTCCCTGTTGATCTCCTTCCCATTGACTGGAAACAGCTCTCAGGTACAGGGATTTCATAATCTTCTATCCCATCTTTGTGCCTGCCCTTCCAGGTGAGAAGTGACAGGGTGACTTCACTGTAGGCCAGGGTGTCGGCATCCTAGGGGAGGTGTATGAAAGGCAACATTCAGACATCCCATGTGCACCAGCTTTCCACCCAGCTCGGCTGCTTCACCAGGAGCTGGCTCTGTGGTGGAGGAGGGAGTGGTGGTGGGGTTGGGGAAGGAATGTGAAATAGGCCTTGAGACCTTTTCCAGACAGTGTCAACGGCAACATCCCCCTGCGACTTAGTTTTCTACATTCAGCATTCAGCATTAACAAAGCTCAACCTGACCAAGCAGAGAGGGCAACATGAAAGACCATGGTCCCCCACTTGTTTCTAGTGTTGGTACTTTAAAAAGTGTCACTTTGGGCAGCTGAAGGACTAACAAAATGATGACAGGGCACACAACTGAGCAGGATCAACCTTAGTTAATGACAGGTTGTCTGCTGTTGGTGGTAGAAACAGTGTTGGGTGGGAAGATCATGGGTAGGTAGGTACAGGTACTCATATCAAAGCTTGAACCTGCTCCCTCACATGTACTCTTGCTTTGTTTTCTGTCGTGTGTGTGTGTGTGTGTGTGTGTGTGTGTGTGTGTGTGTGTGTGTTATAAGTGTGAAAGTGTATGCACACGGAGGTCACAGGAAGACACTGAGCATCTTCCTCAATCCATCTCCCCCTTACTCCTTTAAGACAGGGTCTTCTCACTGATCCTCAAGCTCAGCTTCAGGTGGCCAGTGAGCTGCTGGAATCCACCTGTCTTCACCCTACAGTGTTGGGTTACTGGTACAGGCAGCCATGCCTGTCTTTGCTTGAACAGCAAATACTCTTCCCCACTGAGCCATTTCTCCAGCCTTACACTTGTTTCTTTGTAGACCAAGAAAATTAGTATTTGATGAAAGGGGAGGGGGGCTTCAATGTGAATGAAAATAACAATGAGCCTGACAGACATTTCTCATTCTTCTATGAATATGTTTTTTTTCTTTCTTCAAGAGAAAGGACACTTAGAATTCAGAGAAAAGGAGCCAAGACAATGATAGTCTCTACAGCTGGTGTCCATTCTATCCTGCACTGGACATTTCTTGGTCCAGAACCTTAATGGGAAACAAGTTAGCCAACTTAAAATATCTAAGTGAGGCAAGGTTGGCTAATAAACAATGGGGAAAGTCCAGCTCTGATTCCCAGATGATGGCTGTCCGTTCAGTTACATACTTGTTACTAAAGCTGAACAAAGGGCAGAAAGAGGGAAGAAGCTTTCCACAGACAGACAACTATGATCTCCAAGACAAAAGAATGAAACTTGAAATTAAACAAAAAGTCACTCAACAGAAACACAAGATGGAACACAACCAAATATAACTGAATGTCAAGTAACTGGGAACATCTTGACTTACTAAATTTTCCACACCAAAGAGTTCCTTCCTAACACAGCTAAAATTCAGAAATGTGCTGAAAAATTAAATAAATAAAAACACGCTTTTGTATACACACAAGTGACTTTCTTCAGAGAGAAATACAATTTAAATGTACAATCTCCCATAGATTTCTTAGGGGTGTGGCAAGAACTACATGATACCAACTGGCGAGAACCTCCCGTTTATGTCTTCACAGCTCCATGGTTGCGAACTTTACATATATACCTTGAAACTGACCTCACTGAGCCTGTTTCTACCTTGGAAATGGACATACAACTCACATCAGAGCTTTTGCTTTCTGGAGAGCTGGTCGTTAAACATTTGCCAGCATACTACTCAGACTGGTGCAACTGACCTGTAGTAAAGGGTCCCTCCAATGGCACTGGGTGGCAGCACATTTGGTAAAGCGCTTGCTACACGAGCATGAGGACCTGAGCTTGGTCCTCAGAACCAACATAAAGAATTGTGATAGTGTCTGCTTGTGATCTCAGTGCTGGCGAGGTAGATCCCTGGAGCGTGTGGACCCTCTAACCTAGCCTAACAACGCCTGAGGCTGATTCTGGCCTCCACATGCACGTACATGTACACACACACACACACACACACACACACACACACACACACACACTCCCTCTAAACAAGTACTTTTTCTGAGGGGTCATTGGCAATAAGATCCCAGGGCTGGGCGTGGCTTGGCAGATCATGGACAGACCTTCTAAAATGTGGTGTGGCCTAGAGTACTTGGTCTGGGGAAGCGCAGCCACCCAACCCTAGTTGGAAAAGTGACTCAAGCTTAAGTCCTACTGATGTCGGGCCAGTGGTATACTTTTTACAAATACAAAGACAGCACATTTTAACCTCCTGCCCCAATACTCTGTGCCCAGCCCTGAAGAGGAACTGAAAGAGAAGGGCTCAGTAATTCCCAACGTTTCTATTCTTAGGCGAGGGCTAAAGTTAAGCCTGGACTTTACAGCTCTTGCTCCCATGCAATGTTCCTTCCATTTGGAAGGCAGTTGTGTTGGAGTGACAAAGCTGGTCAAGACAACCAGCATGTAGAAATACAACCCATTGGTTGTCCTGTAGCTATCTGTCACCTCCAACACAGACACGGGAGGGGGAGGACAGCACTCAATAAACAACCACGTAGTGAAAGCCATACATTACAGTTGGAGGGAAAACCCCACTCACCACTGTTACTATGACATTGCTTATAAAATTCAAGTGCTAATTTACTATGGTCCACTGGACCTACTGTGTGATCACACATTCACTACGTTTTAGTTGCAGGACTAATACATACAAGTTGAACTTTGTGGCTGTGAGCTTGGGGGAAGACCTCCTTCCACTCTTGCTTACTTCCTAGGAGCACAGCATAGCTGGGCACAAATCATTTAGGAGAAATGTTTATCCAGGCACTCCTGGGAAAGCCAGGCTCTGGGGGCCCTTTGTTTAGGGAGGGCTCCTTCTGCTATATGGGTCCAGAAGAAGATGAAAGAGGCTGCAGAGTAGAGACTAAAATGTTTCTTTGGGAAGAGAGCAGTGTTGTGATTATCTAGACAGAATAGGAGTAAAGGAGAGCTGTGACAACAAGAAAGAGAAACAGGATCACAGAAACTCTGGAATATTTCCACTAGCTGCTAACAATCTATCATTCATTAATTCATACATCTATTCACTTTTTGGTGTTACACATGTGTATAGGTACACATGTGTGGGTATGGACATGCAGAGGTCAATGTTGTGTGTCTCCCTGTCATTCTTCAGTTTTAATACTTTAAATATTTTATTTATGTATATATGTATGTGCCTGCTTGTCTGTGTACCACATATAAGCAGTGCCCACAGAGGCTAGAAGAGGGTGTTGGATAACCTGGAGACAGTTACTGGTGTGAGCCACTGGGAACTCAACTCTAGGCCTTTGGAAGATCAGCAAGTACTCTTAACTGCCTGTTTATTATTGTTTGGTTTTCCAAGACAGGGTTTCTCTGGGTAGCCCTGGCTGTCCAGGAACTCACTCTGTAGGCCAAGCTGGCCTCGAACTCACAGAGATCCATCTGCATCTGCCTCCTGAGTGCTGGAATTAAAGGCATGCACCACCACCACCCTGTTTCATTTTCTGAGACAGACTTCTCACTTGGCACTTATCAACTTGGTTGTACTGCTTGGCTAGCAAGCCCCAGGATCTTCCTGTCTCCCTCACCATGGCGCCTTCAGTGCAGACACATGCCATTGATGTGCAGCTTTTACAAGGGTTCTGGAGATTGGACTTTAGGTCCTCATCTTGTGTAACAAGCACTTTATCCACTGAGCATTCTCCCTAGTCTCCATCAGTAACTTTTATCCTAAGAAGCCAAGGATCTATATTTTGCTCACTGGCACCTAGAAATGATGCCTGCAATTTTTGAGCCAGTTTTAGAGAGTAAAGAGGAAAGGAAAGAAATGCGCCCATAGTCATCTCTCTCTCTCTCTCTCTCTCTCTCTCTCTCTCTCTCTCTCTCTCTCTCTCTCTCTCTCTCTCTGTGTGTGTGTGTGTGTGTGTGTGTGTGCCTTGTGTGTGTTGGGCAAGTGCTCCACCACTGAGCTGAAGTCCCAGCTCAACACCAAGATTTTATATCTATTACACCTGGTTGGCCAATAGGGTAGATTTCCTCTCTCACTGTCCTCTCAGCCAGGTACTACCTGTTAGAAGCCTTACACAGTGCCGTTCTGTTTGTGTTTCTATTCAGAGGAGCTGAGTTTGGACACAACAGTATTCATTTATGGAAAAGGCATGTCCCAAGTCACCTACAGTTGCCTTCACTTGCCTTCAAAAACAAACACCCAGAAAAAACAATGAATGAAGAAACCAAACAGATGCCATCAACCAATTCATTTACTCATTTACTTATTGGCAGTACAGGGGGTCACCCCCACCCAAGGTGTAGCAGGAATCTTAAAAGTTCTTATTAATAAAATCAAACTTGAGCCAGGTATTGGGTTGAACACTGGAAGATCAGAGAGACAGAACAAGCCACAGCTAACCTCACCTGGCCAATTTCTCAGCTGGTCTTGTTTCCTCAGACTGGAAGCTTCTGTGTCCTCATCCCAATGGATCTCAGCTGATCTGCTGCTCGAAAGCCTGAACGCTTAACCAGCCAAATGCTTCTAGTTCCTGGTCTTCACGCCTTATATATCTTGCCTTTCTGCCATCACTCCCTGGGATTAAAGACTCACTTCTTGGGATTAAAGGCGTGTGTCACCATGCCTGGCTGTTTCCAATGTGGCCTTGAACTCACAGAGATCCAGAGGGATTTCTGTCTCTGGAATGCTAGGATTAAAGGCATGAGTGCCACCATTTTCTAGCCTCTGTATCTAGTGGCTGTCTGTTTTCTGACCCCAGATAAATTTATTAGGGTGCACAATATTTTGGGGAACACGATACCACCACACCCGGACTTCAGATATGCTAGGTAAAAATTCAACCACTAAGCCACACTCCCAGTCCTGATGTCCTTAATTACTGTTGTAGTATACTGTATTGTACAATAACTTTAATTGCATTTGTTTCTATTAAGTCACTCACCACCATCTGGAATTCACTTAGCCAAAGCTAGGAATAGATCATCTAAACCTTCTAAATTGGTGAAGTGGAGGTAACATGTTGGAGGGTGTTCCTGAAAGGCTATTTACTGACACTGGATAATATAACCCATCCAAAACACAGCATTTGCTGATTCAAGAACATACCTAGAATTTTTTGGCTTGGGGACATTTAGTGTTGTGACGCTGCAGTAACATGCTGCTCCACAAACTGGAGAGGAACTGCCCCAGTAGCTCTCCTCGGAGGAGAGCATGCACAGTTTCCCTCACTTTAAGTTTCCATTTTGATGAAAAATGAGAAATTTTTGTACACTTGAATAAATACAAATTCTTATGCCATACTTGTCATCCGAGCCCATGCTACTTATCAAATACAAGCTGTGTTTAATGTTCTTGATGTTCATACTCTTCACCTCCACTCGATGACAGATTCTCAATGTCAGGGACATGATGTGACACCCCGACCCTTGCTTCTGCCTCTGATGTGAAGAGCAGACATCTGCAGACTAGTGTAGGTACTAGGGACCTGACTGGACAGGAACAGAGGTAGTTCCTGGCTACACTAATGACGAGTTTCTGCCAGTTCTTTAAGGGAACCTGATATAGAGGCCCACTGTGCATCCATTATAGTTTACTGTATATAATTATGCACTGCAACTGTGTGTGGTTTGCATTCCAGGGCATGGGACCAGTCATTCTCAGAAAATCCTTCTGTTGATGTCTGTAACTCCAGATGAGTAGCCCCTTGGAGGCTTATCTGAACCTCAGTAGAATGGGTTATTGCGACCCCTACCACAAGATGCCAACATGTGCCAACACACAGGTTGATCACTGCTTATCTGAAAGGCTTGAAATCAGAAGTATTTCAATTTTCCTTTTCAGATTTTGAACTATCTGCATATATTTAATGAGATATATTAGGGATATGTCCCGTCTAAATACAAAACTCATTTATATACTTTCCTACACTGTTTTTTAGCACATCTGTGTTTGGGCTCAGTACATGAGGTTAGATGTGGAATGTCCTGCTTGCGGCATCAAGTCAATGCTCAAAGTTTCAGAATTGGGAGTATTTAGGATTTCAGGTTTTTAGAAGAGAGGTGTTTGGCATAAATTTTTGTACATGGTGTTGCTATGAGGTTTTTGGATGTTCCTGTTAAATTTTTCTCTGGTCCTCCTTAGAACTTGGAATGCCTCTTGCATGTGGGCCATGGGGTCCGGGAGGGTTGGGGATTCTAAATACTTAAGGCCTAGGTTATTGTCTGAAACCACTTGGCTCATATGTGTTCCTGTGAACCACAGGAATTGGGGGGAGGTGTTTCAAAGGCAATGAAGAGTGTAACACAGAGGGTGGATTCTTAGTGACTTACAGCCACTGATCAAAGAGGCTACACAGACCCTGCGTGACAGTACACACATTGGCATCTGCAAACATACACTGTATAACTTTAGAAGTATCTATCTTGGGAATACTATACACAATATTTGGAGATCATGACTGCTCAATGTTAGGCAACTGAATGATCTCTTTAAACTCCATTTTCAAACTAGCACCTTCCCCTAGCTTTGAACGGAAGCTAACTTGCTAGCGTATCTGACATTACAAGTACAGCCTGTGACTGACTGTGACTAAAGTAATCTAAAACACTAATCACATGGTAGCTAGGACCTCATCTTAGAAAAATACCCACACATATACATTTAGATTCAATTTCAGAACATTCATAGGTGCCAGAAGCCACCCAAGACTCAAGGGTGAGAACTGACTTCTCATGGAAGTTGGGGGAATATCCACATTTTTTCTCATCAATATTTACAGGTCTCAGATTTGATGGTTGCACTGACACTCTTGACATCTCACAGTCAGGGGTAATTCCATTTATAAGCATCTCCTCCGCCCTCCTTTCTTTCTCACAATTGCTTGGCCTAAGTAATACATATCTGTGAGTCCCTGGTACCAGTAACTAGATCAAAACAGCAGTACCTTAGGCATGGCAGGTGTACACCATATTACCTACAATGCCAGTTAAGGAGCACTACAGAAACTATCCAGCCCAGAGCTGCAGTCAAGGATAGAACTAGGCAAAGAAAGGGAAGAGTCTAGATAGAGAGCAGAAATTGGGGAAAGTCTATCTGTTGTCAAAATCAGAAAGTATAATTTGCTAGTGGAGGTCCAGATGGTCCCTTAAGAGATGTCCTACTTAAATCATCTCAAAGAGTTGGCAACCATTCTTGTGGGAACCAACAGCAGGAACAGCAGCTGTATTGACCAAATGAGTAAGTAGTCTCTCTTCTCACATCTGGCATTCTCTGGATTGTGTCCCTCTTTCCAGGACCTTCTCATCACAGAGAGAAAAGGCTGAGGTCTAGAAGGCTCTGAACTGTCTGCCACAATCCTGATCTCATCTGCTCAGCCCTTCCATTCCAGCCATATCAGCTTCCTTGCTGCACCTTGAACACACCAGGCCAGTGACCATGGGACCCTTGCATCTATGTGCTCTTTTAGTTCCTATACATCTCCTAGGTAGGAACTATATACAGTTCCGCCCCAGCTTTTTTTTTTTTTCAGGTTTTCTTCCAATGACAACTTCTCAGACAGGCATTCCCTGGTTACTCTTTTGAAGGTAGCAGCCCTATTGACTGTTTTCCATCTTCCGCTCCCATATTAGTTTTCTCCATAGCTCTTACCTCTATTTAACATACTGGCTATTTTATCTATTAGTCTCCCTGACAGCAGAAGGTCTGTATAGTCAGGGATTCCTGGTGTGTGCTCACTCATGTACAACTAGAGAGAACTTAGTGTGTAGTTAGAAAGTTTCCATCTCACAGGGCTGTTGAGAGGATTAAAAGAGTTTATATATATATATAAAATCCCCAATCAAAAACAAAGCACAAGATCTCCCTAAGTACCGTGGATGTTTCTTCTTCACTTACTTATTTATATATTTACTTGTATGTGTGTATGCTGGGGTTAGGGGTGCCCATGGAAGCAAAAAGAGGGCTTCAGATTTCCTGGGACTGAGGACACAGGCAGTTGTGGTCAGCCTAGCATGGGTGCTGGTACTCAGTGGGGTCCTCTGGAAGAGCATCAGGCTCTCTCAATTACTAATCCATCTTTCCGACTTGTAATGTTTCTTCTTATTTTGATTTTGTTTTAAACTTTGTGTTAAGCCCAATGGGTAGTTATTACTCCATCCATCTGATAGATTAGGAGACTGAGGCCCAGAGTAAGTTGTATGAGAGTCCACACTCAAGGTTGGTAGTGCCAGGATCCCAACCCAGATCTGATTCCATGATCTGTGTTCTCATTCTCCTGACTCTTCGCTGCAAGCCCTGGAACAGAATAGGGGCAGGTCCAGCCAAAGGAGTGGGAGGTGGGAGTTCAGGTGCCCAGGATGGAGCCAGCACTGATAGACATGCATGAATCTGAAATGACGGAGCCATTCCGTTTACCTCCTAACTTGGTAAAAAAAAAATCTGATCAAGCCTGCCAATTAAAAAAGTGTTTTCTTGACCCCAGAAAATCTGTGGATTGGAGACATTTACTTGAAACAGTCATTCCATCATAACAGGAAAGAGGCAGAGCAGGGGTTATTATAACAGCTGCTTTCATGCCCCAAACAAGGTTTGGCTGTTTTTGGCCAGTTGCACTGTAGTAAGAGTTGGCAAGAAGCTGACAGACTGCGTGAGTTTCCTTTCAAAATGATCATTTTGCTTCTAAAAACAAAAAAAAAAAAAGAAGAAGAAGAAAGAAGGAAGGAAGGAAAGACAGAAAGAAAGAAAAAAAGCAGGCTGTGCTATCTAGCATGCAAATGCCATTTCCTTGGCTGCTCCTCTGTTCTCCTGGGTTGTCTACCCTACCCAGGTTTCAATACAGACATGGGTTTGGAGAGCAGAAAGAGGTCTGGAATTACAAAGACCTCAGTTAGAACTCAGAACCTCCTTTAGAAGCTGCAGTGCCTGCATCTGAAGGGTTACTTCCCGTAAGGACCAGGGGAAGACATGCAGCAAGGACACAGCAATGTCAGGTACAGCGTGTAGCTAAGGTGATGACATGCTCATTGCAATGAATTTAGAGATCCAAAAGCATCAGTCCTCTCCGCCTTCCACAGGCTAATTCACAGTCCTACATGCATACAGCAGAGGACACAAGGGTACCTTCACAGAGTAGCTTTCAAGTTGTGACTTCCCTTCAAACCCATAAAGTGGATAAGACATGGATCAAGGACAGGTGCCAGTGTCTCCATGCACATGTCATTGCTCTTGGGTCCAATAAGAGAAGAGCACTGGGTTGGGGTCCAGAGGACAGAGCTTTGCTGGGCCTTAACTGGAAATCCTATAAAAACTGAAAGGCACTTGGCTGCTGAGACCTGGCAGTGCCTGGAAAACCAGGGCTCAGCAAGCACTTGAAACCATTCCATTGCTAATGGCTTCCAGATGGCAGAAGAGCAACCCGAACAGGATGTGTAGGATACAACTGACATGTGCAAGTCCAAAAGGCTGGTGCCCATCAGCCAGGCTGCTGCCCCAATTCAGAGCCCCTGTGAATGCGAACTGGAACACCTACAAATTTCAACCCCCCCTCCCACTCCTGGCTAGACCTAATAGCAGGAACTGGGTTGTGGCAGGAATGTGAGTCCCAGAAGCTGCTCTCTGTTATTCTTGTTCCTCAGTATCCAGGTCTGAGCTAGGGAGGAGCCTGAAGCACAAAGGAGAGGAACTTCATGGAGCACTGCTGGGGTTTTGGACCCAAGTGGAGGTAATCCCAAGCCACTGCTGGCAGCTTTGAAGACCTTTTTCTTTTTGGTCTGAAAAGCTTTTAATTCTGTTTCTTCAGAGCTGGAATCTGGAGCCTTACAATCAGAGACAAGGAAGCTGGCATGTGGCTTAAGAAATCCAGGACATGATTCAAAGGGCAGCCACCAGCCAACTGGTAAACAGCAACACCCCTGGGCTGAGCCTGGGGAGCAGTAGGATGGGTGAGTAGGAGATGGGTGTACTACTGCCCCATGGGGAGGGCTGTGGTTTAATTCAGGTGCTAACACAACCCAGATTCTAAAGGCTAACTCAGCCAAAGGGAGGATATGGAATTGTATATGTCTTCTGCTCTGGGTCTGGAAGTACTATCTCCCAAATCTAAAATGATCTTGTATAACACTGGCTAATCCAAAGGGATACCCCATAGCACTCCCTAGCTGAGTATAGGCCATGTGTGCCCCAATAGACAGTAAACACACAGCACCACTGTCAGTTGGTGGGATGTCCTGGAAAGCCAACTGTCCACTGTCCAAAGATGACTCAGAGCTTTCACTGGTGATTTCTCCAGTGGGCACCAGTTCTATATGGACCAGGCTGCACTAAACTGATGGTTCATCAGAATACAGCCTTTAAACCAAATTATTAATTAAAAACAAAAATGTCATAAATAAAAGTCGATAGATACATGGCTATTTTAAGTTGTTCCACTATTTAGGGAAAAAAGCTTAGAGAACACTCTTTCCACTCCCTAGAGGTGGTAGAAAATGCCCAAGCATTTTACTTGGTAAACCAGAGTCGCTTGCAGTTGCCACTGGTCTTTTAGTTAACTGACCAAAGTTGTACAGGGCACAGAGCAGGAGGGACGGAAGGAAGCAAAGGAGCACCCAGCTCCTGTCCTCCGGGCAGCTGAAAATGTCTTTGCGACTGATTTCCTAGCAATTATTATAAGCCGAAGTCAAATCTTATGCATAGTCTGCACCTCTTTCCAGAAAGAAAATCTAAGTGTCAAAAGGTATACTAGGGAAGGGGAGTTGGAGAGATGGCTCAGCAGTTAGGAGCACTTGCTACTTTTGCAGAGGACCTGAGAGACCATTTTTGAGGACCCATGTCAGACAGTTCACAATGGCCTGTTAACTCCAGCTCCAGGGGAATATGATGGCCTCTTCAGGCACCTGCACATATATATGTCTGTCTAACTAACTGGCTCTCTCTCTCTCTCTCTCTCTCTCTCTCTCTCTCTCTCTCTCTCTCTCTCTCTCATGCGTGCACGCGCAAATGAAAAGAAAAATAAATCTTCTTTAAAAAATGGTGTACTAGGGGTTAGAAGTTCATCTCAATGGAGGAACGATTTGCCTAACATGCTCAAGGCCCTGAATTTGAGCCACAGCATGGCAAAAAAAAAAGTCACTAAGAAAATCTATTTCTGCTAACCCTAGCAACTGAGGGTCTGAGGCAGGAAAATTATGAATTCTAGGCCAAGGACCCTTTCTTAGAGCTTCAATTATGATATGAAAACCTAGTGCAGTGGAAACTTCCTAAAATATATGAAGGTGAATCTAATGAGGTCTCCTAATAATAGGGGATACACAGTCCCAATGGGTCACCTCTTGTCACCCATTGAGGCTTCCAGTAAGCAGTGAAACTGGGTTACATTCGGTTGGGCTGTTGGCCAATGGGGTCCCAAACAACCCAGGCTGTTACTAAGACAATGGGATGCTCTCTGCAAATGGACAGCAGGGCCCCATTGCAGAGGGCAACACCCACACAACTCATTGAACATGGAGAAGTCCAGCTGGTGCCTACATGGAGCCTTCACCCCTATGTTCTAGTGTCTTTGGTGCAGGAAGGCACTCTTCAGGCTACTAAAAGAGAAATGCAAACACCAACTCAGACACAAAACCTTTGACCTATAATCTGTCCTGCCTGCAAGATATGCTGGGGAAATGGTGGCACAGAACTTGTGGGAGCAGCCAAGCAATGTCTGATTTGACTTAAAGCCCACTCTAGGAGACAGAACACATACCTGACACTGTTTTGGTAACCAAGAACCAGAGACTAGAAAGCCTAGAGACCTATGGTAAAACAAAACACTACTGGTCTTAAAAAAAATCAATAAATCCCTAATGATATTCCGCTATACTCATAGATCAGTGCCTTATTCCATCATCGTCATCAGAGAAGCTTCCTCCTGCAGCAGTGGGAACAGTTGCAGAGACCCACAGCCAGACACTATGAGGAGACAGAGTCTAAATGGGATGTCTCCATCAAATCCCTCTGCTCAGTGCTCAGGGAACTCCACAGAAGAGGAGTTGGAAAGAGAGGATGGAGGACACCAGGAAAACAAGACCCTCTGAATGATCTAAGCAAGATGCACATGAACTCACAGAGACTGAAGCAGCAAGCACAGGGCTTGCATGGGTCTGCACAGGTCTGCACCAGGTCCTTTGTGTATATATTATAGCTTTTAAGCTTAGTATTTTTATGGGACTCCTGAGTGTGAGAACAAGTGGGTCTCTGATTCCTGTGCCTGCTTTTTAGACTCCTTTCTTCCTGTTGATTTGCTTTATCCAACTTCTATGTGATGATTTTTGTTTTATCTGGTTGTATTTTATTTTGTCATGTTTGGTTGTTATCTCTCAGAAGCCTGTTCTTTTGTAATGAGAGATATAAAGGGAGTAGATCTGGGGGCTGGGGAAGGGAGGTACAGGGGAACTAGGAGAGAAGAGGGAGGGGAAACTACCATCAGGATCTATTGTATGAAAAAAGAACCTATTTTCAATAAAATGAAAAAATTCTCTGCTGTCTTGTGCTTTCATCATCTTTTGCTATGACATCATCTATTTAGTTCCAGCTCACCTCCTCCTTCCCACCCCTAGACCTTTCCACCCTAGACTCCTGCTTGCCTTCCCTTTACTTCCTGCATGTCTACAGTCTCCTCGTTCTCTGCAGCTGTATTCTTCCTTCTGGTTTGTTCTTTTCACCCATCCCCTTTGAATCTTATACCAAATTGCCAGAAATAATCCTGATGGCCCTTTGTAGAGAATGGTGTGGGGCCTTGCAGATGTGTGGAGAATTCCAAGTATGCCTGTCCTGACACAGGGTTACTGAATTCTAGTCTAGAGCTGGCTGGACCAACCAACCTTACTAAACACTTGAGATGTATTAAGACAAAAAGTCCAAATAGGCAGAAATAGTCACTATGCAACCCAAATATTCCCCCCCCCAAAAAAACTAAAAAGGAAACAAATTAGATGAAACCCACCAAAGGAGGAAAAGGGAAGGAATGAAAAGGAACAAAGGCAGAAGAAAAGACCCAACTTCTGAGTGATCGCGGTGGACTTGGGTCAAAGCTCAAAATACTAAAACTGTTTCTAATGTTCCACTAAGTGGCAGCCCCTTGGTGCTCCTGACACATGATTTAGAGCAAAGTACTCTGCTCCTGAGGGGGCCTACGGATTGCCATACATGATGGTTCAATCCAGAGAGCTGGGGGTTACCCAGTCAGGAAGACAGTGATGCAGAGGTCAGTCGGGCAGTAAAGAGGTCATTCATCAGCCTGACATGTGAGCATGACACCCCCCCCAACACACACACACACACACACACACACACACACACACACACACACACACACACACAGAGAGAGAGAGAGAGAGAGAGAGAGAGAGAGAGAGAGAGAGAGAGAGAGAGAAGAGCCAGCTGGTCAGTTTGCAATATCAGCATAGGAAGGCACTCAGGCCCTCACACAAAACCACAAAGGAGAAGACAGAGCTGCATCTCCATAGGGAAAAGCAGAGATTTCTGCCCAAATCTGAGAAAAGAGTTTTATTATCATTTTTTTAAATAATGAAGAAAGAATCCTACTTTCCTTTGATTTATGTTATTTTTAGCAATATGCCTTAGAATTGATGCCTGATACATTTGGCCATGTCCTTCTCCAGCCTGAATATTTCTGATAGTTCCTGGTTGTTTATGGTAGGAAAAGAGGGCACAGATGCCTTCCTGATCTAACCCACCCCAACTGTGCACCTTCATTCTCTTCTTGTGTGCCTCAGGTCAACGTAGAGACTCCTGGCTGCCAGGGAATATGCTGCTGTCTTGTCCTGTCCTGTCAATGTTGTCCCCAATACCTGATTGCTTAAACAAACTTCACCCATCCTCTAGAGCTTCTCTCAAAACCCTGACTCCCCTGTGAGGTCTGCCTTCAACTGGGCTCCCTCTCCTACAATCCACTGCACCTGAACACCCTCCCCATCAAGCTACTTATCTCTCATGGGAAACAGAAACTTGAAAGGTGTAGTTTCATCTGTCACTAGCACCTAACAGAAGTGGTCCAAATGTATGCTGGCTATTCATAAGCATTCAGTAAAATTTTGAGGCTGGAGAGATGGCTCAGTGGTTAAGAGCACTGGCTGTTCATCCAAAGGACCCAGGTTCAATTCCTAGCACCTATTAATATTCTGACCCATCCCTTGAAATTCCACTCCCTTGGCACCGCCTTGCATCCTGACGTAAAAGCCTCATTTTAAGGAAAAACTCTGTCCCTTCCCCCTCCTCTCTTCTGCTGTCTTCCTTCCTGCCATGAGGTGCGCGCACCTCTCTCTCTCTCTCTCTCTCTCTCTCTCTCTCTCTCTCTCTCTCTCTCTCTCTCCTTTCTGTCTTTTTTATCTCCTATTATAATAAACCATTTCCACACGAATGCAGCCCTGGGTGTGAATGACTTTCCATGAGCTGCTGTCTCTGTTGCATCTGCCCAGCATGTTTCCCTGCACGTGCACCCTGCACTCTCAGGGGTCCCCCTGTAACATATCATAACAGCACCCACACGCCAGCTCACAACTATCTGTAACTCCAGTGCTAGGGAATCCAACACCCTCACACAGACATATTTGTAGATAAAACACAAATGCATGTAAATAAAAATAGTAACTCATCAAAAATTTTTACATGCATAACAACACACACCACCACCCCTGCTGCTGCCACCACCACGACCAACACTTGTAGACTATAGGGTTGTAGTTCTAGTTTGGTCCCTTGCCACAGTTTCTTAACATGACCACAGTAAATGCAATAAAATGAGTGACCTTTAGTCCAGAATTGAGTTTTAAAACTCAGAAATGGCTTTAAGTACTTACAGACCTCATTCATAGTCACATCAGCTTTTCATTCAGGCAGGAATACATGTAGATACATGTAGGCACAAGAGAATGCAGAAGATAACAGTAAGTGGGTGTAGATAGAGAGGGGCACCCACCACGTCCTTGCCAGCTCCCTGCTCTGCCAGGTGGCTCTGTCTAAAGAAAGGCATTCTTCAGGTACTGGCATAAGAAGTGGAGCCTTTTGTAAGTAGCAAAGTCAGCAGAATAAGTCCTAGGTGAGTGCATGAAGGACTTCATGGTAGGTACAGGAAAAGGGAGGGAGAGTATTCATTACAATTTTTACTGAGATGTAACTTCCCAAAGTCTGGAGTAAAACTCACAGAGAGGAGAAGGATATCCAAATGTCAAGTGTTCTGTGGTTCTGAACAGTTTGTATAGTCTGTATTGAACTGAAAAAGTTCATCTTCATTCACGAAAATAACTGCTTGATTTACAAATGCCAAGGACTCATTATTCAGGAGAGTTAGACAAGCATACAGTTCTGTGATTGCCTAAAACCAAACAAACACTCTTCCACTATGGGGAAACAGACACCTAGGAACCCAAGGTCATCTGTGAAATGTCCTGGATCAAGTAAGAGTAGTATCTTGATTATCACAGACCATGGGCCCTGTGGGTGAGGCTGGCATTACAGATGACCAGAAAATCTGGTCACCAGGTAAAAAAAAAAATTGTTTCGGTGGGAATAGGGGGTGAGCTGGGGGGAAGGTGAGGGGAGCCGGAGGGGGGAGAACAAGGGAATCCGTGGCTGATATGTAGAACTGAATTGTACTGCAAAATAAAAAAAAATGCAGAATAAACTAGGAATGGAATATTTCTCAAAAAAAATTTAAAATTGCCCTTATGTCTCCTACATGAGTGAATATTTGTCAGATACACTGAAGCCACTTTCTCCATTTCTAGCGAACAAAACCAAGGGCACAGGATCAACTGGCCTCTGGTGTGTGTATGTCTGACCTGCTATTTAAAATAGTAAATTATTTCAAGATGGAGCAACTGTATTCTAAGTGTTCTGCATCTCATCACACAGAGAAAGTTTCTCTAACTTAGTAAATACAAGGCATGGAAGCACGCAGATGAAGGATTTGAACAGGTGGAAAGGCTGGAACTCTGAAGTAACCTTCATATAATGAGATCCAACAGAGATGACACCCTCCTTAACATGAACAATGACACAGTAGAAAGAATGTGGCTCCAGTTTCCAACCCAATATTTCATCTCCTTTGAGCCCCAATCTCTTGTGATGCAGATACCATTATAATCCTGTGATAATATTATCAAATAGGGTAGACAGATTTACCCAAGGGGGCCTGTGTTGGCCCAGTGGAGAATAGTTTGCTCTACTTTCCTTTTAAGGGCAGATCCTTTGGTGGGGAGGGTGCCTGCAAACAGAACACACATTCCAATCTGTCTATCTGCTTCATGAAGGCAGTCCTCACACACAGACACTGTGGTTATAACCTGGCTAGTCCTCAAGTTCAGGATCAGGAAGCTCGTTGTTAGAGCACACCTAAGCTGTTAGCCTGACATTTACTCAGTTTTAAAGGTTAAAATTTTAAATAAACAAGTAGCTGCCACAATGTAAGATGGGAGCAGTGTTAGTGAGAAAGAAGCCATACTACAGCAGTATCAGTTAGACAAGTGGTGTGCTTGACACAGCTGTGAGCCAGTGCAGTGGCTCATGCCTGCTATCGAAGCATTTGAAAGGCTGAGAGTCAGGACTACTGGAATTTGAGGCCAGCCAGGGCTACAGAGTGAGATCCTATCAAACAACCAAAAAACAAAATAAACTAACAAAAAACTTGAGATGATCATGAGTTCAAGATCAGCCTGGGCTACATGAAATCCTATCTCAAAAACAAACAAACAAACAAACAAACAAAACCAACCTTGATAAAATGCAAACCTGAAAACATGGGCTCAGCTATCCCAGCCATGTAACTAAAGTTATATTATATTCCATGTTAAAGAAAGTCAAGACAGAAACTAAAAACCAAGAGACAGATGTACCCATCCAAGTGCTAGGCTGTGGCTTCTCCTGACGCTGTCATGTCACCTCTACCCTTCATGCCCACATTCCATTTGTGCAGCCACCAGCATTTGTGGTGATAGATCTAGGCAGTGCTTCTTCACCCCAGTCACACATGAGATGCTCTTTTTTGCATGTTGTGAGGTTGGAGCCATGCTCCTGGCAGAGCTAAGATTGGGTCCCTAGGCTTATATCTGGAACCCAAACTTGAGGAAAGTTGGAGAGAGAGAAGGTCCTCTAGAGTTGGGTGACCAGAGAGCTAGATGTCTGATTATCTGCCATAAGGGTAACCAACAAAGGTTTAGAGGCATGTAGCTGCTTCCCTACAATCTGTGTAGGAGAAAAGTGTCTGTTTTCCTTTGGCTCTTAGGACACAGGGTCTTGCTGTTGCCTAGGCTGACCTCAAACTTGATACTGCCTCAGTTCCCTCCAGTGTCAGGAGTACATGCAGGTGCCATTATACCTGGTGAGAAAGTTCTTTTCTTTTCTTTCTATTGGTGTCACATGGTAGAAACTATAGGTGATTGGATTTCAGCTTGATCCATATATGTTCAACACACACACACACACACACACGTATTCAGTATGAATGTATGTATGTATGTATGTATGTATGTATGTTTGCATAGGTGGGTAGGAGTCATGGGCACCTTTATTTCAGCAACTCCAACCTCTTCCCACATATCTTGAATAAGTCTGGTTGCTTCAATGTTATAATACTTTTGGACCTCTGAGAACTTCTCCAGGATTTAGTTGACTTTGATCTCATCAAATCCTAAACAATTCAAATTCAAATTTCTTAACTCTCTCTCTCTCTCTCTCTCTCTCTCTCTCTCTCTCTCTCTCTCTCTCTCTCTCTCTCTCTCACCTTCCCTAGAAAAAGGCAGAATTCCTAGGTGGCACTTGTGGATAGGGGCTATGCAGCACTATGGAAAATGGCCTGGACCAGGCTAATGAGCAGTAGTTAGTTAGGATCTGGGCAGCCTTTAAGCTGCCTGCCTCAGTTAGCAAAGGCCCTGTCCCTACTGGAGAACTTTCTTAGAAGCTCATCATTCAGAGACACGAGGTGGGGTTGAGAGAACCAGAAATTCAGCACTGAATTCTGCAAGTATTAACAGAAAGAAGCCTCACTGGGTAGAAATTCTGTAAGAGCACAGGCACTGGACACAGGTAATCAGGCAGAGTGACCTCTAGGGTTCCATGTAATTATGATTCTGGGTGTCTTTGATTCCAGAGGGTCTCAATGGTTACTAATAGGCTAATTACCAAATTTGTAAAGCGAAGGGAGAGACTTGTTTAACTCAGGAAAACAAATCCACAATAAATCTTACCAAATGGATAAACATGATGGGCTAGGCCATAGGAAGAAACCAAGAAAACAGAAATGCCTGTTGCCTCCACAGCACTGTCCAGTTCATTATAAAAATTCAAAATGGAGAGGTAAAGGAGATTCCAGTCAACAGCTGGGCTGTGGAGGTTCCCCAGGAGGCTATGTGCTGATTTAAGAGGCTGGCACTTGGGAGGAGACTGAGTTAATTATCCCCATACTTTCTTGGATGAAGGGAATGGTGTTCTGTATATCTAAGTCAGATACTTGGAGCTAACTCTGTCCCTTGACAGTCATATGAAAATATATAGTGTTGTCCTTTGGGGCATTATAAGCTACAGTCACATTAAAAAATGGTATCCCCATCTTTATAGTTACAGCATAGTAATAAGCCTTTATTTCTAAAGCATTTTAATAAGATCCAACTCTAAACACATGGTTTAACATAGCATTTTTATGACACAGAAAAAGAGAAGAAATTTTAGTGGCTATTTCTTGTTTCATGATGTTCTTTCTCGAATATGGAATTTTCCCCACAGAAAGAGGTAGGGCTTCCTAAAAAGAGGAAGGGCTACCACTGGAAAATGGCAGGGAACAACTACTGCTACTACAACACAGAGGGCTATCAGAGTGGAGGGAGAAAGGGTATAAGTAACAGTGTCTCAGGAGGGCAGATGGGATTTCATCTGGAAAATAAAATCTTTCAGACAGTAAGGACCACCCTCACAGCATTTTCCGGATGTCCTTCCAAGTCAATCTTATTTTGATCAAGTCAGTCTGAGTGAGCTGGAGATAGGGGTATAGGAGAGAAGAATTAACAAGAAACCAGACGGGAAAAAGTCAGGATTTCGCCCTTGAGGAATGCAACTCACGTGAAAGTGTGCGATCACAAGCACTGGGCAGTACATGCCTTCCTGAGGCTGTCTCCCCCAGCCCAGCGTTGTCGACCTTCCTAATGCTGCGACCCTTTAACCCCAGTTCTTCGTGTTGTGCTGACCCCCAACCATAACATTATTTTGATTGCTACTTTATACCTGCAATTTTGCTACTGTTGTGAATTGTAATGTAAATATTTGTGTTTTCCAATAGTCTTAGGAGACCCTGAGGAAGGGCTGTTCAACCCC
This sequence comes from Peromyscus californicus insignis, assembly GCF_007827085.1. Lineage (NCBI taxonomy): Eukaryota > Metazoa > Chordata > Mammalia > Rodentia > Cricetidae > Peromyscus > Peromyscus californicus. Next base: position 493,313 of record NW_026294469.1, on the reverse strand, counting down.
AAAGGGGTTGCGATCTACAGATTGAGAACCACTGCTCTAGGCGAACTAGGTCCAAGGTGTGTACCATTATTGAGGGCTAAACATGCCAGTCACCTAAATAAATACAGGTATAAGGGTATGACCAGAAGACTAAGATACAGTCACTGCCATCTTGGAAGCCAAAATGGGATTGGTACACAGTCTAACTACTTACAGGCTGGCTGTAGACCAGCACCATCTGTAGTCACTAGACTCTGGTTAGATGCTCAAACTCAGGTCCCTCCCTAGACCTGCCGTTAATGGATCTCTACTTCAGCCAGACCCACCTCTGAACGCTGAAAAGTCAAGAGGATAAGAGGCCTTCAAGTCTCTCTAACCTCTCATTTTTCAAATACAAAGTTGAGGCTTGGAGAAGTCATACATTGATTTCTTTTTTTTTTTCTTTTTTTCCGAGACAGGGTTTCTCTGTGTAGTTTTGGTGTCTGTCCTGGATTTTGCTCTGTAGACCAGGCTGGCCTTGAACTCATAGTGATCCGCCTGGCTCTGCCTCCCAAGTGCTGGGATTAAAGGTGTGCGCCACCACCGCCCGGCTACATTGATTTCTTAACAGCCACATCTGGAGCAGACATTTCATGTCATAGAAAAACAACAGATGTGGAAACCAAGGAGATTAAATTTGGATACTCCCTCCATTTCTTCAGGTGTGGAAATAAGGATGCTTATATTTCCCCAACAGTGTAATTGTGCCATTTCAACATGTATGTAAAGTGCCAGAAGTGCCCCCCAAATTTAATCTCCCACATTTTTATACATTCCACACAGTAACTTCTAGGTGCATATATGTGGTGGTATTGTGTTCCCCAAAATATTGTGCACCCTAATAAACTTATCTGGGGTCAAAGAACAGAACAGCCACTAGATACAGAAGCTAGAAAATGGTGGCACTCACACCTTTAATCCTAGCATTCGAGGCAGAAATCCCTCTGGATCTCTGTGAGTTCAAGGCCACATTGGAAACAGCCAGGTATGGTGACACACGCCTTTAATCCCAAGAAGTGAGTCTTTAATTCCAGAGAGTGATGGCAGAAAGAAGAAAGATATATAAGGTGTGAAGACCAGATACTAGAAGCATTTGGCTGGTTAAGCTTTTAGGCTTTGAGCAGCACAGTTCAGCTGAGATCCATTGGAAGGAGGACACAGAAGCTTCCAGTCTCAGGAAACAGGATCAACTGAGGAATTGGCAAGGTGAGGAAGCTGTGGCTTGTTCTGCTTCTCTGGTCTTCCAGCATTCACCCCAATAACTGGCCTTGGGTTTGGTTTTATTAATAAGACTCTTTAAGATTCATACTACAGCATATAGATTCCAGAGGGGCCAGGTATATACCTTATGGAGCCGGAAGAGTTCTATACACAGTGAGGTAGTTAGCTGGGGAGAGCAGGCATAACCATATCCACGGAAGGGCAGGATACCACACAGCTGCCCACATTCTCCAGGATTGTCTATGCTTTTATGGGTCCCTGGGTGTTTCCAGTCCTGTTTGCTCACACAGTGAGCAGGTTAACTGGTAGAGTTGCCAGCCTAGCTGCCCTTTACTGCCAATAAATTTCAGCCCCTTAAGAATAGTGGCCTTGCCGGGCGGTGGTGGCGCACGCCTTTAATCCCAGCACTCGGGAGGCAGAGCCAGGTGGATCTCTGTGAGTTCGAGGCCAGCCTGGGCTACCGAGTGAGTTCCAGGAAAAGGCGCAAAGCTACACAGAGAAACCCTGTCTCGAAAAACCAAAAAAAAAAAAAAAAAAAAAAAAGAATAGTGGCCTTAATTATTTGTTATTTCTTTTTCCAAAGGGGCTAAAGCATGAGCTGCTTTTCAAAACATGTCTCTTGCATCAGGGAGGAACTAAATTCATTGAGGCATTCATCACACAGCAGTAACTAAAGGACTGGCTCACCAAAGGAGCACGTTCAGCTGAGACTGCTGCTTTTCTTTGTTCAGTCACCGTTCTATTCCTCTCCTTCCTCTCCTCCCAAATCCATCTTAGTGGCAAAGATTCTAGTTTTCTTAAAAAAGGTAATTATCTTCTTGTAGGCTAAGTCTCACAATTAACCTTCTACTGGTAAAATACTGTGATTTTCCCCAGGCTTCAATGCTGTGGACAGTGTAGCCCTTTAGTGACTTCTTCCTTCGCAGTTTTGAGAACCAACCAATCTTTCACATGCTGTTGGCTGATATAAAACCATATATGGCTCTTATTTTCACACTATTAAAAACATTATGTTGCAAGAAAATTCAGATACTTTGTTAATAGAGTTGAGACTCTGTCAAAAAAATTTTGATAAATATAATCTCTGAAACCCTAAGTGTAACTTGAACCATCCTGCTAGTTTTATCAGACTGGCTTTCCTTACTGCTGACAAAACCAATACCACTTAAAGCAGACTCCTTTGTATGACATTTTTGGTTTGCTTCTTATTGAAAAAAAGTTTATATAATATATTCTGATCATGCTTTCACCTCCCCCAGTTCTTTCCAGATCCTCCCCACATCCCTACCTACCCAACTTTACACTCTTTTCTCTTTCTCTCTCTTTAAAAAACAAAAACAAGAAACATACACATTATGCTTCAATAATACCAATAAAGAAAAAAATACCCAAACAAAGCAAAATGAGACAAAAAGTCTATAAAAATATCATTGAGTTCATTTTGTGTTGGACAATTGCTTCTGTCTGTTTTTGAGGCAACTTCACTATGCAACTTAGGCTAGTTTTAAAGTCACAATCCTTCCACATCAGCCTCCTAAGTGCTAGGATTACAAGTGTTGTGTATCACCATTGGCTTCTGGCTTTACTTCTGATGCTACCAAGATAGATTCAGTTCAGCCAATAATTGTCTCAGAAATGGTAACACAGAGCTCTTGCTGCAGAAATGACTAGATGCCAGCTGGTGGTGTGTCAACTAATGAATGTGACACTTAAGGAAGCCTTTACCCCAAAATTGTCACATCAAGAGGGACACACACACAGAAAGAGTAACAATGTTAAATTCTCACCTACTATCTCTCCATTTCAGGGCAAGGAACAGCGGGCAGAGCACATGTCTGTCCTCCCCCAGCGTGTCAGCTTAGTTACATTTTCAACAAGGGAAAGAGTTTATCTGTGTGGTCCTGTGTCCATCTGTTCTTCACTTCCTGTACTAATTCTCCTGTTCTGAGAGGGCTCATGTTCCTGCCAGCCAACTAAAGCACTCCACATTATACTCATGTTTGAAATAGCTCTTGGTCCAACTCACCTCTTTAAACAACACTCCCACCCACAGTACCTAAGCCAGGAGAGGAAGTGAAACAATCTGGTTGCACTATTCACAATTCAGCTTGAAGGTGTGACCACTCACTGCAAGTCTCCCAGAGGACTGGAAGATGAGCTCCTGAGTACCGTGGGTGCGATAATGATAAACTTTCAGCCAGTATAACTTTGCAAAAGAAGTTATTTCAGGCAGGATCAGAAAAGAATGTGTGATTTTCAGGCAGAATTAGAGGAAAAAGCAGATGACAGTACAGAGTCAGCCCCATATCTGCGAGATTTGTATCCAATGAGTCAATCAATTGCAGACTGAAAAATATTTGAAAAAAAAAAAGCACCTGTCCTGAACATATCCAGACTTTCTCTGTCATTATTCGCTACACAATATTCAGATTGTTTATATTGCAGTAGGTATTATAAGCACTTTAGAGATAATTTGAATCATACATGGGATGTGTGTAGATTTTATGCAAAGGTTTTGTTATTCTATATAAGGGACTTAAACAGTCAGATTTGGGACCCTGTGAGGGGTCTTGAAAACAATCTCTCATGGATATCAAAGGACAACCATGTAACATTCTCTCTCTCTCTCTCTCTCTCTCTCTCTCTCTCATTCACTCACTCACTCACTCACTCATGATACAGAATACTATGAAGAATTGTTAAAAGGGCTAGATATACAAAAATGGAAACTTCAGGTACTATAATAGCATCCTCCACTTACAAATCCAAAAATTGATGCCTAGTCTTCCATTAACTCAGAACAACTCCCCACCTCCTTTCCTCCCACCCCCCACCCCCTAAGAATCAGGCCCAGGCAGTGATAGCTACAGACTGAAAACCAAGGAGGAGGGCTGGATACTCAACTTCTGAAAAGGCCCCTGAATATGGGCCTTTCACTCACGGTCAAAGCATACTCCCAGATCCACTCACAAACGCCAATCCCGAAACCTCATCTACAGCTTTTGAATGACTGGACTTTGTTGTCATTTCTGTTCCAGTAGGGCCTCAAATAAGATCTTTCTGGGAATTTTTAATATTAAAAATCACATCAGAAATCATGCTAATTTTAAGAAATCACAAGTAAGCTGAGCAAAGCATTAAACAAACACACTGTTGGGTTATTTCCAGGAACTTATGTCCTCATTGGAAGCTCTCTGCCTGCTGCCCATGGTTGCTTTACTCTGGCACAACATGGGCCTGGACCTCTCCTCCTCCTCTGAAAAGGAAGCACAATGCTCAACCTGAATTAAATCTTTCAAAGCAGAAACTAATCTTTGGGACTCAGATTATTTCTTTTAATGATGTTCCATTAACCGTTTCAATGCACAGTGATCATTTGGCAAATGAGTAATAGTAGAAGTGACTTCTGTGGTGACTGCCCTGTTTTTTTTTCTTTTTCTGTTATTTTCTTATATCGCTTTCCAATTTTTTTCTTTTATTCTCTCATACATTGTATCTCCACATTTCCCCTTTCTCCAGTCCTCCCAGTCCCTCCCCGTCCCAGATCCACTCCTCCTCTGTTTCCCTTAAAAATAAAAATAAAAATAAAAAGCAGAGCAGGCCTCCCAGTGATGTCCACCAAACATGACCTATCAAGTTACAGTAAGACTTGGTATATCTCATATCAAGACTGGATGAGGCAACCCAGTAGGAGGAAAGGGTCCCAAGTGTAGGCAAAAGAGTCAGAGACAAACCCTATGGAATCCCACAAGAACATCAAGCTATACAACCATAGATATATGCAGAGGACCTAGCTCAGATGAGTCTGAGGTTTGTGGTTCATGTTTGTAGCTCCAGTCTCTGTGAGCCATGTTCTCCTAGTTCTTCTCCTTTACCCCTCTGGCCTCTACATCCCTTCTTTCCTTCTTTGGCATGGTTCCTCTGGCTTTGCCTAATGTTTGGCTGTATTTGCTCCCATCAGTTCCTGGATGATGTTCCTCTGATGACACTTGGACTGCCCTGTTATGGTGATATTTTACTTGTGTTCTAACAAATAAAACTTATCTGGGGATCAGAGGACAGAGCCAGCCACTAGATTAGACATAGAGGCCAGACAGTGGTGGCACACATGCCTTTAATCCTATCCCTCTGGAGGCAGAGATCCATCTGGATCTCTGTGAGTTCAAGGACACAATGGGAACAGAGCCAGGCATGGTGGCACACACCTTTAATACCAGCACTTAAGATCTCTTGTCTTTGCTTGGGAAGGACACATGCCTTTAATCCCAGGAAGTGATGGTAGGAAGCAGAAAGGTATATAACGCATGAGGACCAGGAACTAGAGGCTTTTAGCAGTAGTTCAATTGAGACTCTCAGGGGTAAGGACTCAGAGGCTTTCAGTCTGAGGAAACAAGAGCAGCTGAGGAGTTGGCAAGGTGAGGTTGGCTGTGGCTTGTTCTGTTTCTCTGATCTTTCAGTTTTCACACTAATATCTGGCTCTGGGTTTGGTTTTTTTTTTTAATTAATAAGACCTTTTAAAATTCATGTTATACCCTGTCTTCTAATGTTCTTCTCACAGATATAGTAACAGGTCACAGAAGGCACTGGGACACACTGGTGGGATAACAAATGGCTATCTGTCAGGAAGTACACAGCTGTGGGCAGCTGTGTGTACAGTGGGAATAGCTCTGCTCATTTTACTTTGACTTTGTTTTAAAGACACGGTCTTATTTACTATAAGCTGCCCCATCTTCCCAAGTAGTTGGACTACTTTTTTTTTTTTTTTTTTAGTTTTTTTAGAAAACAAAACAAAACACAGCAGTCATTTATTCTTAAGTTTGTACTTTACAAAACCCCAAGGAAGAAGTCCTTGCGGGAAAGGTGTCAAGGAGATTGTAAGAAGGAAAGGGGACAGCCAGGAACAAGCCCGCTCAGCTGAGGCACGAGGCAGATGCTAGGTCCAGGCTAGCGCGGTAAGGCCTTGCATGCTGGCTGCACACAGCTCAGCTGAGTGGCCTGAGAGTACTTCAGCCCTGAGACTGTTGCCATTTGATGGGCATCCCCCGGCCAAGGCTTCCAAGAAAGTGGGTTTCTGCCAGGCCAGGGAGGTGGCCAGCAGCAGGTGAGGCTAGCCATCTAGGAGCTTCAGGATGCTCTCCCGTTCCTTCAGGGTCTTCCAGGCCTGGTCCTTTTCCTTCTTCGTGGGGGTGCGCTTCTTCTGCCGGACAGCCATGATCTTGCGAAAGGCATCCATGACCTCATTGTCTGCCATGCGGACCCGCTGCCTTAGCTCCTGCCGGCTCACCTCCTCCTTTGCCAACCTCAGCAGGTCATGCTTCTTGGTGCGGTTATGTGCACTGAGTGCCTTCAGCTCAGCCTGCCGTTTGCGCAGCTCAGCGAGGACCTCATCCTCTGAGTCCTCAGCAGGCCGGTCCTCAGACTCCAGGAGGCCCTGGGCAATCAGCTCCTCCTTGATGCGGCTCTCCAGGGACTAGGTATGTGGCACACTGAAGGGCTTGTTCTGGTTTCGGGGAGAGGTGCTTGCTCCATCAGCCCCTGATTCTTTCCCAGACATGTCAGGAATAGGAGAGTCCTCCATAGGGGAAATAATATTTTCCTCCACCAGGGCCTGCAGCAAGCACTGTGTCAAGGTGCCAAAGGGACACCCGTCTTCTGGCTGCTCGTGCTGGGCCTCGGACTTCTTCAGGAGGGTGTCTACATCTTTTGTGTCCAGTTCAGTCAGCGGTCCCATGAGGCCTTTCTTCTTGTCAGCCACAGCTGCTGCCCGAGCCCCATCCTGCTCCTCCAGCAAATCTTCCTGGGCCCAGCGCTGGGAGTAGTGTTTCCCCAGTGGGGGAATCTTATAATGCTCAGCTTCATCTTCGGGGGGCTTCAGGAGCTCCTCTAGTGTTCGTTCCTCCTCACTGGTGATGTCGGCACAGTGGGGCTCCACAGAGGCCCAGAACCTGTTGGGAGCATCATTCTTGGGGATCCGAGGCACGTCAATTGGGTCATCAGTGAATTCATATTCCTGGATCTTGGGCTGAACGTTTTTGGATTTGGGTCGTCCTGGGCCAGGGCCGGGCCCATGTCCTGCCTTCCCTTCCAGTTTCTGCTTCTTGGGCTCCCCATGTTTTGGGGGAGCACCAAGCTCATGGTCTCGACCCAGCTTCAGGAACCGTCGGTCACCCTTCTTATCCTGCCAGTCAGTAAGGATTTGGGTTTCAGCTTCCAGTACACGCAGTCGCCGGCTTGCAGAGGACAGCAGGGTCTCCAGCTCTAGTTGCAGGGTGTCCAGCTCCTCAATACCAATGCCATCTTCCTCCGAGCGGGCCAGCACTGCTGTGTACCGGGGACAGACCTCCAGGTGGCCCACAGACTTGAAATCATGGAATTGCAATGGGCAGTCCTTCAGCTCACTCATGGCCCAGGAGATGGGACCCTGTAAAACTCCCTGGAATGTTCTGAGGATTAAGAGGTGATGCTCGTCAAATGCCCAGTTCAGTGCCTGGCACAGAAGTGGGCGCTGGACTACTTCTTTATTGAAGATGCAATATGCATATTTAAAAGATTTATTTATATTTAAGAGTGCTTGCCTGTACATAATTATGTGTACCATATGTGCATGCTATTCGTGGAGGTCAGAAGAGGACATTAGATCCCCTGGAACTAGAGTTATAGATGGTTATGAGCTGCCATATGGGTGCTGGGAACTGAATGCAGGTCCTCTGGAAGAGCAACAAGTGCTTTTAAGAGTGGAGCCATCTCTCCAGCCCACAATATGTTTTCTTGCCAGGAATGTCTACTGTACAAAGACTTTGGATCCCTTTCCAAGATATAAATTAGGGGTGGGATGTACCATACTGAGTACCAGCTGCTCCCCAGTGACATGTACTCTGTTGACTAGAAGAAGCAGCCTATCTTTGGGGACATTTACAATTTAGCATACTGTGAAGTCAGAGGCAAGAATGCCTGTGTTTAACCTCTATCTTTGTACTGTCCCATGAATTTCCCAACTGGCCAAAGAAACTAGACACAGGTTTTAGACCTTTCCAAGTTTAATGAAAATGTAGGCACTCGGAGACGGTCAGGTTTATTATCGCAAAGTTCAATCTTATCCTTGAGTTTATATTGAGTTAAGTCCTTTGGGGGAAGATTCTGCAACTGTGTATCAACAGGTAGGATCATTTACAGTTTCTACAATATGAGTGAAGGTAACTTTGTATCATTAGGAGACCACATACACGGACATATATGGAAACAAACTTGCTACACCTGACAAAAGGAAGGTGTGAAGAACAAAGCTAAGTGCCATCTCTGGCCAGAACACATTTGGAGCCTTTCATGGGGTCTAGGAACCAGAATGTACTCGACTTCCCATGAGCACAGCACTGCTGGAGCATTGCTGCCTATGGTGTAGATATTTCTTGTAATTCAGCTACAGGGATCTTTCCCTACCTACAATGCTCAGAATTTTTCAACAGCCTAGCAGCTGCTGAGCATGTTTATAAAGACTTTCCAAAAATCACTGTCTTTGTATTGGGTTGTACTACAATCAAAATGTGACGATCCTGGTTTTCAAACATCTATGACAATTAGCTCAAGCTACAGTTTTTCATCTGCATGACATACTGGCATGCCAGTGAGACAGTTCAGAGGTTAGGAATGCTTGCTGCACAAGCCCGACTACCAGAATTCAATTCCCAGAATCCACAGTGGAAGGAACTAACACTCAAAAGTTGTCCTCAGACCTATACATACAACCACACACCCCTGCCCAAGTGCATATTTGTGTATGACAGGCAGGCAGGCAGGCACGCGTGAACGCATGCATGCATGCACACACACCCCGGATAAAAGTGACCAGAATGTAGTTTATAAACTGCACTATAATATAATCTGATATGATATATAGGACATGTTATTTGTGCCTGGACAAATGTACTTTATCTTTTCAGTGACTGCCATAGCTTTTGAATCAAAACAAAGCAAAACACTGTAACACATACACACATCAGCTTCATGCATCTAAGTTCCTGCTCATACAATGCTTTAGCTCATAGAAAAAGGGCCAAATTTCAAAGTATAATCAGCCCACTGCTTTCCTTTTAAAAAATCTGAGGGGTTTTTGTATGCCCACCTTCTGTTGAGAGTTCACAGTCAGATGCATACTGCCAGGTCAGTTTTCAGTAACAGCTGGGCCTTGATGCCAGGCCAGTCTGTACTCAGCCTGTGGGTTACATTGCTAGTTCAACTTGATCAATTACTTCCCTTCCAAGGTTAAACATCTTTGGAAAATATACTTTGTTACATAACCCAAGGTTCCCTTTATTCCTGAGATCTCTGCCAATGAAAAGAGGGCTTAAGTTCAGTTCCTGCTAATACATTTAAGGGTCCTGTTGTGAGGAGCAATATTCAGGAACCACTGCCTGAGATATGGGAAGGACACCTTTTCCTCTTCTACCCTCAGTCATATCCCACATCAAGCCAAACCAGTCCAAGAGGCAGGCGTGGGCTGAACTGCTCTGGCTTGAGCAGAGATGTTTTTACTGAATTACACTCTGGCAGAGTGCCATTGACTTGCGCTGAGGGATATTACAAGGAACAGTCCTATAAAAATTGCTAGTGTGGGGATACTGTTGAAGACATTTCCACTGTATCCCACATGGAGACTGATGAAAACCAGGAGAAATCTCCCTTGACTCTTCCTTCTAGAAGAAGCCAGCCTCCCTGGAGCAATTGGCTTTCATCAAAGAGGTGCAGTGAACTTCCTATTACCCTTTTGGTTTTGGTGTCCGGGAAGCTCAGGACCTAAGTTTCCTTTCATTTCTAACAACTGAATGTATACCATATATGAATAGCCATTCACGGTTTTACATATGTTTCATCTCTCTGTTTCCTATACTTCAAATGTCTTTTTAAATTGCCATTAGGTATATGACACACAAATTTCTTCATGTAGTGTGTATTTCTATAAATGCCCTGGGATCTTTTGAAAACTTATTTAATTGTTGAGCTTGCAGAATGCTCTTGCAGATCCTTCAGTCTACTTTTCCAGCCCTGTCTTTGCCACTGTGTCTCATGGATCTGTGATCCCATCACAGTGACCCTCACAATTCCTAGACTAAATCAAAAGGATGCATCAAGTACTTTCATGTTGTTCTGTGTCTGTCCATGAAATGTTCTCTCCCTGCAATACTGGTTACCTGCCTTTTAGCCAAGGAAAATCATAGCAGGATTCAGAGCCTGAGTCTATGTCTTACTTTGTATCTGTACTACTGATGTAATGTCACACTTACTATATGCTACAGACTACATGCACACCTGTGCCTCAGTCTATAGACGATATGTACACCTGTGTCCCAGTCTATATGCTACATGTCCTAGTCTACAGACTACGTGCATACCTATGTTCTGTTATATGGACTATATGCACACCTGTGTCCTAATCTATATGCTGTATGTACACCTATGTCCTCTTCTATAGACTATATGAACTCCTCTATCCCAATCTATACATTATATGCATACCTGTGTCCTAGTCTATGGACTATATGTATGCCTATGTCTTCTTCTATAGACTACTGCACACCTGTGTCCTGTTCTATAGATTATATGCACACCTGTGTCCTATATTTTATAGACTATATCCATGCATGTGTTCCAGTCTGTAGACTATATGCATGACTGTGTCTTGTTCTATGGTCTACATGTGCACCTGTGTCTTAAATTTTATAGACTATATCTATGCCTGTGTCCCAGTCCATACATTATATGCACACCTGTAGCATGAATCTTAAATTGTCTTATTAAGAAAACAAACCTGAAGCCAGGTATTGGGGTGACTGCTGGAAGATCAGAGAAGCAGAACAAGCACAGCCACCTCACCTTGCCAATTCCTCAGGTGTTCCTGTTTCCTCAGACTGGAAGCTTCTGTGTCCTCATCCAAATGAATCTCAGCTGAACTGTGCTGCTCAAAAGCCTAAAAGCTTAACCAGCCTAGTTCCTAGTTTTCACGCCTTATATACCTTTCTGCCATCACTTCCTGGGATTAAAGGCTCAGTTCCTGGGAGTCACCATGCCTGGCTGTTTCCAATGTGGCTTTGAACTCACAGAGATCCAGATGGATCTCTGCCTCTGGAATGCTAGGATTAAAGGTGTGAGTGCCACCATTTTCTGGCCTCTATGTCTAGTGGCTGTTCTGTTCTCTGACCCCATAAAAATTTATTAGGGTGCACGATATATTTTGGGAAACACAATATCACCACACACACCTGTGTCCTATTCTATAGAGTACATGCATACATATGTCCTTCCTAGATAATGAACTCCTTTTAGGAAATACCAATTATATTTACTTTTTAGGTCCTCAGTTCCAGGTCCATGGTAAGTACTCTTAAATAAGTGTCTTTAAATTAACAAGTAGATACTCATGTACCAGCACCAACATGAGGGGCCCTTAGAATGGCATCTTTAATGCAATAACAAAATGCATGCCAGTATCACACAAGCTTTGTGACAAGGGCTATTGTTACCAGTTTAATGTGCTCAAGTGGAGAGGCTGGCTGAACCATGGCCAAATTACTACTTCTGTAGAAATGATTCTAATCCTCAAATTGTCTTTGAGAGATAGGAATCCCAGGCCACTTGAATGAAAGAATGAATAAATGGACATATGGATGAATAAACCAATTCCCTTATGATATTGCACACTTGACCAAATTCTAGCTGTTTGCTCACCAATGCCAAGACCAGAACAACAATCAAATAAAGCCAGAACTATAAACACATTTTCATGATTCCACAGGGCAGAGAGGAGAGGAACTCAGAAAGGGATGATGTAACCTGGTCCTGAGGACATGGAGGGTGTTCAAAGGGAAATTAATACTAGATGCCAATTAGTCAATTGATTTTCCAGACGCTGGGAGGGGAAATGATGCTACCACAGCCTCCCTTGCTCTTTCAGTGCCAGAAAAGATCTAAAATCAGGACTGGGAAGATGGCTCAGTCAGTAAAGTGTTGCTGAGGACCTGAGTTCAATTCCCAGTACTCATCTAAAAAGTTGCTCATCTAATGTGGTTAGTCTATGCTTGAAAGCCCAATGCTAAGGAGACAGAGATGGGCAGATCCCTGGGGCTCACTTGGCTGGCCAGCTTGGCCTAAATGTTATTTCCAAGGTTCCAATGAAAGATGTGGTCCTTAAAAGCAAAATGCAGGCCTTGGGTCAGCACAGGCCTCCAAGGACATGCACTTCCTGCCACAAACCTTTGTGCTCACCCTGGCAGAGGTGAATGGAGCCAGAGCCCTTCCAAATGGTTTGCCATGGTAGATCAGCTGTTATTGCTGCTGCACATGGCCCTGGCAAGGCACCAGTTCCCACACATTGAGAATAGCCAGCTCACAGAACATTTTTACTGATGGTGTGTGAGATGGCAAGCCTGCAGCATCAGGTATGACCACGGAGGTGCTAACACCTTTTCTTAAAATTGTGAACAGTGAGAGTTCCAGGCTCTCTGGGTTTATTGTGCAGAAGGATTCCTATATGCTGCGAATGGGAATTGATTCTCCAAGGATGTCATGAAAATAGAATTCCCAATTAGCCTCTTCACTGGGAGTCTGAGAAGCAGCTTGTGCTATGAAAGCAGACCGCTAGCCCCATCCTAGCCTGATTACAGGACTTTTCTTGATGAGATGAAGCAATGCTTAGCCTGGTATGAAGACACAGATAATGACAAAAGGGTAATTTTAGACCTAGAGCAGCTTCCTCCTAGAGGGGAGGGCCCCGCACAGCCTACTCCCCACCCAGCCCCACTCCTGGTGCTGTTGTACTGCCCCTGGCATCACCATCCTCTTCCCTGACTGGGTGTTCTCTCCTTAGTTCCCCATAGTTCTTCTCTTTGCTCCAGTGCTTCATTTACACAATGCAGGGTTCTGGGTTTTGTCCACAACTGTGGCAAATCCCAGCAACCCTCTCATGCTAATGTAAACTGTATTTTGGCTCCAGCCATTGTCCAGGACAACTCTGTTAGAAGTGGTCAGAGCCCTGCATCCCTGTTGCTGCCATTCACTCCATCACCAGCCTCCATCCTTCAGAGCCCTTTCCACCACTGACCACACAGATTGATAGACCTTTTGGGATGAGACCAAGTCGGTGATGCCTGTGTTGGCTGAACCTCTTCAGACTGTGATTTGGACAGCACATCAACACCCAAAGGGGCCAGTCTTACAGCCTCGTTGGTTCTTTCAATACTCCCAGGGTTCTCCTGTCCTACTGGATTCCTGCAGGAGCCTGATGTGCCTGACAGCTAAAGTTTCTTTTCTTGTATGCATCAGTTTGCATATGTCATTTTTTCCCATTCAAAATTGCAGCAGTATCACTGATGTGTACCTTTTAATAAATAATACTAAAAAATAAATCAAGTAACAAATAAAATCAGGTGCTTTTGGCCCAGTTACCTGGAAAAAGCATTGGCATTCTTTTCACGAAACTTCAAGCACCTCAGAATTAGAAAGAAAGGAAAACAACAATAAAACCCAAGGTAGACCAGTCCTGAGGAATTAGGACTTCTGCACATATATGAATATACATGCATGTGTCTGCACAGGTGAGCGCGTGCGCACGCACACACACACACACACACACACACACACACACACACACACACACACAGAATCTAAAATATCTGCTGGACAATGTAACTGAACATGAAAATGGCATTGCAGTGTTTACAGGACATTGTATGAAAATGTCCTAGGAGAGCAACTGCAGAGGATGTTCATGTGGTTGGTGCAGCTCTCTACTCTGGGTTTTGATCATTTGTTTCTTGTGTTAGTGTTTGCTTTTCCTTAAAACATCACAGTAAAATAGGACTGTCACTGTTTCAGCAGGAAGGCAAAATCCAGGTCCTCCCGTTTCCAAATGGATGAGCTGTGGTCCAGTCAGACACCTTGCCTTGCCAAAGGCCACATAGTGAGTTGGCAGCAGAACTCATGTATGATCCCCAGCTATCTTTCTTTCCCCAGTGCCATGCCAAATGCATCAAGGTGGTCATCAAACAAAATCTACTACAAATAGAAGAATAAGCCAATCTACTTGTTTCCATGTTGATGCTACCAACTCAGATTTAAACAAACAAGCAAACAAATAAACAGCAAAACAAATAAACATGCCACATACTAAAGGCCTAACTAATTTCACAAAGGTCCAAGCAGTTGGGTAACTGGGACAGGAAGAAAGTCATCAGGCTTGCAAAGAGAATCTCCATCTTTAAGCATAGCATCTGGTATTTGCTCTGCCCAACCTGACGGGAGAGTATAACTCCCCTTTATCATGTGCCTAGAGGAAGGGGATGGAGTGAATGAAAGCCAAGTCTAGAACAACACAGAAGCAATCTTGGAGCCAGAACTCAGGTTCTGCTGAGGAAGAGCTATATATATTATTTAGCAACTGGCATGTGGTGTGCATCAGCAAACAGACATTCAGAGTTTTGTCTATGGCTGCTTAGTACTTGGATGGACAACACTCATATTTTTGTAGTTGACTGGGGAAGGCACAAAGCCCTCCAAACAGTTCACTAGTTGGGAGTGTCATAAGGAAGACAAGAGTGTCAGTGCCCTGAAGTTTTAGTTCTCAGACATTGGGCCCGAGCATTCTTTTCTTTAGGAAGTCAAGTATATCCATGGTCTCCAGACATGCACAACACAAGGAGACAGTGTACCAGGCTCAGTCACTGGAGAGCACTCAATGTTCTTGGGTTTATGATTGCCTTTTTAAACAATAAAACACAGATAATAATCCTTCCCAGAAAAATGTGAGGTTAAAAGTTTAATCTGAGTTCATGGCACATGCATTCCAAAAGGGTACTGTACTTGGGGAAATTACTCACCTAGAGTTTATATAAAGTTTCGGAGCGATTAGAGTTGGCCGACAAACTGGAGCCAGAACACGTTTACATTTAAGGCTTAAAATGTAGATTCCACTTACGGAAAGAAAGAAGGGAGGGAGGGAATCACCCACCACCCAATGTTTCTTGTTAAGGGAGCAGGCCCCATTAAGTGTCAGCCCATGCCCTCAAAGCATGTGGAAGATGCCAATCCCCCCGTTGCTCTTCTCTCGTGCCCCTCCTGTCACTCTTGAAAAGCACATGTCACATCTGCTTGCTATCAGCATTTATCTCACAGCGTGAGTCTGACTCGGAAAACTCGAAGCACATGGTTATCCCCACTGAGGAGCCAGCCATTACGATGCAGTTTACAGGCCCTGAGTCCAGAGCTCACAATGTGAGGGCAGAGACCTGCTCAGGAGGGTTTGTGGCAGTGTGGCTGGGTTGGATTACTTTTCTATCAGGGTTGTAAAAGGAGAAAGCATCTCTTCCGCCTCCAATGAGATCTCTTGCCACCTCCCACCAAATCACAACCAACCCTCTCCTTACCTAAGTCTGGAAAAGTGAGACATCACAAAGCCCATGTGTTTGGGAGGGGAAGGCAACAGGCACAGAGTAAGAAACACAAGTTCATTGCCTTTTGGAAACAAATGGCATCTGGGCAACAACTGGACAAGTCCTAGTCACACCACCAAACCAGCATGTCCCTCTCTCCAGTCCCTGCAGTCTCAGGTATGGGCCTGACTTGAATTTTTTTCCCTCTCTGTGGGAGCCCGTTCTCGGGTTCCTCGTGGCTTTACCCAGCAGGTCCGCATAGAGGATGATCAGGACCACGGGCCTGAGTGCAGGTGTCTGAGATGGTCTGCACTTGGCTGTGCTGGGGGGGAGGTCTTTTGCTCCACCCCTTGGCGTCTCTATAAAAACCCTGGGGCAGAGACAGTCAGGGCCCGTTGGAAAAGGTTCCAGGCCCTCTCGAGGCTATCCTTTATTTTCTATCTGTTTATCTCCGCAAGATTCTCCGCAATAAATCCTTCTATCTAATATTTCCTGCTGCTTGTACTCAAGAAAACTCTGGGGAACTGTGGGGGTGGTGGGTAAACACCCCACACCTCTCACTGGGCTTCTCTCCACCACTCAATATGACTTCAAGTTGCTTCTCTAACAACAGTGCTAACCTGGGCCTACATGACCTACTGATCTAGACCACTGATTTAACGATGCAAAGCTAGTTTATTAGGGCCTAAATAGCTATGTTCCAGGTTGGAAGGAGAAAAGTCATCAATCATAACTTTCTACTTTGTTTGTTTTGACTCTACTCTGCCTAAATTTATGACAAGTTCACTGAGGCCAAGGTCAATCACAGTAGATGTCTCTGAGTAGATAGGGAAAGGTATACCCTTCTGATGTATCAGCCCATCACAGAGCCTTTCCACATTGCAAGACAAGTACACAAATAAAGGCACCCATTCTGGCAAAACCCACAGGCCTTTCCTTTCTTATAACTTTTTAGAGGGACAGGAACACTAAGGTACACCTTCATTGGACAGGGCCACACTTGAGAGTGAGTAAGGCCAAAAGTTTGGTTAGAATGTTGAATAACACAGAGTAGAAGAGTGACTTATACCCACGGACTCTACTGCCATGCATGTAATACAGGTAGCCCCTTAGTCAAGGGGCTTGTTCCGCCATTTCAGTTTCCTGCAGTCCAAAAATATGACATGGAAAATTCCAGAAATAAATGTTTCAAATTATGTACTATTTTAAGCACTGAGATAAACATTGCATTGCCTACTTAGTTATGCCTAAGACCTGGTTATCCCTTGTTCTCTGTGTCTGCACTGATATGCCATCGGTTCCTCAGTCATTTAGTAATTACTTCTGTTATTGGTCATCTGCCACATCATGGCAGGTGCTGTCCTCATGATTTAATAATGGCCTCAACGTATGAGAACAGAGGCTGGGGCTGGTATGCAGGTTTTTTTTTTTTTTTTTTTTTTTTTTTTTTTGTCCACTTGACAGAAGCTTGGGTCATCTGGGAAGAGGGAATCACAATTGAAAAACTACATCTGTAAGACTGTCCTGCAGAAAAGTCTGTGGAGCATTTTCTTGATTAATGATTGAGATGTGGTGCCACCCTAGGGAAGTGGCCCTGAGTTGTATAAGAAAGCAACCTGAGCAAACCACGGAAAGCAGGTGGGTAACTGGCATTTCTCCACCTTTCTGTTTTAAGTTCCTGACTCCAGGCTCTTGCCTTGAGCTCCTTTCCTGACTTCCCTTCATGATGGATTGTAAACTGTAAGGTGCAATAAACCCTTTCTTCTCCAATTTGCTTTTGGTCACAGTGTTAATCTGGGTGATAGAAAGTAAACAAACAAGGACAGCTGGCAATTCAGACAACCTAAAGAGAAGCAACAATGTACCTCTTTTAAGTGAAAACATGAAAGTTTTATGTACATATATAAAAATATAGTATATATAGGATTCAGTGAAGTCCAGTTTCTGAGGTTCACTGTGGCTCTTGGAACATTGTCCCTGAATGTGAGGAGGGCTACCCTGCTCAGCTGCCTCTATGCTATCTATGAAACAGAACTTCAGACTGTGGCCCCGCCAGGGCCTTACTTAATTCTGTGCACCACTAAGAGAACAGGAAATTTTCTGCCTTCTTGTTTTTGTAATCTAGGGTTGGATGAATCCACAAATTGAGAATCTATGGAAATGGAGGACTGACTGCATATTTCTAAATTCTTTATTTTATTTATTAACTTTTAAACAAAAATTAGCTGTATAGCCAATATCACTGCACAAGGTATACTTCTGAGTGGAATTTATTAACCAGTTCTAAGATGTAAATTCTCATCCTTCTTTCCAACTATAATTTTTAAGTGTTCTAAAGGTTGGATTATTTTTCTTTTGCCAATTGTTCAACAAATTAAAATGTGCTATTTCTGTATTGTCATGATAGCTGGCACATAGTTTGGGGCGGGTAGTGGATGCACCAACTCTGCCATTTTATCTGTTTGATTTGCTAGCACCTGCTACTTAGTCGTCTCCTCCTCCTCCTCCTCCTCCTCTTCCTCCTTCCTTCTCCTCCTTTTTTTTTTTTTTTTTGAAGGTCAGGGTGGGGTGAAACCAGGTCTCACTATATGGCCCAGGCTGGCCTGGTACACACTATGTAGCCCAAACTGTCCTCAAACTCATGACCCTCCTGCCTCCACCTCTCATATACTGGGATTACAGGCATATGCTACCACACTGACTTCATAGAAGTCTTTTAAAGTCACATGCCCTTTTTCAGCTTAGATTATGACCAAATGCACCTGGCCAATTCATTTAACCAGACAGTATACTTCATACCCTGGAACTTTAGAAGTTGGAGATGAGTGAAGATTTGTCCATTCAAACAGCAATAATACCATTCCACCCAACCAGGAAAAAGCACAGTGTCAGGGTTTTCAGGAAACAATAGTATCATAGCAAATATATACCCATATCTTTTCTGCTTTGGAATTATTTTGGTGGTGGTGGGGTCACAGGATCTCACTATACAGCCCTGGCTGATCTGAACTCTGTGTAGAACAGCATGGCTTTGAACTCATAGAGATCCACTTGTCTCTGCTTCCCAAGTACTGTAATTAAAAGTATGTGCCACCACTATTCTGGACTTAGAACAGTTTTCAAAAGGAAGAGAAAGGCCAGTGTGATGATTCAGCTTACTGGAGATGTTTATATATCAATTCTAAACATCCATGGACTTAAACAGCACAAAAAGGAAAAAAGTAATGGTCCATATGCCATAATCCAGACCCAAATCCTAATCTAAACACATGCAAGTTTCTCTGATCTTGTTACCCATCTGATACAGCAGCATAGGTCCAAAACATTTTTGGGCCACCCAAGTATACCAGGCTACTCTGTCAGCAGCTAACATCATTGTTTAAAAAGTAAAATCTACCAAAAGACAACATGAAAAAGCCCAAACCCAAAGCACTATCTGGAAAAGGCACAGTTGCTTCTGAGCCTGGGGTGGGGAGAGCTTTGTACCACGTCGGTTGGTCTTGACTACTATATAGGACAAAATGGATTACCAGTCTAAAAGGCACAGATGCCTAATGGCAGGCCTGCTGCATGAAGACCACATAATCTACCATATTGGGTACTCTCTCATCATCTCTCCCAAGCAGCCCCGCTACACATGCTGTTCTAGCTACTGGGCATCTTTGCTTGTCAAATCAATCTAATATGAGTCTATACTTTGCCTTTCCACATCATGTCATTCACTAACTTACCCATTTTGCAAATATTTATTGACTTCTTTTTAAGTGTCAGACCAGGGATATGAAATACATGTGGTCTCCACCATTTCTTGAAGCTTTCTATCCAAGTCTCCCTTGGGAAGTTGTTTGCAAGAGTTTTAATTTGGGCTACAGTGCAGGTATTTGGAGGGAAGAACTGTACTTTGTGGTGTTATCAGCTGTTAACTTAGCAGGGCTATTAACTCTGAGTCAATGTTGAATGCTTAGGATAAATAAGTTCAGGGGTCTTGGGACAGATGTGGGGTGAAGACTATGATGGAACATTTGGAAATCCATTTCATCTGCTTCAGAGTGCTTGGCAAAAACCCAACCTACAACAACCCTAGTATTTGGCTCAGTGTTCAGGCTAACCTGGGCCAGAGGATGGAGCTGGGGTGTGGGTGGTGACTGGAGGCAGTAAGAATATATAGTATATAAATGATGGATCCTTTCTCTCCATCTGTCCCCAGTGCCACCCAGCTAGTACAGCAAGGGAGCAATGAAGCAAGATGCCAGAGGTTAATAGGTGTCTAGGAAAGTGAGGGGCTAGGTAATTCTAGCCTGGATAACCTCTGGGGACTGTGTAACAAAGCACTAGTGTGCTCTAAAAAATGAAGCAAGACAGCCCAATTGCTGCCAGTGGCATAGTCAACAGTGCACAGGGTGAACAGGCCCTTCTAGGCTGTCAGAAGTTCATGCACTATGAATAACCAACAACGTATACTTAAACATGTAATAAAACATAAGGGCAAAAGGGCCTGGGGTATGCAGGGGAAATGAGCTATTACTCCTTTGGCATGGAAAGGCTGTTGTATTTCATGTATGATGTGACTATGCTTCAGGAAAGCCATTTCAACTTCAAATGGCACATTTCCTTTCTTTTTTAATTAGGTTTCCTGAAGGGTTATTTCACCCCAGGTAGTTTCTAAGCCAGAGTACTATTTCAGCTGTATTATTTGAACCTGGGGGACACATAGAGTTCTTAGGGACACTTTCTGTGTTGCCAGCAGTCAACAACCAGCAGCCTGTGGTGCTGGAACCCTGTAATGCAGACTTGAATCTGTGATAGATGCTTACAACAGTTGGAATGTGTCTTCAGTCATCATAGAATCGCCTAAGCACATGGCTGTAGGTTATGCAACGTTAAAACATGACTGACTGTGTTTTTTTAAGATGGGAATGT
Organism: Peromyscus californicus insignis; assembly: GCF_007827085.1. Classification (NCBI taxonomy): domain Eukaryota; kingdom Metazoa; phylum Chordata; class Mammalia; order Rodentia; family Cricetidae; genus Peromyscus; species Peromyscus californicus. The sequence goes on along the minus strand of NW_026294469.1, from coordinate 472,737 downwards.
TTGCCACTATTTATTATTGTTCTGGTAACATTTACTATTTTGGAGGTTTGGTTTTTCTGTTTTAAGAAATAACAATTTGAGTGTATATTTTGTTTTTCCTTTTTTTCAAGAAGTGGCCTAACCTCTTCTCTGGGTTTTGGGGGAAAGTAGCATCTGGGAACATATGGTCCAGCTTCCTGAACAATAAACTGTCTGTCCTTATTTTGTTAGGATGCATTCTTTATCCCTAGTGAAAACAAGTCCAGACTAATTAATGGACAGTCTACTCCCCAAAATTGTGACTCATCTCTACAAGAACACCAGTCTCCCCTATGCATGTCATTTAGTGGAATCCCATTACAGCATCCAAGTCAAAAGTCACAGGACAGGTAGAATTTGCCTTCCACTTGAATAGCTCCTGATCAAGATCCACTAATTCTTACCTCAGAACATCTTACACTCTTTTTTATACTATCTGTTCCCAGAGGCAAACTGCAACCTTCTTGGGATTTAGGTATCTAAAATTAAGTATCCATGAGTGTAATCTAAGACTTTTATTTGCATCACAGTATCTAGTGCTCAGTATTATACAAAAGTCTGCCAGCAGCAACAGCTTTAGATTTACCATCCATCCTTCTGGCCTCTCAGCATTCTTGTTTCCAGATATGAGCTACTGCCCCTTAAGAGACACTGGAAACAATACCTTAGGGGAATATGCTGAAGAGCTCGTCTTGTGGCATTGCACTGATGAACCCATATTAAGTATGGCTTGCAGCACACTTCTACCCTTTTGCTTCAAGATATAAGAACAGAAAAGTTAAAAATACAGCTGGGTTACATGAAGATTGTTGAGAGCCTGAGAGGAACATGGCTTATGAAGGAGTTTATACTTGGCAAAAAACTGTTCTAAGACAGAAGAAAGACCAAGATGAGGCAGAAATGATGAGCTCTGGGTCTGACTATGACATAGCAATTGCTTATGTTCCCTCACCTGAAAAAGGAAACTGTGGAAACAGTCAATAACTTTCAAAACCCCTCCAAGCTCTTTTGTGCCTGATCCTGTAAGTTTATTTTACTCCAAATTATATCCAGAAGAACCAGGACAGAGGACAACGACCATTCAACAGTATGAAGGAAGGTACTCCGGACAGACATGGCAGCCATGTGGAAAGGTGCCTTCCTTTGTCTCCTCTACTCCTCCAGGTGCTTGTGGAACCTGGCAGAGATCCGAAAAGTGAAGGCATCCTGGCTTGTGAGGTGTTTGATCTTCATGTAACAGCATGTCTTAGCAGTAGCTGAAATGGAGCTATCTCCATGGCCAGTCTCCCCCTTCCACCTACTGCAGTCTACAGTACCCCCGACCCCATTCAGCAGTGAGTGTTTATTCACTGACTTCAGGTGTGTTCTCTGAAACATGGTAGAGAGTTTGGTGTACGCAGATGAACAGGAGCTGTAGAAAACAGGGTCTAAAAAAAGTAAGTAGTCATGGCCTCTCTGATGCTTTAGTGCAGTCACAAGTTTCTGGCAATGAATTTTCTACAGTAACCTCTCCATCAAGAGTTAAAATCACTATGTCCTGCAAAAATGAAGGTTTAACTCCTCAGTGTAGTCTCAGGACTTGGAAGATTGCTAATCCCACTGATAAGACCTTTCCACACTTGGTTCTAAAGGATGTTAAGAAATGAAGAAGAGGAGCTTTGAATGGTCAACTTATTAAAGATCCTGAGGAGGGAAGTGTGAACCACTTCCAGTGAGATGCACTCATGATGGACAGCACTCACAATGGACTCAGTAAGTCCTTAGATGGAGCACCTAATGTCAGAAGCTTGTTAATTGCTTTGTGGCTTGCTGTAGGTCCTTGTGAATACAAACTGTTTAAGATACTTGGGGCATATGCCTATAACCCTAGCTCTCAGGAGGCTGGGACAGGAGGACTGGTAATTTAAGGTCAGCTTGGGCTACACAGTAAAAACCTGGTACTCAGTTTGAACTATATGGTGAAAAGGTGTTTCTAAATGGAAAGAAAAACAAACAGGGCTTGGGACATAAGCTCAGCAGCAGACCTCTTGCCTAGCAAATACAAGATCCTAGGCACAATCCCCAGCACCCTCCTCTTTTCTAGGATATCAATAGGCTCTGACTCTGACTTTGCCCCCTTTATCACTGCGTATTTGCTCCTAGATTGGCAGCACGCAAGCATCTAGCTGTGGTGATAAGACCTGCTTGTACCTCACTCTGGTTCATCTCTAGTGAACACTGGGAATAATGACAAACAAGACTCTGATGGCAAAAGTGGGGAAGCTGGGGTGAGCAGCATCCATTAACCCCCTCATCACAGACCACATTGATCCCAGAAGAGAAAAGTTAACCTTACACAACTTTACAACAGTGCATGAAGCAAAATGTGTCTGTTGGGAGCATTTACTTTCAGTGACTACTTTCTGAAAAAAACGGCTTTGACTGAAATTGTATCCAATCTAATTTCTTTGGGCGAATTTCCATATGAAAATGAAATAAGTAAATAAATAATAAAAAAATAAATGAAGGGAGCTGCACATTATTAAAATAGTATTAAAGTTATAACTTCATTACCAAGCCAAACTGAGGAAATTATTTGGGAAAAAGTAAAGGAAAAATTATCCTTCCCCAAAACTATCCTTTACAGTATTGACTGTATAAAGTCAATACTATGTCCACGGCCAAGTTTGCCAGGTCATTAAGCAGCCTCTGAAGCTCCTGTGGCCAAGTAAATATGGATGGGGGCTGCCTGTTTGTTCGTTCTCATGTATCGAGTTATTAGAAAAGAGGTTGGGAAAGGTTTTCTTTGGCTGCTTGGGAACTGGACAAACTCCTACATCCAAGCCAAGACATCTTCCTTCTTTCTCAAATATATTCCTGTTTTGTTTAATCTAATTTTTTAGGCAAAATTAAGATCACTAAAATCATCAGAAAGTGAGGCATGAAATAGAATCCCTGATGTTTTTATCTTCAACTACGACACCATCAACATGTGAATGTGATCCAGTGATGAAAGGATTGCTTCAGGAACTTCCACAACATCTTTTGATCCCTTGAAATCTCTTCAACTGAACTGGTTCGTGTGGCTTTGTTTGTTTGGGAGAAACCACTTTTGGAAAGATGGAGCACAAACAAAATGGTGAATCAAGAATATCGTTCCTGTGTCTACGTATAAGACAGTAGAAGGAATTGAAATTCACAGTACAGAATTCCCAAGGGCTGTTTCCTATGACTAAAGATATTACCAACGTGGTAGCAATTTAGTTCAGGAGATCATAAGGCAAGGCTTTTTCCACAAAGCATTTTTTTTTTGCCTATAGTACCATGTAAATACTCAAAACAAAAGATGGAGCCACTCATGCATTTTAAGTAGGGCTAAAAACAGCTAAATGAAAAATTAGTCATTTAAGTGCACAGCTTTCCAACTAGGATGCTCTATTATGATCACTGGGCTGGCATCCATAGAATAAGTCACAAATATGCAGTGTAGAAAGTTCTGATTTGTCTCCTCAGCTCCATCTCACCTCAGCCTATCCAGTTCTCTTCTATGAAAGTTCATGATGCTTCCGGTCCTTTGACTTTGCCCCTTTTCTTGTTGCATGCTTGCCCCTGAACTGTCACCAGGAATGCACCTGCGCCCCTCCCCCATTCTGGTTTCTCTTTCTCTTGTCTCTTACATAATTATCTCCTTACTCATTACTGGGCCCCAGACCCCAAAGCTTCTTCAGGTGTGCAACAATGAATAAACCCCAGGCACTGTGAGGGATGACTGGACAGGGTGAGTGAACACTGGTTAACTATACCAATTATGCTAATACTCATGGGCTGGGACCACTGCAGTAAGGCTGTGACTTTGTAGTAAGATAGTAAGTCCTTTGATTCCACAGATGTGATTTCAGTCAGGCTCAAACTTGTGAATGGAAGCATGGGTGGGGACTCAAACTTCTTGAGGTTGAGCTATACCTACTGTGTCTGAGGGTTGAGATGGGAGCCTGAGTGAGATGCTGATCCAAACTGTTTTAAAGGAGCTTTATATGATAATACCCTAAAGGATATAAAGTATAAAAACCCTCAAGGACAGCAAAGATGTCTTGAACACTTTTAACAATGTCAGGATTATCTGATGAAACAAAATCAATAGAATACACATCTATACAGAATGACATTTTCTATGAGGATTTCTATGGCTCATGCAGTTACAGAGCCCCAAGATCTACGTTTGATGAGTTGAAGACTGGGACAATTGTTGGTTCAAGGTCCAGCCTGAAGGCCAATGGACTAAAGACCTTAAAAGAGCCAATGTTCAATTTCAGTCAGCCAGGCCAGCAGGTGGGGCGGGGTGGGGGTGGGGGTGGGGGTGGGGGTGGGTTGCTACCCATGTAGAGTCATTCTTTCTTAGCAAGGAGAAAATGGTTTCAATGGATTGCAGGAGGCTCATCCATACTAGGGAAGACAGTCTGCTTTACTGCATCTACTAATTCAAATTCAAATCTCATACATAAATCCTTTATCAAATACCAGAATAATGGTTGACCAAATTATCTGGGTACCCCATAACCCAGGCAAGTTGACACAAATTTAAACATCAGGAGAAGCAATGTAAGAGGGGACTAATGACTACAGAGTGTACCCTGGCTATAGCCCTAAAGACAATTACCACATCTCTGGGGGGTGGGGCTGACATTTCTCTTTCCATTCTTTGAAGGCTCTGGGTAACTCTCATATGCAGTCAGAATTGCAAAACTCTAGACGTAAGGAACACAATAAATAGCTGGATGAATGATGACTGTGTCTCATGAACAGAAGGAATTCAGATGGAACTAACTAAGAAATGAACTTTTAGTAACTCTTGCTTAGGATGCCAATGGATAAATCAACATCTTTGGCCTTTGACAAGATGTGAGGCAGTATCCTGGGGAGAATGCAGCTCTATCATAATACTTCCTTAGCCTCTATGAACTCTAGTTTCCTAGTCAGGAAACATGGTACATCGATGCCATGGACAATATTATTAAAAGACCAGCCGTACACGGTTCCTGATAAGATACTGGCAATGCCTGTCTCTCCCTCCTGACTCAGCAGCCAGGCATGAGTAAAATCTGGGTCAGAAACATTCACCACACTTGGGATTCCAAGTCAAGTTTCAGTAAATTATACATCGTCTCTTACTTTTCCTTTAGTATTCTTTGTGATTGTTAGCCTATAACAAAAACTCCTATGGTTCTATACACACACACACACACACACACACACACACACACACACACACACACACACAGCAGGGGAGAGGCCATACTTTGAACTTGGAAGATTATGTTTGAGTTAATTCATAGTTGTCCTAAACTATTGAAACACTCCAGGAAATTCAAGTATTGACAAATATTGAGAAAAGAAAAAAAAAAAAGGATGGCGGTGGGGAAAAGGGGGAGATGTAAGATTACTTTTTAAGTCAAATTTCAGTGAAAGGAAATAGGTCTAAACTCATTAATGTATATAGAGCCTTTGAGGAAATAATTTTAATGCATAAGATACTTCACACTGAAACAGGTGTCAAAATACACAATGCAGAAATGATCGTGGCTGAGTGTGGAGGCTCACGCCAGCAATCCCAGCACTTGGGAAGTGGAGTTGGGTGCGTTGCTGTGAGTTTGAGACCCAGCAGCACTACATAGCTCAACACTAGCCAGAACTATAAAGTGAGGCTGCTATCTTAAAAGAAAAGAAGTTGGGCATGGTGGTACATGCCTTTAATCCCAGCACTCAGGAGGCAGAGGCAGGTGGATCAAAGTTTCAGACCAGCCAGGATTCCGAAGTGAGACCCTGTCCAAAAAAGAAAAACAAGGGCTGGAGAGATGGCTCAGTTGTTAAGTGTTATGGAATATTAAGATGTATTACATTCGTTTATGCTTTAGAATATTTGTTTAATATCTAAAGCAATAATTAATATCTATTAATGCATTGCATTCTTTTATGTTACATTTGTTTAACTCTGTAAAGCTGTGTTACTTAGCCTGTTAGACCTGATTGTCTAACAAAGAACTGAACAGCCAATAGCTCAGCAGGAGAAAGAATAGGTGGGCTGGCATGAAGAGAGAATAAATAGGAAGAGAAATCTAGGGAAGAGTGAGGAGCAAGAAAAGGAGGAGAGGAGGATGTCAGGGGTTAGCCACCCAGCTACACAGCCAGCCATGGAGTAAGAAGGAAATAAAGAAACATAGAAAAGAGAAAAGTAAAAAGCCCAGAGGCAAAATATAGTTAAAGAGAAATGGCATAATTTAAGTTAGAAAAGCTGGCTAGAAACAAGCTAAGCTAAGGTCAGGCATTAGTAAGAATAAGTCTCCTTATATTTATTTGGGAGCTGGGTGGTGAGTCCCCAAAGAGTTAAAACAAAAACAAAAAAAAAAAAAACCAAAAAAAAAAAAAAAAACCCTACTGTTAAGATCACTTGTCACTCTTCCAGAGGACCCAGGTTCTATTCAAATCACCCACATGATGGCTTACAACCACCCATAATTAGTTCCAGGGGCTCCAGCTTCCTCTTCTGACCTCCACAGGCACCAGTGCTGTGGGATAGTCTTTTTGTATACTGTGAAGATCTGTCTCTGCCTAAGGCACCTTCTGATTGGTTTAATAAAGAGCTGAATGGCCAATAGGTAGGCAGGAGAGGATAGAAGGGACTTCTGGGGAGAGAGAGGAACTGGGGAAGACTCTGAGGTGTGCAGGGATTTAAGTCACAGAGGGAGTCGAATGTACAGTATGGAGGAGAGGTAACAATCCATGTGGCAGAACTTAATATAAACTTAATTTAAGTTATAAGAGCTAGTTGGGAACAAGTCTAAGCTAAGGCCAAACATTCATGATTAATAAGAAGTCTCTGTGTCATCATTTGGAAACTGTCAGTCCAAAGAAAGTCCAACTACAAACCAGGCACACAGATAGTGTGCATACATACATGTAGGCAAACTACTCACAAACAAACAAACAAAAAAACAAAAAAACAAACAAAAAAGGGGGAAGAATGATTATACAATGAACATCAGCTTATTTATTTCAAACAATCAGCGGTTTTTCACAACTCAGAGAAAATTAACTGGATAATTTCATACATAAAAAATCTGTATGAAATATTTCAGGCTCTAAAATAAATACTCAGCTCAGAATTTTGTGTGTACTTACTCATTTATAGACTTAGTGTACTATACCATTAGCACAGCTTACATAGCAATACTAGAAAATGTTAGTATTGCATGGTGATTCACAAATCTGACAGATATATATTTATTAGTTGCCTACTGAGACTTAGTAACTATGCAGTTATGCCTGCACATATACACATAACTACACATCTATCGTGTCTTACTTAAAAAGCTGCCTTGCATTTGCACACATTTCCCAGGCTCTGGCACACAGAAGCACCAGAAGTGATTACCTCTGTTCTTGTTGAGCTAATAGCTCACTGAGCCACACGAAGGGAGAAACATGTGGGCTTCATGTCCTGCTCTGCCAGCTGCTAGCTGTGTGGCCTGAGCAAGCTCTTTCATTTCTCTGAACTTCGGTTATTCCCGTTTGTTAAGTGGTGCAGCATACTCAAAACACTTGAAAAACTGAGTTGATTAGAATTGCAAACTCGACTATTACAAGGAAACAAGTGAGTGAAGTTGCTAAGTATAGACAGAAAACAAATAGACGACAGAGGGGAGGAAAGAAGGCAGCCAGAGACATCAAGACTCTGAGAACGACACATTGCTGAGTTGTTCCAATGTTTGCTGCCTCATCTATCCCAGACTTGCAGCTGAAGGAACTAGCAAGCTAGGAACAGTAAGGAGCACAGGAAGAAAGAACAGAAAGAGCAACCAACAAGTGTGCTTTCTTTAGGGGCAGTCTAGCAACAAAAGGAAAAATACTGACACTTAGAAGTAAATGGATTTCTTTTAGGATGACCACATTGTACATTTTTATACAGTATGCTTTCATTTCAGAGATGATGGGAACTAATTCACCACTCATCTAGAATTTACCTCCTTAGCAGTGATGTAAAGAAAATTTGACTTGCTTTTAAATGCCTCATAGATATCATATCAAACACCCTAAAGTGACACTTCATTCTGTTTACTGTATTTCTTTTATTAATTTAGTTAGTACCCAAAGTGATGTGCTGTGGATAACGCTCTGTATAAATAAAACACTGATTGGCCAGTAGCCAGGCAGGAAGTATAGGTGGGACTAACAGAGAGGAAAGAGAAAAAGGACAGGAAGGAGAGAGGAGAGAGACTGGCAAGCCACCACCATGACAAGCTAGATGTAAGGTACTGGTAAGCCACGAACCACGTGGCTACTTATAGATTAATAGAAATGGGTTAATTTAAGATATAAGAACAGTTAACAAGAAGACTGAGCCATTAGGCCAAACAGTTTAAATAATATAAGCGTCTGTGTGTTTATTTTATAAGTGGGCTGTTGGACTGCCAGGGCATAGTGGGACCTGGAGAGAAGCTCTCCAACTACAGTGATGGAGTTTCATTACATTTGTGTGTGCGTGCACACACACACACACACACACACACACACACACACACACACACACACACACACTGTCCTGTAGTGCTCTCCTCTGTCTTCCTTCCCAGCTTCCTTTTACTGCTCACTTGCTCTCTGCAAATACTCTCCTTCAGCTAAACACCATGACCAAACTGTGGCTACACCTTAGCCCCTGGCAGCAGAGCTCAGCTAGGTGCTATGATGAGGAGGCCACTGAGGAGTGGCAGAGAAAGGCCAGAAGAGAATCAGGATCTTCAGTGCTGCCATAACAACACCATGCCCATCATGCTGCCAAAGGAGACTAAGGAGAGACAGATCTTTCACATCTGCTCATCAATAATGGACCAATGGACACCCAGGAAACCAATGGACACCCAGGAAACCCTGGCCCTTTACTTCCACCTATGTAGTAATGAGGTTCTGCTTCTCTCTCCTCTAATGAAGTCACATGGAAAGGGGGATGCCACAATGAAGATTTCAAAACATAATACAAAAATATTCCATTTTAGGGTTGTGCATGGTGGTGCACACTTAATCCCAAAACTTGGGAGGCAGAGGCAGGCAGATCTCTGTAAATTCTAGGCCAACCTGACCTCTGTAGTGAATTCTAGACCAGCCAGGGCTGCATGGTGAGATCCTATCTCAAAATAAAATAAATTCAGGTTTCAATTAAATAAGATATCATAGATGAAACAGAAAGATCTCATACTTAATAAAAAGTGACACCAACAGCTGCCCATCAGATATCACAGAGATTTTTGGGATTACCTGTACAGACTGAAGCAACTGTGATAGATCCCTTTAATGAGCAGGTATAAATGTTTCCAACAAATACAAAAAGTAGAATACTTTCACAAAAAAAACCTCAGAGAATAAATAACCTAAGGAAGAGCCAACTGAAAATTTAGAACTTCCAAATATAATAAATGACAGAAAAGGCTGATGTAAAGGTCTGTCTACTTGGTGGCATCACCTAGGAGACACACTTGTGGATATGCCTGTGATGGTGTTTTCAAAAGGTTTAATTGAGGAGTTAGGACTCAGCCTGAGTGTTGGTGGCACCATCCCATGGACTGAGGTCACAGAAAGTGTGGCTTCCATGAAATTATCATCCATGATAGTGTGGGACTTTATAGTGGTGCAGGTGCTTGGGGGCCACCCACATTCCTGTAAGTAACCCCTCATCCTTCTCACTCATGCTCTGTAAATAAATCCAATAAACTCACTGTTCACAGAAAGTACTAAGTGTATACAACAGAAAAGACAAACCATAAATCTAAGCTCTTACCTCAAGAACCAAGAAAAAGAAAACAAAGCCAAACCAAGCATTTGAGGGGACATAGCAAAGAGCAGACATGGTGAAAACAAAGAAAATAGAGAGTTAGAGAACTTAGTCCTTTCCAAAGATAAAGAGACAGATAAACCTTCAGCAATACCAACAAGAGAGAAGAAGAGGGGACAGGGAAATGGGGGTAAAAGGCCATACAAGCTCAGGAGTCTGGTGTGGTTGTGTGTACCTATAACCCAGCATTCCTATGGTAAGATGAGGGGCAGAGACAGGACAAGCTGGAAGCTCATGGGCCAATATATTACACAGTGGCAGAAACAAGAAAGATACTGCCTCAACAGGTGAAAGAGGGCATTGACTCCCAAAAGTTGTTCTGTGGCCTATACAATGCACTATTGCTGGCAACACACACACACACACACACACACACACACACACACACACACACACACTTACTTTCCTTTAAAGGAAAAAGACACAAGTTACTAATATCAGGAATAAGACATGATATCACTATACCAGCTTATATAAAGGATTACTACAGGCTGGAGGGTATGGTTCAGGGGCAGAGTGATGGCCTTGAATTTGTAAGGACTGGGTTCTACACCCAGTAAGTAGTATAGGGAGGAGGTAAATATTAAGAATAACTCAATATGAAGACTTTGAAAGCCTAAACAAAATTAACAAATTCCTCAAAAACACAACTACTACACCCCACTCACTATGAAATAAGATAAATTTGTCATTTTAAAACTGTCCAAAGAGGAAACAATCTACCCACTGATATAAAATGCAGTTGTGTACATATTATGGAATATTATTCAGCCTTTAAAAAAGAAAACTCTGACATGCTATTACATGGATGAACCTTGAAATCATTATGCTAAGTGAAATAAGCCAATTAAAATAGAAAAACATGTTATGACTTTCCACCTGCACCACTATGTTAAGTGAAAGAAATCACACACACCCACACAGAGCAGCACATTTCCCCTTTATATATGGAATCTAGGGGAGAGAGGAAATAAAATATAATTTATATAAATATATATAAACAGATGAGTAAATGGTATGCATGTTTCCATAAGATCGCAATAAATGTTTTACTAGCCATTATACTATACTATACTATACTATACTATACTATACTATACTATACAGTATAAGACAATGATCAAGTAAAATGGTTTTAATAAAAAAAAAAAAAAAAGGGAGGGTGCTGGAGAAATGGCCCAACGGTTAAGAGTGCTGGTTGCTGGTCCAGACGACCTGAGTTCAGTTCCCAGCACCCACACAGCAGCTAACAACTGTTTGTAACTCCAGTTCCAGGAGCTTTTATTTCCTCTTCTGGCCTCTGCCAACACTGCACACATGCAGTGCCCAGACATACATGCAAGCAAAACACTCATACACATACAATAAAAATAAATATTTTAAAAATGTTTAAAATAAATACATAACCTTTAATCTAGGGTCTGAGGATGCAGCTAAACTGGTAGAGTACTTGCCTAGTATGTACAGGCCCTGGGTTTGATCTCCGGTAGCACATAAAATCCAGTGTTGTGGCTGTGCCTGTGATTCAACACTTAGGAAGGGGAGGCTGTCCAGTCAGCCTGATGTCCTTGTCATTAGGTAACATTTCATCCTTCTAGGGTCTTTGATAGAACTGAAGATTAAATAGTTATAATTGTAGTTTTCCTTAGTTATAATAAAAAATTAGATACAAAACTTTAGACTCACCAAGATAAGATAGATAATTAAGTATTTTCTCTAATTTTGCCAAATGTAAATGGATTGGATATTGTTAATCTAATTCTTACTTAACAACTTGTTTTTGTTGTATAAAGTTTTACTATATTAAGGTTAAAGCCTTCCTTTTTAATTAGACAAAAAGGAGGAAATGCTGTGGAGAACCAACTCCCAAGAGTTGGTTTCTGAGCACCACTTGTCCCATGACACAATTCCCACATTGACATACACACATCAATCACATATAATATATGGGTGTAGGTAGGAGTCTCTACTTGCTTTCTTTACATTTTAACCAAATGTGTTGTTCCTGTATCTTAAAAGAAATCCACAACTCACTAAAAATGCCTTCAGCAGCCCTTCTCTAACAAAGAAATCTTCTGTTAGGTACAGGGATGTAAAACTTCAAGTTTCTGGTCACATTGAAGTTCTGACAGCCCCCTGTGGTTCTGTGGATTCCTAGTTCCAGCAACGGACATAAAACATTGGTCCAATTCTAGGGAAGACTGAGGTCTGATAAGTTTCTGTACTTTAAAAGTCAATTAATACAAGGGATTTACACTCCAGACAGCAAAGACAGGGTTATCGAAAGGAGGTAGAAAAAGAGCAAGAAAGGGAAGGCCTTACATGCAGAGGGTCCAGCTTACACAGGGCTATGCAGAGCAGTACAGCAGAGCTAAAGAACTCAGAAAGCAGGACTCATCCATCATTCCACACACATATACACAGATCTGTCTCTTTCTGGGATCTCCTGTTACTATTTTTTTCTCAGAAAAAAATAGAACTCCTATGGTTTAAATGCAAAACCGGCCTTTTACACACATGGCTTCCTCCCCTAAAGGCTTAATTGTAGGGATTATTTCATCAAACATAAAAACAAACTGAAAACAGTAAAGACCAAACTAGGAAAGCCCAGGGAAATACTTAACACATGCTAGCTTGAGCCAGGCATCACTCAGAAGTTACACTGGTAACCAATGGAAAGGTTCCTGCCCTCATGAACCACAGCTGTGCAACATCCTGAAGGCCACTACTATTCCCACATTACTAGGCTATTTTATAACTTGAGTGGAAAGTAGATATGGCAGAGATGCTAAAATGGGGGGGCGGGCGGCACCAGAAACATTGTTAGCAGAGAAGCAACTTCATTCTGGGGGCACCCTATCATCAGCAAGTTCCAAGAAACACTGGTCATTGCTGTAGCAACTGATTTTTCTTGCATCAGGAGAAAACCTAGCAGTGTTAGATTGACATGGAGACAGAAAAAATTAAAACTTCCTCCAGTGATGCTGGGGCACCTCTATCCTTTCATCTTTCTTTAACAACCCAAGTGAGTCAGTCTTCAGAAGCCTGCCGTTTTTGTCTCTGAGGAGGATGGCCATGTCCTGCACCATGTTTGTGCTACTCAAAGCCATGACAGCAGGGTAGGGACAGCTGGAGACCAGAGTTAGAAATGGCAGCATTCAGTTAAAGTTCTGGGTTGGCCCCAGGTTTCTGCCTGCCATAGGACCCAGGTTTGCTTAACCTCTCTGTACCTGTTTCCCCACTTGAAACACAGTGCTGACAACTATCTCTCTCTTGCACAGCATGAAGAACATAGGAGATGGCAGGTGTGAAAAGACTTTGTAAGTATGTGAGCCAAGAAGATGATAATATTCCTCAGTATTGCCAAGGTCAATCAAGGACAAAAGCCTCACCAAGTTGTATAAATTAATAGAACACATGAAGGCTATACATCAACTACAAAAATACAATGGAGAGGAAGAAACCAAAAGTCTACCATTCTAAAAGCTCATTTAAAAGTCTTTAAGAGGAAAGGCGTGTGTGGGGGTGGAGGGGTGGGGAGGTGGTTAGGTGTGGTGCAGAAGCAGATTGCCTGGATTTCATGGCCAATGTAGGCTATATCGTGAGTTTCAGGCCAGCCTAAGATAGAGAATAGGAAGGTGTCTCAAGGTGGGGGGTACCCAAACCAAATAAAGCTTTGAGAAATGAAGGAGTGAAGGGACAAGTAGTAGTAGTTCTGGATTGCCTCCAGAGGTAACAGTTAAATGTATTGGCTAATTCTTTGTAGATTGTATAATTTAGCAAATAGCAGTTCCTTCAGAGGCGACAGAGAGAAGAGTGAAGCACCTTCCCCTCATTTGTACAGCACATAATTCTTACCTTCTGTATGTTTGACATGTTTAACCCTTCTACCTGGGGATAATCAATTCTTAAAGATAGCAAAGGTCACCACTGGCAGGATGCCTTTGATAGGCAAACTAACCACCCAAGAGCCAGATCTCCTCTATCTGGCCCTTGTGACCCAGGAAGCAATAATCCCTGTCTTTACTCACACCACCATCAGGTACCAGGCAACGACACACCAGACCCACATGTTGGTTTTGTAGCAATCACTCAGACTAGCTAATCCTCCATTGCTTGCCCTGCCTTGCATATCTTCCTTTCTGTGAAAACCACAACTCCGAGTTGTGTTAGACTCTGTATATTGTGGAAATGGAGCTTGTCTCTAGAGCTGAATTATGAAAACTCTACAATAAGGCCACAAACATATTTTAATGAGAAACAAGATGAACTGGAATCTTTCTAGTAATAAAAACTAAGGATGTTTTATTGACAGCCCATCTTAGTAGAGAGTAGATGGGAAACACAACCAAAGGTATTTGTTGCTCTCCTGAAATGCTTTACTATTTCCTATGACTGTCAGAAAACTAGATATTGAAGCTTTTGAACTTTCAAACAAGGTTGCTGTGGGATGTTCTGTATGGCAAATGTGTTGCTCTGATTGGTCAATAAATAAATCACTGACTGGCCAGTGGCTAGGCAGGAAGTGTAGACGGGACAGGGAGGAGAATAAAGCTGGGAAGTGGAAGGCTAAGTTAGAGAGACACTGCCAGCCGCCACGATGACAAACAGCATGTGAAGATGCTGGTAAGCCACAAGCCACGTGGCAAGGTATAGATTTATAGAAGTGGATTAATTTAAGCTGTAAGAACAGTTAGCAAGAAGCCTGCCACGGCCATACAGTTTGAAACCAATATAAGTCTCTGTGTTTACTTGGTCGGGTCTGAGCGGCTGTGGGACTGGCGGGTGAGAGAGATTTGTCCTGACTGTGGGCCAGGCAGGAAAACTCTAGCTACACAAGGTGCTTTTGTTTTTCTTTGAGGCCGGTGGGTCCTTCTTAGATCTTCCAGTATAGCCTGTTTTCAGTACGAGGTCCTGTAGTTGATGAGACAGAGGTGAATGGGAAGGAATCAAAGGAATGCAGGAGAAAAGGGATGTATAATTAGCAGAATTACATGGGAGCCTTCTGTGCCTTTAATTTAGGAAGTCAGTGACTTCAGTCAGCTTCTTCCCAGTGTAAAACACACATCTGTGCCCCATGGACTCTGCCACCCAGATCAAAGCAAGTCTTCATTTGGTCAGAGTCATAAGTGACTCCAATGACTGACAGTTGACTGAAGTCTCCTCTAGACATTCCTGCCCCTCTACAAATCAACTCCCAGCTGCCACCAAAGCACGTGTAAATGTCTCCAACCCCTTGCCAAGATGAGGAGCCAAAAATGGGTTCTGTGCTTGGGTTCTGCCAAATGTGTAGAGGCAAAGAGTTCTCAGCACTCTAGCAAGCAATCCACAGGGCAGATTGAGCTAGCTTTCCCAGGTAAACTACAGGTGATACAGTTGTTGTCCCAGTTCCAACACAGCCCAGATAACTATTCAGTTCCCTACACTTGGCTTGTGAACACAAGGCTTTTTTTTGTTATTACTTATTATTTTGTGTGTGTGTGTGTGTGTGTGTGTGTGTGTGTGTGTGTGTGTGTGTGTGTGTTTGGCCTGCATATAAGTCTGTGCATCATATGTATTCAGTGCCCTTGGAGGCCAGAAGAGGGTTGTCAGATCCCTTGAGGCTGGAATTACGTACATACTCTTGTGAGCCGCCTTGTGGGTGCTGAGACTCAAACCTGGGTCCTTTGGAATAACAGTCAGTGCTCTTAACCACTGAGCCATCCATCTTTCCAGCCCCACAATGCCTTTCTGATACACATGGGCTAATCTAGCCCTACCAGGTAAGCAGGTGTCAGTAGCCTTTTTGCTAAGTTGTTGGCTTTTGTTCAGTCCACAGACAAATCCCTGGGGTTGGAGATGATTATTGCTAGGACTATACTCTTTGTCAACAGTAGCTTGGTAGCTAATTTAGGACAGGTTTTGTTTTGTTGTGTGTGTAGTATAGTATATGTACACTTTGGTGTGAGTGTGTATACATGTGTGCAGGTGGGTATATGTGTGATGGGGGTGTGCAGAGACCAAACACTGGTGCTGCTGTCTTCCTTGATCACTCTCTACCTTATTTTTTTGAGACAAGACCTCTCTGAACCTGGAGCTTATCAATTTGACTAAGCTGGCTGGCTGACCAATGAGCTTCAGGGATCTCCCTGTCTTCACCTCCAGTAATGGGATTATAGATGCATGCCCCCCTCTGCAACTGACTTTTACATGAGTGCACTGATTCAAACTCATGTCCTCATGGTTAAAGGGGTGGGAATAGGGTAAGCACTTTACCAATTCGGCCATACACATAGCCCTTGGGACAGGTTTTTGTTGTCATTTTAAAATTTTATTATGTATTAATTTACTAATTAATTTGGGGGATATATATAGCATGGTATGCATGTAGAGTTGATTATCTCCTTTCACCTTGTGGATCCTGGGTATTGAACTTGCAGATGGGCTGGCTTGGCAGCAATCACCTTTGAACCATCTCTCTGATCCTTGGACAATTTCTAAGACAAAATATTCAGCTTAACAGCAGAAACCAAAACTCTTCCTTGATTTCCAAGGGCCTCTTTCAGCAACAGACACAGTTCCTACTCTTCTTCCTAAGTCTTAGTTCAGTTTCCTCCTCTGCATCCATCTCTTAACCCTCATAAAGTCAGATGTGTGATCCTCCGTGGGCGGAGCCACCAACTTAACACTGAAATGCTTCATTAGTTGCCAGGCCATGTGCCAAGAATCAGAAATAAACAACTGTATGTTCTTTATGAGGAATTCAAACAAGGAGAAATCAGTGATGAATACACAAAAATTCTCTTTACTTTTTTCAATTTTACTCTCCTCCTGGGAAATAACTATTCTTAAAAATCTGTTTTCTTTTTTTTAATAATATTTTTATTTTGTAATTAACTTAATTTCACATATCAGCCACGAATTCCCCTGTCCCCCCTCCTCCCACCCCCCAGCCCTCCCCCCAATCCACCCCCCATTCCTACCTCCTCTAAGGCAAGGTCTCCCCTGGGGAGTCAGTCCAGCCTGGTAGACTCAGTCAGGCAGGTCCAGTCCCCTCCTCCCTACACCAAGACTGAACAAAGTGTCCCAGCATAGGCCCCAGGCTCCAAAAAGTCAGCCCATGCACCAAGGCCAGGTCCTGGTCCCACTGCCTGGGGGCCTCCCAAACAGTTCAAGCTAATCAACTGTCTCACTTATCCAGAGTGTTTAATGCTGGCACTTGGGGGCAGAGGCCTGTGAGTTTCTGGCCAGCTGGGGCTACATGGCTATTTTCTATAGCTAAACAAAATATATGCATGCAGAGACTCTCTGCCTTACATTCTACATATGCATACATGAAAACAGTGGGTGAAGTGTGCTCATTTACAAATGGCTGAGGTGCCTATTAACATATCAAAGTGGATGCTGGCCACCAGGTTCTCCCAGCATCTCCCAGCATCTCCTAGCATCACAAGTCCTGCTATGGAGTCTTGTCTCCTCTTAGCACTTCTCACTCCTGCCCCCCTTACTGTAAACCTCTACAGCCCACGAGCTCCCCTTCCCTTGCCCCAGCTTCTCTTTTCCTATATAACCCAGCCATGTGGGCTACATGTTCTCTTGGTTCTTCTCCCTCTCCTGTACCTCTCTCTTCTCCTCTTCTCTCATACCCCTCCCCGCACCTCATGGCCTGGTCTTGATGGCTAGCCATGTTCAGTCTGGACTCTTCCCTGGACTCTGGCTGTTTTCTCTCTCATGTCTACAGTAAAAACCTTCTCTTCAACCGTACCTAGGAGAGGTCATGTCCTCATTCTGAAATAAAAGGTATGAATTACTAGAATTAGATTTAATGTTCTTTTTCAATTCTCATGCAGACAGTTTTATTTATATAAATTTTGTGGAGTTTGCACAAAGAAGGCACTACCGGCTCCACAGCCCACCAGCTCAAAAGCTCTGCCCTGTAAATATTCTTGTTGCTCAGTTGTTGAAACAGTATTTATTGAGCCTAGAACATATAAAACACACAACACTATCTATAAATATAACAATGAAGATGTGGACTTCCCCTCAAATCCAGAATACACAGGGTTAAAACTGATATATCTAGCCGGGCGGTGGTAGCGCACGCCTTTAATCCCAGCACTCGGGAGGCAGAGCCAGGCGGATCTCTGTGAGTTCGAGGCCAGCCTGGGCTACCAAGTGAGTCCCAGGAAAGGCGCAAAGCTACACAGAGAAACCCTGTCTCGAAAAACCAAAAAAAAAAAAAAAAAAAAACTGATATATCTGCTGGTTTTCACATTTTTCTTTCTCCATCATGTGTATGGTATACATGTATATGTGCACATGCATGTTTCTGCATATGTCTGGGTACATGTTTTTGTGTGAGTGTTCACATGTGTGCAAATACATGCGGAGGCATGAAGTTAATGGTCAGACTCATTCTCAATAGCTCTGCCCATATTCTTCATCGAGGCAGAATCTCTCAAACCCAGAACTTGCCCATATGGCTGGGTTTTGTTGTTTTGTTTTTGTTTTTGAGCTACCTTGCTCTGGGAATCAAGTCTCCACAATCTGAGCCATCATCCCCAGCTGGCATTTCCATGGTTTTCTGGGGACTAGAACTCTGGTCCTCCTATCTGCACAGCAAGAGCTTTCCCACCGAGCCATCCCCACCCTCTTTTTCTTTTAAAATACCCTCAAAAATAAATTCCATTTAAAACAGCTCAGTGTCATGACTGCTGTTCAGGAATTAGCCTTCCTCAAGAAGTGACTTTTCCTAGTACAAATCCAAAGTAACTTGAGAAGCCCACAGGTGAGACTTTAGGGGAAGAGAAGGCACCCATGGCAGCTCTGCCCTGGCCAGGGTGGCCCTAAAGGTAAAGTCAGCTTTGGATCATTGCTTTGCCACTCATTTGCAACTGATGTTACTGGTCCAGGAGGACAGAGCATTGCAGAGTCTTCCAGACATACATAGTCTCTCTTCCTTGGGAGAAAATTATGCAGCTAGGAGAGATGAAAAGGCTTTGTTGTTGTTGCTGCTGCTCTTGTCTTTTGTCAATGGTGTATATATGTGTGTGCATGGGGGAGTGGGGGGTGGAATACAGGGACCTGTGGGTAGCAGCACCGAGTTACATACCCAGACAAGAAGAATTTATTCAAAGTCAAGTTTAACACCATCTTATTATAGAAAACTACTTCTTCCTCCATCCAACAG
The DNA here is from genome assembly GCF_007827085.1 of Peromyscus californicus insignis. Lineage (NCBI taxonomy): Eukaryota > Metazoa > Chordata > Mammalia > Rodentia > Cricetidae > Peromyscus > Peromyscus californicus. The sequence goes on along the minus strand of NW_026294469.1, from coordinate 453,691 downwards.
GGAGGAAAAAATAAGGGACTTTGGAATGGCATTTATAGCTGCCACTAAACCAATGTTCAGAATACCAACTTCTCATGAAAACATATTATGTAATGTCCTTGATCATTTTTCTATGCAAAATGAAAGTCCCATGCTAAATTTCATGGAAGACTTAAATCATGGCATGACCTACAAGTGACCTTTTTACCTTACACAGCCCAGCCAGCCTGATGGCTCTTCCAGCCCCCATCACCACGGACACTGAATCACAGAGGAGCAGTTTGTAGTTGGTCTTACGTCAGCTACAGGCCCGTCTCCATCCAGCCCTCTGTTCATATTAACACTAAGCAGTATATAATTTTGGAAGGGGGGAATGTGATCATAGTTCTTGCCCCACACTGCTATGAAATTCCAGCTTTTATGTGCAGGAAGCTCCATGTTGATCTTGGCATCCCTATGGGTTAAAAATCTTGTTTAAATGTTGTAGCCTTAGAATAGATTGGAGGTTTTTCCTATGTTGTTTTATAAAAGGCTTCTGCCTGATTATTTACAGATGCTGTTTCTGAGAAAGCTGAAAATAGGCTCACCATGAACACTGAAATTTGGGCTCAAACCTCTCTACTTTATGGTGAACAGTGTGACGGAGTCAGGCCCCAGGGTTGGCCTGCTAAACTGTTGCGACTGGGTTTTCTCCTAGTGTCTTGGGCATTGAGATTTCTGTTGATCAGTTAAAGAGAGGCAATGGGTCTACCAACAGCCAGCGGGCAGTCTGGGAAATGTTATGCCACAGCTGAACAAGGCATGCTGAGAATCACCTCACTGGGGCAAGAAGAGGAAGAGGCAGCCAGGCTCCAGCATTCTCACTCCCCCCACTATCTGTTGTCCTCCTCATAACGAACAGCACGGGTTAAACAACATATAGGTTTTCCTTTTCCAGTGTGAAGTAAGCCTCTGCCTCAGAAGAGGCATGTCTGTATCTCTCAGGTAAAGAGACTCACCCTTGTTCACTCAAGTGAAGAGAGACCTGCCCTTGTTCTTCAACATCTCCAAAGACCTTAGCGAAGCCTTAAGTGTGTTGAGTACTGTGAACCCAGGAAACCTGACTGTTTCCATAGCCCAAACCCTTCGGCCAAGGCAGACATTCTGTTCCCTGGTGCAGGTCTTGGTGGTAACTGGCCTCTGGAGAAGAATCATGTCTGACACAAAACCTTCTTCTTTCTAGCCAAGCAGTCCTAGGCACTCTGCAACTAGGGTTCTTGCTCTCATTTGTGCTCCCTCTCCTCCCCACTTCCAGCCCTCTCTCCTCGCTCCCTCCCTCTTCCTCTATTTCTCAAGGAGTATGTGGTCCAAAGATTTTCCTCCCCAATTCTTAGGACTCTTGAACCTCCTTTTTCAAGACAAGCAGGAGACACTGAGTGACAGACAGCTCTGCTGGGAGAGGTTGAAGAGAGTGAAATACAGTCGACACACATTTAACTAGGTACACATGGCCTCCACAGTGACATTCCTATTCCTGACCACTAATCTCTCTGGGGCCATCAGGACATGTGGGTGAGCAGTGAAGATGCACTACAGGACTAACAATGGGGCCATAAATCGCAGAGTTAAAGACTTTTCCATGTGATTTACAACTTGCAGTAACTATGGCCTTGTGTATGCATTCAGAAGATTACTACCTAACTTCTTATTTTATAGGTTCCTATTCTTAAAGAAAAATGAGCACAAACCTAAAACTTAAGAATCACAGCACAGTCACTACTAGGAGTAGCATATTTCATTTTCCAGGGCACTTCTCCATAGATTCCCTTATCTAGTTGTCATAACTTTTAACACCCAGGCTAATGATTAGGCAAAGAAAGGCACAAAGCTATCAGGTCACTTGTCCAATGTCACATAGAAAGAAGAGGACCCAGTGTGGCCTGCCTCACCTCTTCCTTGGATACTGTCACTGCTCTTTGCAAAATAACCTTGGCTGCTATAGTATGATTTATACACAGACAGTCCCAGGCTGCCAGTAGTTCAATCTAGGATTTGTCAACTTCATGATGGTGCCCATCTAGCCATTTTGTTTTGCACTTTTGGTCCAGTACCCAATAGGTTACATGAGCTTCAGCACCTTGTTATAGGATGGGCTTTGTGGTAGATGGTTTTACCCAACTGTAGGCTAATATAAGATTCTGTGCACATTTGCAGTGGGTGGAGTGAAGTGTGTTGTTTGTTAGGAGGATTAAATGCATCTTCAATTTATTATTTATTTATTTATTTTTCTTGAGACAGGGTTTCTCTGTGTAGCTTTGGAGCCTGTCCTGGAACTCGCTTTGTAGACCAGGCTGGCCTCGAACTCACAGAGATCCGCCTACCTCTGCCTCCCAAGTGCTGGGATTAAAGGCGTGCGCCGCCGCCACCACCGCCCGGCTGCATCTTCAGTTTATGATGGGCTTATCCAGATGGAATGGCACTGGAAAAAGAGCCACATCTGCCCATTATTTTATTGGCTCTCAAAATATTCCTAGGATATAATTAAAGAACTAGCAATAATACAGATTGCCTAGGAATAGCTATGAAAACATTTTTAACATGGTGTGGCCAGGGTGGTTATGGAGTGGTTATGGACAGGGAAGCAGCTGTCCCCTTTTATACCTACCTTTCCAAGTCCTTATTCTTTGGGGTCTTGCACTTTGGACGCTTCTGACTTCACAATTTTCTAAGTCTTAGCTCACTGAGAACAATGATTCTCTGCCATACATATGCAAATGAACTTTGGCCAGTGTCAGTGGTACTGACTGCTCTATTCTCTTTGGCATCTATTAAGCAAATTTATTTCAGCATTCTTGACACTGCTTCTATACACCTGCTTTGGAATGTTCCTTTGATTGCTTACGATAGCTTACTGATCTCCTCACTGATTAATGCATAGGATTCCTTGATATAAGCTTGTGTGATATTGCCACAACAACCATGATTTTATCTTTTGGAAGTAACCTTTTGACAATAGCTAGCATTAATTGAACACCTAGTATAAATGGCTTGCAAAAGGTTTACATGTGTTTAATTTGTTCTGCTATCGCTGACATTTTGTAGATGAGAAGATAGAATGCAAGAATGTCTGGTCTTACCCAAGGTCCCACAATTAGCAAGGGAAAGGATCACCTCTCTCTCTGCTCTGCCTGAGGCCATCACTATTTTTCCTTGGAGTTTATCTATTGCTGTGAAGAGACACCATGACTAAGGCAGCACTTATAAAAGAAAGTATTTATTTGGGTCAGGGGGTTAGTCCATTATCATCATGGCAGAAGCATTAAAAATACTAACTGGTCCAGTGAGATGGCTCAGTGGATAGAGGTGCATCTACCCAATGATGTACCTCTATGACCTAAGTTTGATCCTAAAGACCCATGTAAGATTGCAAGTTGAGAAGAGACAGAGTTGTCCCCTGACCTCCACATGCACCTTAGGACACATTCCCACATACACATTGTACATACAATAATAAAATAAAAATAAAATTTAACAATAACAAAAGCAATAAGATCTGTGCCTGCACATAGCAGTTAGAATCTAATTAAAGGACTAGTCGAATCCTAAATTTGCTGTTGTTTGTTTTTGTTAATGTTCTTTCTTTTTCTCTCTCTTTCTTTCTCTGTGTATGCCTGGCTGTCCTGGAACTCACTCTGTAGATTAGGCTAGCCTTGAACTCATGGAGATCCACCTACCTCTGCCTCCCAAGTGCCAGGATTTAAGGCATGCACCACAACTGCTCAGTGTGCATGCCAATGCTGGGCCAGGATTTTGTTTCCAGTGATAGAAATTTATACAATATGCTAAAAGGGGAAACAGAGTAGAATGCAAGGCTGCTGAGGAAGGAGGCTGAGGCTTAGGAATTATGATCAGCTCAGTCACTAACCTGGCCACCACGCCACATGTGCTGTGGTTTAGTCTCAACATCCATACATTAAAATTGAAGGATAAGATTACAATCAGTTCTGCTATACCTCTTATTTTGAAAATACAAATTTGTTCCAACACAACTGATATATTAAAGACAGTTTAAGTATGTATGAAGTTTGCCTTTTTTCCACAGGAAGCTTGCTGAACTTGGCCAGGCTGAAAAACACAAGAGGCACACACAGGCATCTTAACATCTACCAGCTGTCTAGGGTCAGCAGTGTCAGAGCCACCCCCACCCCCATCTGCTGTTTAAACTAGCCACCTGACTTCAGGCAACCCTTCCTCCACCCCTGTAAATTCAAAAGCTGCATGGCTTCTAGTGCCCATCTTTGGAAACAATGTTTTTAAAGTACTCTGTTTACTGTAATGTTTATACTTTTTCTTTTCTTTTTTTCCCCCAGCACTGAGTTGCATAAAACCATGCTTTTTTTCTTTTTTCTTTCTTTCTTTTGTTTTGTTTTTTGAGACAGGGTTTCTCTGTGTAACAGCCCTAGCTGTCCTAAAACTTGCTTTGTAGGTTAGGCCTTAAACTCACAGAGATCTGCCTAGCTCTGGCTCCCAAGTGCTGGGATTAAAGCTGTATGGCACCATGCCTGGCAAACCATGCTATTTTAAAAAATTACATTTTGTGTTTATGTATGGGGGCGGTATGTGTACCATAGTAGGGAGGTCAGAGGACAGCCTGCAGGAGACTTAGGGATGGAGTTCAGGTCATCAGACTTGGTGATGAGTGCTTTTACCCGCTGAGTTATCTCATTAGCACCTGCCATAACTTTTTAAATTAAGTTTTTTCTTTTTTAGTACCTGGCAAATGTGAAGTTTTGGAGTGCTATTTCCCTTACTGCTTTTCCAATTAGCCTATGGTTTTCACTGCATGAATCTGCAACAGTTCTGAGATTATTTTCAATCAACATTCACCTGCCTCACTTCACTATGCTGTTTCTAGATTCAATGTTTACCTTTGGTATCCTTTCAATGATATTTAACACACTGAACCACACCAATAGGAGGCTGAAAATAAGTAGTATTTATTTCAGCTTAAGGTTTTTTGTTTGTTTATTTTCCCTATAAGGAAAAAAATGATTCAAGCCACACAATCAAATTGAGCATGATCTTTGTGATGATATGATATGAAAATTCATGAAGTGTTCTGTATTTTTAACTGACCAAGGGATGCTCAACCCCAATGATACATCTATAACACAACCCCTACACCTAAGGCTCAGGGAACATCATGAAAGACGAGGTGGAAAGGTTGTAAGAGCCACAGGACCAGGACACATGCTGTGAGCTAATGTTTTCTATATATGAAAGGAAAGCTGTAGCCATGAAGACTCAAAAGTATGGTGACCTATACAAGACCTGCACAACAATACCACCAGTTGACATGCCAATGTGGATGGGGGAAATCTTTTAAGGCTTTTTCCCTGGATGAAGAGCTTCAGGAAATTAATGACTGCTGATAGATGGAAAGTCAATTTTCAGGGACAAGCCAAGACCCAGATAGCATAACAGTGCCCAGGGGTCAGGCCTAAACAAATAAATATACCAGCAAGGATAAATGGACTCGGTAGGCTGTATTTATATACACCTGTGTGAGTGGATGGATGGATAGATGATAGATAGCTAGACAGACAGATAGATAAACAGACAGACAGATATGTAACAAAAATTTAAAAGTAAGAGGTCATGAATTTGAAGGGAGTGGGGCGGACACAGGAGGAGTTTTAGGGTAGGGGGGTAAGGATGGAGATGATATAAACACAGACTCATATGTGAAAGTCTAAAAGGAATTTTTAAACAGACCAAAACAAAGCAGAACAAACAAACAAACAAAAAACCCAAATATATGAGGCCAGACTTCCTGTTCCTAATAATACATCACTACTAAAATGTCTCCCCAAAATCACTAACCCATTTTCACTGTGAAAAGGGAGAAGGGATTGTTAAAATATAGACTTTCTACTGGTTAAAAAGTGTTTCAATGCATCATTTGAAGACCCAAAAAGCTAGCTTTACTCTAGGCCAACCAATGCTCTTTCTCCTCTTGGATGTTAATCCCCTCATTCTTACCTGTTGTCTCAACAACTTCTCCAATTTTGATTAGCAGCACTAGGGTGTTTATTTTGTACTTACTCTTGACATTACAATTCTTTTCACGTATGTTTCCCTTATTGGAGTTCATGTGTACATTTGTGTGTGCTCTTATACACTGAGCCATCTCTCCAACCCTAAGCACCTACTCATTTGAGACAAGATCTCTCAGTGTCCTGGAACTTCTAGGTTAGGCTAGGTTGTTTGGCTAGTCAGCCCTAAGGATTCTCCTGTCTTTGTATCCCCAGATTTGTGATTATGAGTGGGCCATCAAATTGTGTGTGTGTGTGTGTGTGTGTGTGTGTGTGTGTGTGTGTGTGTGTGTGTGTGTGTTTATATATAGGTTCTAGGGATTAAATTCAGGTTCTCATGTTTTTGAGGTAAGCATTTACTGACTGAGGTATCTGCTCAGCTCTGGAATCTGAGTTTCTTAAAGATGTTAGCACCAAGTCCACTCTCTTGGAGCTGGAGAGGTGGCTTCATGGTTAGGAGTGCTGACTACTGCCAGAGGAGGAGTTCTGGTGGCAGCACTCTTACTGGGTAGTTAACAAACATTTGTGACTCTAGGTCCAAGGGATCCAGTGTGTCCTTCCAGCCTCTGTGAACACCTGCAAGCACATGTACACATGTACACACACAAATAAAAAATTTAAAGTCCACTCTCTGACCTATAATGCATGTTCTATTAATGGCCACTAAAATGAAATTCTATTGAACTTAGAAAAAAGATGAGAAGCAAAACTCTCTCTCTCTCTCTCTCCCTCCCTCCCTCCCTCTCTCCCTCTCCCTCCCTCACTCCCTCTCTCTCTCTCTCACACACACACACACACACACACACATACACAAACACACAAACACACACACACATACACACACATGCACACCATACACGAAAATTTTTTTATCTATAGGGTTTTTCTGGATATTAAGAGGTAAGTAAGCAAAGCATTCAGAACTTCGCCCATTTCTTAAAAAAAAAATCTCAGTATACTCAACATCTGGATCTTAGCATTACATTGAGTAGCTTTCCACACATAAAGTTTACGTCTTGTCAAAACACAAAAAGTGTTGAAAGATAATGACTATTCTTTTTGATGGGTCAGCCTAAAAAATGCCCTGGAAATGCATTCTCATTTCTGAAAACACATGACAGAAATTTAGAGTGACATCTAGACTCTTCATCTTGTATGCAGCAAATGTCCATAAGAGTCTGATTGCATTTCTGGCAACCAGATATTCTTCATAACTGTTCACCTCATCCCTTTCCTTTTCCATATGTCTGTACTGTCTCTGGAGAGAATTTGGGTCAGAATCCGTGACTAATATACATGGTATGTCAGCTACAAAACAAGTAACATCTTGGCCATCAATTCTTAACACTACTTCTTTGCCAGGTTATTTGGCTCCATTAAAAAGCCCTGCTTAGTGGTTAAAATTCTGTTCTACATCACCCATGTGATCTGGTGAACTGCAGGGAGGTTAAAGCAGGTTTGAGCATAGCAGAATGGGACACTATGATGTGGGAAACTATGAAATTTGGGGAAGCTGCAATTAGTGTACTTTGGCAAGTATGTTTACGCTGAAGGTACAAAGCTAGGATTGGTAGGCTGACTTCAGAACATTGGTCAGAGTACAGCTTAAGGACAATTCAAAGTCTTGTCTTTAAGGTACAACATATACAAGGAATTGAGGCAACAGGAAGTCCCAAATTAGTGGCAAAGCAAATTCCCACAATGAGAGAGTTATCTTAAAGTTGGATAATTCAGATCAACAAATCGAGAAATTGCCTAAATTTAAACCATCCCAGGTAAACAGCAATTTGGGTGTTTGTTACTAGAATTAGTATATGTTCAATATTAGAAGTTGTAAGAACGACAATTAGGGTGTTTGGCCATCCCATCACCAGAGTAGGTCAGTTCGGGCTGTCTCTCGACCATTGCCAGCAGTCTGTTGTGGGGGTATCTTTGTGGATTTTGTGGGCCTCTCTAGCACTTTGCTTCTTCCTATTCTCATGTGGTCTTCATTTACCATGGTCTCCTATTCCTTGTTCTCCCTCTCTGTTGTTGATCCAGCTGGGATCTCCTGCTCCCCCAAGCTCTTTCCCTCGACCCTTGCCCTTCATTACCCCAACTCATGTCCAGGCTGTTCATGTAGATCTCTTCTATTTCTCCGTCACTGGGTGATCCCCGTGTCTTTCTTGGGGTCCTCTTTTCCAGGTAGCCTCCCTGGTGATGTGAGTAGCAGTCCAATCATCCTTGTTCCACATCTAGTATCCTCCTATGAGTGAGTACATACCATGTTTGTCTTTCTGAGTCTGGGTTACCTCACTCAGGATGATTTTTTCTAGATCCATCCATTTGTCTGCAAACCTCATGATGTCCACAGAAATCCACAAAGATACCCCCACAACAGACTGCTGGCAATGGTTGATACAGCCTGAACTGACCTACACTGGTGATGGGATGGCCAAACACCCTAATTGTTGTGCTAGAAACCCCATCCAACTACTGAGGTATCTGGATGCAGAGATCCATGGCTAGGCCCCGGGTGGATCTCTGGGAGTCCAATTAGCGAGAATGAGGAGGGCTTATATGAGAGAGAATTGTTGAGACCAAGGTTGGATAAAACACAGGGACAAATTGCCAAACGAATGGAAACACATGAACTATGAACCAATGGCTGAGGGGTCCACACTGGATCAGGCCCTCCGAATGGGTGAGACAGATGATTGGCTTGATCTGTTTGGGAGGCATCCAGGCAGTGGGACTGGGTCCTGTGCTCATTGCATGAGTTGGCTGTTTGAAACCTGGAGCCTATGCAGGGTCGCTTGGCTCAGCCTGGGAGGAGGGGACTGGACCTACCTGGACTGAGTCTACCAGGTTGATCTCAGTCCTCGGGGGAGGCTTTGCCCTGGAGGAGGTGGGAATGGGGGGTGGGCTGGGGGGAAGGTGAGGGGGGCCGGAGGCGGGAGAACAAGGGAATCCGTGGTTGATATGTAGAACTGGATTGTATTGCAAAATAAAAATTAAAAAAAAAGAAGTTGTAAGAAAATTATTTTGGTTTGAATGTTATTGTATATTACATATAAAATGAAAAGATTACAATATGTATAATTCTAATTGTAAGGAACACATGTAAGGCCTAGGGTGAACAACCCTGGTCAGGAGTGATAAGCAATAGAATGATGTAAGTAAACCACAAATGGAGTAGTGATAAGCTATAAGCTATGTGTGGAAGTAGGGATAAGACTAGAAACCTAGCCAGGAAAGAATATAAAAGATGAAGCCTCAGACCCGACCAACAGAGCTCGTCAGGCCCTCGCGCGTGACGACTCTCCTCTGCCAGAGACGTGAGATCCTGTCCCCAGTGCAGACGTGGCTGACCTGAGGAAGGCTGACCCAAGATCCAGAGGAACAGACGTGGCGAGTCCGGACCTGTATACCCGGAGAGGTACTCCTGCTTCCATTTGGAAGACAGGATGAATATTGCTTGTAATCTTACTGTGTGAATAAATGAGTGTTATACCAAGTCTGAATCAAGAGTGATTATTCCTCCCCCGTAACTGGGGTATGTGCTCGCTACACTAATCAATAGAAGCACATTAAAACTCTCTTAAAAAGTATGCTCAAATAGACCATCCTCTGCCTGGGCACTAGAGAGAACGCTTCCTCAGGTCGTTATCTGATAACTTTATAGGTAATAAAGGAAAACTAAATACATAAGTACAGATGTGGTCTAGATAATTACATTTCTGTTCAATTGGTATTTGCAGGCTGTATGTCCAGCCTTCCTAGGAGTCATTTGAACCTAAAGTCACTCTTAAGGAGATCCCAAGAATGCATGCTATCTTCCCTTAGACAGCCATGGAGAACAACTGTGTTGTTCTCTGATGACATGGTATGCATTGTCCTCTTGTCCACAGCAGGTGAAGTGTCTTGAGGTGAAGGTTTATGTTTTCTACTTCCTTTGTGTGTCTGACATGGCAGAGAGGCACCAGGTGAACTATGGTAACACATGTGCAACAGGTACCTGTCAATTAGTTGACTTTGCCATAAGAAAGATAAATAACAACAGATCTGTGTTTTTCACACATTTCTAGCACATTATTCAGGACAAAAATCACACAAGATGGTAGCATCTATGGGGAGAGGCAACTGACAAGAACAAAAACTCAGAGGTGGAAGTGATAGAAGAAGTGGAGGGAGGAAGGCAACAAACATGAGGAGAAACCATGGGACAAAGAAGTATGCCTTGGCCCAAATCAGTACGTCTTCTTCCAGAACCTCTACCTGTGAGAAACAGCTCCATTAAATATTGATGCTAAAACAGGGAAGGGCCAGATTAAATTCTAATCCTGCATTCATTGTACAGGCTATGAAACATAAAAATCAGTCTTCCATCTGAGACACAGCAGACATGGTCACAGCTGGAAGGGATCACAGATGGCCGAAGATAAAATAGTTTCAGGGTGACTACCTGCACACCACCTCCCTTATAGCCTCAAGGTGACCACCTGAACACCATCTCCTTTATAGCCTCAGGGTGACGACCTACACACCATCTCCTTTATAGCCTCAGGGTGACTACCTGCACACCATCTCCATTTCTCTGAAAGTCTGCTGCCTATTCTGACCTATCCCATGACTTGAGACTTAAACTGTTTTTTTTTTTTTTTTTTTTTTTTTTCTGCAAGTCTACTCCCATAGCCTCTTTGCTTTCTTCACTTGAAGGCTGGTTTTCACTGTGCTGGTTTGTGTCTACACACAGAAAATGAGGTGAGTGTAGTCAACTGCTCTGTGGACGGCTGGTTGAGTTAACTCCCTTTAGTATATCTACTATTCCAAAGTAGATTAAAAGGGAGAGGAAAGGACCCCAGAGGTAAAATGTTGTATTCTGGTGTGGCTTGAGTCAACACAGATGCTAATACTCCCTATGGCAACATCTGAGTTAAAAGAATGGACTTTGGAGAAATAACAGTAACAACAGCAACATGCATTTACTACACTCTTGACAGATGCTAGACACTTTTCAGAATTCTTTGCATCTATTAGTTCATTTAGTAGATTCTGTGAGCTGCAAGTCTAAGGGAGGGAAACATTTTCACATTCTCCAACAACTAATAAAATAGACCCAGGAAATCTGACCTGTCAACACACAGCACACATATTTCTGAAGAAATACACCTTTAAAAATTTACAGTATATACACATATGTTAAATGTATATTGTCAATTACAATTCAGCTCTGAATTCCAGCTCATATCCTGAGTTGACCCTTTTAAAAAAAAAAACTTATGAAAGCGGCAAGATGACACACGTGCTAGGTTGTCACTTAAAAATCCACATTCAAAAAATAAAAAAAAAATTTTTTTGGTCGTGGTATAGATCTATTTAGAGCAGACCTGAGTGACTGCAGATGTTGTAAGATTGCCAGCACAAACTCATCATGTTACTGCCCAGGCTGATATATGAATTAATAATTCACTTTTCTGAAATCTCCTCTTCCAAGTTGGGAGTTCAACTCAAACTTAAGTGGTACTATATCATGCAGCTACAATTCATTCCAAATTTTAATACAGTCTGTATTTCTGCCAACTATTCATGATTTTTAAATACCCAAATTGAAAGTGAACATTTGCATTTTAAGTTCAATCCCTCACAGATAAATATATCATATTTAGCTCACTTTTTTTTTTTTTGGTTTTTCGAGACAGGGTTTCTCTGTGTAGCTTAGTGCCTTTCCTGGGACTCACTTGGTAGCCCAGGCTGGCCTTGAACTCACAGATATCCGCCTGGCTCTGCCTCCCGAGTGCTGGGATTAAAGGCGTGCGTCACCACCGCCCGGCAATATTTAGCTCACTTTATAAAAAGAAGGTCACAGAGCTAGAAGAGTTTCCTAAATTCTCATTCCAGAATTCCTGATGACCCCCTTCTATATATGTTCAGAGTGTCTTAGGAGCCACAGATAAAACACAAGCCAGACCTGAAGTCAGGGGATGAAGCCCTTAATGGTGGGACCATAAGGCTGCAAGTAGAAGGAAGGAACAATCATAATGCAGTTGGGAATGGTTAATGTTGAGCAGAAAGTGGCTGCTATTTGTCTACCTCATCTAGAGAAGACAGTGTGAGGAGCCAAATGCACCTTCTGCCTCTCCTTCCCTCTGTTGGTGAGTTACAGCATTCACAGCACAACACAGAATTCACTGTCTAAACTTTTACAGTGGCACTTTCCTCCCTGTCATATGTGTTACCAACAGGGGTGAAGGCCCATGCCTGTAATTCCAGACCTCAGGAGGTTGACATAACAGGACCATGAGTTTGAGGTCAGCCTAAGCTATATATGGAGACCCTTGTGTGTTTCCTAAAAACTGTGAATGCCTTAAACATTTCTTTGTCTCCTTCATGTTATTACCCATTAACTGTACCAACTGATCCATTATCTTCAGTGCTTGACACTGATCAGAAGATGAACGAACAAGGAAAACACAGAGCACATAAGCACATAAGCAAGCACACATGCAAGCAAGCAAGCACGCATGCACACAAGCAAGCATGTACGCATGCATTTCTGCCAGACACACCTGCTATCAAAGCACTCAAGAGAAGAAGGCAGGAGGACAGAGTAGTGAGTTTGAAGCCAGCCTGGGCTACATAGTAAGATGCTATATCAAGAAGTAATAGGCAGGAGGAGGGGACTCTGATGAACATCACTGAGGACTAAGAAGAATTCTATTTTGGACAAAGATTTCTGAGTCAGAAACTAGTATTATATTCCTCTGTATTAAGGATATGGGAGTCATCATATAATGTCAGAAATAGAAGATGTTATAAAGGTTTGAAACAGGTTGGCAATTTCTTTCCTCCACTGTCTACTGTAGTTTTGTGACTTTTTTCATCTTCTCAATATTTACTTATGAGACATTCATCAATTCAAGTCTTCAATTATGATATCTATGTAGGGGGCATTTGAGTCTTTTTCTCCTAATTTCTTCTTGGATGCACCCAATCTTTGTGGATAGCCACACCAATGGTTTGCCTATACCTCTGAACATCTAAAAGTCCATCATCTTCCCAATGCAGGCGCCTCCCTATGGACTCCTGCTTTTCAAAATGTACACTGTTGTCTCCATAAATGTGTTCCAAGGTAAACATCTATTTCTAGAGAGTTTTCTCTGTCCTCTTTCTCTCCCTTTCACAGTCAGTTTGCATGGCGACTCTCATCCCACCTTCTGATGTTGTCACTGAAGCCTCCCTAGCAATAGGTCTGACTAGCTTCCCTCAAGCAAGGCTGTAGCTAGAAGTTTTCTCTGGTCCTGCCAAGACCCCGCAGTCCCATGGCCTTTGATAAAATATTTTGTCCCATGACAAAATAATCACTCAGAGCCTTAATATTATTTAAAACTGCGTGGCCATTAGCTCAGGCTTATTACTGACTAGCTCTTACACTTAATTTAACCCATAATTCTTATTTATGTTTAGTCACATGGCTTGTACCTTTTCTCAGTTCTGCCTTGTCATCTTGCTTCCTCTGTGTCTGGCTGGCGACTCCTGACCAATCAGTGTTTTATTAAACCAGTGTACAAGAGCATTATCCTACAGCAATTCCCCTTTTCTGTCTAATCAAAAAGGAAGGTTTTAATTTTAATATAGTAAAATTAAATATAGCAAAAGAGTTATCAAGCAAGAATTACAGTTACAATATCTAGTCTATTTGTATTTTGCAAAATTAAAGAAAACATTCTATCATCTATCCTATATTTGTGAGTTATATATAAGGGATGCTTCCTATTCCTAATTATATCTTGTAACTGAATAAATAGTGAAGTTAATTCTGACTCATCAGGGATAAATTCTGCAGTCTCAATATGTAATACCACTCTTTCAGCATATTGAGAGTCAGTAACTATGTTGAGAGGTTCTAAAAAATCCATTAATACCAACAGAATAGCATAAAATTCAGATTTTTGAACCGAATTATAAGGACTTTGAACCACTTTACTTAAATTTTCTGATTTGTAACCTGCCTTTCCTTGTTTGTTTGCATCTGTATAAAATGTACGAGCTCCAGATATGGGTGTTTCCCATACAATGCAAGGCAAAATTGTGTCACCAGGACAGTCAGTTCTAACTGGCCTTTCTTGTTTTCACAGTGCAACAGGGTCAATGCTCCTCAGACAGAAGCTACACAGTTCGAATACTCCCTATCTAAAATGCATAGGACAACAAGTGTTTGGAATTAGATTTATTTTTAAATTTTTAGAACATTTGTGGATACTTAACAAGTTATCTTAAGGATGGGATCCATGTCCATACACAAAGTTTACTCATGCTTCAACTGCACTTATATGTGTAGCCTAAGAGCAATATTATATGGGAGTTTAAGAGCACCATGTTTGGACGGTGACCCCTCACTTAAGGTCACATGTGGAATCTTCTATGTGTGACATGTCAGTGCTCAAGAAGTTTCCAATTTTTGAAGAATCTTGAGTTTCAGATTTTTAGATTAGAGATGTTTTGCCTGTGTTGGGTGACAGGATAGACCAATGACCAATGTTTCCCATCTCAAGTGACCCTTCTAGCTAGCCATCCCAACATTAGAGACTTGGACAAATGACTAAGCTTGGCCTAATGGAGCTGCTGAAGAAGTGAGTAAGAAACCTCATGCCCATGTGTATGTAGTTCCACTTGCACGCTCACCCCTCAACAAGGGAAGTGAGCTATAAGCTTGTGTTTCTGTCCTTTGCTCTTTGCACACACCCCTATTCTATTTGAGTTCAAGTTTCATTTTGTTTGTGAATTTGCAGCATTCCAGCTCAGAGTGACCTTTGCTTTCTACAAACTCATGGACTGGGACCTATATATGAGTTTCTCTACAGTGGTTCTCAACCTTGCTAATGCTGTGATCCATTAATATAGTTCCTCATGTTGTGGTGAACCCCCCCACCATAAAATTATTTTGTTGCTACTTTCTAGCTGTAATTTTGTACTGTTGTGAATCATAAATATCTAATATGCATGCTATTTGATATGTGACCCCTGTGAAAGGATAGTTTGACCCCCAAAGGGGTTGTGACCCACAGGTTAAGAACCGCTTCTCTACACAATCCAGAAGAGATAGTCCTCAAAAGAAAAAGTTCTTGCAAGGGGTTGTTTAGTCTAGACACTGATAGTACACACTTTTTACTAATGAAACAAGGTTAGCTAACATACAATCTTGATTGCTGACAAACTTCCCAAAATATGGGAAATACTTGCATGTGTGCATGTATATGACTCTGTGCATGGTCTCTTCTGAATACTTTGAAAGTTCTTGAAGTACAGATTTTTTTTTGTTTTTTTTATTTTTTTTTGCTGTGAAAACAAAGCACGTGCTTGAGTTTCTAACTGACTTTCATTATTGGAGTTCAACTGATCAAAGTCTTCAAATCTGGAAAGATGGACATACTCATTTGCTGATAATTAAAAAAACAAAACGAAACAAAACAAAACAAAGGTCTAATATGAAAGAAAGCAAACCTGTGGCCCCATCTTCACATCTTTTTATTAGTAAACTGAAACCACTCTTTTTTGTTGTTGTTTAAATATTTTCTTTGGTCTTTTGTTTATATCATGGTTAAAAAAAAGGCTCTGAATGTGTAGTTGTACTCTTGTGTTATGAGAATGTGTGATTGCGTAGGAGCTCTGAGGTGCTCTTGGCTTCAGATGCATGTCTGCATTCTCTTTGCCTAAGAGTACAGGGTGAAGAAAGGGAGAACCGGTGGTCCACACAGGGGCTCGTGTAGAGATAAGGGCTATAATAGGAAAGAGAAGCCAACGAACAAAACAGAGTGCTCTCCAAACTTGATCAAACATTGTTCTCAAGAAGCAAACTAATAACTGGGCATCCTTCAGAGTGTGGCTATTAATTTTTATAAGTTGTACACAAATACTGTGTTGATCAGTGCAGTAAACAGCATTATGACTAAATGTGTCTGACATGATGATAAATAAACATATTATATTGCACTTGGGAGATCACTGACACAGAATCTGGAATCCGTAGCTAGAGGATGGTCCAATCACAGAGATAAAAATGCTGATAAAGTTGAAGTTAAACCTAAAAATAATGTGCCATCTGTGGAGTCAATGGAGCTATGCAAATAAAGTTTTAAAAGTCCACATGACAACGCCAATGGAAAATACAGGAAGTCTTTATAAAGGGGCTAGAGAGACGGTCCAGAAGTTAAGAGCACTTTCTGCTCTTATAGAGGATCAGGGTTTGGTTCCCAGCACGCACATTGATGCTGCCTGTAATTTCAGAGACACATATACATAGATAAAAATAAAAATAAAATCTTTTAAAAATGTTTATGAAATTAAATTTAATTTTGCGACATGATATTTCCAGAGATGGTTTCCAATAATATGAGTCTCAACTCTTTCTGAAGCAAAATGTTTGGTTGAATAACAGGATGCAGGGAAGAGGGCAGGAAAAGGAAACTATTTTTCTCCAATATAAAAATAAATTTGGAACTAGGCATGGTGGCACACTCCTTTAATCCCAGCACTCGTGAGGTAGAGGCAGGTGTGCCTCTTAGTTCAGAGCAAGTTCCAGGATCCTCAGGGCTACACAGAGAAACCCTGTTTCAAAAATTCAAAACAAAACAAAAACAAACAAAAAACTTAAAAAGAAAACAGATTTTTATTTGAGGACTTTATCTATACATATAGGCACAAAATTTCCTTAAAAGCTGAAAATGTAGGGTTGTCAGAACCACCACCTCTGAATCATCCCATAAGGTCTCAAAGTTGTGGCAAGCTGCAGCTTTCTTAGGGTGTATGACATGCAAAAGGAGTCATGTTTGTATGCTGCTTTTCTGGGAAGGAAGCAGACATTGTGTTTTTTTTTTAAGTTTTCCATTTATTCTGTCAACTTAAACTACTTCTATTTATTGAGCATAATTTCTTTTGTGTTATTTTCAAATGGAGCTCAAATCTAACTCCACAGCCTATGACATTCATAGCTCATTACTTACTCTATGAACATGGCTTTCCTGTATGACATTTGGCACTCTTTGGCACAGAATCATTAGACCTGACCAGTGCAATGGTTTTCATATAGAGAGCAAAGTGTATGCCAAAGAGTGTAATAACAGACATTTATTCTCTCCATGTGGCACAACACACGTGTCAGCATGTTCCATGCATTGTGGGTCTCAGAGTGCCCCCCAGGGGTGGGTTGATCTCTCAGCAGCCTGAGGAATCCAACCACATTATGACTTAAGATCATTCAGTTTTATCCCAGTTATTCAGATTATGAAAGTCATGTAGCAGACCTGAAATTTATCTTCTTTTGACTTAATAGTTTAATATCTAATACACACAACATATAACTACTTACTACATACACAAGTTCTGTGTATATTCACAGTAGTGCAGCTAATGCAGTCATCAATTTCGAATATTCTCATCCCACCAGGTGGAATCCTGTGTCCATCAGCAGACCTCGGGCTTCAGTCAACCACTAACCTACTTTCTAGAGATTTGAAATGGAATCACATGATATGACATGTTTTGTGTCTGACTTCTTTGCCATTTAGCCTAATACTTAGTCTTTCCCTCTATGGCACTGAGGATCAACTCTGGGGCCTTTCCCATGGTAGGCAGGTACTCCACCACTAGGCTACATTCCAGCCCTAGCCCAATACCTTTAAGGCTTCCAATGCTGCAGCATATGCCAGCACTTCATTCTTTTTTATGCCCAAGGAGAATTCCACTGTATGGTTCTAAGTGACACTGTATTTGTCACTTATAGTTAGTGGGTAGCTGGGTTGATACTTTGGGCTATTATGAATAATGTGCACATTTTTATGTGAATACAAGTTGTCATTTCTCTCTTATATATACCTTAAATAGAATCACTAAGTCATATCTAAATCCTGTATTCAGGGGTTGGGGATGTGGTTCAGTTGTAAAGCACCTTGCCTAACGTGTAAAGCACTACAAAAATTCTACATTAGACTTTAAGGTACTTCAAGACTACCTTGACATTTATCTTTTAATTGCTGAATGAAAAAAAGAAATAAAAAGGAAGGACACGACTGCTCCTAGGCATGGTGGAGGAGAGAGTTTACTGTAGATAAAAGGGAGAACATAGCCAGAGGCAGAGACATCTGTGAGAGTCCAGAGTGGACATGACCCTGAGACATGTGAGGAGAGGGGGAGAGGGGAACCAAGAGGGCAAAAGGTAAAAAAAAAAGGGGGGGGCAGGTAACCAAAATGGCTGGATTATATAGGGAAGAGCCTCTAGGGGAAGGGGGCTGCAGAGTTGGGGGTGGGGGTAAAGGGCAGAGTATGCCAGCCACATTACAACAGGTAGGGACTGAGGGATGCTGGGAGAACCTGGTGGCCAGGTCCACTTTGATATGTTAAATAGGAACCTCAGTTATTTGTCCCGGGGTTTGAGACTTAACATTTGTATGTGCAAACACTTTTGTGTGTGTGAACAAATTCATGAAGTAAACAAGAATGGGAAAATAATATTCTGATGTTTTCTAAAGCAACTCCAATTCTCCATAAGTTCCAGCACTATTTGCATGAAATACTTTGAAAATCACAAATGGTTCTGTTTCATTAGGAGAAACATGGTTGATTTTAATGTGCCCTGCAATGTTCTGTCAGCCATTCACTTACACACTGCACACTCTTGAAAATGAACTGAGTGGCATATTTCTTCCACATTTCCATATGATATCTCCCTCATCAGCCCAAATTCTCCCATTTATCCTTGGAATTTAGGGATCCTAAGGCACATATACTCATCAATAAGCTTTTGAAAACCATATGCACTTGTGTCTTGACAGTTTATCTGCGTTATAATTTAGATGTGGAATGTCCTCTGAAGGCTCATGTGTTAAAAGCTTGATTTCCAACTAATGACACTATCCAAAGTGGTGGAAGCTTACGGAGGCAGAGCCTAGAGGTCACTGGTACATTCCCTTGAAGGGAATAGTGGGACTCCAGCCTGGTCCACCATTTCTTCTTCTTCTCCCTCCCCTCTTACTTTCTATTTTTTTCTCTCCCCTTCTTCACTCTTTTCCCATTTCTTGCACCCTACTTCTCTCTGCTTCTAGACTATCATGAGGTGAGCAAAGGGCTCCACCATGCGCTCCCTGCCATGCATTGTCTTACCACAGTAAGTAGACAACAGGGTCAACTGCTCATGAAGTGAAATCTCATCTTTCTTCTTTGTAAGCTGATTGTTGCAGTTTATTTTGTGACACTACTAGAAGGCTGCTTACATGACTTTTGGTATTTAGTATCCCCTTAATGGTTGTTCCTGGCCATTTGTACTGCTTTCCCTCTCTGCTAATAGGCTCCTTTTGGTTTGAGCATTGGAGATTTCACCCTAAAAATTAAATGGCCATTAAATGAGATAGTCACACATTGAATTACTGTTTTTAATCTACTGTGATCTGCTCCATACAACATTTCATTAATTGAATCTCTTCCAGCGAAAGATTGTGCTACACAGATGGCACAAGCATCCATGAGTTCTTTGGCCTTCGTTAACCAACAAGGACTCAATTGTCTAGTAAATTTCCTTTTCTATATGTAATTTAAAGTCAAGTGGTTGCACCATCAAAGAGCTGCTTATGTTGAAGAGACTTTGCTGTGGGTATGAACTCATCAGAGCCGACCAGGCAACCCTTCCATCACCACCACCCCCAACATCATGGCCTTCCTCTGTTTCTCAGGGGCTGGAGGGAAAGCAGAGACATCCACCCTTCTGGAAATGCTGAGTAGAGACCACCCACATGGGTGTCTTGATTGAATAGAATCTGACTTCTTTGCCAGACCAAGGAAAACAGATCCACCAGTGAGACACTGCAAGAAAAACAGCAGTTCATAAACCCATGTGCAGAGAACCTAGACTGCTCTTAGTGAGCCACTGTAAAACTTGGGATAGAAAATGCCCCCTTCTCCTTCATATATACACTTGACAACATCACAAGGAGCATCTGTTTTGGTGTTTGGATCTTTTAAGTAATACACGACAAACATAAAGACAAAGCTAAACTAAAGGTCCTGTCCTCTCTTATTTTACTAAATATGAAGCTATGGGATTTTTTTTCTCCTATAGCAAAATGTACTGAGCATGTAATCATATGGAAAGAAAAACTACAATGGCCATTTTTGTAGTGGTCAAACACTTTAGCCTTCTTCAAAAGCAGCCAACCATCAAAGAAAACAGTAACATGATTGGCTTCGATTGTCGAGTGGGTCTGATTCTGGGAACAGTGGCATGAAAATATGCATCCAAAAGGCCTGTGGAGAAATGCAGAGATCCTGAGACTGCAATTCTGGTGCTTCCAACACCCAAGTGGTGGCCATAAAGTTTGTCTTTCTCTCAAGTCAGTCAGTGTCAGTGCCTCTGTGTCTCTTTTGAAGACTGCTTTTTTCTTTATTTTCTTTCTTTCTTTATATATATTTGTGTAGCAATCTTTTTTAACTATTTACCATCATCATGGAATGAACAAGTGTGAGTTTCCAAATTGAAAGCTAGGGAGGTGGGAGCAAAGAGATACACAGGTCTGATACCCGAATTGCTGTGCTGGCAGAGCACAGCTGCAGCACGGTTCCTGGGGTAAACTGTGTGCACAAGAGGCCCCTTGATATAAGACAGTATGAGTATTCTGCCTTTCTAAAGCAGCACTGGGTATGTGCTGAGCAAATACTTGGACAGTCTGCTTTGTAAAAGTCATGGCAGTGATTGCTCTCTCCTAATGCTTTCCATAACACATAGACAGCTCATCCCCTTCCCCCACAAATTTCACAGCTATTGTCTACTTTCTTTGGGAGTCCAAAGGGTGGTATTTGAAAGGATCTACACCAGTGGGCTCCGAATGAGATGTCTGTGGGGCCTATTAGACAATCAGTGGACAAAATAAACCTCAATTAAAGCAACTGAGTAAATGAAAATGGCTATGGAATTGGGAAGGGCAGGGAGGATTTTCCATTACATAGGTACAAAGATGCTTTTTAATGTCTTACTTGACTACAGTACCCTAAGCCTCAATTAAAAAAAAAATCAACATTTTTTTTTAACTAAAGTACATGGCTGAGAGAATTTAACACCTTTATTTTAAAAGCTATTGTCATGAAAGGAATATTATACACTCAGTATATTCACAAGTCTTAAATGAGACTGTCTGGACTCTAGCAAAGCCATTCGGGTCCCCTGTTCTGACCAGTTGCAAAGAAGTTGCAAGACCTCGATGTAGCAGGAATCTTAACAGTTCTTATTAATAAAATCAAACCTGAGGCAGGTATTGGGGTGAGCAATGGAAGATCAGAGAAGTAGAACAAGCCACAACTACCTCACCTGGCCAACTTCTCAGCTGGTCTTGTTTCCTCAGACTGGAAGCTTCTGTGTCCTCATCCCAATGGCTCTCAGCTGAACTGCTGCTCGAAAGCCTGAAGCTTAACCAGACCAAATGCTTCTAGTTTCTGGTCCTCATGCCTTATATACCTTTCTGCTTTCTACCACCACTCCCTGGGATTAAAGGCTAGCTTCCTGGGATTAAAGGCGTGAGTCACCATGCTTGGCTGTATCCAATGTGGCCTTGAACTCACAGAGATCCAGAGGGATTTCTGTCTCTGGAATGCTAGGATTAAAGGTGTGAGTGCCACCATTTTCTAGCCTTTGTATCTAGTGGCTGTTCTGTCTCTGACCCCAGATAAGTTTATTAGGGTGCACAATATTTTGGGGAACACAATACCACCACATGCTGTGGGATGATCTGTATGTCAAGTGTGTTGCTGATTGGTCAATAAATAAATCACTGATTGGCCAGTGGCCAGGCAGGAAGTATAGGCGGGACAAGGAGGAGAATAAAGCTGGGAAGTGGAAGGCTGAGTCAGAGACACTGCCAGCCGCCATGATGAGAAACAGCATGTGAAGATGCCGGTAAGCCACGAGCCATGTGGCAAGGTATAGATTTATAGAAATGGATTATTTTAAGCTGTAAGAAAAGTGAGCAAGAAGCCTGCCACAGTCATACAGTTTGTAACCAATATAAGTCTCTGTGTTTCCTTGGTTGGGTCTGAGTGGCTGTGGGACTGGCAGGTGAGAGAGATTTGTCCTGACTGTGGGCCAGGCAGGAAAACTCTAGCTACAACCACAGGTCGACACTAACCCTGGCTTATCTCAAGCCAGGAAGTAGTCTTCTTCAAGAAGTACACCTTTGGGGACTGTAGAATATTTTGGAAATAATACTGTTATTAATGATAATGTTACTTTACATTTTTCTCCTGAGATAGTTCTTATCATTTAAAAAAGATTTCATAATTTCATTTAATCCCTTTTTAGTGCCTCTCTTTGTATACTACAAAATTATGTAATAGAACAGTAATAAAGAAATTAAAAACAGGCTGCCTTTTCTCCATTTATTTGTAGACATATAGATTACATAAAAGGACAACAGTGACTGAACAAAATTATTCAAAATTATTTCTGAAGAGGCCTCAGAGGGTGAGAAGACATGGACTGTGAAAGTACAGTATAGAGTATACAGAGGCTAAAGGTTTAAGTAGGGACATAGGCCGGGGGATAGAGGAGAGGACGGGTTGGAGGTGGGCTAACCCAAACTAAGGATGTATGACAAACCTTTATGAAAACCAACTCCTCATAAGCTAACAATAATTAAAAAGGAGTTTGAACATAGGTACCCTGCATGGATGTCTCAATACTAGGCATAGGCTATCTTCCTATGAGTTATTGGTCAGGGAGGTTCCAGACTGCCCCTGGCCCCCCCAAAAAAAGAAAAACAGCACAGGCTACTTCCATTGTAATTGGGTGCCTATCAAAGTTAGACGGTGTAAGACCATACTGCTGAGGACACAACATGCTTTGGTTGCAGGACACAGAGAAATCAAACTCAAACTGATCTGAAAACTTCCTCCCTGCTAACTAGCTTTCACAGTGCTAGAATGTGCTATGAAAGGTGCTGGAAGAGAAAAGACATCAGTGTTATTATCCTGGCAGCCAGCCCTGCATGCTGCAATACTAACCTGCCAGCCAAAATATACTCATGGACGCGATAGTGACATGAGGTTATGGTAGCAGCCAGCCACTTTCTGATTGGATTTGGAGCCTGCTGTTCTACTGGAAGGAATTCATGCCTGGTATTACAAACCTGGTCAAAACCCCATGGCTCAGGTCATAGGCTCTAGAGGGAAGCCTACTGTCACAGTTTTGCTAAATGGAAATGTCAGTGTCTTCTAAGTGTTTACATCTAAGGGTACTGCTGTTCTCAACTCTTGTCAGACATGCTTCTTTAGTGGACAGCAGTTAATGTAGATAATTACAACTGATCAAAGTACTGAGAACAAGTGACCCTTGAATGCTTAGCTCTAAGTGGGACTTCTATATCAACATTCCCCCAAGGCTCAGGGAACATTGAAGAAGAAGGACTGAAAGAATGTAAGATAGGGAGCTGTGCAATGCTGTCTTTCGGATATGACAGTCTTGTACTCCTGAACCCACTCCAACTACCTGCACAAAGACCTACATAAAATCAAGCCAACAAGATCAATCGACATTCCAGCAGGTAACTGGACTCAGTGGGTCACAAAAAAATAATAATAAAAGGAAAGGACATGATAGTGGAAAGGGAACTGTTGGTGGGTGGCCCTAGGAATGGGAGAAGGAAGCTGGAGTGCAAAGGATCAAGACACATTGTATACATATTGCATACATATATGAAACTATCAGAAGAATAAATAGACCATATTCTTTAAAAAGGATGACTTTCTTTTTAAAACCCCTCTCTTGTTTTTTTCTCTTTTTTTCACAACACCCTCTCCCAATTCTCTTCCTTCATTTAGAAT
This sequence comes from Peromyscus californicus insignis, assembly GCF_007827085.1. NCBI lineage: Eukaryota > Metazoa > Chordata > Mammalia > Rodentia > Cricetidae > Peromyscus > Peromyscus californicus. The sequence goes on along the minus strand of NW_026294469.1, from coordinate 429,800 downwards.
GTTATGGTTTGAATATAGTTTGTTCCTAGCCAAAGCTCAACTTGGAGTTCATGCCCAGAGTGGGGTGCTGTGTTTAGAATGGAGCCTTAAGGGGTGATTAGGGTTCAACAAGGCCATCCTGGTAGAGCTGCCAAGATTAAATACGGGCTGCTTCCTAAGAAGAAGACCAGAAGATACACAGGTACAGGTGCTCTGTGTAGCCACATGATACCCTGGGCTACTTTTGGCCCTAGTGACAAGAAGGCCATTATAAGATGCAGCCCCTTGTCCCTGTACCTCCAAAACTGTGAGCCAAACTAAACTTTTCTTATAAAGCTTCCAAGCCTTAGGCATTTTGTTATGGCATCAGAAAACTAGCATAAGGATTTCTTTTCAGTCATTTCAATGAATTGCCTTCCTCTATCCATTTCCTTCAGGTGGCCACTGACTCCTTCTGTGTCTTGCCTATTTCCAAAAGATGGTCATATTCTCTGCTCAGGTTTTTGTTTCTTTGTTTGTTTGTTTGGTTTTTCGAGACAGGTTTTCTCTGTGTAGCCCTGGCCATCCTAGAACTTGATTTGTAGAACAGGCTGGCCTTGAACTCACAGAGATCCACCTGCCTCTGCCTCCCGAGTGCTGGGATTCAAGGCATGCACCACTACCACTCAGCTTCCTGTCACAGTTTTCACTCTCATGTACATTCTGACTGTTTTCCACTCCTGATAAAGTCAGAACCATCTTACTGACCACTGGCCAGTTCAATTTACATGTCAGAGTACCTGAGAGAGGTTGGTGACAAAATACAAGAGACATTAGCTCCTAATCCCTGGAACTAGAAATGTTATGTATTTGGAAAAATTGTCTCTGCAGACATCATAAAGTTAAGCATCATGAGATGGAAGATCATCTTGGTTAGCTGATGCTCCCTAAGCAGACAAATGAGTGTCTTATGAGAAGAGAAAGAGAGGTCTAGCAAACACAGAGGGAAGGACAGGAGGTTCAAAGAGGCAGCGACTGAGAGCTGGAAGCTGAGGGTATCAGCAGCCACCAGATGCTCAAAAGATCAGCCCTGCTGACTCTAAGTTTGGCCCAATGAAACTGATTTTGTCCTTCTGGCTTCCAGAACTGAGACTATACTACTGAATTTATGGTGAATTTTAACAAAAGCCACAATTAAATGATACAACGCAGCACTCACTTCCTCGAACAGCAGTAAAAAAACACCACAAACAACAGAATTCATTTATTTGTAGTTCTGGTAGCTGTAACTGAAGGTTGAATCCTTCTGCACCCTAGAGAAGACAGCTTGTTCCATGATCCTCCCCTGATTGCTGGTGGTTTGTAGCAATCTTTGGTGATTTTTTCCTACCCCACCCAGCTCTCTGCCTTCATCTCCTCACATGTACATAACTCCAAATCTTCCCCTTTATAAATTCATGGTTTCATTCCAATCTCATCACCTGCAAAGATTCTCTTTCCATACATAACTGGGGTGAGAGTTCAGTCAATAAAACACATTCCTTGTGAGCATGAAGAGCTCAGTGTGACCCCAGAACAAAAAGCCAGATGTGGAGGTACAGGTTCATAATGCAGTGGTAGGGAGGCAAAAGGAGGCAATGGCCCACTGGCCTAGTCTACTAGTTGACTTCTAGGCCAGTAAGAGACCTTGTCTTTAAATAAAAGGATGGATGGCACCTATGGAATGATAGACAAGGTTATTCTCTGACCTCTATATGCGCACACACACACACACACACACACACACACACACACACTACTTCCAAATGATACCACCATATCCACTGGTACTGGTGGTTAGAACTCTACCAACTCTTGGGGGACATAATTCAACTGTAACTCTAAATTTAATAAGCACAAAGAAAACAATTTATCTTCCTTTAAAAGCATGTTGCTTTTCTTCTCTGTCCTTACTGGTGCAGCACCCAGTTTTCTTCTGCACTGTGCTCCCCATCCTGCTTATTTTTTCTCTTCTTCTTAGCTATATAGCCTTTCCCCATCTCTCTGAAGAATACAGATCCCTACAGTCTGGCTATTGCCATTGACTGTCATCTGTTTTTTCACACACCATTGGCCTCATCCTTCTCATACGTCTTTCTGCCTTCATCTGAGCTCTGGAATCACAGCCTGTGTCTCATTCATCTTGGAATCTTACACAGTACATGGAAGACAGTTAATATCCACAGATTTGTGTAGAAATTGCATTTTATACACACACACACACACACACACACACACACACACACACACACACACACACACTTTTCTACCTGCAATGAAAAAATACCAAACAAAAAGCAACTTAAAAGAGAAAAGAAAATTTTGCTCACAATTTGAGTGGATACAGTCCATAGTGGTGATGAAAGCATGTCACACTGCATCTGTCCGCCACAGACACGCCCAGAGCTATGTCTCTTAGGTGATTCTAAATCAATTCGACAATCAAAATTAACACTACCTAAGAGCAAAACTATGCCACATGGAATAGTTCCTAACAAATGTTACACTATTTCTTAGAATTAGATTTTAGCAACAAATTGCCTTTGGGTGCAAGTTACTTTGTTTTACAAGCCTTTAGTTAAAGAACAATTATATAAATCACAGAGAGGTGTCACCTTGATCCTATGACTCATGTTGTCTTTTTCTCATTTAAGCATTTATAATTTGTACTACACCCAATTAGTTATTTTGTTATATACTTATTCTTGTCTCTACTTTTTTTTTTAAGGTGGTATTATCTCCAACCTAGATTATAAACTGCTTGAGGGAGAAAAAAAAATCGAAGTCTCTTTAAATGCCCTGGCTCTCCATGATCAAGTATAAGTAGAATAGGTGGTGAATAAATAACTTCTGGTACCAATGATTACTTATGAACTGTTAGAAGAAACTTTGAACTGTTGCTGTTCTGTTGAATACTTGTGTTTTGGATTAAATAAGAGCTTAAGTTCTGAAGTCAGACAGACTTGGTTTCTAGTTTCTACTTCCTGCTGACCTGTGGAGGACTTTCAAAGGTCTTTATACTTCAGTTTATTCATCAATCAAATGGAACACTCCCCTATTAGAGCATCCCTTATAAGATTATAGTAAGAATTAAATGAGACGACAGACAGAGCACTACAAAGTGCCTAAACTTGCACTAACCAATGTCTATTGTCATCACTATCGTGTGTGTGTGTGTGTGTGTGTGTGTGTGTGTGTGTGTGTGTGTGCGTGCATGCGCGCGCGCACATGTATGTGGAAGACACAGTCAGCATCAGGTGTCTGTCTGTATTGCTCTCTGCCTCAGTTTTCTCAGTTTTCCTCCTGTTTCTACTTCCCCGGTACTGGGGTACTCACATGCACTACAGCACTGTACTTTCTATATGGGTGCTGGAGACCTGCATTCTGGTCCTCTTATTTGTGTGGTAAATACTTTATTGACTGAGCAATGACCCCATCTCCTTTTGTTACTGTTTGTTTGTTTAAGATAGGGTCTCATGGAGTCCCAGTTGACCTCAAACTTTCTATGAAGATAAGGCTGTCCTTGATTCCTGATCCTCCTGCCTTCATTTCCCAAGTCCTCAAAGTACAGGCCTGCACTGTCACCATGGCTGTCATCATCACGTTTTCATTCTCTTCAGCACTCTGGCTCTGCTTCTGGGAGCCTCCTCCTTAGCAGCAGCAACAACAGCAGCATTTTCAATCTCACAATCACCATCGAAAAACGTTTCCTGAGGACCCTGGATGGGCTGCTTTCTGGTCCTGGTTTCAACAGCACTCTGATAACAAAATATCAGCAATACAATCCAAACAGAACCAAGAGTGTTTCCAGTCAAAGCCAGAACCCAAACACTGCTGGTCTAGGACTGGTATGTTTATTTTTGTAAGCTTCTATGTTCCAGTACCTGTGGGTGTTGCATTTTCCATCTGTTCACCACTCGACATAAGCAACTAAGAGCCTTGGCCACATGCACCTCCCAGAGGAGCTCGGGAAACTGAAGAGAGACGTGATGATGCCCTGCTGAGGGCAACAACATTAACTTGGAAATGCCAAGTTAATAGTTAACAAGATGAAAGAATGTGGCCAAAGGCAGAATTCTAGAGTTAGATGTAGCTCAGTGGTACAAACAACAACAACAACAAAAACACTTGCTTAACATGCACAAAGCCTTGCATTCAATTGTAAGTACCTTGGGGAGAGGAAGGGGGAAGAAATACATCATATCATCTTAGATGTCAAATGTGTTTTCTGATAAATGGAACTTCCATACAACAAGGAGTTTCTGGAGTCTGGTTTCCTCTGAGCTAACTCAACTTCCTCTAGTAAGAGGAAATTTAAGGAACAAGAATTGTGAATTGCTGCCATATGATCAATGTTGCTAAGCTCACTTTAGACACTGGCAAGGACAAATGAGATACAAGACAGGACTCAGTCTTTGCCAACATGGGAGTCTCCAGAATTTCATAATCAATCATGAAAGGTTTTGGAAAAGGAAAGAGGAGGAAGGAACATGGAGAAAGGAAAAGGATGAGGAAGGAAAAGCCACCAGCCTTTGCTTCCCTTGTCCCACAACAAAAGAAAGCAGCACAGGGCTGTTCTAGAAGTGAGGGGAATGGCCATGCAGGATTCCAGCTTATCAGGGCTGAACCTGTCACAGTAGGAGACCCAGGGCTCACTCTTTAGACCTCATCTCTCCATCTAAACTCTCCCCTTACGTGGTCTTAGTGGTCCCTGGGTTCTATGCTATGGACTCAGTTGTCATCAGCAACTGTGCTGCTCCCTGAGCAGCAGACACTCTCAACTATATATTCCACAGGCTATATAAGCATCTCAAGCTTGGTGTGTTTAAAATTAAAACTCTGCTACTCACTTAGATTCCATAATACCAGTAGATACACACATCACTGTTCACCAAGATGTTCAGATCCTGCTCCACTTTCCCTCACACTCATAATGGCAAGTGGGTCACCTCTGCCTTTAAATAATGTATCCCAAATCTCATCTCTCCCCATCATCATCAGACCTCTCTGAGTCAAAGACATCATTACCTTCCATCTACTCCTGTGGCATAATGTCCTACAAGTCTCTCCTTGTTTCTCTAACCTCCTCACCCTGGTCATTCTCTACAGAGCAGGTGCTGTGGGATGTCTTTCTATATGCTGTGAATATGTGTTGCTCCCACTGGCTAATAAATAAAGCTGTTTTGGCCTATGGCAAGGCAGCTTAGAGACAGGTGGGAAATCTAAGCAGAGATAAGGAGAGTAGGAAGAGACACCAGCCGCTGCCCAAGGCACAGCAAGATGCCAGCAGACAGGAAACATCACGGCTACATGGCAACTTATGGATTAATAGAAATGGGTTAAAGTTATAAGAGCTATCTAGCAAGAAGCTTGAGCCATAGGCCACACAGTTTGTAAATAATATTAAGCCTCTGAGTGATTATTTTATAAGCAGCTGCAGGACTGGAGAAACCTTCCAGCTACAAGCAGGCAGAGTCACTCACATACATTAGCCCTGTCATATGTGTGATGTCTCTACTTGACCTCATGAAGGCTTTTCATAGATCCCAAGGTCTTCTCCAGGGACGCCTTGGTTTGAACATTCTATCTCCTCCTACTCCTTAATATTACCTCTTCCATTCCTCCTTTCATTCTATTATAGCAACATGGGGCTTCACTCTATTCTTCAACACCCCTTTATGTTTTCACATCAAGGATTTTATAGTGATCATATCCCAAAGCTATAATGCAGATCACCCCATCTTCTCCCTGCCCCCTGACAATCGAGACATGCTCCATCTCAATCCTATCTTCCTCTCTGACACCACCATCTTGGAGAGGCCTCTCCTAACCAGACCTAAGCTATTTTCTATCACATTTTGGTCCTCAGTCTTCAGTTTTCTCCATAGTATTTATCACAGTCCAACTTATATTTTGAAATAATTTCACTGCTTGCTTCCCCATTTGCCACAATGGTAGGTACTTTCTGTCTTACTATATCCCCTGAGCCTAGACAGTCTGACAGGTGACAGTTGTTTAATAAGTATCTGATCAACAAGTGTTGAGCTACTGGGGTTGGCCAGCAAGAGCTTCCTTAATTCCACTTTGAAGTCCCCCCTCCAAAAGAGCACGTTGTATGTAAATCACAACTGACTATCACTAATGGTCCTGACTTTATTGCTATCTCAAGCATTCCTGTCCCCTATTAGGATCATTTTTTTAAAAAGATTTACTTATTTTTATGTACATTGGTGTATTTCCTGCATGTTTATCTGTGTGAGAGTGTCAGATCCTCTAGAGCCGGAGTTACAGACAGTTGTCAGCTGCCATGTGGGTGCTGGAAATTGAACCCCAGTACTCTAGATCAGTCAGTGCTCTTAACTGCTGAGCCATCTCTCCAGCCCTGCGGATAATTTTATTAAGCATGGGCTACACATCTTCCTTTGGCTGGAACTTGTGAGCCAGACATTACTGGTTCCCATTCTATGACTGTGGCATAGCTAAATGGCAAGCCACACTGAAGATAAGTAGAAATGAAAGGGACCATGATGCTACAATATTACAAAAACAGCACAGTGTATTTTAAATGACATAATACTTAAGCAGACCAAGCACAGCTCTGACAGGGTGTAAAATCAGACCATATGTCAGTCCTCAGGTGATACTACACAGTGCATGGTTGGGGCCTGGCTGGCTTAGGACAGACTTGCAACTCATTATATGGAGCCTTTTACTACATTTCTGCATTGAACACAGGCACGGAACTGAAGAGAACCATCTGACTTCTCAGGAAGGTACAAATGACAGCATTAGAGTCTGACTGGCCCACTGCAGCAGAGCCTGCTCTGAGGTCCTCCTCTCTCTGGTTTTTTGAGATATGGTCTCATGTAGTTCAAGCTAGCCTTGAAATTGCCTTGAACTCCTGGCTCTTTCCTCCACCTCCCAAGTGCTAGGCTCACAGGCATGCACTTCCCCACCAAGCTGGAGTTCTCAATGAAACAGTTTTGGGCACTGTGCTGTTCTTAAGAGTCTAAACAAGCAGGGCAGTAGTGGTGCACACCTTTATTCCTGGCACTTGGAGGCAAAGGTAGGCAGATGTCTGTGAATTCGAGGCCAGTCTGGTTTGCAGAGCAAGTTCCAGGACAGCCAAAGCTATGCAGAGAAATCCTGTCTTGAAAAAACAAAAACAAAAAACAACAACAAAAAATGAGTCTAAATAATATAATACACAGTTTCCATTCTGCACATTGTTCAATTCTTCCAACTTCATACAAAATCCAAACTTCTTGCTGAGTTGGGTGCCAGAAAGCATGAAGGAGTTTGAACCAATCAGAAGAAGGACCTGAGATCAGAAATCAGGCCCATCCAGATGAACAGCTTGATGTGGGGTGAGAAAAGCCCTGAACCATCCTCTAGAGAATCTCACATTTGGTAGGCTCTCCCCTCTGTGCCAGGTCAACAGAGTTACTTCAGTTACTAACAGCATGCTCTCTGCCCTCTACAGCGCCTCCTCAACACTTCTGTGCCAGAAGTTCACAAACCCACTTTCAATCTCAAAGCAGACAGGAAATGCAATGGCAGCTGATGCTGTTTTGTGAATAAACTATGTCATCTGCAAGGTTCCAAAAAGTGCATTTCCTCTTCCAACAAAGAGCAGGGTGCTAAGTTGTAGACTACAGGCAACAGGAACGAACTCCTTGCTGCTCTAAGTCTGGGGAGATAGTACATGTGGATCAAAAGCTGTTTGGAGGGCAACAAGCTATCTGCCCTCAAAGCAAATCTATGATACAAGTGTTAGGACAGAGCCTGACAGGCACAGCACGTACTCACATGTCCTGTCCCTGATCAAGTGCTCAGCACTAGAGCTTCCCAGCTTCACAGGCTTAGAGGTTCTGCTGCTTTCCTGCAGTGTTTTCATAGTCATTTGTTAGGATGGTGATTTGTTTGCATTCCTGGGAGATTTTGTCTTGGCAGAGCCCTGTGCAGCTAGGTAACCACTCTCCCTCTTAATTCATCTTAATTAGATTACACAGAACCTTGTGGATGGCACAGAGAGGCCTGCAGACAGGGAGCAGCTTACCCTGTAAATGAATAGGTCTAACTGTGAGTTCTGGAAGCTGGCTGTGCAAATGGTAATGTGGCCTCCAAAGCCAGCAGTCCTTGGCCTGCTGACACAGCTGCACACAGTACCCGCTTGCTGGACGCCGAAGGATATCCAGTTACGGTGAAGAAACCATAACAAAGACAGGAAACAGATCAGCAGACTCTGGATCTAACACCCTCCCTAGGGAACTCGCTGAATCCTGGGCTGCAGATGTTTGTAACTCTGACTTGAAGACTGTCCCCGTCACATGCTGGGGCAGATGAAGTCAAGTACAGGATCTAAGCAAGTGAACTCTTACTTACTTAGAAACTTACTTAGAAAATGGACCACAACTGTGTTAGAGTTTTCTATAAGAAAAGGGATGGAAAGGGCAGGAGAGATGGCTCAATGGTTAGGAGCACTTGCAGGACTTGCAGAGAACTAGGTTCAGTTCCCAGCACCTATACTAGGTGGCTCACAACCACCTTTAACTCTAGCTCCAAAGGATCAAGGAATCTGTCTGATACCCTCTTCTGGCCTCCATGGTCTCTTGTACACATTCATGTTTGTGTACACACACACACACACACATACACACACACACACACACACACACACACACACACATATAGTTGGGGGAAAATACAAATAAATCTTTTTAAAGAAAAAGAGTTCACTATCTTATAGGGAACGGGCTAGAAACATGTCTACTAAGCCCCACTCTTGCTCACTTAAAATGAGGTATGAATGGCATCTCCTAGACGCTCCATTAAAGAGATGCTCAGCTGGCTCCTACTTCATGACAGCCTGAGTACTCTCCTCTACCTGGAACAGCACCAAGACTTCTTCATTGAGCATTGCTGAAAATCACTGCCAACAAAAACTGCATCCTTGACTGCTCCCGATGAAGGGGATGGCATATCTTGTTGGCAGGACATGGATCTTTTTTCTCTAGTTACAGTAAGTTCACAAAACTGGAAATGTATATTTTTAAATTCTTCTGACTGAGCCACATAAATATGTCTAGTTCTACATAAAGCTGTGGTTTGCCAGAGGCATAGTGTTTTCTTTGTGGCAGAGGGACCGGAGAGCCCTGCCAGAGAAAAATTCAGGCAAATGGAGGGCCCTAAATATTAGAGTAACCCCAAGCCCAAATGTTAGAAAGAGAAATCCGTTAGGCTTGTTGGTGATCTGTTTTTGTTCCCATCTGCAGTAGTTTTACTGCAGTTTCTGTATCAACTGAGTCATTTTAATTTAGGAATGTTCTGGGAAGATCCTACCAAGAACTAAATTTTGTCACCAATTTCCCAGTTTACCCTTGAACAGAGTTCAATGAGGATGTTCCATGTCTCCTGTTAATCAAGCTATGATCTTGTCTGCTGTTACTGAAGTACACCTCTTTGAACAGACACAGGCTTCTGGTAATTGTGAGGAATTCTTTCCCCACTGAGCTTGGGTGAGCTGGGGAGGTAAGAGTGGGATGGCTTCCTGGAACCATGGGAAAGCCTTCTCTTCTCTTGCCACAGGCACGGGACTCTGCTATTCCTGTCAGTGCACACCACTTTTTGAAGACTGGTCTTCACTGGGGTGAATTAGCACCAGTCTAGGCCAGATGAGCCAATGGTGACAAAAGACAGCCTTTGCCTCTGCTGGACAGGTCTACCTACTTAAAGCCTCTTCATCTTGGACCTCCTCTGTCTCACAATTCTGTCCTTCTGCTCACACTCCAATACTTCTCTCTCTTAGATGAAGTACTTTTTCCTGGTCTCCACACTGTCCCACCACCATAATGTAAATGTTACTTGCTATGGAGTAACCATTAGATAGAATAGACGTCCCAGACTCTGAGGAAGTATTCTGACTGATTCAGGATAGAGTGGTTCTTACATATGGATAGAAAAACTCTCCTTGTCTTAGAATTTGAAGGATACCAAGCTGTGTGTAGTAGCATAAGCCTGTAATCCCAACCTGAGATCCATAGTAAGGCTGAAGCCTGCTTGTACTATATAAGACCCTATATCAAAACCAACCAAATAAAAATATCTGAAGGGTCAACAGGCTTTCTCTGTCAATCAACCAGCAGTATGACAAGACATTTGTCCCGTGTTCTTTGAAATTAAATACTGCCCCATCATAAGTCCTACTTGTGCACAAATGACCATTTGGGAGAGTCAGCATGCGCAGAACTTGGCACTCTCTTATGGAAAAATTTATATGGAAAACCAGACAGCTTTCTTCACTAGGATAGCTTGAAGGAGGTATAGCCTGGAAAGCACAAGTAGGGTACAGTTTGCAAAATGTTTCTATGTGGTCAAAGTATCTCTCCTGGAACTCTTGTACAGAAACAAGACTCCCTGTGATGAGATAATATGATGGAAGAAATCTGACTGGTCATTAGAGGGTGCTGGGAGATAATTAGAGTTAATTAATCTCATGGCAGGGAGCAGAGGCAGGCCAGAGTAGGAGTGAATCCTGGAAGTTTACAAAAGACCAGAGGAGTAGACATATGCATACAAGTTCTGCCCATGTAACAAATACTCTATCAACCTCAGACTTCTATAACTATACACCAATAACAACTTCTTTTCTCTAGAAAACACTCATCCTCAAGCCTTTCATTATAGAAAAGAAAGAAAGAGAGAGAGAAAGAAAGAGAGAGAAAGAAAGAAAGGAAGAAAGGAAGAAAGAAAGAAAGAAAAAGAAAAGACAGATTACAGTAAGGTGTTCAAGGCCATTTTTCTCAACCTCAAATTCCATTAAGGCCTAGTTTATATCATATCTCAGCACACCCAAGATAGCAAATATATCCTCTGAATGCTAGGGTGTTATTATCTAACACTTTTATATATTCCAGAAGCTTCTATATGGACACAGAGTCAAGGCCAGACAGAATTTCCTGACTTTCCCATGCTTCACCTCTAAGAAGTGCACTATTGCTCCTAAAGGTGGCCTGCAGTTGGCCTGGAGAACTCAATAAAACATTGTCACACACATTAGTTTAAGATTGCCCTGTCTCTCAATTACCTCATTTTAAGCATGCAATGACCTCTTGGGACTCCCTAGGGGAACTTCCCTGCTCCTCCTTTAAAATGAGCAAATGACATACAATGACTGGTTAGCTTGCCAAAGTCTTGAGAACCCATCTAGAGAAAGAAGAAAAAGACCGCTATTTGGCCTGGGATGTCACACACCTCCACAGCACCATTGAGACAGGAAGAGTGCTTTTGACAAGGGGTCATTAACAAGCATGTGGAGTCCTTCTGCTGTCACCCATAAATAAAATCTTGGCAGCTTCATTTCCATTTTTGTTTTCTTCTGTTGTGGTCACTTGGGATCGGCCATGAGAGAGAAGTAGATTCTTCGTTTACTATAATGCCTGGGGTTTCATGAGCTCCATTTCACCCTTAGAGTCCCCCATATGTCTTGATCCCAATTCCAATTTATGTATTGGTTAAAAAGTCCCAGCCAAGAAGAAGAAGTTGTCTTCCCAACTGAACAGAATTCAGGAATGTATCTTGTCATAAGGTCTTGAGTCAAGCGAAATTATTTTACCTAGGGATGTTGCCAAAGAATAACAAAGAATGTGTCCGCTCTGTTTTGAATCAAGCAACCACTAGTGGAAGCCTTGTGTCAAGATATTTAGGATTAAACACACCAGCTCATAACGTGAATCCAAAAATAGATGCTGTTACCCTAATTTTTCACAAGCCAACTATGGACCCTCAACAAAAAGCAGGATAAGAGACCTAGTGCCAAATCTGCCTGTAATCAAACAGTATTCATACAGTAGCAGAATAATGGTACAATGAACACACTCCCTGCAATCTCCTTGGTATCTGCCCACATGTCATCCCTGTTTTCTTTTGGGTCCACTGTCACTTCCTGGGATATACCACAGAGAGGGGATGGTGCCTCAAGCAGCTCTCACAGTAACAGATACATAGGAAACTAGGGGGAAAGAACCCATGAAGAACTGTATTCAACCATTACAGGACTTTGCTTTGCCATCTTGCTAGGAATATTTCTATTTGATGAAACTTCTTATTCTGCTTGGTAGGTGTGCTAGCTAGTTTATGTCAACTTGACAAAAGCTAGAGTCATTTTGGAAGAGGGAACCTCAATTGAGAAAATGATGCCATAAGACTGGCTTGTAGGCAAGCCTGTGGTACATTTTCTTGATTGACAACTGATGTGGGAAGACTCAGCTCACTGTGGTAGTACCACCCCCAGACTGGTGGTCCTGGGTGCTATAAGATGCAAGTTGAGCAACCCATGAGGGGCTAGCCAGTAAGCAGCATCCCTCCATGGCCTCAGCATCAGTTCCTGCCTCCATGTTCCTGTCTTGAGTTCCTGCCCTAGCCTCCTTTGAAGATTACTATGATAGAGAATTGTAAGCCAGAATAAATCCTTTCCTCCCTAAGTTGTTTACAGTTAGGTGTTTATCACAGCAATAGAAACCCTGACTATGACAGCAGGTGGTGAATGGGCTGAATGGAGGGCTTGGGAGCCACTCTAAGGCCAACCAGCATTCTATTTTTTTAAAGGTTACTTTTTCTCTCCAAGAATAATTTATTTTTGTGTTTTATGTGCATGGGTGCTTTGTCTACACACCAGAAAAGGGCATCAGATCCCATTATAAGCAGTTGTGAGCCACCATATTAAGTGCTAGGAGTTGAACTCAGGACCTCTAGAAGAGCAGCCAGTGCCCTTAACTGCCACCTCTCTAGCACCCTACCTAGCATTCCTTTGATTCTCTCTCAGAGATCAAACAGATTCTTGGCCTTTCTTCAGTGATTAATTAAAAAAAAAAAAGCTGACATTTATCTTGAGCTTCCCTAAAAAATATTTTATATTAACTGATTTTTTTTTTCTTTTTTAGTAGTTCAAAATAGAAGTGTTGGAATAATACTCAACTTCATATGGAAAAACAAAAAACCCAGGATAGCCAAAGGAATCCTGTACAATAACACAACTTCTGGAGGCATCACGATCCCTGACTTCAAGCTCTACTATAGAGCTACAGTAATAAAAACAGCTTGGTACTGGCATAAAAACCGACATGTGGACCAATGGAATCGAATTGAAGACGCTGACATTAATCCGCACACCTATGAACATATAATTTTTGACAAAGAAGCCAAAAGTGCACAATGGAAAAAAGAAAGCATCTTCAACAAATGGTGCTGGCAAAACTGGATATCAACATGTAAAAGGTTGCAAATAGATCCATATCTATCACCGTGCACAAAACTTAAGTCCAAGTGGATCAAGGACCTCAACATAAATCCAGCTACTCTGAACCTGCTAGAAGAGAAAGTAGGAAGTAGTCTTGAACGCATTGGCATAGGAGACCACTTCCTAAATAGAACACCAGTAGCACAGACTCTGAGAGAAACAATCAATCAATGGGACCTCTTGAAACTGAGAAGCTTTTGTAGAGCAAAGGATACGGTCAACAAGGCAAAGCGACAGCCTACAGAATGGGAAAAGATCTTCACCAACCCCACATCTGACAGAGGACTGATATCCAGAATATATAAGGAACTCAAGAAATTAGACATCAAAATGCCCAACAGTCCAATTAAGAAATGGGCTATAGAACTAAACAGAGAATTCTCAACAGAGGAAACTCAAATGGCCGAAAGACATTTAAGGAATTGCTCAACATCCCTAATCATCAGGGAAATGCAAATCAAAACAACTCTGAGATACCACCTTACGCCTGTCAGAATGGCTAAGATCAAAAACACTGAAGACACCTTATGCTGGTGAGGATGTGGAGCTAGGGGAACTCTCCTCCACTGCTGGTGGGAATGCAAGCTTGTACAACCACTTTGGAAATCAATATGGCGCTTTCTTAGAAAATTGGGAATCCATCTCCCCCAAGATCCAGCTATACCACTCTTGGGCATATACCCAAGGAATGCTCAACCACACCATAAGAGCACTTGTTCAGCTATGTTCATATCAGCATCGTTTGTAATAGCCAGAACATGGAAACAACCTAGATGCCCTTCAACTGAAGAATGGATAAACAAAATGTGGTACATATACACAATGGAATACTACTCAGCAGAGAAAAACAATGACATCATGAGGTTTGCAGACAAATGGATGGATCTAGAAAAAAATCATCCTGAGTGAGGTAACCCAGACTCAGAAAGACAAACATGGTATGTACTCACTCATAGCAGGATACTAGACATAGAACAAGGATGACTTGTCTGCTACTCACATCACCAGGGAGGCTACCTGGAAAATAGGACCCCAAGAAAGACACAGGGATCGCCCAATGACAGAGAAATGGAATGAGATCTACATGAACAGCCTGGACATGAGTGGGGGTAGTGAAAGGTGAGGGTCGAGGTAAAGAGAGCTTGGGGGAGCGGGAGATCCCAGCTAGATCAACAACAGAGAGGGAGAACAAGGAATAGGAGACCATGGTAAATGAAGACCACATGAGAATAGGAAGAAGCAAAGTGCTAGAGAGGCCCACAGAAATCCACAAAGATACCCACACAACAGACTGCTGGCAATGGTCGAGAGACAGTCCGAACTGACCTACTCTGTTGATGGGATGGCCAAACACCCTAATAGTTGAGCCAGAAACCTCATCCAACTATTGAGGGATCTGGATGCAGAGATCCATGACTAGGCCCTGGGTGGATTTCTGGGAGTCCAATTAGCGAGAATGAGGAGGGTTTATATGAGCAAGAATTGTTGAGACCAAGGTTGGATAAAACACAGGGACAAATAGCCAAATGAATGGAAACACATGAACTATGAACCAATGGCTGAGGGGTCCCCACTGGATCAGGCCCTCCGAATGGGTGAGACAGTTGATTGGCTTGATCTGTTTGGGAGGCATCCAGGCAGTGGGACCAGGTCCTGTGCTCATTGCATGAGTTGGCTGTTTGAAACCTGGAGCCTATGCAGGATTGCTTGGCTCGGCCTGGGAGGAGGGGACTAGAGCTACCTGGACTGAGTCTACCAGGTTGACCTCAGTCTGTGGGGAAGGCTTTGCCCTGGAGGAGATGGGAATGGAGGGGGGGGGGGGCTGGGGGGAAGGTGAGGGGGACGGGAGGGGGGAGAACAAGGGAATCCGTGGCTGATATGTAGAACTGAATGGTATTGCAAAATAAAAAAAAAAAAAAAAAAAAAATCAAGCCAAAAAAAAAAAAAAAATAGAAGTGTTGGGGCTGGAAAGATGGTTCAGTAAAGAGCACTTGCTACTCTTCTAGAAGACCAGAGTCCAATTCCCAGCACCCATGTTGGATGGCTTACAACTGTGTATAACTCTAACTCTAAGGGCTCCAATGCCCTCTTTTGGCTTCTGTGGGTACACACACACACACACACACACACACACACACACACACACACACACCAAACAAGGTTTAGGTAACTTACATCATCTTTGTACTGTAACAAAATAACAAGTTAAACTCACCCTAGCCCTTTTGGGGTAAAGAGAATGGGTCACACAATTTAAAAACAAAGCATTGTGCCCACTCTGAAATATTTTAGAATTTCCTCAGGAGTGTAAACACAGAGTTTAGAATTTCCTCAGGAGTGTAAACACAGAAACTTGATTCTAAGGTACCTACCCAAGAGAAATGAAAACATGAAATTCACACAAAAACATATATGCAAATATCTGTATTATTCATAACAGTCGAGAGGTACTAGGGAATATTATTTTATTGTGTGTTACTTTGTTTATGTTGCATTTATTTAACTCTGTGAAGCTGTGTTACTGTGCCTGTCTAAAAACCTGATGGTCTAATAAAGAACTAAATGGCCAATAGTGCAGCAAGAGAAAGGTTAGGTGGGGCTGGCAGGCAGAGAGAATATATAGAAGGAGAAATCTGGGAGGAGAAAAAAGAAGTAGCCAGAGAATGAGGAGGACTCCAGGGGCCAGCCTTCCAGCTACACAGCAAGCCATGGAGTAAGAGTAAGATTTACAGAAGTAAGAGAATGGGGAAAAGCCAAGAGGGAAAAGCCCACAGGCAAAAGACAGATGGGATAATTTAAGTTAAGGGAAGCTGGCTAGAAACAAGCCAAGCTAAGACTGGGTATTTATAAGTAATAACAAGCCTCTGTGTGTGATTTATTTGGGAGCTGGTTGGAGAGTCCCCCAAAAGACCAAAAAAACCCCAACAACAAGAGGAACAACAAGCCACAAATCTCTCAGATGATAATAAATGAAATGTGGTATATCCACATAGTAGGATATTACTTAGTAATAAAAAAAGAATGAAGTTCTCATACATACTACAGCATGAATGGACCTTAAAGATAATGAACTAGGTATAATGGGCCAGACACAAAGTCAACAAATTATACAATTGCATATCTATGCAATGCCCAGACAGACAAATTTACTGAGTCAGAAATCAGTTCGGCGATTCTCAAATTGGGGGAGAGGGGTGTTAGAGTAAAAATTACTCTGAACTGCATAAATCTGAATGTACTGGAAGGGACTGATTGGCAAGGTGTCTAAATTTCTCTGTAAAATATACAAAATGACAAAGACTTGCACTGCCATCTGAGGCCCCCATATACCTTCTGTGCTCAGGCTTATGGTACCACGAGGTTGGCCATGACAGATGACTGTTTGGATCTTAAAGCCTGCATGCTCTTTAATGTTAGAAGGCAGAGCAAAGCACAGCAGCTCCCTCTCAATTTCTCCCTGCCCATACTGACTATCTCAGATGAAGCCCCACCCAAGCAACAATGAAAAAAAACAATCTCCTGGGCACTGAGGAGAGGGTCCAAGACCTGCAGAAGCCAGGCTCAAACTTAAGACTCCCGTGCTCCTGCCATCCTCACTGGCCAGTAAGGCTCCTTCACCACATCCTCTTCCACAGATTTGAGTACCAAAATGAGTCTCCAACTTAAAGCAGCCTTCAGTGCCAGCTCTTCCACAGAGCAATTTATTTCAGCAGCTTAGTTGGAAGTGAGAGCTTGGGGTGCCGCTCAATGGTATAATACTTGGTTCAGTATGTTTGAGGTCTCTAGCACCATCAAAAAATAAATAAAAACTATTTCTTTTATGTACCCAACTGTAAATTATTACATTTAAGATACATTTGGCAACTACTGAACAAACAAAAAGACGTAGATTAAAAATGTAGATGAAAATCAAGAAATAAACCACATGTGGGAGAACAATCACCTCAGTGAAGGGTGGATGCTGTCCACTACTGTGTGTCACCAACAGGTAGCACGTAGCACACGCTGCAGGGTGGGGACCTAGGGTCTTGGAGGGCAGATGTTATCGGTCACCAGGGGGTGGGCAGTCACAGATCTGCAGGTGTCTTTCATCTCTCACTCGTTCCTGTTGTCACACATCCATCACCAGCTTATTTACTGATGACAGCTACAGTGCTCTTCCCACTAGCTCCTATTTCCACTTTCTTCTGGTTAGCAGAGTCACCCCACATCTGCTGCTCTAAACTTCTATGCCACAGAGATCATTCCCTAAAAACCCTTTCAGAGGTCAATTGTAGAATATTATTTTAAGGTGTGTTACATTTATTTGTGCTGTGGAATGTGGTGATATTGTGCCCCCAATATATCGTGCACCCTAATAAACTTATCTGGGGTCAGAGAACAGAAGAGCCCTAGATAGACATAGAGGCCAGGAAATGGTGGCACACACACACCTTTAATCTTAGCATTCCTGAGGCAGAGATCCATCCAGATCTCTGTGAGCTCAAAGCAAGACTGGAAACAGCCAGGCATGGTGACACACGCCTTTAATCCCAGGAAGTGATGGCAGGAAGCAGAAAGGTATATAAGGCGTTAGGACCAGAACTAGAGCCCTGTTAAGCTTTTAGGCTTTTAGCAGCAGTTCAGCTGAGATCCATTCAGATGAGGACACAGAGGCTTCCAGTTTGAGGAAACAAGATCAGCTGAGGAATTGGCGGGGTGAGGTTAGCTGTGGCTTGTTCTGCTTCTCTCACCTTTCAGCATTCACCCCAATACATGGCTCTGGGTTTGTTTTTATTAATAAGATCTTTTAAGATTTGTGTTACAGTGGAATATTTCCTTTAATGACTCAAAGACGTATTGTATTCTTTTATGTTGCATTTGTTTAATGCTGTGAAGCTGTGTTACTGTGCCTGTCTAAAACACCTGATGGTCTAACAAAGAGCTGAACGGCCAATAGCAAGGCAGGAGAAAGGATAGGCAGGCTGGCAGGCAGAGAGAATAAATAGAAGGAGAAAAGGAGGACACAGAGGGTCAGTCACCCAGCCACACAACCAGCAATGGAGTAAGAGTGAAAGTAAGATATACAGAAGTAAGAAAATGGCCCAGAGGAAAAAGGTAGATGGGATAATTTAAGTTAAGAAAAGCTCACTAGAAATAAGCCAAGCTAAGACTGGGTATTTATAATTAAGAATAAGCCTCCATGTGTGATTTATTTGGGAGCTGGGTGGTGGGCTTCCCAAAGAGCAAAGAATAAAGAGCTAAAGAACAAAAACAAACAACTACAATCAATCATCTTAATTGGATGTAATGGAATCAAAATCCTTCTGTCCATTTTCCCAGTCCCCACACTGGCCCCTTCAGCTCCATCCCTGAATGCTGCCCAAGCTAACTCCTGCCTCCTTGGGTTTAACCAGCAGCTGGCCTGCTGTAGCCCTTCCTTTCCCTTTCCTGATTTCCTCTTGTCTGAATTCATCTTCACTCTAGACTTCCATCAACAAATTAAATTGTTTCATATGAGTAACCTGGGTTTTCTGAACTTCGTCAGCTTATTTTTTAGAATAAATTTATTATTCTAAACTGCATGGCACCTAGTACAGAGTAGGTGCCTAGTAAGTGCAGTGTTCTATGTTGTCATATGATGTTGGCCAGGAGATGGGTGTGTATATTTCCCTTCCAAATACAGACCCCAGTCTATTCCCCATGAAGATAGGTTGGGTGCCCCTCAGTGATCATGGGGACTGGGCTCATGGCACCCTGAAGATACTAAAGTATACAGATACTCAAGTCATTCATACAAAACTGGGATGTGTTTACATTATAACCTAGGCGCCCACTTCCCCACACTATGAACCATCTCTAGGATTGCTTGTGATATCTGATATGATAAATGCTTCTATGGTTTGGAGAAAGGCCCATCTGTACAAGATCAGGACAGATGCTATTTCTTTCTAACATTTTCTATTCATACTGGTTAAACTAGGATGGATAACTCACAGATATGAGGCCCAGCATACTTAACTGGTCACTGATGCCATTCACATAGTTTCATTCTGTTTCTACCTCTGGTCTGACTGTTTGGGAATGTCCTAGAGTTAATGTCTCCTGCCTGAGACAGTCTTCTCTTACTTTCTCCCCACTTCTTCACTTTGGAATCTAAGTCTTCACTAATGTTTCCACTAATCTTCAAAGCATAGTAGAGTTATGTTAACCCTGCTGCTACGAAAGTTGCTGGTGTAGCTCTGCAGCAGAGTATGCCTTATGTGCCCAAATCCCTCATCTCTCGGTCCCCCTAAAAGCCATTAATTTTTAATTAAAAAAATTGAACATTGATTTATGTGTGTTTGTGGGGGGTATATGACATAGCATGCATGTGGAAACTAGAGGACAACATGTGGGTTCTCTCCTTCCACCATATTGGGACTCAGACCACTAGGTTAGCTTTTACCACTGAGCCATTTCACTGGTACATTAAAATGAATAGTTTTATGCCTTAGAAATCCAATGCAGGACTCCGCATGAGAACCAGGATGCACAGGTGCATAGCACATGCTGCTGTGTATTTTCTAACATAATCTCTTATCGGGCCAAAGACTTGTGCACAAGATAATTAATTTTTTATACCTACTAAAGGTTATTTCATGGAACAGTTCCAGCAGGCTGGGAAGGATCCTCACTAAGACCTGGGGAAGCTCACTCAGTTCTCATCTCTCCAAAGCTGGGGCTATAAATACCTCTGTCACTCTGGAGACGAGTATAACAGAAGTTTCTTCTAGACGTATATTTACTCTCAAGCCCCTGTGAAGATAAAGCTCCACTTACCTGCAATCTAGGGAGAGGGGAGAACTGGGAACACTCCTAAGCAAAATAGTTAATGCTGGAGAGGTTGCTGGACATGGTCCTGGCTAAGAGCCTGTCCTACAACTGAAAATGTTTCTGGATGTCAGTCACTCTGATCCAAAGCACCTTAAATTTTCATCTTCCTGAAACATCAATCTCTTAATGATAATTTTCCTGATTTCACAGAAAGAAAAGAAAAACAACATGATTGAATAGTTCACTGAGTTACAGGTGACTGGAAACCCTCCCCATTCTTAAGGCTGATTAGTGTATCTGCACTTCAAAACTGGGGCCTTTTTCTTCTAAGATGGTGAGGACTAAACCTGAAGCCTTGTACCTTCCGGTGAAACAAGGCCTATTTATCTTAAATAAGTTTAAGCAAACAATAAAATCCAAGTCCTATTTTCAAGCCAAAGGACCTTTAGTGTTTCTGAAGAGGCCTACCTCATTTGGAGCTACCAAAGACCTACTGAGCAGTTTTTCTTTCCTTTGTTTCTCGTCACACTAGAAATTCTCTTCCTCTCTGCCCACTCTCCTAGGAGTTTGTCTTCTCCTTTCTCAGACCTAACCCTAATGCTTTTCACTTTTCCTGGCATCAGTATGCTGTGCCTTGCTGTTTTATTACCAGTCTCAGAATCCATCTGCCCAGATGTCAAACATGTTCTCAGTCTCACACAAATGCTTTCAAAGAGAGGCCCAGCAGATCATGAGCTTTATTAAGCCTTAAAGAATTTTTTTGTTTTGTTTTGTTTTTTGAGACAGGGTTTCTTTGTGTTACAGCTCTGTCTGTCCTGGAACTCACTCTGTAGACCAGGCTGGCCTTGAACACACTGAGATCCACCTGCCTCTGCCTCTCAAGAGCTGGGATTAAAAGCCTAGGCCACCACCATCTGGCTATCTTAAGCAATTTTTTAAGAGGAACATGTGGCACCTGCTAGTAATCCCTAGTAGAGAAACCGTACCTGAAAACAAACAAACAAATCCTTAAGAAAGCAACTTAAAGATCACTGGAGATGTGGCTCAGTTGGTAAGTGCTTGCCTATTGGGACAAAGCTCTGGGTTCTATTCACAGGACTGCATAAACAAGGCACAGTGCTCATGAGATGAGAATATGAACACAGACAAGACGAAGAACTAGACTCAGTTTTTCTGCAGGCTTTAGTTGTTTTATAAAATCTAGTTCTCTTTCCTCTCTTGACCAATGAAGAGCATGGATGGAATCCCTTTTTAAGGGCCAGGCACTAAGCTAAATCCTCCTCAGGCACTAATTAATCCTCACAATGCCCCTGCTACTTGGACCTTCAAACTCTCACTCCACAGCAAGAACACTAAGACTTATTGTTATTTTATTTCCTTGAGGTCCCTAAGGCATTCTGAAACCCTTATTTGTGGGCTTCAGTGTTACAGAGGTACACTTTGGTCTATCTCAGGTTGGCAAGATGGCTCATTAGGTAAACGTGCTTGCTGTCAAGCGTGATAGCCTGAGTTCAATTCCAAGGACCCACTTGATGGAAGAGCCAAATCATCTCCCATATATATGTTGTCCTATTACCTTTACACATGCACCATGGCTTGCCTCCCCACAATGCACACAGTAAATAAATAAATGGAGTATTTTTTAGGTTTAACAAACAGCAAGGGTCTCTGAACCAAGTTCTTTTCCTACCCAACTGTGACTTGCTTTATGAACACATCTGCTGTGGACCCACATGGCAGCAATTTAGTGACAAGTTGTGGCTGTAGCATGCATAGCATAGGGAGACCAATTACCTTTTAACCTTCTTTCACAGACTTACACCAAAGAGATTCTCATACCTCATCCCCAGCCTTAGCCATGGGGCAGAGGACAAGGTTTCCATATTTTCTTTCCCTGTGCAGATGAAGCCTCAATGACAGAAGGGAGGGGTGGTTCATCGGGCATGTGACGCTCCCTATTGTGCTTTCTGGGGTTCTATGGGAGGAAGGGGAGTAATTTGTAGGGTGGCTGATATTTTTCTTTTGTACAAATGGACCACATTTTCAAGCCTCTTTTTGTTAAATCTGAAATTCCTAGAGGTAAAATGCCACGTCTCCCTTCTTTCGTGTGCCTGATGCCTGACACATCACGGATGGTTAATGACCATCACATCGTTTCCACACTGCATTCACTAAGAATTAACTGTCTCCTGGAATCTTGCCTGCTTTCATGTTTCAGTAAGTGCAGATGTTTCCCAAGAAAAGGGCTCTTCAAAGGCCAGGCCTGCCTGCCTGTCCTTTCCCCATGCCCACAAATATCAGTCCCTTCTTCCCTGAGCCAGTGGACTCCCTCCAGCCCTCTCTTAGTTTACTTTGCCCCAAACCCCAATTGTAGAATGTGTATGTGAGCCTCTGACTCCTGTTCCTATGATTTCCAATATGAAAATGGCAGCTCCCAGCTCTCCACATAATTAGATCTCTTCTGGGGAAGGTTCTGAAGACCCATTATTGTGGCAATTTTCTTTGTTTTATTTTTTGAGACAGACTCACTATGTAGCTAGGCTAACCTGAAACTCACAATCCTCCTGTCTCTGTCTCCTGAGTGCTGCAATTACAGGCATGGGGCACCAAACTCAGCTGAGGGTGTACATTAAAACAAAAAGCTTTGTCCTTGTGGAGCATGCCTCTTTTTTTAAAAAAAAATTTATTTTATGTGCATTGGTATGAGAGTGTCAGATCCCCTGGAACTAGCGTTACAGACAGTTGTGAGCACCACGTGGGCTGGGCGCTGGGAACCAAACTCGGGTCCTCTGGAAGAACAGCCAGTGCTCTTAACCACTGAGCCATCTCTCCAGCCCCTGGAGCATGACTTTAATCTCAGCACTGGGCAGGTAGAGGCAGGCAGAGCTCTGTGAGTTTAAGGCTAACATGGCCTACATAGAAAGTTTCAGCCTGGCTAGTGCCATTTAGTGAAACCCTGTCTCTAAAGGAAAGAAAAAGTTTTGTTTCTATGAGGATTTTTTTCTTTCTTCTTTTTTTTTTAAACTAACTTTTATTTATTGTGGAATAGAGGCAAGGGGAATTCTTGATTTTTTTTTTTTATTTTATGTACATGAGTGTTCTGCTTGCATGTATGTTTGTGTACTACATGCTACCTGATGCCCTTAGAAGTCAGAAGAGGGCACTGGATCCATGGAACTAAAGTCACAGACAGTTGTGGACCACCATTTGTGTGCTGGGTATTGAACCCAGGTCCTCTGGAAGAGCAGCCAGAGCTCTTAATCACCGAGCTATCCCTCCAGCTAGACAAGGGGAACTTTCAGTGTTGGACAGTTAACGAGCCAGAACTTTGTTTTCTGTATTTTCACACATGGAAAGTGCTCAATGACTACGCACCAGAATTCTAAGTGTTTAGCTTCTCCTCAGTTATCTGCATAAACAAGTTAACAAAATGACTTGTTTGTTAAACACAAGTATAATACTCATTCCTATTTTGATCAATCCACATGAGTCTATTTAATGGGTAATAGGGTTTTATTAAGACATAAATTGAGGAAATACATTCAAAAATACAGAACGGAGTAGACAGCTGAAGTCATCCTCTGATCTGACTGGGAACGAAGGCTCTACCCCATAGGCAAGAGCAGGGAGGCGGGGTAAGTGACCCTTCTCCCTCTCCTTTTAAGAGGTCCTGTACAATAGCAGGAAGCACCGCCTATTTGGGGCCCTATAGCCCAAGGTCATGGGCAGAGCAAATACCACTACACATATTTCATCTAATATTCCTTATCAAGTGGGGAAAGTACTAAATGAGAGATACTGGCAGCTAGAAAGATGGCTCTGTAAAATGCATGCCACAAAGACATAAGGCCCTGAGTTCAATCTCCAGAACCTGTATAAAAAGCCAGGCACAGCGACAGATATTTGGAGTCCCAGTGTTAGTGAGATGGACAGACAGATCCCCGGAGCTACCCGGCCAGCAAGCCTAGCCCACTCTATGAATCCCAGGCCAGAGAAAGACTGTCTGAAAAACAAAGGAGGCTGGGGGAGGGGCTGGAGTGATGGCTCAGTGGGTAAGAAAACATACTGCTCTTAGAGAAGACAGGGGTCTGTTCCTAGAACCCGAGTTGCCGATTTGGGCAGCTCACACCTGGCTGTAACTCCAACTCCAGGAGCATCAGATGTCTCTGGGCTTCACTGGCTCCTGCATGCACGTGCATATATCTGTACTCCGACACACACACACACACACACACACACACACACACACACACACACACACACATATATATATATATATATATATATATATATATATATATATAAATATATCTTAAAAATAAAAAGATGGTGGTTATATTATGACCAAACACACACACACACACACACACACACACACACACACACACACACACACACATACACACACACACACTCCCCCAGACATGTGTAACTGTACACTTATGAGCATGCATACACATACCTACACACACAAAGATAAAACAACTAAGTAAAAGATAGTAAAAGCACAAAATCAGACAAACAGATGTTTTTAACAGTGAGGAAGAATGTGTCTGTCTGTCACTTTCACTGCTGTAGTTCTGAGTTTAGGTAGAAGTTTGAAGATGTCAAGTGACATCGATGAGCAGCTGGGGTGCAGTTCAGAGGTAGAACAAATACTTACTAATGTGCACAAGGCCCTGGGTCCCATCTTCCATACCCAAAGAAATAAAAGTCAATAAAAACAAAACAGCAGCAATGATCTCGCTTCCACATTTGAACAAAGAGGACAGCTTAGAAAGATCATCTTCAATATTAGAGGCTGCAAAGCATCTCCAAACTCTGCAGGCTCCAATGCAGCTGGAGTTGCTGTCAGAACTTTTACAGACTTGGGAGTCTCTCCCACTTTCCTGACAAGTCCAGAGTCTTCCTCCCTCTACAGCACAGGAGAGAATTGCTCTTTCAATCAAAAGCAATGAAAATACTCACACTCATGACAAATAACTATTCAAGTAAAAAAGAGAAGCTTGTATCAACTAGGGCCAAACACCAGTATTCAGAACTATAAAGGATAAAAATAAAGCATTGGAAGGGGCAGAAAGTGATGACTAAGAAGAACAATTTCACAATATTTCATGTGGCAAGAGTTGTATCCACTGATACAATTTAGGACTTTTTTTTTAGTTCCTCTTCTGAAAAAAAAATATCCTTTAAAAAAATCTGCTTAAAACAACAGACAGTATTAAGTTCCTGAAAACAAAATAATGTTAATTCAATGATTTGCTCCTCCATTACCTGGCCCTTGTTTTTAAGGTTTCTCTTCTTACATACAACACTTGTGTTTTGAGAGTTGGACACCTTCTAGCATCATTTCTAGAAAAATTACAATTTCCAAGTCAATTTGTAATTATTTTGTGAATAAACTGAATTTTTAAGTGCACTATATAAAACATGATCTTTTTCTGGGCATAGTGGTACACCCTCCTGTGACCCCAGAACTAAGGACATACAGGTAGGAGAATCATGAGTTCAGGGTCATCTTCAGCTACTTAGAGTGTCTAAAGCTAGCCTGGGCTCCATGAAACCCTGTCTTAAAAACAAAGGTAATTTTACAAATAGAAAAAAATTATAAAGTGCCCACTTAGAATCAAACTGTTCTGTAATGATCACTGTATGGTGTGGTATTAAGTTCTAAATATGATGGTCATATTACATGTTACAGTTATAACTAACAGTGGCCAGAGACTTTAATCCCTCACCTTGTATTCCACCCCACAGATTAGCTCAAAGTACAACCTTTGCTCACACCTAATTCAGGATGATGATTCTGCAGAGGAGTGAGAAGGCTAAGGGAAAGCATACTCAGGCCTTTCCAGGACAGTTTCTCTGCTCCCCAAAAGGAGACACAGAAACAATGACTTTCTCACCCACTAGAACTGTTACAGTGACCTTGCGACCATTTCTGTAAGTCTTTCTAAGACTTTTACACTGCTCACTGCTCTAAGTGTTACCACAGACACTACAGTGCAACAGACGGGCTAATTCATCCAAGGCTATCTTGCTGCTTCCTAGTAGCCAGTCTTGAGTTCCACCCTGTGTTGAGTCTTAGCCAGATGCTCTTCCAAGGCTTCAAGGGAGCTGTTCAGATCTGTTGGCATACCCCCTTCCTGCAAAAGTGTTGGAGTGATGACTCAGAACAAGAGAGCAGTTTCACAGTACTTCATATCTCATCAAGTGTTCAAATAAAATAAAATAAAGAGACTGCTATGAAACAAACATTTTTAATACTCAGTGAACAATCTACAGCCACAATGTAGGGTAGAGAATGCTGAAGTTTGGACAGTGAGGTTTTCATGAAAGGAAGAAATAGTCAGAGCAGCAGGCAGGGGTGTCCAGAGCAGTGGCAGGTTTGTGGACAGCCACCATTTAGTGCAGACCTACCACATGCATAGTGGGTAGGTTTTCTCACTGGCCACATAAAGGCCTCATGTTGGTCCCATTTCACAGATGAGCAAAGTAAGACTGAGAACAGATGATGACCTGCTGGTAAGGGGCAAAGTCAGCAGGTGGAGAAGGGTGCTCTGCTCTAAAGCCTGGCTTCCTAACCCCAAGGACACCAGGGACAAATAATAAAGAGAGTCACTCTAGTTCATAACTTCACTGAAGGCTATATGGTCTACCCTTAAAACCTCAGCCCAAGAGCTCTCTTTGCTCAGGAGACCTCCAAAAGATCAGCTCAAATCCTTTAAGGAAAGTTCCAGAATTTTCTGTTTTAATTTGCTTTGTCACCACACAGAATAACTCTTTCCTACCCCACCCCCACAACCAAACACTGGAAACAACCTAATATCTTCATGATCTCTTGGTAGAAAAATAGTTGAAAAGATGTTTTCCCTTTAATTTTTCCAAAAATAAAAACAAACCATGTTCAACTTCAACTTAATTGTTGGAAAAACAAATAATTATTCCTCCTCTTCTCTTTCCCCTCCTTGGGATTTATCAGTGAACAAAACCAGGGGTACAGGTGTGAGGCTGAAAATGGTTGGAAACCTCAGGGCCAGTGGGCACAACCTATAAAGCCAGGTATAAAGAGTGGCTGAGTACACACACACACCATTATCACTCACCCCCAGAATCTTGAGGTGCTCTATGAATAGACGTGTCTGAGTGTTTCTCAGTCCAGATGTCAGTGGAAGAAACATGGGGTTCTGAAGTCAAATGTTCCCTTTCCTTTTGGGATTCTTTGTACTAGAAATTGAACCCAGGGCCTGCTTCATGCTAAGTGTACACGCTCTACATTCGAGCTACAGCCGGGGCCCCTTGAAATCAGTTTTAACTTAAATGTCGGCTGTCATACTTAGCATATGAGTTTCAATTCCTCCTTTATAAACCCTAAACCTCTCTTGAAGGATACTGGGGAGAATTAAATGAATGAAAGAGTTGAAATTGCCTAGCATAAAAAGAAGTTCAAGCAAGGCTTTTTTAAACCATTTTCTTTCATGTGAAAATGGTTTTTTTAAAAAAAAGAGTAAGAAAAAGATAAAGAATCTATGCCTTAATCACATGAAAATGCATTGATCCACATTTACTTGGAAAAGAAAAGGCTAGGCAGGGATCTAGCCTGACCAGTGAATCCTCTGCAGGAGGGTGGGGGAGGGTTGGGGGAGTGGGTGCTAGAGTACATCTGCTGGCAAATGAGGCGGTGAATACCATTCATGGTACAAAAATTATGAATCTCCCCAAATTATTTGAAAAAAGGCAACAGTCAGAAAATACCCCTTAAGTTTTAGGAACCCCACCTGCCTGCCCAAGAGCAAAAGGGGCCCAAGAGCCCTTCCCTTTCAGACAATTGAGGCTGAGAACCTACTTGACATCCATTTCTCCACATGCCATCTAATACCAAATTCTTATAAAATCAGAAACATGAATCAATAACTCCCTCCCACTAAGTGTTGCCAAAGGCTTTTAACATTTCAAAGCAGTTCTTCAAAGGGCACCAAGTCAAAGCCTGTTCCCTTGCCCTCTACTCATCTCCCAGGGTTAGCCTTTCTCCTCACGTTGTCCCCTTTCCACCCAGAGTGTTTGGGAAAGGTGCAGCTGAAAGGACAGCCTCATGCTGGGCTCATTTAGATGCTCCCCACAGGAAACGAGGACATTCCTGGATTCCTGGCATTCCCATCACTGCCCAGCTAAACACTTCTGGTGTCAGCCTTCCCAAGGAATGGAGTGGGGGTGGGGTAAGGGGAACATATGACACACAACATCCTCTACAAATTCGAAAAATGAATCCAAGCTTCTAGGAAGAATCCCAGATAAGGAGAACCAGAGCAAGCAGCCAAAGGTGTAGACACCCAAGTGTTCATTCTGAGCAACTTTACAAAGACAGTTCAGTGTCCTCCTGGCAAAATCTAGAGGAGCTCTTTGCACTAGACTGAGAGTGTGGCTGATGACAGGGCCTAGTACAGGAGAGTCCTTAGAGTCAGTCCCCAGGAACACACACACATACACACAGGCATGTAGCCAAGCATTTATTTGTGGTGATCTTCCAGAAGTCTAAGTGGCCCTCTATGCTTTTATTTACTTATTTTTAAAGAGTTACTTATTTTTATTTTATGAAACAGTGTTTCGCCTGTGTGCATGTCTATACACCATACGCATGCAGTGCCCAGAAAGGCCAGAAGAGGTTGTTAGATCCTTGGCTGAGAGCTGCTAAGTGGGTGCTGGGATCCAAACCCTGGTCCTCTGCAAAAGAAACAAGTACACTGAACTGTTGAGCCTTGTTTCTAACCCCTGCTCTATGTTTTTTTTCAGTTTCTGAAGCCAGATATGGTGGGGCAGCTCTAATTCCAGCACTGTGGAGGCTGGGAAAGGAGGATCATGAGTTTGAGGGCCACAGTAGGACTCTATCAAAAAATAAAGAGATGAAATAAATGAAACAAGGCATTTCATTCCTATAAACCTCTTAGCTAAAAAGCAGCTCAAACTTGAAGTTTATCCCTTTGGAGGATGGCCTCGAAGGAGGGGATGATAACCATGAGGAAAGTGAGGAAGGCATTCAAATTCAGCACCTACTTCTCAGGCAGCTTCAACTGCTTTCACTGTGTGGGCTGAACTGTTAAAGCACTCTTACTGAGAGGAGTGTGGTGGGTGGTACACATCTGTAGTCCTGGCTACACCAGGAGGCTGAGGCAGGAAGGTCCCTTGAACCTAAGAGTTCAAAAGTTAGCCTGAACAATATAACAAGGACCTCAGCTCTTAAAATTAAAAAAACAAAAATAGTAATAACAGTTCAATCTATAATTATTTTTCTTCTTAAATTTTTTTTGTTTTGTTTTGTTTTTGTTTTGGGGACAGAGTTTCACTGCATAGCCCTGGCTGTCCTGTAACTAGCTCTGTAGACCAGGATGGCCTTGAACTCACAGAGATATCCCCCCCCCACACACACACACACACACTTCTGCTTCTGCCTCCTGAGTGCTGAGATTAAAAGTGTGCACCATCACTGCCTGGCTCATAATTATTTTTCAAGGGAAAGGAAAAGCCAGGCTTATTTTGAAACTATAGCTGTAAGAGACCTATCAAATTGTGGATAAGCAAAATGATTCAAGGTCATCCTTCATGTTATCTTCTTTTAGACTATAACCCTGTAACCCCTATGTAATTTTCATTAGTTCCTTTGGACTATTTTCACTCTATTTTTATCAAACCCTCTAGTTCTCCATAGCAAGCTACCTTTTATTTATTTTGCTACTATTTCAGTTTGCGATTTTCCAGATTTTTTTCATAGTCATTAATAATATTCCTCTCACTCTCCCCTCCCCCCAAAAGCAATTCTGTCCCAGTTTGGTTTGTCAAATACAAATAGTAAATGTTTCCAGCTGCCCACAGCTACTCACCATAAACCTTAAATCTGCCCTTGCTCATCATGGTCTGAACCATGTAGCTCTTGCCCCTTCACCATTCCAATTGCCAAACCAGGCCACCATCCAAAAATAACACGACGAACCCACTGCAAGCAATCCACGAGACTTCTTTGGTCTACTGATCTCCCAACACAGACAGGTGCCAAGTGGATGGGTGAGTGGGCCTCTATGACATCCAATGACAGTAAGTGGGATAATAAGGGATTCTAGAGCCATGGGCAAGTTCTCTTTGTTTCTATAATTACTGTTTGGTTGTGCTAGGGACTGAACCTTAGGACTTGGCAAATGACACTTAGGCAAGTTCTCTACCACTGAACTATATCCCTGGCTCTTTCATATATGACTTTTATAAAGTAAGAGACTTGGAAATAAATAGAAAGGTATCATTAAATAGCATATTCTATGCTAAGAGAATAAAAATAGAACCAGAGGTAAAAATGTATTCCTGTAATCCCAGCAACTAAGAGACAAAGGCAGGAAGATCCACAAACTTGAAATAAACATGGGCTACACAGAGAGACTTTGTACACATACATGTTTACATGCGCACACCACATGCACACACACATGCATGCACACATGCACAACAATAGACTGGTACCTCATGTCTCAGAAAAGGCCCTCTGTCAAGCTGTAACCATAGTTACACCTCAATTAGCTCTGCAGACTGAGGCCAAGAGATGCTGACCCACAAAGCCTGATTAAAACCTGAAAATGTCCATTTAATTAACTCTTCAAAGATTGCCCTTGTTTAAGCTTTTTGTTGTGGAACAAATTAGTGGCAAAATCATCAGGCTTCACCCTGTCTCATTTTTAGACACCTTTCAGAACTTTCAGAATGGGGTTAATAACTTTGACATACATAAAGGACAATAGACCTGGTTGAGATTAAAATGTAATAATGAGTCTCTAAATGACCAAGGAATGACTGTACAAAATAAAAAATTAACACAGTATATACTAGTTCGCCAAAGAGCAGACATTTTCTTCTTTACTATAATTTGTGCTGAATCTGGAAAATGACCAATATTATGATATAAATAACCTTGATCTTGTACAGCAAATGTTTCTGAATAACTATGTATCAATAACTTTGGAAAGCCTAATCAGTAATGGTTTGCTCCAACAATGAATGGCCCCTTTGTTCTGAGGATAATTACCACTGGCTCATCTGTATGTCAAATTCAAGTTGTTTTTATCCTATTTGTATAAATAAGACATCTCTAAAATTAGACAATAACAAAACTCTCCATGGTACTCAGTTTCCTTTTGAAAAAATAAAAGCCAACACAACAGCCATGTTCAGAGGCAAGTCACAACTCCTTAGGAATGAGGTTTCACACTCAGATATTCTGAAGCAGCTGTACAAAAATGCCAAGAATGCTAGCAGCACCACATCTCTTGAGGGTGATAATTCAGCTCCTGTTTTTACAGTACAGTGTCCACCCAGCACCTTTCTGCCTAGGACCCCTCTTATCTTGTACCAAAGCTCAGCATATCAGACTTACTCTTCCTCACTGGTGTCAACAGCATATGGGATAAGAGTGAATGTTAAGGCTCACAAGTATCACCAACTGGTTCCCAGTAATGAGTCACCAGGGGAAGAGTCCATCAGACTACTCCACCTGTAGACACTTTCCACCTTTTAGACTACCATCAACTGACTGAAAACGGACTGTTCAAGCTTACTCACATCTATGGCTCTACGGCTTTGTTGGAGTCAGGAGCTGGCTGAAAACCTATTTACCTTCTTAAGAATTTGGACAGACTTCTAGGCCCTATCAAAGTGCCTAGGCCTCCCCAGTGGGCCTAGATTATGATGTTAGGCCCACATTAGTGTTCCTGGGATACAGGGTGCCCTTCCCAGGCATAGAAGTTGAGAGGTCACCTCCCTAATGTAAGATACTATCCCAGACACTGGCCTGATAGAAAACTCAGAATATCTCCTAACCCCAGATCTAGCTAAGTCACTTGACCAATGACTCTTTCTACCCACATCTCACCTCCTGCAGCTGTAGAAGTAAAGGCCCTGTCAAGACGGTATCACTTTGCTTACAAACACAATCCAAACCTCCCAACAGCAGGATTATCTCTTCTTTCTTTTCCTTTTGTTAGTTGGTTGGTTTGTTTTGATAGGGTCTTACAGAGCTGGCCCAAAACTCAGTATGTAGCTGAGGATGACCTTGAACTCCTGGTCCTTCTGACTCCACTTTCCAAGTGCTGGGATAATATGTATGTGCCACCATGCCAGGCTCAGGAACCCTAAGGTTTCTCAGCTTCTTGTCAGCCTAATTTTCTGTCTGTGATGCCTGGTACCATTCATTCTCTTCCTCTTCTGTTTATGCTCTCTGGACATTTCTCAGTTCATTACATGAGGAGACTCTGAGTCACCAGTTGGCAATCCCCATGTATAATTTAACCCCATAAATTAAAATCCTTTTCAAAATGTGCTAATTTTTATTTCTGCACCAGCTCCCCACCCAATGAACTAATAATGTGGTCATGAAATTAAGTGAGTGTTTTCTGCATCACCCTTTTAATTCTGTAACCTTAATTTTTTGTTTATTTATTATATTTATTCTGTAGTATGAGGGAACGAACTCAGGTCTTCACGCTACTAGTCAAGGACTCTAAGACTTACCTCTATCCCTATACCTTTTTCAAACTTTATACTCAGAGGCAAGGTCTCACTAAGTTGTCCAGGAAGGTCATGAACTTGTGATCCTCCTGGTTCACCCTCAGAAACTATTAGAATTACAGGCATGCACCGCTACACCCAACTTGGTCATGGCTTTTAAAGAAATGTTTCCTCGGCCAGGCATATTGGCACACATGTGTTAACCCCAGCACTAGTGAGGCTCAGGCAAAAGGATCAAATATGTACTAAGCTATATAGCAAGTTTGAGGACAGCCTGGGCTACAAGAGACTTTCTCAAAACCTCTTTCAGTTCTTCACATGTCTATTGATTTCCAAAACATATAGCTATCTCAATATTTATTTTCCAGTGTTTTCTAGTCCATGTGTTTTTGTGTTCTTCTGTAATTCTTGGTTTCATTGTCAATTCTACTACCATCTTTCTTAGTGGCTTTCTCCAAGGGAAATCAGAACACACAGTATGAACCCAGAAATCTGTTGCTAGGTGGAGGAGGCGGGGAAGGCTGGAGTCCAGGTTGCTCTGACAAGGCATGAATGGAGAATTATGGACCTCATGTGGCTGCATTCACACATTAAAGCCCTATTTCTTTCCCCAGAAAGAAACATAGAAGAATGTTGGTTCCAGACGGAAAAAATGCTACAACAATTATGGAGCCAGAGCAGCTGGGGGCTGTTAACTTTAATCAAAGTCCAGCCAGGATGTTTCAAGTAATAGGAAGTAGATTTAGGCTCTTTATATTCAGATTCTCCCCCTCCACCCCACCCATCCTTCTCTATTTCTTATGACCAAGGCACAAAAACAAGCTGTTCCCTTCATTCCCTTGAACTGTGGTTGGAACAGCAATGCTTTACTGATGTTTCTCAGGCACAATGGAGAGCCTGAGAAGCTGGGTCCAAGTGGAGCTGGGGAGGTAGAGGGGTGAGGAATCATTCCCTGTGGCTGCTGACAGCTTACCATACACACTACACATTTCTTTCCTTGAGGTTCTGGCAGATCTAAATGAGGTCATGCTGGACACAGCAGTGCTTGTGTGAAAACTCAGCACTTTGGATGCAGAAGCAGGATTTAAGTTTGAGGCCAGCCTAAGCTTCATGAAGAAATCCTGTATCATAGCAGCAACAAGATGGAGTTACCTGTGTCAGCCCTCCCAAAACAAGATGGAGTTGCCTGTGTCAGCCTCCCCAAAGCAGCTAAAAGCCAAGAGGTCATGAAAATTGGTTCTTATGCATGGGCACCTGGCACTAACTAAACATGTTCTGATCTTGGTTTCTATTTGCATTTTGTTTATTATATTGTTGAAGACATAGACACAGTCCACCTTAAGATGGAAGTGCTAAAATAAAGAGAGGGAGATTGTAACAGGCCTGGAAGAAATAAAGATATTCTAAAGATACACTTGTTCCTGTTCGTGTCTCTCTCTGTCCATCTATCAGATTATTAAAATAATGAAGCCCAAAGAAAGGAATTCACCCAGGAATCTCATGCCGGGAGAAGGAAAGGACATCTGCCAGAGGAAAGGAAAGAGATTTCATATGGTCCTAACAACTTGTCAGACCAATTACAGGATGAGACAAGCCCAAAGGATGATAGGTCAATGTAGGCGGGACCACATTTTGGCTGGGACTACTTAGATGCACATATCCTTGGCTTTCTATTTAAGTTTGATCTCACTTCAGGACATTGAAGGAGGATTTAAGGTGTTGGGGGGTTCTCTAAGATCTCTGTGTCCTAAAAGTGGCTGCACTGAATAGATATTTTACTCCTTTCTCTTTTTGGTTTGACTCGTTTTAATTGGCTTATTGAGAACAGGTGGCTGGACCTGGCTTGAGGCACAAACTCAAGCTCTGTAACAAGAGCAGAGATCACAGTGCGGCAGTGGGGAGACAGAGGGTGAGTGCTAATTCCCTGTGGCTGCTGTAACAGATTCCTACAAACAGGGAGACTTGAACACCACACATTTCTCCTCTTATAGTCCTGGAGGTCAAAGTCTGAAGTCAGCTTCAGCTGGCTCAAATAAAGGGGTGGAATAGACTGTTCTCACTCTGGAAGCCCTGGAGGAAGAATCCATTCCCTTGCCTTCTTAAGCATCTAGAAGCTACCAGAATTCTTTGACTTGAGTGCTCTTCCAATCCTGCTTCAGTCAGTGGGACAGACCTCTCCGGTGTCAAATTCATCACATGTCTCCTCATCACAAAGACACTTCGTGGTAGTTAAGGCTGGTGTGTAACCCAGGATAATCTCCCCATCCCAAACTTCAGTCCAATATGGCTTGTCTTTTTTTGCCATGTAACCATTCAGGTTCCAGGGATGCAGATGCTGATACCTCGGGAGGCCACGACTTCCATAGTACACTTACACAGTTGGGTCCCTGGAAGAAGTCCCCTCCCATTCATCTAATACTAATTTATGAGCCTAAGGCCTGGGAACAGGCAAGACATAGGAAAAGCTGGTTTGTGAATACCATAGAAGGACTTTACATGTGCTCTGCTCCTTTCTGGTCACATATTTCCCTTTCCCAACGAATTTGGCAGCTGAGCTGTCTGTAGTGTGTA
Source organism: Peromyscus californicus insignis (assembly GCF_007827085.1). Taxonomy (NCBI): domain Eukaryota; kingdom Metazoa; phylum Chordata; class Mammalia; order Rodentia; family Cricetidae; genus Peromyscus; species Peromyscus californicus. The sequence goes on along the minus strand of NW_026294469.1, from coordinate 394,600 downwards.
TTATAAGACACATAAACATCACATTGCTTCTCTTTGCTTGGATGCAGCTCTTGTTCCACAAACTCTCTGAGTTTTATATCCACCTGTCACATAGGAGCTCAATTTTGAACCACAATTGGACTTCAAAGTCCCAAATGTTTACTTGTCAAAGTTATGTTACTGCACACTAAGAGTCTGTTACTGTGTCCTAGACTGAGTGAGGAAAAGGAACTGAGTTGTGTCAGGACTCACCAAACCTCTTGTAACCGAAGGACTGCACCTCCTCTTCCTCTGCGAAGTCGTCTGTAGAAGGAAACATAAAGTGTTAGCCCTGACAGGAGCATAGGTGCACACAGTTGGGCTAGGATGCAACTGACCTGACCCCAACCAACAACACCTTCCCTTCCCTTGAGATGCTTATCACAATGGCTTCCCTTCTGCTCCAGGACCTCTCCCAGTCTTATGAGGAGGATCATTAGCCCTCTGCACTGGTCAGAGGCTTTTCCTTCTTAATAATTCCTTTAAATCCAGGCCCTAGCTAACTGACTCTTGAAGGTGCATTCCTGGACCACTCAGCCTCTCTCTGTCACTCCTGTTCATTTCAGATTACTCTCTGATATCATCCTCATTTGTTTACATATGTACATGCATGTGCACATGTGTGTTCCCTGTTGTCATTGTGTTTCCTATCTAGACTGACATAAATATGCCACCATTGCTTAGAATGGGGTTTGTTGAAGAGCAGAGGCTTAATGTTAGTGAATGAATGGCAGAATTAACCAACTCTCTAAGCTATCTGTTCAAGCTGTCTCCTTTAGATGTTCCCACTTTAGATGTTACTCCAGCATCTCAGAATCCCAGGGATTGCTCCTGAAACCCACTTCTCTGTAAGATAACTGAGATAACAGATGGTTCCAGTGTGTCAATAGGTGGTGTTTCTGTGGAGTTTCTAGATACAGAATCATAGTGGTGGCAAGAGAATGTATCAGCCAGGCTTCCTACCAAGAGGCATCAAGTCATCTGAACTCAGTCATGATAAGAGCTCTCACTCAGGGACCAAGCGCTGTTCACTGTGTATTTCTACCACACATAGAGACACACAATGGGTCTGTGCAGACAGTGTCGGTCAGGTCATTTCCAGAGGCCCTGATCAAATACACACTCCTCTATTTATAACAAATGGGGCTATATCCTAATAAATTCATCATGTGTTAAAATTATTGTAAGTTTAAGATATCCTATGCTGGATATAGTCAGGAGGAAGCAACCCAACATCATAGTTTCAAGAAATGGCTCAGCAGTTAAGAGCACTTAGTGCTCTTATAAAAGACCAAAGACCAAGCTTAATTTCCAGTACCTACACTGGTAGTCTACAAGTCCTATAATTCAGCACACTGTATTGACTGTTTTCCTTGTGATGATAGGGCTAATGGTGATGCCCAGCATCACCAAAAGGACTGTACTGCACATCATTTTCTTAGGAAAAAAAAACAAAACCAAAGTCAAAATTAGAATGCAGTTTCTGGGGCTGGAGAGATAGCTCAGTTGGTCAAATGCTTGCCTAAGCATGAAGATCTAAGTTCAACACCCAGAACTCACATTTTAAAAAAGCCAAGGCAGAGCCAGGCAGATCTCTGTGATTTTGAGGACAGCCTGGTCTATAGCGCGAGATCCAGGACAGGGACAAAACTACACAGAGAAATCCTGTCTCAAAAAGCTCCCCCCGCAAAAAAAAGGCAGGTGTGGGGACACATATTTGGAACCCCAATCCTAGTACTACTGAAGAAGAGATGGGAGCTCACTGGCCAGCTACCCTAACCTACTCAATTTGCTCCAGCATAGAGACAGACATCACACAAAAAGGTAGAAAGAAGCCAAGGAACAACACTCATGGTGACCTCTAGCTTCCAAACACACATACACACACACACACACACACACACACACACACACACACACACACACACACACACACACCTATATGCAGGTACACACAAAATGAATAAATAAATTTAAAGTATAGCTTCTGTTGAATACATATCTTTTTCACCATTATCAAGTCCAATAATCTGAAGCTGGGGCTCTTTGTTCTTGAGTTGGCCAATATTATTACCTCACACTGAGCATTTTCTATGGGCAGCTCAGATCAAGGCACTGATCCAGCAGAGGCTGCAGTGCCCAGCTTACTAAATAAGTCAGCGTCCTTCATTCAAGATGGTGACTGGCTTTCAAGGTGTCTCATGAGGGAAGAGACAAAGTTCCTATGACAGCCTTCTTCAACCCCAGCAGGACACAACCAGGATGTATCTGAGTACTGCAGAATTCCTGGGAACTGAGATATAGCTCAATTCAAACACACTGCGTCAACTCAGAGGAATGCTTTGCTATGATGTGTTTATAGATACCTAGGTGAGATGGCATTTGAACATGTTACTATGTCCACTTATTACCTAGGCTAGGGAATTTTATTTGAAATCTAAGAGCCAGGTATTTATAACCAAAGGAGTCTACCCACATCAAGGCTTATCACTTTAGTTCTTTCCTCACAGGCTGTCAACAAACAGTACGGGGTCTTTGTCCCTGAGCCATGATGACTGGTTAGTTGATCAAGCCCATACCAAGACTATCTTGACTCAGTAATCTTGCATATCAACCTTTGAAGGCTGGTTTCTTCTCAATGAGGAAGCCTTATCTACTTAGAAAACCATTCATTAATTTGTTTATTCAATAAAGTTGTACTTGGATGCAGTGATAGATGTCTGTAATTCCAGCATCTGGGAGGCAGGAGCAGAAAAATTAGTAACTTGGGAAAAGTCTGGACTACCCAATAGCCTGTCTCAAAACAAAGACAGACAGTTGGACAGGGGAAGAGAGATGGTTCAGCAGTTAAGAGACCCTGGTTCAGTTCTCAGCACCCACATGGTGGCTCATAAACTCCAGTTCTAAGGAATTAGAACTCTCTTCTGGTCTTTGCAGGCACCAGACATGCACATGGTATACATACATACATGTATGTAGACAGACGCTCATACACATCAAATAAAATAAATCATAAAATAAAAAGTCTCTCGGTATTCTGTGGGTCTCTATAAATATGACTCTGTTCTATAAAATAGTGTAGAATTTGCATATAATCTACACACATCCTTAAACACTTCAAATCATCTCTAGATGACTTTAATACTTAATACTACACAAATGTTATATATATAGCTGCCTCCCTGTAGAGTTTAGGGAAAGGTGACAAGAGAGAAGTCAGAATCTGTTCCAAACAGATGCAACTTTTGTCTGGTATTTTAATCTATCCTTGGTTGAAGCCAACGATGCAGAATGTAAGGCCATGAAAAGCTGACTGCACATGCCTAGAGCATAGTCAACTAGGTAAGATGTAGTAATGATGTCACACAGCTCTCACAGCCAGTTGCAGCCCTTCTGGCACAAGGTCCACTCTGCATCAACATTCAGACACTGTAGAGCAAAGAAACCTGACCTAAGATATCACAGTGAAAACACAACTACAGGTTAACACTGCCCCTACTCCAACATAAAGGGCTTCAGTCTTCCAGTTGGACCTTGCTGTTCTCACCACGGCTTCTCATGTCTACTTGTGCTGTCTGTCTGCTGTTCCTTGTCGGATACTTCCCACTCCAGGGAAACAGTCCTGTTTTAGCAAGACTCCTCTTTCCTGAAATATCCCTGAGAACCTCAATTTCTCACAGTTTTTGTTATCAAAGTGTTCAGTTTTCCTCCAAGTTAATACGCTGGGAACAGTGAAGGGCCAAAGAATGCAGTAAGGGACTGAAAGATAGAAAGGGCTTGAAGGAAGCTGTGGGGGTCTGAAGGAGGCAGTGGGGGGACTGAAGGAAGCCATGGGGGGATGAAGGAAGCAGTGGGAGGATGAAGGAAGAGGTGGGGGTGGGGCTAAAGGAAGCCATGAGGGGGTTGACAGAAGCAGTGGAGGCTGAAGGGAACCAAAGGATATGGTGAGAAGCTGAAGGACAGAGTGAGGGGCTGAAGCACGTGATCAGGGACTGAAGGAACCATTGAGGGTTTGCAGGATGCAGTGAGGGGGTGGAGGATTCAGTGAGGGGCCAAAGGAATCACTGAGAGGCTACAGGATGCGGTGAGGGGCTAGAGGAAACAAAAGCCAACAAAAGACCCACCCTCATTTCAGCTCAAGTAGGACATTCTGCTGCTGGTCTTAACTCTCATCCTAAAAGGATTCACTATTATTACAACATCTGTTTATCTCATCCGACTCCAAAAGTTGAAAGAGAATAGTATGAGACAAGAAAAGTCCCATAAAGTACTGTAATAACTTCTGACTGCAATTATCAAGAAAAGTCTTTGTACAAAAGTGTCTTAAATCAGTCTTTCCATGTTTTTTCTTTGCAAGGGAAAGGGGTTTGAAAATGGCACTTGCTAGATCCCAAGGCTGGGGCCTGGGGTTGGGACACAGGAGGTTGTTTAACTTTGTTTAACTTCCATGTTTTTAAAAGTTGACTCGAGAATCCTTTTTTCCTCCTTTAATATTTAGCAAATGCTAAAGTTAAGCATTTGCTTTTGAAGACCAGAGTTTGGTAACTCCAGGGTGGGAGAATCTTATGCCCTCTTCTGGCCTCATTAGGAACTGCATTCAAGTGCACAAACACACACACAGATGCACAAACACAAATTAAAAACAAAAAAGAAGGAAGGTGAGCCATGTGTGGTTATATACTTGTACCCAACACCCAGAAAGCAAAGGAGGAAAAGCCACTGCAAATGCAAGGCCAGCCTGGTCTATGTAGAGTTCCAAGCTGATCAGAGCTGCAGAGGTCTCAAGGTTTCATAGGTTCTAGGCTGTCTTTAACTGACCCTGGATAGCAAGGCAACACATCATAGTTATAGGGAGGGGGTCTGTGGGAATGCAAAACTGCTCCCTCTAGGGACAGAAAGTCAGAAAATAAAACAAGTAGATTTCGGAGAACAGCAAGCAAGATTTCAGAGGTTAGGCTGCAAAGATTACCCAGCTTTGTGTATCACCTTTGTGGCCTCTGTATTACAAAGACAACCTAGGACAAAAGGAGTGAGCGAAAGGTCTGAGAACAGAATATAATGCTGCACATAAGATCAGCTGTTTGTGGTCCTGGGGATCCAACCAAAGCCCAGTGTATGCTAAGTAAGTGCTCTTCTACTAAGCTATATCCCCTCCTGCTTTTTTCTTTTTATTTTTAGACAAGGTGTTTAGTACTCAGGCTGGCCTTGAACTCACTCTGTAGCCCAGGTTGGCCTTGAACTTGTGATTCTCTTGCCTCAGTCTCCTGAGAAGATGGAATTATAGGACTGTACAACCAGGTCAAATTGGGCTACTTATCTTAATTGAAACTTAAGTAATTTAGGACCTCATCCTAGCTTTTTGCCCTCTGGAATGTCCCATTACTAGAAGTACAAACTACTCATTCCCCTTCCTATGGCTTTTGTACCTATTTTGTCCCAACAGTTACAAGCCCCATCAGCCTTTGCATTTTTCTTCCCCCTCCCAAAGTTCCTAGATACCTAACCCAGTCACCAGCTTGACCCTATTTGCTAACTGAGCAGCTAAGAAAATTTATCAGTAGGCTCTGAGGGCAGACAATAGTTAAGGAACTTGGGAGGTGGAGGTAGGAGGATTGAGCATTCAAGGTCATCCTTGGGAACATAGTAAGTCAAAGGCCACCGTAGGTGACAGGAGACCCTGCCTCCAAACGAACAAACAAAAAAACGACCACCACCAAAAAACTCAACAACAAAAGAGGCAGTTGGCAATAATCAAAGGTATATGGGCTGTAGATGTGGCTCAGTGATAGAAAACAGGCTTTGTATGTATAAGGCCTTGGATTTGATTCTTAGCACCAAAAACAAACTGAAAAGCTATATTATTATTTCCTGAAATTTCTGTCCATGACTTAGCTTCTATCTTTTCCCCCAGTGCTGAGGATTGAGCCTAGAGCAAATACTCTACCTCTGAGCTATAGTTTTTGCCTAGAAATACATGTATGTGTTTATATATGTGTGTATGTGTGTGTACATATGTCTGTATTGTGTATGTGCATGTGTATGTGTGTATACATCCATCTATCCATATATGCAGGGAGTTACATACACTACATAGGGTGATGATGCTTTCCCTCAGGGGCCATTGGCTACCTGACAAGAACCCCAGTGCCTTGCATGGGAAACTTCCTTTGAGTTGTTAGTCAGGTAGGTTCAGGAGACTCCCAAAATGATACAGGTTACTGCCACTGCCTTTGGTTTCTTCTAAGAACTTGGAGGTAAGACCCAATTGCTGAAGACACCACACACTTCAGACACAGGAGCTGGGAGAATGGAGCTGGAACTAATCTGGGACTAGCTCCAGTAGTATCTGTGATGGCTATTCTTAGTTGTCAACTTGACTACATCTGAAATTGACTAAAACACAAGCAGCTGAGTATACCTGTGAGGATTTTTTCTTTTAACTATTTATAATAATTTTTATTATTTTTAATAATTGATCTTTTAATATTGATCTTTTGAAGTAGGAAGATCCACTTTAATCTGGGCCATACTTTCTGCTGGCAACCTATAATATAAAGGACATGGAAGAAGGAAGCTTGCTCTCTTTGCTTGTTTTTGCTCTTGCTGACAAGTTCATTTTTTCACTGGCATTAGTTCCCACTTCTTTGGAATTCTGGTGTATACTGAAGACCAGCTGAAACATCCAGCCTCATGCACTGAACTACTGGATTCTTGGACCTTCCTGTGGTAGACAGTCATTGTTGAACTAGCTAGCTTACAGCCTATAAGCCATTCTAATAAATCCCATATATATTCTAAAAGTTCTGTTCCTCTAGGGATTTCTGACTAGTGTAATATCTGAAGGTGCTGCACAAGCATCCAAGAGAGACAATCAGTTGCCCCACTCCCTTGTGCAGCCTACAATCCACAACAAAGACTGGCCCAGTAAGACAGTCCCAATCGTGACAAGCTGGCATTTTTATCTTAGGGGTAACCAACAGTTGACTAATTGGACTTGGGGTCCTCTCAATAGGAGGGAATTAATGCCTGGTCCTATAAACCTAACCAAATACCTATAGATGGAGTGTTCAAAGACCCTGAAGGAGAACCTACTACTGCCATTTTCCTAAACCAATGTAATTTCTAAGTATATTCTAAACACTTATCCTTACATCCACATGTCAGTGTAGCTCTCACCCCTCAAAAAAGCTTCTTTTTATGGTGATGGGTTATAGAAATCCACAACTGGTCAAAATACAGAGAATAAGTGACTATGGGGGCCCAGTCCCAGCTAACACATCTATAGCACAGCCCCTATCCATCTACTAGGAATATCACCGAAGAGGAGGTGGAGAGAGCGCAAGATCAGAGGACCAGGATGTCTGCTGTGAGACAGTGTCTTCTAGACATGACAGGAAAGCTGCGCCCATGAAATCTCAGCAATATGGCTGCTTAAACAAGACCTGAACAGTGACAACATCAGGTGACATAGATGTGAAAATTTTCACAGGGCCCCATCCCTAGTTTAAGAGCTACAGGCAATCAATGGCTATTGAGAAACGAAAAATCAATTTCTCCAGGGATGAGTCACCTGTTAGGCTATCCCAAGTGGCCAGGCCTAAACATATTTCCATATGAGCAACACTACATGGAGTATTGTGTATGGTGTGTGTGTGTGTGTGTGTGTGTGTGTGTGTGTGTGTGTAACAATAATAATTAAAGAAGATGCTATGAATTTGAGATGGGGGTAGGAGAACGTGAGAGAAGCTGAAAGGGTAAAATGGAAATTGTATAAATATTTATGTATGAAATTCTCAAAAAAATATTTTTAAAGAGTACTGCTTGCTAAAAGTACTTATTTTTGTTTTGAAATTAAAGTTTAGGTTATTTAAAATTATATTAAAGCAATATTCTAAATAATGACCAAAGAGACTCTTGGCAGGGGGAACTGCTCACAGTTCCTCTTATTGCCACTCTACCAGTGGGATGTAGCTCAGTCCTTTACTAAGTTGCCCAGGTTGGTCTTAAACTTGTGATCCTCCTCCCTCAGCCTAGGAATTGGGGTCACAATGCTTGTGTCACCAGGACCTGGGGAAACTTTGAATTTCATCTCCTTTTGCCTAGAAATCACATTTGATTTCACAGTGGTCCAGTTATGCCCTCTGTTTCTCTTTTAAGCCATTTTTCTTCAATGAGTCTGTTTGAGTCGTGGTTTGAGGGTACAGTCCACCATGGTGGGAAGGTACAGCAGCAGGGACTGCCCCAGGTGTGGCAGCTGCTCACACACCCGCAGGAAACACCAAGGGGTGGAGTCTGCACTCAGCGTGCTTTCTCCTTTTTATTTATTTTTTTGGATTGGTTAGGTTTTTTCCAGACAGGGTCTAAGTAGTCCTGGCTGTCCTAGAACTCACTAGTAAACCAGAGTGGCCTTGAACTAACAGAGATCTGTCTGCCTCTAACTTCCAGTGCTGGGGTTAAAGGTGTGTGTTACTATGCCCAGATCTTTTTCCTTCTTTTTATTCAGTTCATGTCCCCAGCCCACGCAACAGTACCAGGACATGTAGGGTAGGTCTTTCCTAGTCAGTTAAACCTTTTGGGAAACTTCCTCACAAATTCATCCAAAACTGTGTCTTATAAATAATTCTAGGGGCTGGAGAGATGGCTCAGAGGTTAACAGAACTGACTGCTCTTCCAGAGGTCCTGAGTTCAATTCCCAGCAACCACATGGTGGTTCACAACCATCCGTAATGAGATCTACTGCCCTCTTCTGGCCTGCAGGCAAACATGCAGGCAGAACACTGTATACATAATAAATAAATAAATCTTAAATAAATAAATAAATAAATAAAATAATTCTAAATCCTGTCAAGTTCTAAACCAACCAACAGAGACATACCCTAGTAGAATAACCTAAAATATAATAGAATCCAAAATAATAAATCAGTTCAAAAGAAAATATCCCCGTCCCCAACCTGACTACCTATTCCTCAAGCATGTTCCACTTGCTACCCATAATTCCAGTTGCTCATGCATTGTCTTAATCTTGCCCACTGGCCTGCAAGTTCCTTGGAGATAAGTGTCACTCATAGTATATGATTTCTATTGTGCCTTGCACTGAAAAAACACACCAAATATGTATTCAAGCAAAAAAAAAAAATGGGACTAGGAGTGTAGCTCAGTGGTAGAGCATTTGCCCAGCATGTTGCAAGCTCCTCAGTACAAAAATAAACAACAAAAACTGAAAACCAGTTAAGACGTGGTAGCTCCATTATAAATAATAAATAGAAACAAGATAGGGGTTTTTTTTTGTTTATTTTTGTTTTTTTGTTTTGTCTTTTGGGTTTTTTGTTTGTTTGCTTGCTTTTGGTTTTTAGAAGAAAGGGTTCTCTGTGTAGCCTTGGTTGTCCTGGCACTAGCTCTGTAGACCAGCCTGGCCTTGAACTCAGAGATCTCTACCTGCCTCTGCCTCCCAAGTAAAAGCTTACCATTTGCCTTTGCCTTGGTGCTTTGTCACCACAGTAGAAAAGTAATAAAGACAGAAGGGATAAAACTGGACACTGGATTGAGACACGTCTTTAAAAACATTCTGACATCAGGTCAATGAGACACCTAAGTGGATAAAGGCACCTATCACCACATCAGGTCAATGAGACACCTAAGTGGATAAAGGTGCCCATGACTACATCAGGTCAATGAGACACCTAAGCAGATAAAGGTGCCCATCACCACATCAGGTCAATGAGACAACTAAGTGGATAAAGGTGCCCATCACCACATCAGGTCAATGAGACACCTAAGTGGATAAAGGTGCCCATCACCACATCAGGTCGATGAGACAACTAAGTGGATAAAGGTGCCCATCACCACATCAGGTCAATGAGACAACTAAGTGGATAAAGGTGCCCATCACCACATCAGGTCAATGAGACACCTAAGTGGATAAAGGTGCCCATCACCACATCAGGTCGATGAGACACCTAAGTGGATAAAGGTGCCCATCACCACATCAGGTCGATGAGACAACTAAGTTGATAAAGGTGCCCATCACCACATCAGGTCAATGAGACACCTAAGTGGATAAAGGTGCCCATCACCACATCAGGTCAATGAGACAACTAAGTGGATAAAGGCGCCCATCACCACATCAGGTCAATGAGACACCTAAGTGGATAAAGGCGCCCATCACCACATCAGGTCAATGAGACACCTAAGTGGATAAAGGCGCCCATCACCACATCAGGTCAATGAGACACCTAAGTGGATAAAGGTGCCCATCACCACATCAGGTCAATGAGATGCCTAAGTGGATAAAGGTGCCCATCACCACATCAGGTCAATGAGACAACTAAGTGGATAAAGGTGCCCATCACCACATCAGGTCAATGAGACACCTAAGTGGATAAAGGTGCCCATCACCACATCAGGTCAATGAGACACCTAAGTGGAAAAGGCGCCCATCACCTAGCCCGACAACCTGAGTTCTAAAACTGTCAGGTTCAACTCTTGGGTTCACTAAGCTCTACTCATACTGTAGAAAGAGAAAACTGAATTCCACAAGTTGCCCTGATTTCCACATGTGTGCCATGGCATATATGTCACACAAAGGAAAGAAGGAAGGAAGGAAAGAAGGAAGGAAGGGAGGGAAAGAGGGAGGGAGGGAGGAAATTTAAAACTTTAAAAAATATATTCTGTCATCATCATCAGACCCATGGAAAACTTTGGTTCTTAGGTAAATTAAATGTATTTTCTACCACTATTTTGGCAAGTAGGGAAATTGTACTAATACTACAACAACAAGTTTCTTGTATGACCCTGCATTTTGGGTAGGGCCAATTCTGACACCATCACAAGAGTGACAGTGAAAAGAGCTACTGCATCTGGACAGGGCCCAGTAAACACAGCTCCCCACAGACAGACAACTCACTCCTACCCCAGGGCAGTTTCCACACATTTGTAATTTGAAAATTACTTTAATTGCAAAAACTGAGGACTTGCCTTCAAGGTCCTAACTATATCACTTGATTAAATTAACATAAATATTTCATCACTGGGAATTAAATTACTGCCTGAAGATTATAATATAGTCTTATATTACAGTGACTACAAGAGTTGAGTTCTGAACACTAGACACTATTCTGAACAACTGATTTATACTGACACACTTCATCTTCGAAACAGCTCTTTCAGGTAGACAGCCATTACTGATCTCATTTCACAAGAAAATTGAGGCCCTAGATGGTTAAATATTTTTCCTGTGGTCATCAGGCACTCTGACTTCTGAGTCCCCACTCTTGTGGCCATGCAAAAATTGTCAGGTTCAACTCTTGGGTTCACTCAGCATAATTATATTTTGTGAACTGGTAACCTTTTAAAGCATGTATTATCTACTTTCAAGTTGGTTGGTTTAACTCTTGAATAATAAATTGTTTATAAACAACCAGTTTCCCAACAGCACTGTCCGAAGGAAAGAACGCTCAAAGAAATGCTCATACTGAGGTAGAGCCAAGTGCTAATTGCTTTTCATACAGGATGACAAATGGCAAACCTCTAAGGTGAAGAGTACTGTTTCTAAGATACTGAGTTAGTTATAATATGAACCCATTTAGGAAACATAAGAGTCATGTTTAAAAGGCCAATTCTAATAAGTGTGCTTCATTAAAACTTCCCTCCATGTTGAATACCACAATTCTATTTTTAAGAGTAGTGATTAAATATTTTTATGATAAATTCTGGGCCTACGACAGTCTCCAGGACCCCTAAGATCTTAAATGTGGAATTACTCATTTCTGCTTACCTTGGCTTCAGTGCTGTGTAATTAAGAATGCCCCTTAAGCAATCAGAAGAGTCTTTTCAGGGTATTATATTGGTTTTGGCTCTTCAAATGACACCTGTTTAAGTAGAAATCAAATCACTGCTTGATTGAAAGTGTTGGATAGATGGTGTGGTTTGAAACTATTTTGTCAGCAATACAGAATGTCCACAGATCCTGCAAATCTTTTAAAATCTGTCCTTTCAGGGGCCACTGAGACAGCTCAGTGGATAAAGGCCACTAAGCCTGTCAACCTGAGTTCAATGCTTGAAGATCCATAAAGTAGAAGCAAAGAACTGACCAATATAAAATTGTGTAAAAACTCTGCTGATTGCTTAAGGGACATTCTTAATTACACAGCATTGAAAGCCAGGGTAAGCAGAAATGAGTAATTCCACATTTAAGATCTCAGGGGTCCTGGAGACTCTCATAGCCCAAGAATTTATCATAAATATATTTAATCACTACTCTTAAAGATAGAATTGTGGTATCCAACATGGACACACACACAACAAATAATAAATGTAATAAAGTGAATGTTAAGGCCAGGCAGTGGTGGCGCATGCCTTTAATCCCAGCACTTGGGAGGAAGAGGTAGGGGGATCTCTGTGAGTTCAAGGCCAACCTGCTTGGTCTACAGAGTAAGTTTCAAGAGAGCCAGAGCTACACAGAGAAACCCTGTCTTGAAAAACCAAAAAAGAAAATAAAAAAAGAAAGAAAGAAAATATTAAAATAAATTAAAATTAAAATCCATCCTTTTGAGCTGGGTGTGTTGGCACTGCACAGGCCTATACTCCCAGCTGCTTGGGAGGCTGAGGCAGGAGGACAAGGACAGGTGTAGCAACTTAGTAAGATTCTATCTCAAAAGAAAAAGTAGGAAGAAAGGAGTATAGAGTACTAGCTAACAAATGTGCAGCCCTAGGTTTGATGCCCAGTGCTACATTTAAAAAAGAAGAAGAAAGGAAGGAAGGAAGAAAGAAAGAAAGGAGGGAGGGAGGGAGGGAGGGAGGGAGGGAGGGAAGGAAGGAAGGAAGGAAGGAAGGAAGGAAGGAAGGAAGAAAGAAAGGCAGAAGAAGAGGAAGAGAGGGGAACAGAAAGGCAAAGAGGATACTTTCCATGGCATTTCTAGGCTAAAGGTGTACAGAGGATGTGTGGATTCTGCATTCAGATGGTGAGTTTGAATGAATCCTCATTTCTACTGACCACCTGGGGCCCTTGGACTCAATCGGCCATCTCTCAGAGCCTGTCTGCTATCTGAAAATAATAAATGAGAATAATTATTTACAAATAACAATTACTGGCATGGTTAGAGTCCAAGAAACAATAGGTATTACTAAAGGGAAAAATAAAAGCCCATTAGTTTTCATTTAAACTATTTATTTAGTTTAAAAAAAAAAGTGGGGACCCATGCCTTTAATCCCAGCACAGAGGCAGGTGGATCTGTGTGAGTTTGAGGCCAGCCTGGTCTACAGAGCAAGTTCCAGGACAGCCAAAGGCTAAGAAATTCTGTCTCAAAAAACAAAAATTGGGAGATAGCAGATATTACATGGCCCACTAGAAATGTATAAGAAAGGGCATCATCCTTGGCATTTATTTTCAAACCCAAGACTCTGTTTCCTGTTCTCCTACATGACAGCCACCACCAAGTCTCTGGAAGCTGAGACAGATTGTGCCTTGTGAAGAAACACACTGCCTGGCAGGAAGGCTGGCTTCCACCACTCCAAGCTTCCTCTCCAGGGACCTCACCCCTTCCTCCCGAGCCTTGTGTCAGATTTGCCTTCAAGAGGGATGACCCAAACTTACTTTAGCTATCATTAAATTTGAATCTCTGTTTTCCCATCTGAAATCTAATACTTTAAGAGCTATGTACCCTAGCATCAGAAGTTTAGAAATAATATTTTAATGAGAATAAGCATTTATTAGAAAATTAGACACCCAGTTAAAGCCCAGCTGGAAAGCTACCATGTGGCAGCTTTTCCTGCCATACCATGGTAAAGAGCTGGGGGCCTAGGGCGGGGAACAATGTGGAAATCTTGGGAAATTGTATGGTAAACCACAGGGAAGATCTACACTTAACAATAATTGAACCAAGGCTTAAGAATGTCAAGTATCCCTAAACTAATGAAAAGTCAAAAGCATAATTAAGTTGTAAATTAGCCCTGCAAAGGAGTGGCAGCTCAGATGTCCAAACCAGCAAAGGAAAAGGGCCTCCATGCATTTCCACTTCCCTGCAGAAAACAGGGTCACTATCGTTGCAATACACGAAGTTTACCCTTACAAGCTGGTTTGCTTATCCCACTCAGTACAAGAACCTTCAAGATTCACTGAAAAAGCAAGCTGACTGGGTGTGGGAGAACACAGAGGGTGGCAGAGACAGACCACTGACCAGTGCGCAGTTATTCACAAATGTTTACGAAGTACAGAAATTTGCCGCTGAACTCTTTTTTCTTTTTCTTTTTTTTTTTTTTTTTTTTGCAACAGGGTTTTGGTAGTCCAAGCTGGCCTCAAACCAGCTGCATAGCTTAGGGTGGTCACATCCTTCTACCTCTACTTTGGGAGCCATCACATGCTCAGTTTTGCTTTGCTGGAAATTAAACCCAGAGTTTTGTGCATTCTAGGCAAATTTTACTGGCTGGGCTACATCCCAGCCCCTGAACACTCTGTTGACTGCCTCCCTCTGACAAATGAGAATCTCGGTTTGGACCTCTGCAGTCCCATGTGGTGCTAGCTGTTTTCACTCGTCTCTTAGGCAACAGTGATTCTGCTCTGAAACTCACCAATATCTGAACATTCAGAACCAGGAAAGTGATTTAGTAATGACACACCTAACTCCAAAGGAGTCAGATTCCTTCCTTAAAGAATGTGACTACTCAAAGCCATGAGATTTATGGTGTCATGAGATAACTGAAAATGAAATTTGAAATAAACTAAAACAAACTATATTTTATTCAGCTTGGGAGAAGGCAGACATGGAATAAGAGATTTTCTTCTGGAACTACAGAATGATGTCATTATTTTGATACTTTTACTTCGAGGATGGAGGCAAGAGCAGATACAGATGTTTGCTGAATGCAACAGATAGGTGGCGCTCTGGGTCATAGCAGACTGGGACCATACATAATGGGGTTACTGCAGAGATAATGACCAAGGTTTAAGCACCAGAATTAGAAAACTGAATTTTCTAAAAAGCCTTGCTTCAGCAAGAGAAAATCTGTGATTTTGACAGTATCCAGAGTTTCTGTTTAACTAAAGGATGCTAAAGATGAGTTCCTCAGTAGCCAGAGGTTGGTTCCAAAGAATCAAACCCCAAAGAGCACCAAATTACAGGGTGTTCATGATCCTCATACAAAATGGTTCCGGGCTAGAGTTATGGCTGAATGACAGGTTTAAACAATGACAGGTTTAAAATGTGGGAGGTACTGGATTCAGGTCCTAACACCACAATAAATAAATAATACACCAGGCATGGTGGGATATACCTTTAATCCTATCATTCTCAATGCTGAGGCGGGAGAATCATTTTGAGTATGAGGCCAACTTGGGCTAGAGTGAGATCCTGTCTCAAAACAAACAAAAAACAAAAACAAATAAACAACAACAAAAAACCCAAAACAGGCACAGTACTGTCTATAACTAATATACATCCTCCATATGCTTTAAACTAACTTTAAATGACTTACAACGCCTAATACAAGATCAGTATTTTGTGGGGCTGGAGAGATGGCTCAGCAGTTAAGAGCACTGACTGCTCTTCCAGAGGACTAGGGTTCAATTCCCAGCATCCACATGGCAGCTAACAACTGTCTGTAACTCCAAGATCTAATACCATCACATGCAGGCAAACACCAATGCACATAATAAAAAAAAATCAATATTTTGTACATACTTGCTACACTGTGTAATTTAGGGAACAACGAAGATAAAAAGTGTGTACATGTTCAACACAGACATGATTTTTTTCATTTATTTTCAATCCTCAGTTGAGTCTTCAGATGTAGAAGCTGTGACTAGAGAAGACTGATCACAGTGCAGGCATTCAACTACTACTTTCATCACTTAGGAAAATTTAAGAAAAAAAAATGGTAGTCCTGATGAGCAAAATACTCACTGGAATGAATATCAATCCTCATGCCTCAACCTCTGGAATAGAAAAATCAAATTCCAATGAAGTTAAATTAATTAACCATATGGCATAATCAGGATCCCAAGGATCCTATTGTTAGGTTAATTACTTATGGCTAAGTGTCAGAATAATTACGGGGGTGGGGGGGGCGCTGAGTTCAACCGTCAGCATTGCCAAAAAAAATACAGTAAATAAAATGTCAAAATTAAGCAGACCTGGTGTCTCAGGCACAGCACCTGTAACCTCAGAATTCAGGAGGTGAAGGGAGGCAGATTAAAAGCCACAGCAGCCTGGACTACATAATAAAACCCTGTTGCTACTAAGAGTAAATAAGGTCTTCAAGTTGGGTATGCTGGCACACACACACCTGTTATCTTAGCACTGGAGAGGCTGAGATAAAAGAATCAGGAGTCAGCTTGGGCTATAGAGTTAGACCTCTCTAATTAATTAACCAATTAATTAAAGCAAAACAGGCCTGCAAAATGGTTAGCCTATATATGGATTCACCAGTCCCTGGATCCAGTCTCCCTAACAGAGTCAGAAAGCGATGGGGGCTAATGGGCTCAGACCACAAGAGGTAAAAAAACATGTGCCTTCTCTGGGGCTTCCAACCTGGTCGCCAGTGAGTCGTAAGTCTCACCCAAAAAGCGTTTAAAACCGGTAGTTGTGTTTTGCATTCCAGAGCTGAGCCTGCTGAAGACCCAAACTGCAATTACTGCACCAAGCTGGAACTGATGAGAGCGAGAGCGCCGGGGGGGGGGGGGGGGGGGGGGGGGGGGGGGGGGGGGGGGGGGGGGGGGGGGGGGGGTTGTCTTGCCAAGAGTTGAGAAACTGCTAGACTTAATAATGGGCAAAAGAATGTCTTGGAAGTCAGTCATATGGCACACCTGTAACCCCAGCTACTTGGAGGCTGAGGCAGGAGGTTCTCAAGTTCACTGCCTTGGGGGCTCTAGATCAGCATGAACAATTTAGTGAGACCCTGTCTTCCTGTCTTAAACTAAAAAGCAGGGAGGAGTAACGGATGTAATTCAGTGGGAGAGGATCTAATTTCAATTCCCGCTTTTGGGGGTAGGGGGACCCTAGCTAAGAAACATGCCCATTTTCTAAGTTGTAAATAAGGCGAGAAAAAAATGGAGGCGGAACGAGAAAGCACGAGTATTTTCAAGCAGAAAGCTGTAGCCTGCTCTGAGTATGCTATTCTTGGGACAAGTCTCTTAGCACCTGGAATACAGTCTGGTTCCTTGCGGGAGTCCCGGGTCCCCTCAAGTGAAGGCGATTGAATTCACAGGACCGGATCTCCACGTAGTTCATCACCAACTGCATTTCAGAGAAACATTCCGGAGCGAAGTTACTTTCCAAGCTCCTGGGGTTCCCTGAGCGCCCTCCTCGGCTAAAGCAATCGATAGCAACGCGCGCGGCCTGGAGAAGCTGGAAACTCGGAAGGCATTTCACACCCAGCCCAAGACCACGCTGGGAAAGAAAAGTGTTACCCCAGTCCCAAACCCGGAACTCCAGCCTTGCGTAAACACCACGCCCGCCCATTCTTTAACGACTCCCTAGGATGGCCAGACTGTAATTATTTATCTCCCACATAAATCACGGTTCTGTTGACAAATCCACATGTTTCCAGTGCACTGAAGGCTGCCCCCCAAGGCCGTCCTCTCCAGATTCTTTTAAAGATAACATCTGACACTTCCATAAACTCGCCCCTAGAGGATACCACCTAGGGACCAATACCGGCAAGATTTGTGGCACACGCTGGGCACACGTGGGGACAACTATCCCTAGGGCGGGCGCAGGGAAGGGACGCGTAACTGGAAACAGTTATTTTCCAGTCCGTGGATCCGATGGAGAAAGATGCCAAACGCACTTTCCGAGCCAGCTAAACTCCGCGGGCACCTAATCATTGCCAGATGCGCGGCGCGCGCACCGGGGACATCCCGACTCCCGGGAAAACAGCCTGCCTGTGGCACTGCGACTGCTGGGACCGCGGAAGAGTCACCGGGAGAGTGGCAAGCGCGGCCAACCCACCCGGAGGAATGATGATGCCTAGCTCTCCTCCGCATGCTTTTTCAATTACAAAGCTGGAAACTGAAATCCGTAAACAACGACTTGGGACTTCCAAACGACTCTGTGGAGACCGACGTGGAGGAGAGCGCCTCAGCGAGTCCCAACCCCAGCCTCGAGGGCTCTAGTTATGCCGCACAGCGCCCCCGGAGTCCGCGCGCAACCAGGGTGCTCGCCCCCACCCCCCAACCCCGAAGTGCACCTCGGGGGACCACCCCCGAGCCCCGAAGCCCGCAGCCGCCCTACCTTTCATGGTGACCGAGGACACGCGCCGCCCGGAGAAGTGGCACCAACTTCGCTCACTGCACGCCCATGGCAGCCGTCCGTGCTCCAGCCCTTGCGCCCAGCTCCTCACTCTGCCGCCGCTGGGCCGCCGTGCGCCGCTCACCCGGGGCGGGAGGCGCCCTCCCCCTTGCGCCCCTCCCCCTGGCCGCCCGGCCGGCCGCGCCCACGCTCCTCCGCAACCTCTGCCCCGCCCTCGGCCGCACTCCCAGCCCTAGGGGACTGCCCCGTGCGCTGGCAGTTCCTCTAGCCAGAACTGCATCCCAGAGAAAAACGGGGACAGCCCCTTTCCCGGGAGGCCCGCACTTCATCCTCGCGGTGTACGGAAGACGCTATTTGCTAGGCTTGTTACTAGAATGTGGACCGTCTGTTGAGCGGAAAGTTGGGGAGCAATGAGGCCATAGGGGTGGCGGGAAAGGCTATCCTTTTGTCAAACAGCTCTGGGGGCATCGAGGTCCTAGAAGTTCAAGTTTGCAAGCGCCTGTGTACTTTGGTGTTGGCTGCAAAGTATCGCAGCATGGTCTCACTAAGAGCCCCAGATCACTACCAGACAGACACTGTCCCTACTGAACTCGGGACAAGATTACAACTTTAAAACCTTGGGCTCTTCCAGATTTTTTGTTTATTTGTTTAATTTTTCTAAAAACAACACCTTTTTTTCTGGAAAAGTTACCCTACCACGTCCCCATGTCCAACTATTGGGTGACTCCTGTTTTAGCACCAGGAAAAGAGGCCTAGAATGAGAGACTTCTAAGTTCCTTTAACAGTCGCCTTATTACCTAACAACATAAGCTCCTAGTGTGTGGGGAGGGAGGGGCAGAGGAACTATCCTCAGACATTCAAATGACACACTGTTATTTATGGTGGTATGTTATTTGTACTGAAATGTGATTGTAATTGTATGTTAATAAATAAAGTTGCCCAGGGGTCAGAGCTATTAGAGCCATAGCAAAAACCGGTTGTGGTGGCGCACGCCGGTAGGATTTGCTAAAGGAGGCTGAGGCAGGAGGGTCACGAGTTCGAGGCCAGCCTGGGAGGAAAAGGCAGGTTCAATAAAAATAAATGGAGTTTTGTTGTCTGGTCTGGAAGACACAGGTGTGGACGTTACCATAATTGCACCAGAATTTTGGCATCCAACTTGGCCTCTTCAGGAGGTAAGCATTCAACTGTTAGGAATTGGGACATTATCTCAGGTGAAACAGAGTGCAAGATGGCTCGAATATATAGGTCCAGAAGGACAGAGAGGAAAATTAAAACCATATGTGGCTAACATAGCTATGAACCTGTGGGGTTGAGACTTGTTGCAACAATGGGATACTCAGATTAACATCCCTCCAATCTCAGAAACAAATCATAAACTAGCACATGTTTCTGAGAGAAATATTAGAAGATATTATTCTAATAAGTGGTCACCAGCCATCCATATTATACAAGAACAGGGCACAACAACTGATGATCTTCCAAAGACACCAACAGCTCTACCTTTAAAATGGTTAACAGACAAGCCTGTATGGGTTCAGCAATGGCCTTTAACAACAGAGAAACTCCAGACTTTAGAAGAGCTGGTAGAACAGTTAAATGCTCATCATATTGAAGAATCAACCAGCCCTTGGAATTCTCCTGTATTTGTTATTAAAAAGAAATCTGGTAAATGGAGAATGGTAACAGACCTTAGAGCAATTAACAAAGTAATTCAGCCAATGGGCTCTCTACATTCTGGAATTCCTTTGCCTACTCTGTTACCAAAAGGATGGCCTCTCATAGTTATTGACTTAAAAGACTGTTTCTTTTCAATAACCTTACAAGAAAAAGACAGAGAAAGATTTGCTTTCACAGTGCCTACTTATAATAATTCTCAACCGGTTAAAAGATTTCAATGGAGGGTCCTCCCACAGAGAATGTTGAATAGCCCAACTCTGTGCCAATATTTTGTACAACAGCCATTGGAAGTGGTACGTAAAAAATTTCCTAAATCTATAATTTATCATTATATGGATGATATTTTACTAGCCGACTCAAATGCAGATACTTTAGAAAGAATGTTTGAAGAAGTAAAGAAAATTTTGCCTTGCTGACGATTACAAATTGCTCCTGAAAAGATACAAAGAGGAAATTCTATTAATTATTTAGGCTATAAAATAGAGTTACAAAAAATTAGACACCAAAAGGTGCAAATTAGGAGAGATCAACTACAGACTCTTAATGACTTTCAAAGATTATTTGGAGATATTTCTCATCTACGAACTATTGTTGGGGTAAAAATTGATGAACTGAATAATTTGTTCAAAACCTTAGAAGGTGACAAGGACTTTAATAGTCCAAGATAATTATCACCTGAAGCTGAGAAAGAATTGGCCTTTGTAGAAAAGAAAGTACATGAAGGGCACGTGGATCGTATTGATCCGAAGCTAGATTGCATTTTGGTTATTTTACCTTCTAGGCATTCTCCTACAGGAATATTAATGCAGAGGGAAGATATTATATTGGAATGGATATTTTTAACAAATAAACCAAATAAAAAATTAAAAATTTATGTGGAAAAAATCTCTGACTTGATTTGGAAAGGAAAATTGAGACTTCATCAATTAGCAGGAATAGACCCAGCAGAAATTGTCGTACCTTTAACTAAGGAGGATATTGAAAAATTATGGACAGAAAGTGAACCTTGGCAAAGAGCTTGCAGTAATTTTTTGGGAGAAATTAACAGCAAATATCCCAAAAGTGATAGAATTGATCTTCTAAAGAGAGCTGATTGGATCTTGCCTCGAATTGTACGGGAAAAACCCATATCTACAGTTCATACATTTTATACAGATGCCAATAAACAAGGAAAGGCAGGTTACAAATCAGAAAATTTAAGTAAAGTGGTTCAAAGTCCTTTTAATTCAGTTCAAAAATCAGAATTGTATGCTATTCTGTTGGTATTAATGGATTTTTCAGAACCTCTCAACATAGTAACTGAATCTCAGTATGCTGAAAGAGTAGTATTACATATTGAGACTGCAGAATTTATCCCTGATGCTTCAGAATTAACTTCACTATTTATTCAATTACAAGATACAATCAGGAAAAGGAGTCATCCTTTATATATAACTCACATCTGATCCCATACTGGTCTGCCAGGCCCTCTAGTGCAAGGCAATGATGAGACTGATAAACTATTTAAACTATTGAGAGGAAATGTGCTAGAGGTCTCAGAATTTCATAAAAAACATCATGTCAATAGTAAAGGTTTAAAAAAGGATTTTTCCATAACCTGGCAACAAGCCAAAGAAATAGTAAAGAAATGTCCTACTTGTTCCTTCTACAATCAAATGCCATTACCAGCAGGATGTAACCCAAAGGGTACTAAGAGGAATGAAATCTGGCAGATGGACGTGTTTCACTTTGCAGAATTTGGAAAATTGAAATATGTACACCATACCATTGATATTATTCAGGATTTCAATGGGCAACTGCTTTGAGTTCTGAAAAAGCTGATTCTGTAATCACTCATTTGCTAGAAGTGATGGCCATCATGGGCATACCTGCACAAATTAAAACTGACAATGCTCCAGCATATGTCTCTGTTAAAATGAAACAGTTTTTTGCTTATTACAATATAAAGCATATTACAAGTATACCACATAATTCTACAGGTCAAGCAGTTATAGAAAGATCCAACAGAACTCTAAAGGATATGCTAAATAAACAGAAAGGGGTAACAAAACCCCCCAGAAATAGACTGCACAATGCTCTATTAACTCTGAATTTTCTCAATGCCAATGAGAAAGGAACAACAGCTGCAGAGAGACATTGGATAATAGAAAAAAACTACATAATTAAATCAGCCTATATACTTTAAGGATGTGCTGACCTCAGAATGGAAACCAGGATATGTGTTACGTTGGGGACAAGGTTTTGCTTTTGTTTCTACAGGAGAAGATAAGCTGTGGGTACCATCAAAATTGATAAAGGTTCAATTTGAACAAGAGAGACCTCTTAATTAGAGAAGGTGATAGTTCATCAACCAGCATGAACATCCAATTTAAACTAACTTATACCAGTAACACATGCCTTTTCATTTAATCAGATAATAACTTGCCAAAAAGGAACATCCCCAAAATTAGTCTTGGGGGAAGGTTTTTGTTTTTGTCTTTTAGGAGAATGAAGGTTAAGGAATCTGAAGAACACAGGACAAATGAGACAACTGAAGAAAAGGGACAAATCATCTATCCCAGGAAACAGAGTGAAATGGCGTATGGGTATATCATCTAAACATTTTTTATAAGTCTTCCTAAATGTTTGTTTCTGCTCTTCTCAAAAGAAATTTAACACTATTGGTCTTCTAATAGTCCCAGTTCATTTAAAATTTAAAGCTGACTTTGGAGTTGGAGAATGGCTCTCTCCTTCTTTAAACTCAAGCATGTTGTTAAAAGAAAAATGCAAACTCCCTGTATCATGCCAGAATAAAAGAGCCATCTTCTGCTATGGGACAGGAGAAAAGCCAAATTAATTAAGGGACTATTCTATTACTAATCTCAACTCTTTGATTCTATTCTGATTCTTTAAACTTTTCTTAAAGTATGAATTTTATATCAAAACTTACAAGATTAATATATATAGATATATATACACATTTTAAACTTTGTTAAGATATGAATGGTCATATAGAGTACTAACTAATTCTAGAAAAAAGGCTTCAATTAGCTGCATATATATGTCTTTGTGTTCGAGTCTTTTATCAGTTTTCTGCAGGAAATCACGGCCAGGCCAACATCAACTGAAGTCTCCAGGAAGAAGATGGGGCCCCACAACAACAACAATTCCACGTGGACAATAATAATATCACTAAGCTGACAAACATCATCTACAGATCAACTTTGAACTACAAGGTGCTCAGAGCAATTTTGAGAGGGCTAGCAGACATGATCCAGTCTCAAAGACTACTTGAATAAGGACTTGAGATAAACCCTGAACTTTGGCATTATGCACAGACTGGATAACTAAGGATATAGTTACCTTTCCTAGAATTTGACAATTAACCTAAAATTTTCTTTCAGGATAAAGATAACTTCGCCCATACCCAGCAGGAAACAATTTTAAGAATACAACGCCCACATTCCCAAAGAGGTGGTGTGGGGCAGGTGGTTTTTTGGTCTTTTTAATGAGTTTTGGGTCTGGGATAATTTTCATTGTTTAGTGGGGTTGGTTACAAGTTGTTGTCAAGGGTTAGGAAAAAGGCTAAGCAAAGGAGATTAGATTTAAGGTTCTTGTTTATAAAAAAGACAATTACTAGTTTTAAATACTTTACATTGGATTGTATTGTTTTATATTGTATACAAATTATATATATTGAAATTGATATTGTTAGAAAATGCTATATGTATATTTCTAATTGTACTTATACCATTCATTTAATAATGTAATGCAATTTTCTGATCCTTGAATGTTATTATTACCAACTATTAGGATATAAAGAAATGAAAGTTAGTAGTTAGACATTACAATAGAACTTGTAGTCATATTAGATGTGTTTTAAAAATTGAGCACATATATTTTAGATAGACAGGTCATCTTCAAACCCTTCAGAGATCTACAGAATATGGCATTTAAAATGTTTTAATAACTTAGAAAATTTTTCTTTTTTGTTATGACTATGAGACATGTCGGCTCCTGGCAGTACCAATCTACTTCAGAGAAAATATGGGCATTGAAGAAACTGCATATGGAGTTAACTTTCATTGTGGCAAAAGTTAGCCACTGGACAACAAAGTATCCTCGAATCAACAGGACAAAATGGACAGACAGGACATGAAACAAAGGACTACGGATTCTTGCCAAAACAAGTGTGGTTATGGCTTTATCAAAAGGCATCTTCTGAAGCCAGGACAATATGGCACCATCCCTGAAGTGGCCTTTGCAATCCGGAAAAGGTACAGTGCCCTGTTCTTCAAAGTCAGCTGAACAGGCAGTGGGCCGATGGCTTCTGATGTGCAATGGAACAGCAGCTGAAACAGTTATTCTTGAAGAGTAACTAAGCTCACGCCTCTCAATAGTAGACTGGCATTTAATAGAGGGATGTGGAGAAGAATGGGATGCTGAGATGAAGCCATATATACACAGCCAAGAAGAATGGACAGCTGAATTAAAAAACCATCAACAATTTCCAGAATTTAAAATCCTGAATCATGACATGACACTAGTGGAATTCAGGTGTTTCTGGTACATGGACTGCTCTCACCCAATGTGAGGTTGAACTGTTGACCTTGTGTACATCCTACTTCACAAATGAGTCTGTCAGATACGCTAAGCCTATAGGCTGAAGATGATGCTCCAACACTGCAGAGAAACCTCAGGTGACTGTCCAGGCAGCTGGCTGTTTCTGTCAACTCACAAATTTTTTTGGAAGTTGCTTGCATGCACTTCCTGTTTTTATTTTTGTTAGGTAATGTTATTTCCTTCTTGGGTCTCTGAGGGTGTTGAAGATTAGTTAGTTATAGTTGAAGATTAGTTAGTTATAGCTAAAGACTAGTTAGGATAGAAAGTGAATTAGGTACATTTTGGACTTACCAAAATAGGATAGATAATGGAATTATTTTCTCTCAATTTGTCACATACAAATGGACTAGACATTGTTTAGATATTTATTATTTGTATATATTGTATATAGTTAATGTACTTTTGTATATCGTTTTTCTTATGTTAGTTATAACCTTTTTCCTTTTTATTAAAATAGAAAAGGGGAAATATGGTGGTATTTTATTTGTACTGAAATGTGATTTTAATTGTATGTTAATAAATAAAGTTGCCTGGGGGTCAGAGCTATTATTAGAGCCATAGCAAATGCTGGGCAGTGGTGGTGCACACCTTTAATCCCAGCACTTGGTAGGCAGAGCTAGGTAGATCTCTGTGTGGTCAAGGATACAGCCAGCATTGGAGATACACGCCTTTAATCTCAATACCATAGAAGACCTGGAGGGCTGTACAACAGACAGTGAGGAGGCAGTCATGTGGTTGGTTTTACAACCAATGAGAAGGCAGAACAGAAAGTCTATATAAAGACAAACAGACAGGAAGTAGCTCTCTTTCAGAGAGGTCTCTTGGCTTAAGAGGCTAGCTGCAGCAGGCAGGTAAGGCTCTTAGCTCTGATCTCTTGGCTTTCTTCTTTGCATTGGTGCTGTGTTTCTTATTTAATAAGATGGTTGGCTACATCTACAGTTATTCTCATCCACTAGCTTACTAAAAAGCAATAAAACACTGGTTTGGCAGGGACTGAAGTTATTTAGATTGCTTAGACCTGGTAGCTCTAGATTAGTTCATTATAGGCAGGGGCGGCCTTGCTCTAGTAAAAGAGGGTACCAAGAAATTAAATAACTATTAATTTAATTAATTTTATTAATTAATTATTAACTATCAATTGATTAACTATTAATTAATTATTAACTATTAATTTTATTAATTTAATTAATTAATAATCATTAATTAAGTAGTTGATTAATTAATGGATTAATTAATTTTTTAACATAAGGGAAAAAGTTGGACATCTAAGTAAGAAAAAGAAACATGCATACACTTTGAAGGCTATTCTCAAAGTCACTCCATATCTCATCTGCCTTGTCTACTTGCAGGGCAAGTAAAGATCTGGGAGGCAGCCGTTGACATGGGTTGTCAGGCACTGGTTCTCAACCTTCCTGATGCTGTGACCCTTTAATACACAGTTCCTCATGTTGTAATGACCCCCAACCATAAAATTATTTCATTACTACTTTCATAACTATAATTTTGCTACTGTTATGAATTGTAAGTATCTGTTTTCCAATGGTAGTAGACAACCCCTGTGAAAGGGTTGTTGGACCCCCAAAAGCATCTCTACCCACAGGTTGAGAACTACGGGTCTAGCGTTTACTCAGTGCTGGACTGAGTAAGCCCATCAACTTCTTTGTTCAATTGATTTCCGGATGTAAAATGAAGAGATTCTTGGCTCTGGTTTCAATTATTTATTTCCAATTAAGTTGTTTTTAAATTTCAAGTTACAGCCGGGCGGTGGTGACGCATGCCTTTAATCCCAGCACTTGGGAGGCAGAGGCAGGAGGATCTCTGTGATTTGGAGGCCAGGTTGGTCACAGAGCAAGTTCTGGGGAAAGGCGCAAAGCTACACAGAGAAACCCTGTCTTGAAAAAAACCAAAAAAAAAAAAAAAAAAAAAAACCAAAAAAAAAAAATTTCAAGTTATGTCCATAACACTAAAAAGCATAGGTAACACAAGAGAAAAATCAGTAAATTGTACTTTAAAGTTAACTTGTGTGCGCCAACGGATGCTATCAATAGTTCAGAGGTGGCCAGCTGTTGTAGCTCAGCCAGTAGAGTGCTTGCTGGGTGAAATACCAGCACTCACAGAGGTGGAGGCAGGAGAATCATAACTTCATGGTCATCTTAGCTACCCAGTTCAAAGCTGCCTGAGACACTGTCTAGGGGGAGGAAAAAAAGGTATGTGAAAAGCAACAACAACAAAGAATTCTCGACAGGTCTGAAGGCACAGGCCTGAAATCCTGATTGCTTTGGAGGCTGAGGCTAAGGCAGGAGGATTGCAAGCACAAGTCCAGCCTGAGCAATATAGTGACACCCTGCCTCAAAGTAAAAGCTAAAAATAAATAAATAAATACATGAGGCCGAATTAAGTGGTTAGCACTTTCAGTCCAGGCAAACAGAGGGAGTTCAGACCAGCCTGAGCTGCTGGATGTGACCTGTCTCAGAATAACAAAGACAGGGAAGGCAGAAAGATCCAATGGTTAAGAGAGCGGGCTATGGTGGCACACACCTTTAGTCCCAGCACTTGGCAGATCTCTGTGAGTTCAAGGCCAGCCTGGTCTACAAATCGAGTTCCAGGATAGCTAGAATTGTTACACAGAGAAACCTGTTGTGAAAAAAAAAACAAAACAAAACAGCTGGCTGCTGCTGAGAGAACCCAGATTGGGTTTCCAGCATTCACATCAGGTGACTCACAAGTCATTCTTCTGGCCTTCACAGGAACTGCATGCATATGGTATACTTATAGACAAAGACTCACAAAAACATAAAAATAAATGTTAAAAAAAATTAGAGTGAGTGCCTGGGGATGTAAGCTGAGTTTATCCCTAGCATATGATATGTGAGGTATTGGGTTCAATCTTCATACTAGGTAAACAAAGAGATTAAAAAGGCTTGAATAGATGTCTCCAAAGAAGGTATGTAAATTGGGGATATAGCACAGCAGGTAAGAGCACTTGTTGAACATACCTAATGACCTGAGTTTGACCCAAACCCAGGTAGAAGCTGGATGCCACAGTGAGAATCTGTGATCCCAGCACGCCCATGGGAAATAGAATCACCTGGAAGCTTGTTGGTCAGCTATCCTGGCAGAATCAGCCATACAAACAAGAGACTCTGCCTTAAAGACAAGGTGGAAAGGCTAGGTCTGACTCCTGAAAGTTGTCCTTGGCTTCCACATAAGTGCCTTGGCACATACATACATACCCACACACAAATGGTCAACTGACCAAGAAAGGATGCTCACCATCACTAATTTCTAGAGAAATATAAATAAAAACTTCAATAATATACAGCTCTATATGATGTCTATCCATATTTTTTTTAAAGTATCAAGAGGATGTAGAGATGTTAGAACCCTTGTACATTGCTGATGGGAAGGCAGGCTAAGTCACTGTGAAAAACAGTAGTTTGTAAAAACCTCAAATCATCATAGGCTTCCAGGAGTTCTACTTCTGGGTTATTCCCCAAAAGAACTGAAAACAGAAACCCAGATAGCTGCATCCCATTCTTATAGCAGCTTTATGTGTAATAGTCAAAAGACAGAACCAGGCTGGTAAGATGGCACAGCAGGTAGAAGCACTTGCCACTAAGCTGCAAATCCAAGTTAAATACCTCAAACCGACAGAAAGGCTGAAGGAAACAGCTGGCTCCTGTAAGCAGTACACCATACATATGTGTACACATGGTATGTGCACACACACATCATGCATGCACACAATAATAAGTAATACATTTTAAAAGTAGGACAGTACTCTGAGTATCTTCACTCAAGTGGCCCACTGTTCCTCCATGGTATATTCTGATCTTTTCTATTGCTTTGCTTTAAAGTTTTCTTACTACTTTTGAAATTTAAGACAGAACCATAGATGACTGACTGGATAAGCAAAATTTGGTATAAACATATAGTGGAATATTATTAATTCTTAAGAAAGAATTCTGGCACATGCTATGCCATGGATGGATCTTGATGGCATTATGCTAAATGATGAAAGTGGGATGCAAAATGACAAACAATTTCATTTATATGAGGCACTTAGTTCAATTCATACAGACTAAAAGGAATTTCCTGGGGTTGGGGAGGGGAGTTGTTTAATGAACACAGAGCCTCTATTTGGTAGCAAGAAGAATTATGAGGATATATGGTAGGGATTGTGAATGAATTTGATACCACTGAACTGCATGCTTCAAAAAGTTAAGATGGTCAATTTGGCCATATGTGGTAGTTCAGGCCTATAATCCCAGTACGCAGAGAGCATCACTATGAATTTGAGGCCGGCCTGGGCTACAGATCTAGGCCCTTTCTCAAAAAAAAAAGTAAATTCATGTTACATATATATCATTTTACACATATGTTCTAAACCCAGGCCAGATGACACATGTTTGTAATCCTGTATTCTGGAGATGAAGGCAAGAGACAAGAAGTCTGCTATCTTGGGAATAACCTAGGTTACATGGTGAGTTTAAGGCCAGCTTGGGCTACAGAGTGAGAACCTTGACTGAAAAAACAAAACAAAATTCTAAGAGAATTTCAAAGTCAGAACCAATCAAACAGTGATGGTGATGAGCAAACAGGATCAGCCACTCTTTCAAGGATGACTTTCTTAGATGACTTCCTCCCTAGCCTCATGACTTTGACAGACTGTTAGTTGTGCTCAAAGTAGGGTTTAATGGTTTCCTGGACTGAGACTTCTCTGAACCCCACTCAGATGGGTCCAAGGACTAAAGATTGTGGTCAAATACAGAACATCAGCTAACCAAGATTTCCCTTGTCAAGCTCTGAGGGTAAGCTAAACATTAAGTTGGCCCCAGGGAGAGAAAGGAAAAGGGTAAAGAGAACAGTGTGACTGGAAATAGAGCTGAAGACGGTTTGAAGTCCTCAGAGAAGGTGGCTCACAAGCACCCCTCCTCCAGAAGCAGCAGCCAACCCCTGCAATCATGCTGCATTCCCAGAACCTGAAGGAAACCTCCTCTCACTCAGCTCTTACCCTACCTGGTGCTGGCATCTACTATTTACAGTCGAAAAAGCCCAGTCACCCTCAATTCCTCCATTTTCTCCAAGCTTTACATCCCTACTTGGCTCTGCTTCTACCTTTAAAGTGTATCTCAAGTTGCTGGGTGTAGTGGTTCACACCTATAATCCCAGCAGGAGGCTTTAGAGTTCAAGGAAGACTAGGCTACAAGAGTGAGTCTGAGACTAGCCTGTATGTAGTAGCTTCATAGCAAAAGCCTGTCCATAAATACACACTCATCTCAAACTTCACTTCTTTCCTTCTCAGCCCACCCAAAAAGACCATTACAGCACGTGTGGATTGTGGTACAAATGGTCTCCCCATGTACCTCTTTTTGGCCCCAGGCTCTACAAAGAGCAGATAAGAAACCAGAAAATTGAAAACTGCATCTCCCCAGCTCACTGAGGGGCTGAGTCTGTAGACTCTGTTGAAGAGGAGCCCACTTCTAGAGTAGAGAAGCTAAGAGCCCAGGCCCAGCAAGCAGAGTACAATGTGAAGGAGAGAGCACTTGCAGCGATCACTACAGTCCCTCCAACTCGGCCAGTCTTTGCTTCCCTTCCTGCTGGCAGCCAGTGGTCCAGCTAATGCTATGGTTCCCATCCCCTCCCATTCATCACTCATGTCTCTTCTCTCCTTTGCAGCACTTTTTCACTCCATTTCAGCCAGGCCACTTAGGTTTCTCCATACATTTCCATATATGGCTCTTTGAGTCTAGCATTCCATCTCCCAGAACAGCCTCCTTTCTCCATCATGTTAGTACATTTATCTGTGTCTGCTTGAATTTTTTTGAAAAAGACCCCTTTGTTCAGCAAACATGGCTTACATGATTACTATTAATATACTTAAGACACTGAATTATGTGCTGTAGAGAGCCAAAGTTGGATCAGATGGAGTGGCTACATTCAGAAACCTGGAAGGTTAGACAGGGTATTCTAGAAGGAATCTACAGGACAAGACACATAGAAGGTGGTCACTGTGCTGAGCAAAGCACAGATAGAATGTTGGAGAAGGATGTAAAAGAAGTAATGGGTAACAGAGGCAAAGTGGAAAGCATCCTTGGGTCTAGGACCTGCAGGATGGCTGAGATTCAAAGGAATATGAGGGGGCTTCCAAGATGGCTCAGTGTGTAAAGTGATTGCTGCAGAAGCATGAGGACCAGGTCCTCAGTGCCCACATAAAAGCTCTATCTGTAAACAGAGCTGGGGTTTTAGGGGAGAGGAGAGACAGGCAGATTTTTAGGGTTGTGGGGACTCATTGATCAGCTAGCCAGCTTCAGGCTCAGGAAGGCACCCGCTCTTAAAAAATAGGTGGAGAAAGATAAAGGATATTTGATGTTCACCTCTGATGTCCACAAGTGCACACAGAGGCAAGGACACCAACATACATGTGCACACATGCGTAAACCACACACACACACACACACACACACACACACACACACACACACACACACACACGAAGTTGAGGGAGACACATGAGAAATGGTTACTCTCTCTCAAGATCTCTGGGCTGAGGAACGGCTTCATGGAAGCCTCCCTCATACTGGCCCTGCAATATTTAGGGGTATGGCTCAGTGGTGAAGCACCCCATGTGCCCAAGGTCCTGGGCTTGGTTTCCATCATTTTCAGAAATAAAGTGTAGATATCCACGCCTAAGTCACACCTGGATATCTGCAGAAGACTGGCCCCAAGGATTTCTGTGACCATTGATAACCAATGTCTTTCCTGTCTTTTGTTGGTTGGTTGGTTTGTGACAGAGTCTTACTATGCAGACCAATCTGGCCTTGAATGTGTAATCCTCTTGCCTCTGCCTCCTGAGTGCTAGAATTATATGAGTGAACTCTGCCTCCTGAGTGCTAGAATTATATGAGTGAACTGTTACACCCAGCTTCCCTGTATTCATTCTTCCTTCTTTTTTCTTTTTAGCTCTCTGGGTTTTGTTTGTTTATTTTTTGAGACAGGGTCTCATTTAGGCAGGCTGGTGATACATAGCAAATGTATAGTTTTACAAGATACTTTTCTAGTGTTTTAATAAACACTGTGACCAAAAGCAACTTATAGAAGAAAGTGTTTATTTTGGCTTACAGTTCCAGAGTAGGAGTCCATAATGTTGAGGAAGGGATGGCCACAGAGTAAATTGAGAGCTCATACTTCCAACCACATGCAAGAAATAGAGGGACTGAACTTTGCAAAGCCCACTCCCAGTGACTTATCCCCTCCAGCAAGGCTCCTAAAAGTTTCAGAACCTTCTCAAACAGCTGGGGACCAAGTGTGCAATGACATGGCCTATAGAGGACACAAATACTCAACATTTCTCATTCAAACCACCACAGTAGTCAAGGACCATGAAGCATCAGGATGATGATCTTCCTGCCTCTGTCTCCTGAGTGCTGTCATGGCAAATGTGCCTCACTGTGACCAATAGATTAATGTGTTTTCTGGGGTTTGAACTGAGGATTTTGTGCACACTAGCTAGGTGTGTTAGTTGGGGTTTCTATTGCTGTGAAGAGACACCATGACCACAGCAACTCTTATAAAGGAAAGCATTTAATTGGGGCTAGCTTACAGTTTCAAAGATTTAGTCCACATCAAATGGTGGGACATGGCAACATGCAGACAGACATGGTACTGGAGAAGGAGTTGAGGGTTCTACATCTTGACCTGCAGCCAACAGGAAATGAACTGTGTTCTATACTGAGCATAGCTTGAGCATACCTCCACAGTGACACACTTCCTCCAACAAGGCCACACCTACTCCAACAAAGCCACACCTTCTAATAGTGCCACTCTCCATGGGGGCCATTTTCTTTCAAACCACCACACTAGACAAACAATCTATCAACTAAACTATATCTCAAGCCCTCCCCTGTTTTAAATGTTCTCTAGGTTACTCATTGATGGTTATAATAAATGGCACTGGTGGCAGCGCTGGTTACCGGTGGAAAAGTCACAACTACCAGAGTTACAAAGAGCTTTATTAGAAAGAAGGAGAGGATAGGAGGAAGGGGAGCCAGGCCTGGAGAGAAAAAAAGATGGCGAGAGCAGAGCAGAGAGCAGGGAGCAGAGAGGGAACAGAGAGAGAGAGGGTGGAGGTCCAAGTCCAGCTTTTTTAAGGCACAGATTGCGTGACCACGTAGTTGCCTGTGCCTGTTGATGATTTAAGACACAAGACCCCAAGCTGTGCATGTACAGGATCCTAACACTCATAATGCCTAATTCATGGTTCTTTTTTTTTTTTTTTTTTTTTTTTTTTGGTTTTTCGAGACAGGGTTTCTCTGTGTAGCTTTGCGCCTTTCCTGGAACTCGCTTTGGAGACCAGGCTGGCCTCGAACTCACAGAGATCCGCCTGGCTCTGCCTCCCGAGTGCTGGGATTAAAGGCGTGCGCCACCACCGCCCGGCAATTCATGGTTCTTATACATAACTTCATTCCTGCAGTTCAGTACTCTTCCTGGTAAATTCAAATTTGTTTTGATTTCTGGAAATCTTTTTCTGAATACTTTTATTCTGTGGCTGGTTGACCCCATGGAGATAGGACCTGTGGATATGGAGAGCTGTCTGTACTTCATTCTATTTGATGAGCCCCAGTTCCAAGGGATCATGTGAAATAGCTTTTCTAGTCCACTGCAGGGCTACCAACAGCTTTTTAGGACTGATGTGAGAGCCTTTGTTTAAGTTCAATGAGAAGGCATGGGCCAGAGAAAACAGAAATTCTGCCCTTAATTGTCAGGTTGGAGATGTAGGCCTCTCCTTTGCCATCTCTGACCACAACTTTATCCCATGATAGGGAGCTCACAGGGTAGACAGTACAAAAGTTTGTTCCAACTCCAAAATGTTCATGATTGTTTTCCTGTGAGACCTTAGCTGTATCACACCCAGACACTCAGGCTAGCGAACTACATACAACAGGCTTATAGATTTGGCTTTGCTTTTCATGTGTGTCTTTTGCAGTGACATAGATGTGGAAGGATGTAGTTTGATTTCACCTTCCATTTGGTCTTGTCCTGTGGAGACGAAGCAGGTCAACTAGAATAAAACCACATCTGGTAGTCAGTATAATGGTCTCTAGGCTCTGCCCTCCAAAGTACCTCTTCCTCACAGGGCAGGCTTCAAGTGGCTAGGTGTAAGTATTCCCACCTGCAACTCCACATATAGGTGACCTTCCAAGGTCATTTGCATATCAAAAACTCCAATATGAAAACCACCTAAATACTATGTGCATACAGAATAAACACACAGAAAACATGACTGTTGGAAATTCAGACATGTTTTGGACACACAGTCAGTCCTCTCTCTGAAGGCTCTACCTCTGAAGAGTTCACCAACCTAGAATCAAAATTTTTCCTTTTCTTTTTTCCTTTAAGACATGATCTCATGTACCCCAGGCTGACCCCAAACACAATATGTAATGGGGATGACCTTAAATTTCTGATCCTCTTTTGAAAACAGCACCACCCTCTGATCCTCTTGCTTCTACTGGATTGCAAGGGTTACAGGTGTGTGCTCCCACATCTGTTTATGTGGTGCTAGGGGTCTAATGCATGGCAATTTCCCGAATGATTAGCAACAAACACTCTACCGACTGGGGCTACATTCCTGCCCATCCTTTGTTTTGTTTATTGTTGTTGAGACAGGGCCTGTAGCCCAGGCTGACCTTGAACTCATAGCAGTCTTCCAATTTATTTTCTTTTTTATCAAAACCCAGGGCCCCTCATATGCTAGGCATATGAAGTACATTACCTGTACTTATTAACATTTAAAAAAATAAAAAAGTAGAGGCTGGAAAAATAGCTCAGTGGTTACCAGCATTTGCTGTTCTTGCAGGGGACGTGGGTTCAATTTCTAGCACCTACATGGTGGCTCGAAACCACCCACAACTTCAGTTCTAAGGGATTTTACACCCTCTTCTGACCTTTAAGGGCACAGCATGCATGTGGTACATGAACATACATCTGAGCAAAACACTCATAGACAAAAAATAAAAATACATAAATCTAGAAGAATTTAAAAACTAAATAAAATTAAAACTAAATGTAAACATCTATGGCTGTACTGAACATTTACAGACTACCTGTCAGTTTCTCAAACAATACAACATAATAACTATTTCCATAGCATTTACATTGGGTGTTATAAGTAACCAGAGAGTATTTAAAGCATACCCAAGAATGTTTGTAGGTTAAATCAAAGACCAAAGAATTCTCTACAAAGGGCATTAGTATCTGTGGGTTCAGGTATCCAAGGACATCTTGGTAACAAATTTCCCTAGGATTTATAAAATCACTTGTAGGGGAGGGGGTAGAATTCAAGAGAGCACATGTTACTATGCAAGAGGCTCTGGGTTAGGTATCCAGCATTGGAAAAAAAATGTCATTTGTAGTTGGTCACTTATAACAGTGCTGTACTGGCTCTGGGTATACTTCTGTGGCACGGCCCCACTGACATGCTCAAGACAAATGAGCATCTAAGTGTTGAAGGGATGTGTGTGCATTTGTAACGAAAGCAGTTCCAACACACGAAAGCTCCTTTTCCTGTCCATTGATTCTCATCTACTTAAGAATGAGTACTACTGCCTTATAGTGGCTGGAGTAGCTGCAACTGACATTTGCTGTCACTTATTTTATAGAGTTTGTGACCCCTGGAAAAAGACCATAGACTCAATCCAATTATAATTAAAAGATTTATTGATTGGCTGCCAGCAGGATGACCACCTTAAAGTCAAATCTCAGGTATGTCATGAAGGAGGGGTATGGAGAAGGGCTTTAAAGGGGAAAACCACAAGAAGACCTTCAATATCTACACAGACAAGTCAAAACTGATCTGTTCTACCAACTTGAGTGGTTAAGGCATCTCAAAACAATCTTTGGGTGTCTGCATGTGCAAGTTACAGAAGCCAAAAGAACAATTAGTCATATCATAGCAAGTAGATGTTCACAGCTGTATATTATTGGGTAGAGGCTCACTGAGTCAGGGTTACATGGAACTTATCTTCCAGGGACTGTCAGAGACAAATAGCTAGTGGGTACCAAGAGGGGTGCTTTGTAGCTAGAGTTTTCCTGCCTTGCCCATAGTCAGGACAAATCTTTGTCACCCAGCAGTCCCACAGCCGCTCAGACCCAACCAAGTAAACACAGAGACTTATATTGGTTACAAACTGTATGGCCGTGGCAGGCTTCTTGCTAACTGTTCTTACAGCTTAAATTAATCCATTTCCATAAATCTATACCTTGCCACATGGCTCGTGGCTTACCGGCATCTTCACATGCGGCTTGTCATGGTGGCGGCTGGCAGTGTCTCTCCCACCCAGCTTCCTGTTCTCTCAATTCTCCTCTCTGTTAGTCCCACCTATACTTCCTGCCTGGCCACTGGCCAATCAGTGATTTATTTATTGACCAATCAGCAACACATTTAACATACAGACCATCCCACAGCAGTGCTTGGTATAAAATGGAGTTTCTTTAGCCACTACACTTACATCTCCATGTTTGGGACTATTGATACATATTATCTTGTCAGATCCAACAATTACCTGGGGAGGTGGTTCAGTTGGTAAAGTGCTTGAAATACAAGCATGAGGACCCAAGTTCCATCCTCAGCACTCACATTAAACAAAACAAAACAAAACAAAACAAAACAAAAAACAACCCAGGGCCTGGTGGCATGCACCCATAATTCCAGCACTGTGAAAGCAGAGATAGGAGAATCCCAAGGGCTTGTCAGCCAGCCAGACTAGCTAATCAGGGAGCTCCAGGTTGAGTTAGAGACTGTTGCTAAAAACAGAGTCAAGTGATAGAGGAAGACAGCTGACATGGACCTCTTTGTGTACAAGAAGGCATACATGGGTACCAAACTTATTGAATTCCTCATCTGGGAAATGAGGAAAACATCTGTCTTGAACCACTGGGAGTGTGGTAAGATTTAGGCAGTTTTGGCTTGAGACCTGCAAATTGAACCTCAGGCTTTATCCATGCTAGGCAAGTCCTCTACCACTAACTTATATTCCCAGACCCAGAAATAATTTTATTGTTGCTGTTTTGTTTGTTTTTTAGACAGAGTCTCTTATAGTTCAGGTTGACCCCAAATTTGATCTGGAGCCAAGGATGACCCCGAACTTCTGATCCTCCTGCCTTCAGTTTGCAAATGCTGGGATTACAGGTGTGTGTCATGATGGCCAGAAATACCTCCCTCATTACCTGTCCCTAGTAACTTTTTTCTGTTCCCCTCTTTTCCTTTCTTTCTCAAACAGTCTCATTCTGTAGCCAGCTTGATCTAGAACCCTCTTTATCTTCACCTCTGCCTCCCAAGTGCTAAGATTACAGGCACTTAGGCCATCATGCCCAGCTACTTTAACTATTTCTATCATGATTGATCATCTTCTGTTCTGCATTGTAAAATAAAACAGAAGACAAATTAAACAAACATAAAGCGAATTTGTTCAATTATCTTATATGAAGTAACAGTTTGGTTGCCTAAGAAAGAGCCTAGTAAAATTAATTTAAATGTTGAATAATGGAATATCTTTGAGGAATCAATTTCATTTTAAAATCAGGCAACAACAAGAACAGTAGAGCTGCTAAAGACAACTTGATGAGATTGTAAGATAAAGATGTTTACGATCCACATGTAAATTGTTACTAAGTATGGTGTGCTCAGGATATCAGAATGTAACTTGTTCTTGAAGGTAATCTAAACAGTGGGTACAGTTTATACTATTACTTTATGAATACAATTTATACTATTATTTGACTAATAGTGGTGAAAGGTAAACTTTTGCTAATTTTTGGTTAAAATTGTCTCAAACTCCACATAAGTCTATCAAGACTGGTGAGGTCACTGGGTGGTTTTATTCTGATGTGGAGTTACCTATTGGAGGTGTATCTTGGAAGATGGGCAGAATTCTCCTTTAGCACTTGTTTTTTTTTTTTTCATTGAATTTCCACTTTATTCATTGATAAGGACCAAATTCTAAAAATGTTGATTTGTGAATTCAAATGAGAATTGCCCCCTGATAATCAGAGAGTAAGAAATACTGAGCCTGGTCAAACCTTTGTATTTAGTCCTCCAATTTTCCTGTTGAGTCACTTTATGGGCTTTGAGTGGAGCAAAGCAGAAATTGTTTAATGTCTGTTTTGTGGGATGAATCTTCCTATTTATACTACACATAATTTTTATATATCAGATCATCCTGTAAGCAATATGCTACCCATGCTCTGAGTTGGCTTCATTTGGAAAACAAAAGCAAGCATTCAGGAACTGGTATAGAATTTTACTAATACCAATTTAATGCTTTCTCCTTTTAATTTAATTTTTTTCATTTTACATACCAACCCCAGTTCTCCCTACTTCCTCTGCCCCCCACACCCCACCCCACCCCTCCATCCACTCCTCAGGGGGATAAGGCCTCCCCTGGAGAGTCAACAAAGTCTGGCATACCAAGTTGAGGTAGGACCAAAGTCCCTCCTCGATGCATCAAGACTAAGCAAGGTATCCCACCATAGGGGATGGGCTCCAAAAAGCCAACTCATGCACCTAGTCCCACTACCAGGGGCCCCACAATCAGACAAGCCACATGACTGTCCATTCACACTCAGAGGGCCTAGTTTGGTCCCATGCAGGTTCCCCAGTTGTGAGTCCAGAGTCTGTGAGCTCCTATTAGCTCAGGTCAGATGTTTCCCCATCATGATTTTGACACCCTTTACTCATATGGTCCCTCCTTCCTCTCTTCAACTGAATTCCAGGAGCTCAGCTCAGTGCTTGGCTGTGGCTCACTGCATTTGCTTCTATCAGTTACTGGATGAAGGTTCTATGATGACAATTAGGGTAGTCACTAATCTGATTACAGGGGAAGGGCAGCTCAGGCACCCTCTCCACTATTGCTAGGAGTCTTAGTTGGGATCACACTGTGGATTCCTGGGAATTTCCCTAGTACTGGGTTTCTCCCTAACCCCATAATGCCCCCCTCTATCAAGATATCTCTTTCATTGCTCTCCCTCTTCCACCTCTAACTTGGCCTTCTCAGTCCCTTATGTTCCCATTTCCTATCGCTCCCTTCTCCTCTCTCCTCTCTCCCAGTTTACTCAGGAGATCCTATTTCCCCTTCCAGGGGCGATCCATGAGTGTCCTTTTTAGGGTCCTCCTTTTTACCTAGCTTCTCTGTGGTTGTGGATTGTAGCCTGGTTATCCTTTGCTTTACATCTAATAGCTACTTATGAGTGACTACATACCATGTTTGTCTTTCTGGGTCTGGGTTACCTCACTCAGGATGATTTTTTCTAGTTCCATCCATTTGCCTACAGATTTCATGATGTCATTGGTTTTTTCTGCTGAGTAGTACTCCACTGTGTAAATGTACCACATTTTCTTTAGCCATTCTTCAGTTGAGGGGCATCTAGGTTGTTTCCAGGTTCTGGCTATTACAAATAATGCTGCTATGAACATAGTTGAGCAAGTGACCTTGTGTTATAATCTTTTGTGTATATGCCCAATAGTGGTATTTCTGGGTCTTGAGGTAAGTTGATTCCCAATTTTCTGATAAACTGCCATACTGATTTCCAGAGTGACTGTACAAGTTTGCACTCCCACCAGCAGTGGAGGAGTGTTCGTTCCTCTTACTCCACTTCCTCTCCAATATAAATTGTCATCAGTGTTTTTGATCTTAACCATTCTGACAGGTGTAAGATGGTGTCTCAGTGCTGTTTTGAATTGCATTTCTCTGATAGCTAGGGATATTGAGCAATTCCTTAAATGTCTTTTGGCCATTTGAGACTCTTCTGTTGAGAATTATCTGTTTAGATCTGTACCCATTTTTTAATTGGGCTATTTGGTATTTTGATGTCTAGTTTCTTGTGTTCATTATATATTTTAGAGATCAGCCCTCTGTCAGAAGGGGGGTTGGTGAAGTCCTTTTCCCATTCTGTAGGCTGTCATTTTGTCTTATTTACTGTGTCCTTTGCCTTACAGAAGCTTCTCAGTTTCAGAAGGTCTCATTTATCAAATGTTGGGCTCAGTGTTTGTGCTACCACTGCTATATTTAGGAAGTGGTCTCCTGTGCCAATGCATTCAAGGCTACTTCCCACTTTCTCTTCTATCAGGTTCAGTGTAACTGGATTTATGTTGAGGTTTTTGATCCATTTGG
The DNA here is from genome assembly GCF_007827085.1 of Peromyscus californicus insignis. Classification (NCBI taxonomy): domain Eukaryota; kingdom Metazoa; phylum Chordata; class Mammalia; order Rodentia; family Cricetidae; genus Peromyscus; species Peromyscus californicus. Next base: position 354,891 of record NW_026294469.1, on the reverse strand, counting down.
ACTTGAGTTTTGTGCATGGTGATACATATGGATCTATTTACACTCTTCTACATGTGAACATCCATTTATACCAGCACCATTTGTTAAAGATGCTTTCTTTTTTCCATTGTACAATTTTGGCTTCTTTGTCAAAAACCAGGTGTTCATAGGTATGTGGATTAACGTCAGGGTCTTCAATTTGATTCCATTGATCCATGTGTCTGTTTTTATGCCAATACCAAGCTGTTTTTACTATTTATAGCTCTATAGTAGAGCTTGAAAAGAGGGATGGTGATACCTCCAGAGATTCCTTTATTGCATAGGATTGTTATAGTTATTCTGGTTTTTTTTTTGTTTTTCCATATGAAGTTGAGTATTGTTCTTTCGAGATCTGTGAAGAATTGTGTTGGGATTTTGATGTGGATTGCGTTGAATCTGGTGGCATCATATTGCTCTTTATATTGTTGAATATATTCTTATACTGCCATCTACTCATCTGTTCCTCCAGTTGGTGCAGGTGGGGCCTGTGTCTCTGGTGGTTACTGATGAGGCCAGGGATAATTTGCATGTGGGGGATGTTGCTGCCTGGTCTCTGGGGCTACAGTGTGTACCGCTTATTTCTTATAAATAGTGGAAAATTTTAACTGAAGTTTTGACACCTATAAATAGCACATGCTGCATATGCTACATTTTTATTTGAGATCAAGATCCAATAAATCTTTCTACTTATAACTTCCATTGAACAATCCATTACACATTCTCTCTCTGTCTCTGTCTCTGTCTCTGTCTCTCTCTCTCTCTCTTTCTTTATTATTGGAGGGTGATGGGTTTTGAGACATAGTCTTCTGTGTTATGTGACTTCGGATGGCCTGGAGCTCCTATGTAAACCAGACTGGCCTCTAACTCACAGAGATACACCTGCTTCTGTTTCCCAAGTCCTCGGACTAAAGGTGTGCACCATCACACCTGGCCTATACTTTCTTTTTTTAAGTATTTAAAAAACCTTTTTATTTATTAGTGTGCATGTGGGAGGGGTGTGAGACATGTGTGTATGTGAGCATGTGCATGTGTGCATGTGGAGATCAGAGGACAACTTTGTGGAGACAAAAGATTCTATCCTTCCACTCTGGGCTGAGTTCAATCCTTAGGATCTACACAATGGAAGAGAGAACCAATTCCTGTAAATTGTCCTCAGACCTTCACATGTGTGCTGTGACATGTGACACACACACACACACACACACACACACACACACACACACACACACACACAAATTAAATAAATTTAAAAAGAAAAGAAAAAGTTGTTCTGATCCAAGTGTAGAGGTCAGAGGACAAGCTGCAGGAGGCTGCTCCTCACCCACCCCCCACACACCCCCCACCCCCCACCCCCCACCCCCGTAGATATGGGCCTGGAAAGCTAACTCATGTTGTCAAGCTTGGTTGCAAGTTGTAAGATACCCACTGAGGTATCGTTTTTTTTTTTGTTTTTTTTTTTTGTTTTTTCGAGACAGGGTTTCTCTGTGTAGCTTTGCGCCTTTCCTGGGACTCACTTGGTAGCCCAGGCTGGCCTCGAACTCACAGAGATCCGCCTGGCTCTGCCTCCCGAGTGCTGGGATTAAAGGCGTGCGCCACCACCGCCCGGCGAGGTATCGTTTTTTATTTTTTATTTTTTTATTTTTTTTATTTTTTTGTTTTTGTTTGGTTTTTCGAGACAGGGTTTTTCTGTGTAGCTTTGCGCCTTTCCTGGAACTCACTCTGTAGTCCAGGCTGGCCTCGAACTCACAGAGATCCACCTGCCTCTGCCTCCTGAGTGCTGGGATTAAAGGCGTGCGCCACCACCGCCCGGCCTTCGTTTTTTATTTTTCAAGATGTTACTTATTTTTATTTTATGTGTGTGAGTGTTTTACCTGCATGATTATATGTGCACCATGTGCTTGCCTAGAAGCGTCAAATCCCCTGGAACTGGAATTTCTCTGAGTTCTCTTAAACAGCAGCAAGTGCTCTTATAACAGTTAAGCCATCTCTCTAGCCATCTATTTTTGTTTTTTGGGTTTTTTTGTTTTTGTTTTTTGATAGATTTAGGGATGTATTTCAATCCCAACTAGAGGGGGAAAGATCTCTAAGAGTTGGATCTTGATCTCAAATAATCGTCTGCAGTGGTGGCTGGGAAAACAGGCGATGCAGACAGTGCCTAGAATTATTCAGGATTCCTGAGGACCCTGCTTAGCCCCCACCCTCTCATTCTCAGCAATGACCTCATCTCCTCTCCTTATCTTGCAGGAATCCCCTACTCCACTCTATCAATATCTCTCCCTATCACCAGGCCTGGAGCTTCCTGTTGTTTTCAAAGGGAGAGGCCTCTTGTCTTTCAAGGCTCTTTATCCAAGGGGTGTATCTCCACCCCCACTTCTCTGGGTTGTCATAACCATCCCTATTTTCTTGTGTGACATATTTCCTTCCTATGCTCTTTTTTTGCACATGTGCAGCCTCCCAGCAGCTCTTAAACACTGACAGCATGTCTACTGCTACATGATGGCACTGACCCTGCTTACAAGAAAACCATTTGCCACAGAGTGCCAAATCCACTGGGGCTTTGCATTCTTTGCTTGACCTTTGAGACCCTAGAAGTTCTCTCCTCCCTCTGATGTGGTCACCATGTTGCTCTCATTCTAATACTAACCATGTTACCACTTAACTCTAAGGGTTTTCTGTGTTCTTGATTTTATTTTTAAATTTGTATTTTATGTATGAGTGTTTTGTCTGCATATATGTCTGTGCACCACATGCCCATTGAGGCCAGGAAAAGGGCATTGGATTTCCTGGAACTGGAGTTACAGAGATTGTGAGCTACCATGTGGGTGCTGGGAATCAGAACTGGGTCCTCTAGAGCAGCCAGTGCTTTTAACTGGTGACGCATCTCTCCAACACCTTATTTTATTTTCTTTGAGAAAAGATTTTGCTGTGTAACTATGGCCATCTTCCTTCTTCAATCTGCTGGATGCTGGGCTCTCAGCATGCATCTTCACACCCTGCTCATTACTCTTCCTTTCTGCCTCCTCTTTAGCTGCCTTATATCCATTTAATGAATATTCCGGGGCAGGGTTATAGATCTATGGTAGAGTTCTTGCCTAGTATTATGCAGTGGCCCTGTGTTCTACCCCTAGCACTACATAACAAAACTGAATAATAACAAAAATATTATACCTTTGGGGCTGTGGCTCCAAGACCTTAATAAGTGTCTGTGTTTCTCATTACTTTGATTTCCTGCCTGTAAATTACTGAGCATCAGGCACAAATATCCAGGTGCTTTCCCCTTTCACCCAGTTTTCTCAGATTCGCTGGCATGGAGATCAGTGGTTGCAGAGCTGCCTAGAGGCCCTAAAAAAAAAAAAAGATTTTGAAAGGGGTTAAGGATAAAACTCAACTGATAGAGTACTTGTATAGAATGACAATGCCCTAGGTTCCATCCCAGCACACCGTAAACCAGGCACAGTACTGCATGCCTATAACAACAAAAACCCAGGAGGTAGAGGCAGGAGGATCAGAAGTTTAAGGCAGTCCTCAGCTACATATCAAGTTTGAGGCCAGCCTGGAGCGGGTGAGATCCTGTTATTTCAGTCATTTAATTTCACTTAATAGCATCTTGTATTGAAAGTTTAGGTTTTGTCTGTTGTCTTTATATATTCTTTTCTTCCCTACGATAGAATTTTATGCTCATGTATTGATTTTGGCCTAGTGATGAGTGGAGTAGTTTCTCATTTTGGTCACTGTAAAATGAAACCTGTATCTAGTCTTCATCTGTTTCTGGGCTTCTCAAATTCTTGAACTCTCCCAAAAGATAAGTATGTCCTTGTATGCTAACCAGGTGATTTTTCCAATAGGCTAGGTTCAGATGGCTTCAGGCTTGGGAGTGATGACTAGGAAGAATGAGGCGTGATTAGAATTGAGATTTTCAGCCAACTCCCCAGCCTTCAAGAAAGGGCTAACAAAGATTAATGGTCACTAGTAACCAAAGATTTAATCAATCATGCCTATGTATTGAAATGTTCATTAAAATCTCAAAAAGATGGGTCTGAGAAGCTTCTGGGTTGCTGGACCACAGAGATTCCTGGGGAGCATGTTCAGAAATAACATTGTTACTCTGCGCCTGACCACACACTTCCTAAACCCTGTGCATGTCTTCATGCAGCTCCTCATCCATATCCTTGAATTCCTGGTAAACAGTAGTGAAGTGTTTCTTTGAGTTCTGCAACCACTCTAGAAACTCACCGTGCCAAGCAGAGGGGTGCAGGAACCCTGATTTACAGCCTGTTGGTCAGAAGTGTGGACTGCAACCTGGAGCTCAAAGGTGGCATCTGACTTTTGGGACTGAAACCTGAAGGGACCAAGGCCAGTTTTTTTTCTTTTCTTTTGTAGGGGCCAGTTTGCTAAGACCTCTGCCCCATATTACCCCACCATCCTATGTTGACTCATGTCTAGCTTCAACGAGACCCTCGGGAAGTACATCCAGTCTCGTAGCCAATCAGAGTCCTACCTGGCCACAAGCAGGAACTATTCTTGCTATCTTCAGCCAAGTAGACCCCTGACCCAGCAAACAGACCCTTGACACCAGATGTCATGAGCCAATCATAAAATGACTCCTGTATCAGTAAGGGTCTACACCCAATCACTTGAAAGTACACTTGATCACAGCTGGAATTCCCCTAAGTGAGCTTAAAAGGGACTGCCTTACCCTCCCCTGGGATCAATGCTGTTTTGTATGGACCCCAGCATGCTAGTTTTTCTGTCTAGAGAATAAAGTTGCTTTCTGCAATTGTATATCTGGTGTCTCCTGGTCATTTGGAGTGATCTGAGGACCCTACAAAACCAACCTGTAGGATCTGTCACTAGCTACCTGGAGGCAGTGCCAGAACTGATTAAAAGGAGATCTAACTAGTGTGTACTGGAGAAATGATTGCTTGGTTTGTGGGAAAATCTTCCCTTGTATTTGGGGCCAAAAGTGCTGAGTGAAGGATTGTGAAATGACTCAGCAGGTAAAGGTACTTGCCACCAAGCCTGACAAGCTGAGTTCCATCCATGAAACCCATGTGGTAGAAGGAGAGAGCCAACTCCTGCAAATTTTCCTCTGACTGCCACATGTGTGGCATAGAACACACATACATTAAGAGATATCAAATATACACCTTGTAGGAGTTTAATCCCTGGGTGGAAGAGAACTGGTTAGTATTTTCTGACAGGTATTAAAAGCAAACACACTTATTGAGCATGCCTTTTCTTGTCCCCTTTGTACAGAGGAGGAAACTGAGGCTCTGGGTTCATGATCAGGGTCAGATCAAGACTCAAATGCACAGCTGACCTCAGATAGTCTGGTTTTAACCCTGTGTGTGGGTGTGAGATGCAGAGACTCACTATGGGGTTTGTGAACTGCAGGCAGAGAAACTTCAGTGGCTGCCAGAATAGCTTTTTTGTTTGTTTGTTTCTTTTTTCAATTGTTGTTCTTATTTGCTTATTTCTGAGAAATGATCTTACTCTGTAGCCTAGGCTGGCTAAATAAAGTTGTGGCAATCCTCCTGCCTCAGCCTCCTGAATGCTAATGTGAGGGCTAAAGTTATGTTTTAAGTTTTAATTACTGTACTTAAAATATCTATTAAAAAATGCCTCTAACCTGTAAGCCCCATATTCTAAAGACAGATAACTTCCTGGAATGCTGGGGACTGTTCCTGTAAGATAATAAGGCACATGTTTTCACTTCAGTAAACAAGGTTGGTTGCCCCAACTGCACAGGATGTACTTGATCATATATAGGTAGGAGATGCATAGACAGGGAAATATGTCAGGATGTATGCTTGACCCTGATTGGACAAAGGCAGGAAGTATGTAACTTTGTGGGTTTTGCCTTTGCAAGCACCTAACTAACGTAATGGTGCCATTTGCTGGGAATCTGGGTATGAACCTGGCCAGTGTCCATTGTCCTGGCCAGTATTTAAATAAAGCTTGCTTCAAATTTGGTTCAAAAATTGCAGTAGTGGTGTTATTCTTACCAGCTGGGATTAACACCAGGATGGGATTATAGATATGAACCATATCTATAATCTATAATATAATTATATAATATAATTATATATAATAATATAGAATATATCTATAATATAATATAATATATACCTGGGTCAAAATAGATTGTTTGCCTTTGCCTTATCATTTTGTGTTTATTGTTTTCAAACTCTTTTGAGATTTATTTCATGGTGAAACTCTGATTTTTCTCTTTCAAAAGCATAACACTGGACTGAGGAGAAGACCCAGTGGCTAAGAGCTCTGCTCTTCCAGAGGACCCAGGTTCAATTTTCAGCACCCATAAGGCAGCTCACACGTGACTCCATTAACATGTAACTCCAGTTCTAGAGGCTCTGACACCCTCTTTTGGCTTCCATGGGCATCTGGCATGCATGTGGTACACAGCCATATAAGTAGATTAAAAAAAATAAAATCACCTATACAAGTAAAACTTTTGGAAAGAGTAAATTGAAAATGGTAGTGCCCTGTTGATTCTAATAGATATGCATGGAATTTCACTAACAAACAAATTTAAATTCTAGTTGACCTCGTCACCAGCCCCAAGAAAAACTGCAAAGCACAAAGTGGAACAGTCATATACCAGTAATTTAATATCTCCTATTTCCACTTGTAATTCATATTTTAAAATCAGTTTTAAAAAATGCTGCTCCAGATGTGGTGGCACAGGTGTTTTATTCTAGCACTAAGGGAGAGAGGCAGGTGGATCTCTGTGAGATGGAGGAAAGCCTGGTCTATATACTAAGACCCTGTACGGAAAAAAAAACTATTTGAGAAAGAGAGAGAGAGGAAAAGAGAAAGATTTCTCGTTGAATTACTCCCTTCCATTGAGGGACGTTCTTATGTTGCAGCCCAGGCTAGCCCAAAACTCACTATATAGCCAAGGTTGGCCTCCAACTTGCGGAGGATCTTCCTGCCTCAGCCTTTCCAATAGCTGGGGATGAAGATATAAGCCACCATGACCATGACCCACTGAAGGACTTTTAAATCACCAGGCCCAAATGAATGAATATTTTTAGTTTTTATTACATTTGTCTATTTATTATTAATTTGAGTGACTGCATATGTGCAGGCGTGCATGTGCCATGGCACATGTGTTGGGGGTCAGAGGATCTGCTTGCTTCAGTCATCTCTCTCCTCCCACCATGTGGTTCCTGGGGACAGAACTTGGCTCAGGCTTGGTGGTGAGTACTTTATTCAATGAGCCATCTTGTTGGACCTGGAGGAATATTTTTAACTCTGAAAATGTCTCTGACTTCAGCACCCTAAAAATATTTTCTTCTTTCTCTCATTATTTACATTATTTCATGTCAGTAAAAAATTATTGCTAAAAATTGTATGTTGTAGTGATACTTTATTTGTGCTCTAACAAATAGAGCTTGCCTGGGGTCAGAGGACAAAGCCAGCCACTATATTAAACATAGAGGTCCAGCAGTGGTAGCACAAGCCTTTAATCCTAGCATTCGGGAGGCAAGGAGTCATCCAGAACTCTGTGAGTTGAAGGCCACACTGGGAACAGAGCCAGACATGGTGGTACACACCTTTAATCTCAGCACTAGTTAACCATAGAGGTCTGGAGGTCTGTACAGACAGACAGGAAGTGATAGAGCTGGGCGGAGAAAGGAAGTAAGATGGCAGGGCACAGAAAGGTATATAGGCATGAGTATATAGGAAGTAGCTCTCTCTTGGGCTAAGGATTTCCTAGAAGTAAGAACTTGTGGCTGGCTTGTTCTGTCTCTCTAATCTTCCAGCTTTCATCACAATATCTGGCTCTGGTTTTTTGTTTTTGTTTACCGGTATATCACCCTGACAGCAAAAAGTTCTGAGCTCCACGAAAAGAGGCTGAGGTTCCCCGTACAGGCCACCACTTGTCACGACCCCCTCGACCAGCAAGGAAGACACAACACCGAGCTCTTCTTTCTGCCGTTTATTCAGGAGGAACCTTGAACAATCTTCTGACTGACCCTGGGGAAAGCCAGCCCACACCCTTTATAGCCACTGGGCAACCAACCCTGTAGTGCCACGTGGACAATGCCGATAGGGTCAGACATACGCAAGCAAGCCAGATACCATGCCCAAGCCAAACAAGGAGTTGTTTATCCCAGAGAACACCTGCCATCGGGAAAGCAGAAGCCGGACGCCGGTGCCATCTTTGAGGCGCGGCCATGCACGGCTCTCTACACAGGACAGTAAAGCCTCTTTCATAGAACTGCTATGGGGACAAAGCTGGAAATGTGGCACATGCCCAGGCTGGCATTGAACTCACTATGTAATGCGGTCTGCCCTTGAGCCCAAAGCAATCCTACTTCTTAGGCTGCCCAGGTGTTGGGATTATAGGCATAAGCCTCCATGCCTAGCTAGCTTGTCTATCTTTTAAAGCACAGCCTTACCCCTTGGTCTCTGATTTGTCTTCCTACTCACCACAGGCACTAGCTAGGGATATGATTGGATGGACCTTGTGACTTCTGTCTGTGCTAAGCAACAAGACCTGCCTGCTCATGCCTACAGCATCTCCCTCATAGCTAAGTTCCTTTTGCACCAATATCCTCAGAGAGGCAAACTGATTTTCACCAACCCTTGGATTCCCATGTAAGTTCCTTGTCCTACTGTCATAGCCCTGTGCTGCCTTTCTGATCCTGTACTGACATATGCCCTGTCTTGCAGCTAGAAGGTCAATGCTGGAATAGCTTGACAGCTGTAGTCACTATAAACCAGAGATAAACACATGGGTCATACCATGAAAAGTACGTGAAGGAAAGGCTAGAAATCTCACTGCTGGCTATTTGGAGTGGAGAAATCCTGATCCATTAATGTGAACTGGATACAGGGGAAGGATAACAGGTGATGATGTTCATTCAAAAATTGGCTATAGTTTAACAAAATGAAATCCCAGCTATTTGATTAAAGGTTTGGCTAAGCAAAGCTTCAAATGATGTCATTATTTTACATACAGGTTTTAGATCAAATTAGAGACAAGACAAAGACTGCTAGACAGATGTCATGATAGAGTAAATTTCATAGATAATACTCAAGATCCACTCAGCACACAGTTCTTGACTTTCTGTTTTGTGGCAGACTAGGTTCTGGACACCAGGGTGCCAAAGCACCTGGGGGTTTTTCATCTGTGAAAGAGCCTGGCAAGAAACAAAGTGTTTCAAGGATGTCCATGCCTTAAGGGAGTGGGGCTATATTTCTAGTTGGTTTGTTTTTGTTTGAGACAATGTCTCAAGCAGTCCAGGCTGACCTTGAACACATTGTGTAGCTGATGATCTTCCTGCATTCACCACCCAGTTGCATAGTGTGCCACTATGCCTGGCTGTAAGTGAAGTTTATAAGCAGCTCCGAGGAGTGGAGGAAGGAGACAGATGGTTTCCTTGTGGAGTCCAGAAGTTTCTGCAGAGAAGACACTATGCTATGAGACTTAAGCTCATTTTGTGTTCTGTTCACATGCAGGATCTACCTCCAACCCTTTCTCCCACCATATGGAAGTTTCCAGGTTTGGTGACCAACATAGATTCTAAATTTTATTTTATTATTTTAGAAAAGTTCTGATGTACCCCAGGATGGCCTTGAACTTGTTACATAGCTAAAGATAATACCTTATACCTCTGATCCTTGTGTTTTTATCTCCCTAATGCTGAAACTACAATGTACACTAAGACATCTAATTTACATGATACTAGGAATCAAACCCAGGGCTTCATGTATACTAGATAAGCAATATACCAACTGAGTTACATCTCTAGCTCTATTTTTATTTATTATTTATACAGGGTCCCACATTGCCAAGGCTAGTCTTGAACTCATTCTGTAGCCAAGGCTAGCCTTAAACCCCTGGTCTTTCAGGCACAAGCCTGTACCACCAAACTCAGGTAGATTCTAGGTATTTCTAACATTTCTAAATTTTAGGAACATTTAAAGTTATTGATGCTCTTTGAAAACCACTCCTTAAAGAGAAAAACCAGTCTAGTTTTCCCATACATTGAACCTATGGAGTATTTCTTCAAGATTACACACCATGTGGATGTACCTGAAAGAAAGCCAAGATTCAGAACTTGGCATTAATTACTTTGAAGTTAGAGGCAGATAGCTGAGGTCAGCCCACTTTGGGCAGATGTCTGTCAGTTCTGCTTGTTGTATGTGACAACCTTTACATGTTTGAAAGATAACCCAGGAGAATGAGAGGCTTCAAGGTTAGTCCCATTTCTATGCATGACTGATTGATTACTAGCTATGGAAGCACCATGGCAGCACCAAGTACTAAAGCTGAGCAAGTGTTCAAAACAACAACAGACGAGGACAAACAAGGCTGCAGCAAATTTTCATTTCCAAAGAACAGTTGTCAGCACCATTCACCTCTTCCTACTGGTTTTCTTTGAATTGCTTCCGAACTACATGCTCAATGCAATTAGAAATACGCTGCTTACAGGAACAACTGTCTTTAGTCCACACATATACTAAAACTATAAAGAATAACCGGCAGGGTGTGTTGTCAAACGCACTCCAGAGGCAGAGGCAGTTAGCTCTCTAAATTCGAGGCCAGCCTGCTCAACAGAGTCAGTTCCAGGACAACCAGGACTACACAGAAAATCCCTGTCTCAAACCAAACAAGCAACCAATCAAACAACAATAAAAAGAATAACTTACTAAAAAGTTTCGTCCCTCCCTTCCTTCCAGTCTTTTTCTTTCTTTCTTTCTTTTTTTTTTTTTTTTTTTTTTTTTTTTTGTTTTTGTTTTTGTTTTTCGAGACAGGGTTTCTCTGTGTAGCTTTGCGCCTTTCCTGGTACTCGCTTTGGAGACCAGGCTGGCCTCGAACTCACAGAGATCCGCCTGGCTCTGCCTCCCGAGTGCTGGGATTAAAGGCGTGCGCCACCACCGCCCGGCTCTTTCTTTTTTGGAGGAAAAGGGGAGGTTGAGGCAGGTTTTCACTCAGTGGGCTAGGCTTTCCTCAAACTGGAAGCAGTTTTCCTGGCCCAGACCTCCTACCCCCACCAATGCTGGGATTACAAGCCTGTGCTACCATACTTTGCAAAACAAGTATCACTAAAAAAAATTTTTTTGGAGATTTATTTATTTGTGTCTGCATATGTGCATGTGTGTGGGAAGGCCAGTGGATAATTTGTGGGAATCAGTTTTCTTCTTCCACCACTTGGGTCCTGGAGAACGAAGTCAGGTTGTCAAGCTTGGTAGCAGGTATCCTTATCTGCTGAGCCATATTGCTGGCCTCTCAAACAGGAATCTTTTATTTTATTTTATGTTTTTTTTTTGTGTGTGCATTGGTGTTTTGCCATGGATGTTGGGTCCCCTGGAACTGGAGTTACAGTTGTGTGCTGCCATGTGGATGCTAGAAACTGAATGCAAGTCCTCTGGAAACTGAGCCATCTCTCCAGCTATCCCCTTCTAAACAGAGTGTTTCTATTTATTCTTCAACAATTTCATACTTGTAAACAATGAAAAGATTATGCATCCCAACTCTCCCCTCCCACTCTCCTAGGAACCCCAAGCACCCCCAACATGTCCCTCTTCCACCTTTATGTGCTTCCCCTCATTTTTTGTTAATAGTTTACTGAGTCTAATCCATGCTACCTGTGGGAATGTTGACTTGATCTTGTGTAGGTAAATCACAGGTGCAGTGTGTTCCTGGGTGCAGTGGCCGTGTCACTGTCCAAAGACAGCATTTCATAGGACTGCTTCCCATTTTGTGGCTCTTATCTTCTTCCTATCCCTCCTCTGTGGTGTCCCCTGAGCTTTGGGAGAGAGGTGACACAGATGAGCTCTAGGGAGGAGCACTTAGTAGTTATTGACTCAGCATTTGACCAGTTATGAGTGTCTGTGTAAAATGCAGAGAGAAGCTTCTCTGACCAATACTGAGAGAGAGCAGCATTAATTTATGGCCATGAACACAAATATTTAGAAGACATTTTGACATGTCCTTTAGCAAAGCAACAGTAGTAGGTTCTTCCCTAGGGCCTGTGGCCTTCTGAGCCATGGACTTTGATAAGGTTTACAGTACCAGGCCTTAATTCCCTCCTGTGGAACAGGTTTCAAATCCACTCTAAAAGCAGTTGGTTACCCCCATGATGTTATACCACTACTGCACTGGTGGGTGTACCTTCCCTGGCAGATTACTCAGGCCAAATAATGGCCATACTAAAAGCCTCCTACTTCCCCAAAGTGATAGGAATTATTCACTGCCTGTCTCATCAGACCAACAGCTCCATCATCTCTAAGGGAAATAACCGGGCTGACCAGGCAGCTAGGACAGCAGCCCTCTGTAGCATGAATCTTAAAAGGTCTTATTAATAAAAACAAACCTGGACTCAACCAGCCAAACAAATGGAAACACATGAACTATGAACCAATAGCTGAGGAACCCCCAACTGGATCAGGCCCTCTGGATAAGTGAGACAGTTGATTAGCTTGAACTGTTTGGGAGGCATCCAGGCAGTGGGACTGGGACCTGTCCTCAGTGCATGAGCTTGCTGTTTGGAACCTGGGGCTTATGCAGGGACACTTAGCTCAGCCTGGCAGGAGGGGACTGAACCTGCCTGAACTGAATCTACCAGGTTGAACTCAATCCCAAGGGGAGACCTTGCCCTGGAGGAGATGGGAATGGGGCGTGAGCTGGGGGGAAGGTAGGGGTGGGGGTGGGGAAGTGGGAGGGGGGAGGACAATGGAATCCGTGGCTGATATGTAAAATTAAATTAAATGTTAAAATAAAAGAAAAAGAAAAAAAACAAACAAAACAATCCCCCCCAAAAAACAAAAAACAAAAAACAAACCTGGAGTCAGGTACTTGGGTCAACGCTAGAAGATCAGAGAAGCAGAACAAGCCACAGCCAACCTCACCTTGCCAATTCTTCAGCTGATCCTGCTTCCTCAGACTGGAAGCCTCTGTGTCCTCATCCGAATGGGTCTCAGCTGAACTGTGCTGCTCAAAAGCCTAAAAGCTTAACCAGGCAAAAGCTTAACCAGCTCTAGTTCCTGGTTTTCACGCCTTATATACCTTTCTGCTTTTTGCCATCACTTCCTGGTATTAAAGCCGTGAGTCACCTTGCCTGGCTGTTTCCAGTGTGGCTTTGAACTCACAGAGATCCAGATGGATCTCTGCCTCTGGAATGCTAGGACTAAAGGCGTGTGTGCTAACACTGCCTAACCTCTATGTTTAATATTATGGCTGTTCTGTTCTCTGACCCCAAATAAGTTTACTGGGGTGCACAATATTTTGGGGAACACAATATCACCACAGCCCTCCAGGGCTCAGACTCACCCCACTCACCACAGAGAATCCATACAGTACAACCCACACCCTCACAGGCAGCTCCTGACACTATGCAAATTCTGTCCTATCTGCTTCAGCTCTTTCACCCTAACAGTCTCACTCCGACTCAGTTTGTAAAAGCCCAACTATAGCCCACCTCTGAGGACTTACAGTTCTTAAGAACTATTACTACCTCTTGTAAAATTTGCTAGAAGTCAAATTCCAATTCCAAATATTGGAGTCAACCTTTTCTCAACTACTAGGCTAGAGATTCCCTTCTGGGGACTGACTGGCAGCTCAATTTTATCCATATGCCCACTGTCAGACAAATTAAATATCTCCTTGTGATCATGGACTCATTTATGAATTGGGTGGAGGCATTTCAGGTTTCTAATAAGTAGGCTCAGACAGTTGCTGACCTCCTTCTCTGGGAGATCGTCCCCTGATCGTCCCCACCTCCCTTCAGTCTGATAATGGTCTGGAGTTCACCTCCCAGATTTCCCAGACCCTAGCTAAAGCTCTTAGTACATTTGGCATTTTCATATCCCTTACCATCCTCAGCCCTCAGGGAAAATAGAGCGTGCCAACTGGTCTTTAAAAAACATTCTTATTAAGATGTCACAGGAACTTCACTTTAACTGGGTGAAATTATTGCCTCTAGATTTTTTCAGGCTCTGGGCCCTTCCCAAGCAACTCTTCTCAATCTTGCCATTCAAACTCATGTATGGAAGACTGGCTCTAATCCCAGGTCTCCTATCTAAACCTTTATCTATCCCTGAACATCTCATTCCTCTACTATATCACCTCTGCTCTCTCCTGTGGAATTTCACTGACTACTCCTTACCTCAGCCATGTGATAATCCTTGCCTACCCCCAATTCACAGGGATAAGGTCCTTCTTTCCCCTCCAGGCCAGTGCCTATTACCCCTTTCCCCCTAAATGGCAGGGACCCTTCAAGATAATTCTTGTAACCCCACAGCTACTAAACTTGAGGGCTTTCTCCACTAGATCCATCTGTCTCACCTGAAGCCTTTTATCTTACCCTCACCCCAGGGAGATTCCTCCTCATACGCAGTGATGCAAACAGGTCCCTGTTTTGTTAAGTTCCAGAGGACACCAGGATCAACTGTCTTGTTGCCAATTCCAGAAGAATGAGGTTTCATCCCACAACTGTACTCAATCCCACTGGACTGGGAACCCTATATGTTTTTTCTTCTTCCTGATTCCCTCTCTGAATTTTCCTGTCTCTACTGACCATATTCTGCTTCATCATTTTCCCTCTGTGTCTCTAATAACATATTCAAATTTCTAATTAATTAACTACTCAGCTTACTGTTACAAGACCACCATCAGCTATAGAGCCAGAGGTGCAAGGACCATCAAATACACCCAGGCGGTAAGGAACAGTAACAGCCCAGAGGCATTCACACCCCAGACTCAAAAGGGTCTGGACTCTGCAAAAACAGACTTTAATATAACAGTCTATCACTGTTAAATGCCCTCAGTAATTTGATTACCTGTGTCTCCCAGATGCTAAAATAATAAAGGAAACAGGTGCCTTAAGGTTTGTCTCAGGAGAAAATAAAAAGTCTAATTGATAATATTAATAAAAATAAAGCATGTTCCAGGTCTCTCTCTCTGTGTCTCTCTCTCTGTCTCTCTCTTTGTCTCTGTCTCTGTCTCTGTCTCTCTCTCTCTCTGTCTTGCTAGCACTAACCAATAAAATTCTAATAGCAGAGTACTAAACATTATAATATCATGGCTACCAGCTCAAGATTTTAAATTCCCTATGGTTGCTTCTCAATATAATTAACATGTGTCTCCTTCGTAAACTTAAAAATTCTTCCGTGCTCCAGAGCCAGCTTGGATCCACCTGGACAGGTCAGATCCACTTCAGATAAGTATCATTTAAACTTTCCTGGTCCCAGGGACCCCCTTACCTTATCCTGGGACCCCTCAGAGACCACCCCCCACCCCCCACAAGGTAAATTTTTTTCTAAACTTCCTCTTCTGCCTTGCCAGCACCTTGTCAGATTCAAACAGCCAGATCCAGGCGGCAATGGATGATTCCACAGGGCCCAAAACAGAAGACAATCAGCTACTTTAGAATGTCTGGCTACCTCAAGAGAAGCCCCCTCCCTACCCTCAAAAAAAAAAAAAACCTGAAACCCACTGAGTCAGCTGGAAGCAATTACAGGTAACACAGCACCCCCATTCCTGTTCACCCACCACTCCAAACCCCTTATTTTTTTTTTTTATAAGAACACAAAGTCTGGAATGTTACAATTCCTAACCACTCCTCAGCTACATGATTGTGCATGTGCTATCCATCAGGCAGGCAGAATGTTTAGTCATCCCAGGGTCTTGCATCCTACATAATTAGTGAGCTACGTGATCACATAATCTATGCACATGTGTGGCGTAGCCCATATGCACATGCTCAGGGGCACCCATAAAAGCAGATTCCACCTGTTTCCCCATCCCTTTTTCTTCCACACTGTTTGCTTCTAGTAGGCCTATTGCATACCCCCTCTTTATCCTCCCCTAATAAAAACTCTCACAGTGGGTTTTCGTTGTACCTCATGTTTTCTCTCACACAGTAAATAGCACTGCGAATAAATAACAATAAGGACCAGGTAGCCAACAAGATTCATTATCCACTACAGGAATATTTATATCTCCCCAACTTACTGCTAAGTTAATTGTGGGGTTAGGTTACCTGCACTGTTACCACAGAAAGCATGGCAAGAAATAAGTTTGTAGCATTTAGAGGTTTGTGAGTCATGTGAAGTGTGGAAGTATCATCTCTCTTTTGTCACACAAACTCTTTAGCTGTCCCCAGGTGGGAGGATTAGTTATTTCTTGCAAAGGTCTCCTGTGTCTCAATTTCGGCAGAGGCATCTCTGCATCTGCAGTGTCTTGGAGATGTCTCTTGCTCATGTCGGATTTTTATCAATTTTGACAGGATCCACATTTTTTTTTATCTCCTGTGGAAATATAAGCATAACCTCAGTCCTAACTCAACACTTTCCCTGGACTATTTTGATATTAAAAGATTCATAATACATTGCCTGACTCAATTTAGCAGTTTTTTCCCACAATCTAATGTTTTTTAGTAGCTTGGTAAAGCATTATGTAGTCTATCCCTGGGGGTCTTCATGTCCCCTTTCTATTTAGCAAGCATGCCTGTAAATTGAGTGGAGACATTTTGTAAAGGCCAGTTGGGATTTTAAAATTTTTGAAAAATTATAGATATATCAGTATCAGAATCCAATAATCCTTCAATCTCAATCCCATTTAATTTTACCTTTAATTTAGGCTATTTATCATTGATAATTGTTTGCCAAAACACCTTTTTTCCTGTACTTCCAAAGCCTCCAGTTCTATATAGGAACCCATTTTGCATTTAAGATATAGAAGCAATAATAATTGAGCAATTCTATCACCAGCTTCTATTTTCATATGCCATCCTTTTTGCATATGCCATCTATAAAAGCATTAAAGACAATCTTTTTAGGATTATAAGAGGTAGCTTTAGGCAACATTATGGAGCATTTCTATAAAATTTTAAAAGGAGGAGCTGTTGGTTTTAAATTGGCACTTTTCCTCTGTGAGGAAAGGTCATGAGGCACGACAAAACTCAGTATCAGAGCTTTATTGGGGTGGGCACAGAAGAGAGTGACCAGGCCTGTGAAAGACACTGCAGAGAGAGAGAGAGTGGGGGAGGAGGAAGGAGCAGAAGAGAGGGAAGGAGTCTGTGACTGGCTTTTTAACGATTCTCCTGCACATGCGCATGTGGGTTTATGGAGCTACACCATGCATGCGCAGATTGTGTGACTGTGCTGTGTGCATTATGTAATTAGACAACACACGGATGATGAAAGATGTAAGACCCCTTACTTGGCTACTGAACTGTGCATGTGTGGTCATGCAGCTGGTGGAGCGGCAGAATCCTAACAGGAGCCCTTTTTTATAGATCCCAAGCAACTTGTTAGTGCAATTTGCCAACTCTTTATTAACAGTATATATCAAACAATTTACCTGTATTTTATTTAGTGGAAAAATAATTTTTAAAGTTTATCAATAAGATATTATTTACTATGAGTTTTCCTAACAACCACATTATTTAATAAGCCAACCACCCAATCTGTTTCAAGTGTTAACATTTCTATAGAATTCAACCAAGAATTTCTAAAAAGCAACTTAAAGAGCAGAGCCAAATTCTCAGTAATGACAGAGAAAACTCAATATATAATTTAAAATTATGAATTCTGTTCCTTTAGTTTATCTACCATGAAAATCAAACATTCATCCAAACATTTGTTAGACAATCAAAAGAAGAGAACATCCTCTATACATTGAATGATTAATATCTCTGGAAATTTCAAACAGCATTGACTTAGCATTCCATGTCCTGACTGCAACAGTTCTTCACCAGAAGTTGGGCCCATTTAAACTTCCTCTTTCTCCAGGGAAGGGGCTACTAATAATGACTTATTCCCACCATAAGGGAAAAACAGAAAACATTTCCCATGAAGGGATCTTTAATATTGAGTTATTCCTGCTCTGAGGTAAAGATAAAAAACATTTAAACCAAAGTTAAATAAACAGACAACAAAATTCTAAGCTCTGGGCTTGCTGTGCATGTTCAGGCTGCAGCAGTGAGCCCACCTGTTGATTCTTTGTAATTCAGATGCCGCAGCTCTGTGCTGGCAGGCAGAGAGCTCAGAGTTTTAGCTATGCTCCATTTCTTATATTGGAAAGGGCTTTTTCTTCCTCTATTTCTACTGGGAAGAGGCTTTTTTTTCTTTCCTTTATTTTTCTTTTATGGGACTTTTTAATCTTTAGGCCTAGTTTCAATGTTTTTCTCCTTTTTACTGGGAAAATCCTTTTTTGATTAAAAATTTCTCCCATTTCCATCGAGAAATTTCTCTTTATTTCCTTTCCTTCCCTCTTCTCTATTGGGAAGATTTCCTTTTTTACCCTTTCTCCTTCCCTTTTTTTCTACTGAGAAGGGCCTTTTTCCTTGATTTATTTCCTGTCTCAGGAGCCATTCTATTTCTATCTTTAAAAATTGTGCAGTTACTGCTTTTTCTTTTGACAAGCATTTTAGCAACTGTACATTTTGTTGCTCCCTGAGATGGAGAGTTTAATTTCCCCATGACTCTGCTGATCCTGGAGTCCCCTTACCCTGAGGGCACTTCCTTCCAGTTCCTAAGATGGCCGGCTCCTCTGTCCTTCTTCAGCGGATTCTTTGTCCTTCAAGCCATGCATTGGAGGCCAATTGTCATGGTTTAGGTGTGTGGGTTCATGAGTGTCCGTTGAATGAAGACTCTGAGGCACCTTAAGAATGAGTCTAGCCTTTCAAGGCTGCAGAGAGATCCAACCTCTAAGGACTGAAGCACTTTCCCTTTGGCCAGAGCATTTTTATTTTTCTCAATGTGAAGGCCTAGACTTAATTTTACAGTCTCTATTTTAGGGAAAGGGCCACCATCTCAGACCACCTGCTGTACTCAGTTCCAGGAAGGACCTCAGGAATGTGCTGTGACAACTTGAACAGATACAGAGCTGTATCCTGCAGTCATCCTGTCTATGGTTTATGGCCCTTGAAGATATCTAGATAATTCTGCTGAGCAGTCCAGATAATCCTGTTCAGCAGGTTGTGGTTCCCCGACAAAAATCCAACCCAATTGTTTCAAATGTGGTTTCACACCCAAAGTCTAGACCAATAGTTTCAAAAAATCACCTTGCCCCATATCCCTTCTACCCAATCCCAAGTTGCCAATTCCCAGCTTGTGGTTTTTCCCTATAAAAACTCTCTACTCCTGGGCTTGTGGCCGCTGCCACATTTCCTTCCATCTGCTGTGCGGTGGCCCAGGTTGAACCTGAATAAAAGGACCCTTACGTGCTTGCATTGGAAACTGGCTCCTTGGTGGTCTCTGGGGGTTTTTCGAAATGGGTACAACACTTAATGTTTGCACTTTAGCCACTTGATTTCCATATGTTCAAAACAACCTGAAAGAAGCTCCCCAAAATACAATGCCAAGTTCAAATTCCTCAATTTATCAGGTACCACAATTTTCCTGGCTTTGTATCCTTGGGAGACTCTCAGGCAAGATTCACATATGGTGACAAGAGAAACAGAAGGTGTCTGCTAAACAAAAGATGGGTTAGGGCAAGGTGCTAATACTGTGGAGCCAGGCCAGATGTAACTCAGCAGGAATGCTGCCACACTCAGCCTCATGTGGTGACTGTACCATCTTTGCCCTGTACAAAGCACTTTCCAGTAGGGGGACTAAAGTAAGGAATGGTACAATTTCTGTATCCCTTATTTCCTTATTTATCCTAAATCTGAGTATCTTCTTTTTCTTTCTTTCTTTTTTTTTCAGTATCTTCTTTTAGGTCTGACTGACATCAAGTGGCAGAGGCAGGGCTTAAGCTCTCATGACTTGAGGCATCTGCTTTCCACATTTGTATTTCAAGATTAGAATTGTATTCACAAATGTATGTGTCAACAGAACCAATCTGGTTTGACTGATAAGCTCTTGAATGTGAGATCAGTACTATAAAAGTACTTGAGAAAAGTTGGCTTGCTCATGTTGCCATTCTAGATACATTTCCACAAAGCCTTCTTTTAAATGTAGTACCCTGGGGATGACTCAGCTGGCTAGAGAGGGAACCCAGTGACCTGAGTCCATTCCTGGAAACCACAAGGTGAAAGGAGAGAATAAAGTCCCGACAATTGTCATCTGTGCAATGTGACATTCATACACCCAAGTAGCCCATCTATGTAATATAAGCTGAACTCAGAATGAATAAATGAATGCAGGTACACTCTAGGGCAGGAGTGAGGAGTGTTCCTTGCAATGGTGACTTTTGGCATCTGGCCTGATGAACTCTCAGGCTCCTCTCAACTGTTTCAAACACACCCCTTTGGTTTTTTTTGTTTGTTTGTTTTTTAATTCTTCTCTCATATAATAAATCCTGACAACAGCATCCCCTCCTTCTACTCCTCCCAGTTGCCCTCCCCCACCAGTCCTCTCCCCCAGATCCACTGCTCTTCCATTTTCCTTCAGAAGAGAACAGGAGCCAGGGTGTGTTGGTGCATGTCCTTAATCCCAGCACTCAGGAGGCAGAGGCAGGCAAATCTCTGTGAGTTTGAGACCAGCTTGGTCTATAGAGCAAGTTCCAGGACAGCCAGGGCTACACAGAGAAACCCTATCTCAAGAAAACAACAACAACAACAACACTACACACACACACACACACACACACACACACACAATCTAAAAACAACAACAAAAAAAACAACAAAGAAAGAAAGGAAGGAAAGAAGAAAAAAACAGAAAAGAGCAAGCCTTCAGGTGATAGCAATCAAACATGGCATAAGATGGAATAAGACTAGGCACAAACCCTCATATCAAGGCTGGATGAGGCAACTCAGTAGGAGGAAAAAGTTCCAAAAGCCAGCAAAGCATGAGAGACAACCCCATTCTCACTGTTAGGAGTCCCACAAAACCCCCAAGCTAAACTATTGGTTTTTTTTTTTTTTTTTGAGTAGGGTCTGTACAGGGTCTCGGTAGTGCAGGCTGGCCTAGAGTTCACAATGTAGCCCAGGTTTATTGAGAATTTGATGATTCTCCTGCCTTAGCCTCCTGAGTAATGGGATTAGCTTTTATTTTCAATTTTTTTTTGAGACAGGGTTTCATGTACCCTACACTAGCCTTGACTTTTCTATGTAACTGATGATTACCCTGAACTCTTTATTCTCCTGCCTCCATATGCCAAGTCCTAGTATTACAGGTATATGCTACCACACCCAATTTATAGGGGACTTGGAGACTAAAACCAGGGCTTTGTGTATGTTAGGCAAGCATTCTATCAACTGAACAACACCTCCAACTCAGCATCCACAATCTTTGTTTTTGAGACAGGGCCTCACTATGTAGGCCTGGCTGGCCTGGAACTCTCTTTGTACATTATTCTGATCCTTAACTCATAGACATTCACTTGCCTCTGCCTTCAGAATGCTGGGATTAAAGGTGTGCACCTGCATACCCTGCTCAGCATCCACAATCATGATGACACTCAATGGTAGCCCTTTGGGAGCATGTGTCATCAGGTCCCTCTTTCCATTGAGTGTAATGAATGTTCTCAATGCTGACAAGTTTATTTCTATAATCAAACTTGTAATCCCTGCTTAGAATTCTGGTTTATTGTTTGCACTATATCATCCCTAGTCAATCCTGGGTGGTTGAAACTTCTCATGACACTAACAAAAAACATTAGCAACATCTAAATTATTTGTACTGATGCTAGGAAAAAGAACATTAGGAAGCTATGTTGATGGACTCTGATGTGAGATGTGCACATTTCTTCTGAAACGCATCTCAACTATTCAAGTTTTTGACTGCTATCATCTAAAGAGAGCTGGTATTTATGAGTAAGAGAAGCCAGTGAAATATTTGTTACACACTGATAGATGTCTACTGTGCCAGACCCATGCTAGTCAAAGGTTTAAAACAGACTCATGCTGTGGTCAAAGCTTAGTCTGCTAAAGAAACACCAATGGGTTCCTCAATCTTCTACGGTACTGATGAGCTTCTTACTCAGAGAAATGTATGGAGCCCATCTCTTCTCTGTCCACACAGTCCTCACCCCAGTGATGTCCACCACGTGTTACAGAGGGACTTTGACTTCCAATAAATGGCTGGAGTCATGGTACTTTTCAAGAAGGAAGAAACAACCCAGGGCTATACGAGAGAGAGGAGTCTCAATCTCCTTCCTGCTCAGAAAAGAGAGCTGGAGGTTTCCAGGGAGACTGTGGGAGCAGCTATTGGGCCTCTTGCTATTAATTAGAAGGGCTGTAGCTTAGTGGTAATATACTTGTCTATGATGCATGAGACCCTGAGTTCAATTCCTAGTACCCCGCAGAGATAAAAAACAAAACAAACAAACAAACAAAACAAAACAAAAACCTAGCTAGAAAGGAAGGTTTGAGTTCAGAGGTAGTGCAATAGCATACAATGCACAGCATCAAAAGAAGTTAAAAAGAAATCAATTAATAAAATCAACAAAAATCTTGGCAAATGTTACATAACTATCAAGCTATTGGTTAGTTCTGGAGTGTACGGTAGGGAGGGCATTAACTGGGTATGTCAGTCTATTCCTTCTATTCATGAAGATTATATAAAAGCTAATAATTAGTAGAAAATTTTTATAGTTGGTCAATTGAAATTTAAACAGCTTTCTCATATTTTTCATTACTTTATGTATTTTATTATAATTGTTATCAGAATCTCACTCTGTTGTCCAGGCTGGCTTGAAAATCACTATGTAGTACAAGTTGGCTCAAAGCTCAGTGATTCTCCTGCCTCAGCCTCTTTAAGACTGGGATAACATGCATGAGCCACCACACTCAGGTCATTTACAGATTTATTTCTGAAATGGTCTTGCCATGTAACTCAGGTTGTCATTGAACTTATGCTCCCTCTGCCTCGGCCTCTCTTGTGCTGGCTTGTGCCATTACACCAGCTGGATTCTGAACAACTTTCTCAAGAGTAATCTTACAAGACATTTTCATTTTAATTTACAGTGAAAGACACCAGCCTTTAAAGCTTTCTACAAGTAATTTTGTGAAGTTGATATACATGGTCACAAACTTAGTTAATTAATTAGTACTCAAACAAGAAAATTAAAATGAGAGAATTATTCTCTTATTTATTTAGATCTTTTGCATCCCAGGCTTTCCTTGAACTCACAATATAGCCAAGGTTGTGCCCTCACTCCTGATCCTCCTGTCTCCATCTCCCACATGTTGGGAGCAGAGGCTGTGCTACCTCACTGGGTTTATGCAGTGCTGGGGTTCAAACGCAGGGCTACTAGGTAAGCATTCTTCCAACTGGGCTGTATCTTGTAGTCCTTTGAGAATCTTGCCTTTCCTGGAACTCGCTTTGTAGACCAGGCTGGCCTCGAACTCACAGAAATCCGCCTGGCTCTGCCTCCCCGAGTGCTGGGATTAAAGGCTTGCGCCACCACTGCTGGGCTGAGAATCTTAAAGTTGGGAAAGCCTTTGAAAGTACACAAGCCTCCCTTTAGGTTTATATTAAAATTCTGAGGCACTAATAAACCTGGGCATTTATCAGGGAGGGAAAAATGGGTCCAGTGAATTGATACATAAGTCTTGGCAGAGATAGGAATAAGAACAGAGTCCTATAGGTATAAATCAGAGAAGGCACTAGACAGAACTTAATGAGAAAAGGGAAGGGTAAAGAATGTATGAGTTATGGAGACCAGTGAAGAATGCAGTGAGACTCCTGAAACTCAGGAACTTTGGGACCAGAGACAACTGAGCATTACATCCAGCTAAAGCTGCAAGCCTATGAGGCCAGCCCTGGAGGCTAGCACTGCCCTCTCCACAGGTGCTGCAGCTCTTCCTTCTGTGTCTGAATCTGAAAGTGCACCCTTTATTTCTCAGAGCTCATAAATGTAACAGACTTTACAGGGCAATCAAGGACATTATTTAAACCAGGCTCAGTGGGTTGTAACTATAATCTCATCATTCAGGAGTCTGGAGCACCAAATTCGAGATCAGTCTAGGCTATATAGTAAATTCCAAGCCATGCTGTAGAGTACAATCCTGTCTCAAAAATAAAAGAAATAAAGGACCATCAAGATGGCTCAGTGAGTAAAGGCATTTGCTGTCAACCCTGACCACCTGATCCTTGGAACCCACATGGTAAAAAGGAAAGAACCAGCTCCCACAAGTTGTCCCTTGAGCTCTGTGACGTGTGCGCATGCGAATGCAACACACACACACACACACACACACACACACACACACACACACACCCCACACACTAAATAATATGAATAAAATAAAAGACTCAGAACATGGGTGAGGGTATAAGGGCAGCTGTCATAGGCTCACAGGCCTATGGGAAGGCCTTCAGACTGATGGGAAGTCTGGCTTCTATGGGCCCTTTCTCTAAGTGGTTTGCTGTAGTCTGTTTAAGGACCTTCAGGCAAGAATGAAGTGAAACTGTGTGCCATGTTCCTCCCAAACTCTTCATTGCAAACGTTGTTATAGTTGAACAGTTCTGAGTAGTATCTTAGAAGTCCTAGACAGCCCATCCACCCTGTCATACTGAGCTTCACAGTTCTTTCTGAAATATTTAGGCTAAAACCTTGTCCTTTAAGACTTCCTTGGATGGAAGGCACAGAAGTGTACAGGGTGGGTAAAGAGGGCATTCATATTCTCCCACAGTGCTGAGGATAGAGCCCAGAGCCATATGCTCACTATGAAAGTGTTCCTGCTCCATTGAGCTATTCCCCTAGCTTGGATCCTACTTTCTGACTTAATGTTCTCTTCTTGGTTGTGTGTTTAGGTGAGTTGCAGATCTTTTTAAGTTTCCAATGACCTTGTATATTCATTGAGTTTGGATTATCTCAGCTTTTGAGTCTTCCTGTGAAGGAAGAGAAAAATCTAAGCACTTAAAAACAAAAACAAAACAAAACAAAAAAACCCAAACCAAAGGTGTTGAGGGAAGATAGCACAAGGAAAAAGGAAAGAGTATGTTTGGGAGACAAAGATTTTGCTCACTGACATAAACAATGAAATACCCAGGGAGAATGAATCATTTCCAGGAAACCAGAGAAGACAAGACAACGTACTGATATTTAGGGATTGAGATAATTAGCTACAAAGCTCGTTGGGGTGGTGGATCAGGAAACTGAAGTGTGTTCAAGGCCAAGTTCTTGGTTTCATGTAATATGTAAAAAAAGAGAAAAAAAGACAAAAGAAAAGAAAAGGCTGCATGGGATACAGACTGTAATTTCAAGCTTCCAAGAGGTTATTATAAAAACTAGAAAGAAAGTTGTTTTTAACTGTGTTTTATGTGTTCCCTCGTTGGCAGTGGTCAATGTTTCCTATAAATACTGCTTATATCCTTTCTTTTCAGTTTTTTTTTTTTTTGAGACAGGGTTTCTCTGCATAGTTTTGGTGCCTGTCCTGGATCTCGCTCTGTAGAAATCAGGGTGGCCTCGAACTCACAGAGATCCGCCTGGCTCTGCCTCCCTAGTGCTGGGATTAAAGGCATGCACCGATACCGCCCAGCTTATCCTTCTTATGGAATGGAGCTATGTCATGTGATGTGTAAGGAGAGGAGGTGAAGGAAATGTGTAGAGAGAAGCCCTGAGCCAGAGTAAGGGCTAGAAAGTGGGGGAGTCAAACTCCTTTAGAAATGATGGCAGAAAGCCTGTTGGATGACTGATCTTATTAACATACATCTTTGCCTCACTTTTAGACATTTAACGTACTCTCCAGAGAGCAGTAGTTCAAAGTATTTCAAATAGCATTTCAATTTCTGATTAATTAATACCAAGTGGTTTCATTCAAACCACAGTTTCACACTGATGATACATAAGCAGAATGTAATGTGGAGCTGAGCTTTGAAGCCAGTGATCTGGGTGCAGATCCCTCCTCTCACTTGCCGGGCTACCCTAAGCATGTTACCGGAAGCCAGGTCTCTTCGAATGCATCTTCTTTGGAATAAGAATTGATATACGATTAAGTGAGACAAAACAGAAAACACCTAACAGTGTTGATACACAATAGGGACTTTACAAATATCAGTAATTCTTCCTCACCCACCTCTCTCCAAGGGAATAGCGGAAGCATGTGACTTACAGGGACTGAACTGTTAGTGCTGACACTCATAAAATGACAGTTTTGCTTTAAAGGAAATTAAAAAGTATTGTGTTGTTTCGAGGCAGGATTTCACATGTCCCATACTACCCTGGAAATTATGTAGCTGAGGATGACTTTGAACTCTCCATCATCCTCCTGAGTGCTGGATTATAGGTATGTCACATCACACTTGGATTATTTGGTTCTGTGAATTGACCCTAGAGCTTCCTGCATGCTAGATAAGCACCACTCTATCAATGTAACTACTTCCCCAATCCCTAAAAAATGATTTATTCAGAGCCAAATAGAAGTGATTATGGACCTGAAAACCTACATCAGGGTGTGGTGGTTTGCATGAGATGTCTCTGTAGTCTCATCGATTTGACTATTTGATCCCCAGTTGGTGGTACTGTTTGGTCAGGTTTAGGATTTGTGTACTTGCTGGAGGAGTGTGTCCTTGGGGACAGGTTTTGAGAGTTAGTCTTACTCCACTTTCAGCTCACTTATTCTGTTTCCTTTAGGTGGATAAAGATGACATCACTCAGCTTCTTCCTTTGGCTGACTGCTACCATGCCTCCTCCACCAAGATAAACTCTTCTTCTTGCTTTGGTCATGGCATTTTATCACAGCAATAGAAAAGTAACTAACACAAGTGCTAAATCTGCTTTTACACTCATCCCAGCTGGAAGCTAATGCAGAAATTTTCCCTGGTCCCTGAAGCTGTGAGTCCTCTCACAAGGCACTGTACACACTATAATAAATCCCCCTTGCTGCACTGTATTACCAACATTCCTTTACTTGCATTTCCTCTTTGTTTGTTCTGTGTGACCTGAGGACAGCATCATGATACCTGGGATATGACAAGCACACACCACCCTCAGAGACAAAGAATAAAAATGGTTTTATCTTAAGTACATGTTCTTTAAAGTGTTGCTTCATCTTGGTCTCTGTTTTGGATCTGACCCGGTTCTTCCAGAAGTACTCTCTGAAGACGTCAGCAAAGCTTTTCTCATTTCCTAACATTCCAAACAGGATCAGATGACAATCTCTGGCCTGGAATGGTGGTTGGAGATTATGTCTCTAGATATTGGGCATGGCAGTATATGCCAATAATCCCAGCATGCAGGAGGCTAAGACTATTGCAAGTTCAAGAGACTGAGACAGAAGACCTGCCACAACTTGGGTCAGCCTAGATTACAAAAATAAGATTCTATTTCAAAGGTGGTGGTGGGGCACATATATCTGAATTTGGTGGATATTTAAATTAAAATAAGGATAGGCTCAAAGTAAATGGGAATAGATGTGTGAAGATAAACATACTACCCAGAATATCCATGAACAGAGCTACCTGGGGGTAACACATTTTCAATTCTGTCTTGGAATGTTGTTGCTTTATGTCTGTGTTTGATACAGCAATTTATACCATTTTGTCTGGCTTTGATCTATGAAGCTGAAACTTGGGAAAACAAATGGACCCCTATCAATGGCCTGGTGTCAAGATGATTTGAAACTTGAAGCTAAAGAATCTAACATTCCTGAAGAGAGGGGCTGCTGCAGCTGAAAGTTTTCCTGTGCCTGCCCAGCTCCCGTGGCCCTATGGTCCCACAGCTGCTCAGACTCAAATGAACACACAGAAGCTTATATTAATTACAAACTGTATGGCCTAATGGCTCAGGCTTCTCACTAGCTAGCTCTTACATCATAAATTAGCCCATTTCTATAAATCCATACTTTGCCACGTGGCTTGTGGCTTACCGGTACCTTTACATCTTGCTTTTTCTGGCGGCGGCTAGCAGTGCCTCCCTGTTCTCTTTTCTCCTCTCATCTCTCCAGTTAGAATGTCCTAACTAACCTTATTCTGCCTCACCATTGGCTAAACAGCTTTATTTATTAACCAACCAGAGCAGCACATTTCACAGCATACAGAATGACATCACCCATCAGGCTGCAGACATCAGAGGAAAGGGCAACAGTGAGCTTGGGCCTCGTCTCCATCACTTTTCACACTGATGGGAAGCTGACCTAAGAATAGACTCACAAACACACATTAGAGAGCCAATTGCAAGTGATGCTTTGCCACACTGCTTCATAAACTTAAATACTGCCTTGACAATACCTGGCACCATGGAATTAAGGTTCTTCATTTCAGATTGCCTGTGTTGATAAAGCCCAGACAAGAGGAGAAATAAATTTTCACGTCTGCTCAAAACTGTATAACAGACCCTGCCCCCAAATCATTGTCTTATTATTGGCTATTGCACACCCCAAATCCCAGTTCAATAGTCATATGCTGCTCTACTCTCTGTCACCCTTATCCTAGCCATGACAGCTAACCATTATAAGTGAACAAACAAAGGGCTTGAACATGCTAACACCAGTTTGCATCCAAGCCTATTTAGTTATTCATTCAAATTTGGAGACAAGTCTCTGTGCTGGATAGTTTTATATTAGCAACACAAGCTAAAGTCATCCGAGAGGAGGAAACCTCAATTGAGAAAATGCCTCCATAAGATTGTGCTGTATGCAAGCATGTAGGGATGTAGGGAAGTTTTTAAATTAGTGATTGATGGGAGAGGGCCCAGCCCATTGTGGGTGATACCATCCCTGGGCTGGTGGTCCTGGGTTCTCTAAGAAAGCAGGATGACAGACTTTGTTGACTCTCCATGGGAGGCCTGAAGAGTGGATATGGGGTAGGGAGTGGGGTGAGCTGGAGGAAAAGTAGGAGGGGGAACTGTGGTTGGTATGTAAAAGGGGGGGAAATCTTTTAAATTAAAAAAAAGAAAAAGAAAGAGAGCAGGTTGAGCAAGCCATGACAAGCAAGCCAGTGGGCAGCACCCTGCTATGGCCTCTGCATCAGCTCCTGCCTCCAAGTTCCTGCCCTGCATGAGTTCCTGTCCTGAAGAACAGTGATGTGAAAGTGTAAATCAAATGAACCCTTTCCTCCCCAAGTTGCTTTTGGTCATAGTGTTTCATCACAGCAATAGTAACCCTAACTAAGATAGTCTCACTAAATTTGCTAGGCTGACCTTGAAATTGCTCAGTAGGTGGGCCTTGACTTTGTGATCTTTCTACCTCAACTTTTCAGCATCTCAGTAGCTGAGATGACAAGTCTGAGCCACCAGGCTCTCCTCAGCCATTCTTTTCTTCCATGTCACAACACACATGCCCTTCCTCCTGCAAATCTCCCTAATTCTCTGGCCCAAACTGCCCTCTTCTCCTTTGCAATCCCCTCTCTTTCTGTGGTGTATCAGGTGCTCAGTGTACAGAGGGAGGCAAGTCCCTTGTTATAGCTAGATACTGTTCTTCCATTGCTGCAGATTACCTTTGTATGAAAAAGTTATTGCAATAGAAACAATAACAGTTTTGGAAAAACTGCTTTATACTTGAGAAAAGCTGCCAAGAAAGAGTTTTGTGAACCCATGTAACATTTAACCATTGAGCATATAATACATAACCACAGTCCCAGCACATGGGAGGTTGAAGCAGGAGAATCATGAGTTTAACCTGGCCTGAGTCAAGAAAACCCTGTCTCAAAAAAAAAAAAAAAAAGTTACTGTGGTGGTATTGTCTTCCCCAAAATATTGTGCACCCTAATAAACTTACCTAAGGTCAGAGACAGAACAGCCACTAGATACAAAGGCTAGAAAAAATGGTGGCACTCACACCTTTAATCCTAGCATTCCAGAGACAGAAATCCCTCTAGATCTCTGTGAGTTCAAGGCCACATTGGAAACAGCCAGGCATGGTGACTCACTCCTTTAATCCCAGAAAGCGAGCCTTTAATCCCAGGGAGTGATGGTAGAAAGCAGAAAGGTATATAAGGCGTGAGGAGAAACTAGAAGCATTTGGCTGGTTAAGCATTTGACCTGGTTAAGCATTCAGGCTTTTGAGCAGTTCAGTTGAGACCCATTCTGGATGAGGACTCAGAGGCCTCCAGTCTGAGGAAACAAGACCAGCTGAGGATCCGGCGAGGTGAGGTAGCTATGGCTTATTCTGGTTCTCTGATCTTCCAGTTCACCCCAATACCTGACTCAGGTTTGATTTTATTAATAAGAACTCTCTAAGATTCATGCTATAAGTTACTGTGTTGGAGCACATTCTTAGCAGAGAGCAATAATTAAGGTTCCAACTTGTTTTCTATTTTATGCTTTATTTTCCTTTTATCATATTGGAAGATGCAAATGTCAGTGTATGGGGAGAAGTGCTGTTTTAGGGGTAAAAAAAATGAAATGCTAATACCATGTCTTGATTAATTGGAAAACACTTCTAGCCTGTTTCCCCTTCTTTATGCCCCCTTCTCTCTTTTCTATTTGACTTGGCATAGCAATGTGGTGTTTCTGCCAAATCAGTATGTTAAAATAAGAAATGTAACTTTTTTCCCCAGCCAGAAGAGTATCAGTGTTGATTTGCAGAGAAATCAATGCTGAGATGTGTCCCAGTGGGCCCTGTCACAAGAAAAGCCTGGAGAGTGTGCTGGGGGTGGGGTAGGTAGGATTCAGCAGGAGGGGATGGATGGCCTGACAGCTTCAATAAATGTACTTGAAACAATCTCAAAATGATTGTCTTTTCAAACAAAGCAAGTGCCAGTCTGGGACCCTGACAGTACAGCAAGTTCTAAGTCTGTTCTCATTTCCAAGGTTAGCCGAAGACGTGAGCAGAGATACTGACATAGACTTAGTCACCATGTACTTGCAAGCGCGCGCGCACACACACACACACACACACACACACACACACACACACACACACACACACACACACACACACAGAGAGAGAGAGAGAGAGAGAGAGAGAGAGAGAGAGAGAGAGAGAGAGAGAGAGAGAAAATAAATAATAGCTCAGAGAGAGAGCGAGAATAGCTCAGGCTGGGGGTGGAGAGATTAGTTGCTAGCATTCACAAAGTGTTGGATTTGATTCCCAACATGTCATAAACAAGCCTGTAATCCCAGCACTTAGGAAGGGGAGGCAGGAGGATCAGAAGTTCAAGATCATCCTCAGCTACACAGTGATTTCCAGGAAACCTTGGAAATCTTAAAAAAAAAAAAAAAAAAAAAAAAGAAAAACAAGAAACAAAAAATAAAAACTGTGTGGCCAGTAAGATGTCCCATCACCACATCAGGTAAAGGAGCCTCATGAGCCTTGTTTGATCCTGGGACTCACGTGGTAGGAGAGAACCACCTCTCTTAAGTTGTTCTTTCAGGTTCACACATGTGGTATAGTGTGCATGTGCTCCCCTCCCCACAAATGTAATGTAATTTAAAAATAAAGCAAAACTTGGAAGTCAAGTTTGCTGGCTCACAATGCAATCCTAGTTCTGGGGAATCTAAAGGGCTGAGGCAGGAAGATTTCAGGTTTGAGGTCCGTCTGGAATGCAAAGTGAGACTCCTGACTGAGACTCTCTTCTCTGGCAATTCCAGATTGTGTCGTGTTGACAATTAAAATGGATTCAAATAAAAATCAGGTATCATGTGTTAAGACAGTCCAGTCACTGTCCTAGTTGTTTGTTTTGTTGTTTTTTTACAGCTTGGAGTTCACACAGCCCAGGTTGATGTCAAATTTCCCATGTAGCCAAAGATCACCCTGTACTTCTGATGTTCTAGTCTCTGCTTCCCAAATACTGGGATTATATGAATACACCACCATACCTGGCTGGGTCTAATTGTTTTTCTAAAAATAATTTTTCATGGTTCTGGAGAAATGGCTCAGGGGTTAGGAGCATTTGATGTTCTTCCAGAGGACTCTAGTTCAGTTCCCAGCATCCATATCAGGTGACTCACAACAACTCTAGTTCCAGAGCATCTGATACCCTCTTCTGGCCTCCAGAAGCACCAGCATGCACATGGCACACAGACACATAAATAAGACCTAAAAATAAATTTCAAAATATTTTTCAATATTGTCCATTAAAAGCCAAGTGTCACATAGGTCATGAGTTAGTGTACATGGGGTAAAAGTGTCTTAGTTCTGTCTACTGAATTACACCCAAATAGCCATGAGTACACCCAGTGCTGGGAACATGGTTTCTTTTTTCTTTTTCCTTTTTTTTTTTTTTTGTTTTTTTTTGTTTTTTTTTTGTTTTTTTAAGACAGGGTTTCGCTGTGTAGCTTTGCGCCTTTCCTGGAACTTACTTGGTAGCCCAGCCTGGCCTCGAACTCACAGAGATCCGCCTGCCTCTGCCTCCTGAGTGCTGGGATTAAAGGCGTGGGCCACCACTGCCCGGCTGGGAATATTGTTTCTAAATATTATTGTCTAATGAAAGGGCCCATGACTCCAAGAAGCAATGACTGACACAGGGCTGGGATTTGAAAATACAAGATGGCCTCAAGCATCTTGTAAATCCATCAAGGAAATAAGCAGATGCATAGAACTGATAGAAAGCAATGGCTGTCAAAGGGTATGGGAATGAATAAAAAAGAAATCACAATGACCAATGCTGGGGGAAAAAAAGGTAGCTTTGGATTAAAATACAAATTATAAAATTAGTACACATAAACTGATGTTAATACAATTTGTTGTATTTTCTTTGTTGGTTTGTTTGTTTTGAGACCAGTCTTACTTATTCTAGGCTGACCCTGAATTGGCTATGCAGTTGAGGCTGGCTTTGACCCCCTGATCTTCCTTCTACCTGCTAAGTACTGGGTTTACAGGCATTGGCTACCTCACCCAGTAACAAGCTTTCTTTATTGATTTCCAAACATGTGCAGATAGTTCTTGTTGGTTGTTTGTTGTGTCAGGGTCTCATGTGGCCCAGGCTGATCTTGAACTCTAATCCTGCCTCTGATCTTGAAATGTTGGGATTACAGGCTGGCACCACTGCTCCTGGTGTAAGTAGATAAGTCCTCTCCAGAAGTCCCAGCTCCATTCCCAAACCCTCTGGTCTGCCTTGAGAGGGATAGACACAGCACTGGAGTCCAAAGAACAGGTTAGAGAAAGGAAAAGACAGTGGGTCTACCACAGCGGAGAAGCCGGCCCCACCTTCAGTGTGTGGTTATTGATGTTTTGCACTCTATCAGGAGGCTACTATGCAGCCTCTCTGGGATCTCACAGGAACAGAAACCCAAGCTAGTGACGAGAGAAACAGACAAACAGATGTAAGGACATTTTGCAGGCAATTTGGCTAACCCTGCTCAAGACTTTCAAGGTCATATAAAGCAAGAAAAAATAAGAAACCATGACAGATAAGAGTAGACAATGGGAAGCATGGCAAATTAATGCAATTGTGAAGGTCCTAGTGGGCATGAAAGGGGACCATAAGGGGGAAAAACGGAGAAGTACAAATATATCTAGAATTTGGTTACCAATAATTCCCTAGTGTCAACACCTTGGTTCCAAACATGTCTCAGTCTTAAAAGACATTGACAAAGGGAAGAACTGCATGAACAGGAGACCCAGTTCTGACTCTACAGTTTGGTTTGTAGTCTAGGCTGGACTAGCTGAGGCTATACTCAAACTCTGGATGCTCCTACCTCAGCCTTCCTGTGCACTGTCACTGCCAGTGTTCTTTGCAGTGTCTCGTAAATCTAAAATTATTAAAAAAAATTTACTTTGAAAATAATGTCAAAGTACATTGAACTGAGGACCAAACTTTGTTTTTATTTTTGAGTCAAACTCTTCCCTGTAGCTCATGTAGTTCACACTGGCTCTTAACTTGCTGTGATCCTCCTGCCTCAGATTCCTGAGTGCTACGATTATAATCATGAGCCAACAAAAACAACATTGTCATAAATATTGAATTTAAAAACTTCAAAATTAATATTACTAATAACTGCATGAAGACTAAAAACTGTTTAGCTAATACATTGTAAATCCTACCTATTCCAGCCTGGGCTACAGTATGGAGACTGTCTCAACAAAGAAAAAAATAGGGACTGGAGAGATGACTCAGCTCTTAAGAGTACATAATGCTTCAGGACCAGCTTCAGGAAACCAAGGCCTCTGCTAGTTGTGAGGCTGCAGAGGTCACCTTGCTTTTCTGAACCTCACTTCTTCATTTATAAAATGAGGATAGTGGTGTTATCACTGCTTAGACACACCGTTGGCCGAGTGACATCAGGTTTCAGTGCCATCAGGAGAGCCTTCCTTAGTGATCAAATGCCCCAATAGAAATGAGCAGGAATCCAGAGCCACACAGGTCAGATGTCAGCCATAGTTTTCTTTCATTTTTTCCACTTGTAATCTCTTTCCATCTAATAAAATTCATAAAATTTTATTAGACACCAGGCAGGTAAAATTGATACACAAATCAAAAGACTTTTACTGAGAGTAAATCATAAAGAAATTTATCTTAAAACAATTCTTTGGTGTATATATATATATATATATGTATATATATATACATATATATATACATATATATATATATGATTTTACCATGAAATGGGGCCGTATTGTGTCTGCTTCATGTAGTGCTGAGGATCAAACCCAAGGCTTCATGCATGCTAGCCAAATATTCTTAGCTGCTGAGCCCCAGCCCTTGATTGATACTTTGATTTTTATAAGCATCAGGGCTGAAAGCACCATGTTTCATAAATAAGCAGCAAAAATATGTTTGAAGTATTTCAGAAATGATTGGAAATCCTGTTTTTTTAAGGACAGAAAATTTCACATGCACAGTAAAAATCGCAACTCACACCCTGAGGTTTTGATTCTGAGGCAAGGTGTAGAGGCAACATTTGCTGATACTGTATGAGTGATGGCATACCTGCTGCCTAGTTTGTACACTAAGTGCAATCCCAAGGCTCCTGGGAAGTCCGACCATTTAACCCATGCTGCTATCAGAATCACCTTGGATTTGTTACACATTTGGTTCTGAGTTAATTTGTGGTGGTTGTGAGTACAGAGACCTTTTCCACTGCCAAAGTGTTCCCTTCCCTCCGTTGTTATATCCAGCTACAGTACCCCATATGGTGTCTTGTCACACCCTTTTATCAGTTGTGGTCTATGGAACCAATGCCTAACGCTGAAATCCATGTCACAAAAGATGCAAAGTGCAGAACTGATTGCTGCTGCAGCACAGTAGTTTAACATACAGACCCTCACACTCCCCTGTATTTATGATGTGGATGGAAGCCAGCCTCTCCACTTTCCCAGTCAGTTGGAACCTTATCAATAGCTGAGGTCACAGAGTCACTGAGGTCTGGAAGGGAAGGGGGACCAGATTTTATCTTCAGATTTAATTAACTCATTCAGGAGTGTTGGAGCCTTGGGTAATGTTCACATTAACCAGACTTGGAAATCAATTTAGGAAGTAGTAGCACTCCCCATTATGATCACTAATGTGTCCACTGTGCAGATTACACCTCTTGGTTGACTGGTCTCCCCTTTCCAAGGGATGCCCTTAATTCTTGACTGCTTCTTCTGCTCTGCCTCAGGAACCTCTTGCCACACAAATCAGAGTTCCTTTTTTAGGCTTCCTAGTTACTACTCCTTTCTGTTGTCATGACAGCACTCCTCTTCTCCATATCATCCAATCTTCACTGTGGGTGAAAATCTAGGGAGAAAACATTAACAGAAAAGGTGCCCATTGCTTTGATAGCCACAGAAGCATGGTAATCTCATCAGAAGTGCTCTAACCCCACAGCAGGGCCCTTGCATTCTGAAAGGACTTCAGATCTTTGGACGTGTGAGGGTGAATTTCAATACTTCAATCTCAAAAACTACTGATGTTGTGGAAGTTTTCATTGGAAAAACAAAAATTGCTCAGAGGTGGTACTTTCTGTATTTGGGTGTTATATTTTCTTTTGACTTTCCCCTCCAGATGTATCCCATCCCAGAGCTCTTTACAGGCTGTTTGCATTTCCTCCACAGTGAGAAAGGCATGGTGATCTTGGTGTGTGCGTGTGCGTGTTTGTGTGCGTGTGTGTGTGTGTGTGTGTGTGTGTGTGTGTGTGTGTGTGTAGGGAAATTCAGGCCTGCTGTTTCCCTCCTCAAATCTCTTCAGAGATTTGAGCCTGAAACTTGCTGCTAAGACTTCCTGCCCAATGATTTCCTGTGTAAACAAAAACAACTCATCCAGATCCAAGCAAAAACCACAAACATCTCCCATAACCTCTATTATTCATTCTTTCAGAAAAAACAGTTGGAATATTCCCATTAGCCACTGAGCCCCCTAATCTATGATTATTAAAATTCTTATCACATAAGCTTTTGAACAAAGTTTAGCTCACACAAACACAACCATCTCTTTCATCTACATATTTTGAAAGGAAAGCGACAGAAGTTATGGATTCCACAGTCAGAAGGAGCCTCCTTTGATAGTGGAATGTTTGTAATTATTTAAATACTTTCACAGCAAGAGCTCATAGTGGGATGGTTTCTCAAAGTATTACTGGAGTCTCCCTGCAGGTAACCATGTAACTGTGTGAAAGCTGTTGATTAGACAACCTGGCATGAGGTAAAATTTGAGTCCCCCACTTAGGAATGCCGCCCTGAATATTCGAAGCCCTTTGTCATTCACTACATCATTCACTTTCACTTCTAAGAAACTGAAGTGCTCTTCTACTACCCCAGACCCACAACGCTTCCAGCGTCGAGGTAAAAGGCACAAACTTCTGCTGGATTTTTATATTTTTGAAAGACAGTTAAAGAATAATATTTTCCAGCTCACAAGCAATTGGGAGTAGCCTCAAGACTCCATGGAAATAGAATTCACTATTTGTCCTGTCCCTTGGGAGAACGTTTTCGAATATAGACAGGCAATGGCTATTCTAGGACTCTTTTGATGGCAGTCACATAAATAAATAAATAAATAAATAAATAAATAAATAAATAAATAAATAAGGAAACAAAGGCTTAAAATAAGGTCAAAGTGGAGCTGGCCAAGCTCACCTGACATTCCTTCCAATTTAGACACTAGATAAGAGCACACACAACTCTCTGTGTTTCTTTTTTTGCCCTTTCCAGTCTGTGGAAAGGACAAATAATTAAGTTATTCAGTTATTTATTCACTGAGTCATGACCTATGGAGTGCCTACTGCATGTGCCCTGCACTGTAACTACAATAAACATGTAGCTATCTAGGACCCTAAGTGCATGCTGGTACTGTGGGGTCAAAAATAAAAAAGGGCAATATTTGTGTTTTCTGTTTTTTTACTTGCCTATAATTTGAAATACACAATGATAATAAATAAAAATATGTTTAAATGATCTCTGCTGTCTTTGTGACTGAAGATCAAATGTAATGAAGTGCTCATAAGGCATTGTCCTAATTTTTATCCTTTTGCTGTGATAAAAAACCATGACCAAAAGCAATTTAGGTAGGAATGGTTTTGGTTTGCAATTCCAGGTTACAGTCTGTTACTGTGGTTCCGAAGTCAAGGCAGGAACTTAAAGTATCACATTCACAGTTACGAACAAAGAAAGAATAAATGCTTCTTTGCTTGTTTTCATCCTGTTTCTGCTTTCTTAACACAGGACTCCCTGCCTAGAGAATGGCGCTGTCCACAATGGGC
This sequence comes from Peromyscus californicus insignis, assembly GCF_007827085.1. Taxonomy (NCBI): domain Eukaryota; kingdom Metazoa; phylum Chordata; class Mammalia; order Rodentia; family Cricetidae; genus Peromyscus; species Peromyscus californicus. The sequence continues at coordinate 317,438 of NW_026294469.1, read as the reverse complement.
TGGGTCTTCCTACATCAATTAGTAAGACAATTTCCCCTCCCTACACATTTTTACAGGCCAACCTGATGGAGGCATTTCCTCAACTGAGAAGCTCTTCTCAGGTGAGTATATAGATTGTCAAATTGTCATTTAGAACCAACCAGCATCACACTACAGATTATTAGCTGAATGGGATGTTTTATTTCAAAGACAAGAAATTTAAAAATAGTTTTCACGAGAATATTTAGAAATATTTCTATTATTATGTAACTTTCTTGACTGAAAGACACAGTATTAGAATTTCTGTATCTGCCTGCTTATACATGAAGAGGAAATTAGTTTTTACTCTTCTAAATGCAGAATGTCAGTGGATTTTGACACATTTATCCTAAGTGTATGAGGAAAGTTGGGGAGCAGCTCAGGGGTAGATAGAATGCATGCTTACCATACTCAGGGCCTCAAGTCTGCTTGTTTATTCAGGTTTTGTTGCTCTTTTGTGTTTGGAGACAGGTGTGGAACTCACTATGTAGCCCAGGCAGGAATCCAACTCACAGGATTCCTCCTGCCTTAGCTTCCCAGGTGCTGGGATCACAGGTGTGAACCACTATGCCCAGCCACCACCTCTTTCATTTTTTATTTGCTTCTGTAGTGGTATATATTTTTCTGTTATGCTAGTCATTAAATCAAGTATAAAAATAAACTGGTTAGCACCAAACTCACAGAGTACTTATTAAACCAAGATCGAATTTATTTTGCTTCTCAATGTTTTCCCTTATCCACTGGTCCTTCCCTCCTAAACCAAGACTTCAAAGTTCAATGAGGCATTTAATGTCTCAGTCAAGTAAGAAGAAAGATTTTTAACAGTAATAACTGTTAAAATTATTAAATGTTAATTACTGTTAATTATTCAAATATTTCAAAGGGGTATAACAAAAATTTATAGCCATAAATGCTCATAGTGATGAAGAATAAAAGGTTTAAATTTTGTGAGTTAAAGGTTGCTTAAAAAGCTAAGAAGGCATGGGGGGTGATACAAAGAAGAAAATAATAAAGATAGTAGAAATTAACAAGGGAAAAATGTGCTAATAAGGATGATCAACAAAAATTAACTGTTTGACAACAATAGAATTACCAAATCTCTGGCAAGACTGATCAAGAAAACAAGCTAAGGTATTCATTAACATCAGGAAAGAAGATGAAACATAGCAATCATTGCAGAGGGGCTGGGATGTAACCTAGTTGATAAAGTACTTACTTAGCACTCATGAAGTCCTCAGTTGGTGTGGGAGCACACACCTGGACAAGAGGATCAGAAGTTGAAAGTTATTCTTGGCCTGGTCTGGTGACATATGCCTTTAAACCATATGAGAAGTAGAGGTAAACAGATGTCCATGAGTTCAAGGTCAGCCTGGTCTCTTTTTGAGAGCGTCCTTATCTAAAACAGAAAAGTAGAAAAATAAAAAACATGATTTAACAGCACTATGTAAAATTTTATGACAATAAATTTCAATTCCTAATGAAACATGCAAATTACCAAATGTAAGTGATCAAAACTGGCTCAAAATGGAACAGGAAATCCTAATAGGTTAGCAAGGCATGGTAGATTACATCTGTAATCCCAGCACTGGACAGGTTGAGGCAGGAGGACTGCCAAAAGCTCAAGGCCCACCTGATTACATAGTGAGTTCTAGGACAGCCTAGGCTGCAAAGTGAGATTCTACTAAGAGAAAAAAAGACAAAGCAACAACAAAATCCCCAATATTTTATATACATTAAAGAAACTGAATCTTAAAAGACATTAAAAATTGAAATCATAAAAGTTAAATTCACAAAATAAATTGAAGTAATTCAAGGTCTTTTCTCACAATCCAAAATCCATATTTTTACTATAATAAATACCAAACATTCAAGGATTAAATAACCCCATATTTTATAACATTTTTGGATTATATACAAAGAATACTCTTGAATTCCTATTATAATATTTGCTCAATGTTAATACCAAAATTTGACCAAGACATTAGAAGAAAAGTATAGGTGAACTGTGAATATAGGTATAAGAACCCTAAACAATGTATAGCAAACTATTTCCAGTAATGAACATAAGACTGATAATCACCACATTAGATTTACTCTCTCTCTTTCTGTGTCTCTCTTTCTGTGTCTCTCACTCTCTCTGTCTCTGTCTTCTCTCTCTCTCTCTCTCTCTCTCTCTCTCTCTCTCTCTCTCTCTCACACACACACACACACACACACACACACACACACACACACACACACGTGTGGTCCACATACATGTATGCATTTAGAGGACAGAGGTTGACCTTGGGCGTTTCCCTCAATCATTTTCCACCTTATTTTTTCTTGTTATTACATTTTGTTTGTTTGTTTTTCCAGACAGGGTTTCTCTGTGTAACAGTCCTGGTTGTCCTGGAACTAACTCTGTAGACCCGGCTGGCCTCAGACTCACAGAGATCCACCTGTCTCTGCCTCTGCTTCCCTAGAGCTGGGATTAAAGGTGTGCACCACCTCCTGGCTTAAAAACATTTTTTTCATGTATTTGTGTATATGGGGGAAGGTACATATGTGCCATGGCACACATGGTCATATACACATATCTATGTATGGTCTATATGGTCATAGGACAACTTTCAGAAATCCTTTCTTTCTACCAAAGGGGTGGCTCATGCCTGTAATCTCAGCCCTGAGGGAGGCTGAGACAGGAGCATTGCTTTAAGTTCAAGGCCAGCCTGGGCTACAGTATAAGATCCTGTCTTTAAAAAGTCCAGCAACAAAATTCTTTGGATAAACGTACTTGCTGCCAAGCCTGAAGACCTGAATTCAAATTCCTGGAACCTATGGAATAGAGAGAACCAACTCCCAAAAGTCATCCCCTAACCTCTACACATGTATTACAGCAAGCATGCCTCCTCCCTTTCATCCACATACAGAGCAAATGACTAGCAAAAGTTGTAGGGCAATTATCTGGGGTGGAGAAAGACAGATGAAGGAACAATGGATTTCAAACACAATGGTGAATGTTCTCTCTGGAACTCAGTTGTGGTTATTTAGGCATTTGTTCTAATACTTTTCTAGTATTTTTACCTCCATCAGAGCCACTCTTTAAAAAAAATTAAATTTTTACTTTTCTATGGATGATGTTTTGCCTGCATGTATGTATGTGGATTATGTGTATACAGTGCCCAAAGAGGCCAGAAGAGTGTATCAGATCTCCTGGAGCTAGAGATACAGATGTTTGTAAGGTACCATGTGGGTGCTGGGAATTGAACCCTGGTCTTCTGAAAGAACAACCAGTGCTCTTAACCACCAAGCCATCACTCTAGCTTCATCATCCCTACTGCCAGACTGGATTACCATGGTGCCTCTTCCAGAAAGAGTTGCTCTGATTCCAAGACCAAGCAGAGTTTTTTCTTTGCTGTGTGGCACCATCTTAAGTGACATCACTATCAGCAACTTCTCTGACCTTATCTACCTTGTTGAACTGTCCTTCTGCAAAGCCCTGGAAGCCCTTCTAGAGGAACCTAAAGATGGTTTTTCAATTCTGCCTTAGGAACAGATTATTAGGCCAGATGACAAAGGAAACCATTCTTGAGTCCCAAGTGTAGAACTTGTTTTACATTTTGTATTTCAATGATCACTATTATACATCAAGTCTCAAATAGTGTGGCATTGTTACTTAAAGAATTGAAGGGCCACTGTAGCTGGAGAGTTTTCTCTCCAGGTCCCGCCAAGCCTCGGCAGTCCCTTAGTCCACTTATAAAATAAACATACAGACACTTATATTATTTAAACTGCTTGGCCATTAGCTCAGGCCTATAATTGTCTAGCTCTTACTCTTATATTCAGCCCATTTCTATTAATCTATACTTTGCCACGTGGCTCATGACTTACTGGTACCTTACATCTTCCTTGTCCTGGTGGCGGCTCCAGCAGTCTCTCCCTCTGCCTTCCTGTTCCCTCAATTCTCCTCTCTGTTAGTCCCACCTATACTTCCTGTCTGGCTACTGGCCAATCAGTGTTTGTTTATATGGAGCGATATCCACAGCAGGCCACTGTTTATGGTGGTGCCCGACTATAATCCCAGTGCTTAGGAGGCAGAGGCAGGCAGATGCAAGGTTGCAGTGAACCTGTGTTACAAAGCATGAGCCTGTCTCAAAAAATAAATAAATAAATAAAAGTTTTGTTATAAGTAGTATAAGACATCAGATGGAAGTGAGGGTTGTTAGATGCATCTTTTAATTTTCTGTCATTGTATGCTGCTACAGTTTGGATGGACTTAACCTAGAGAAATTTGTGCAGAAATAAGAACTACAGGTGTTGCTTCTCTCACCAATGTATTTGTTTCTAATTTACATTAAATCAACACATACAATGTGCAAGCCAGTCCAATTCCCAAGTGACCCAGATATGTATGGAGGTAGAAGAGTGGAGATTATCATTTATGAATGTCCTTTTTATATGAAACAAAAATGATGGCTTTGTGTCCAAAGGTATTTGCTACCCAGCCTGATGACCTGAGTTAAATCCCTGTGACCTGAATGGTGGAAGGACAGAATTGACTCCCAAAAATTGTCCTCTGACCTCTATACATGCACCACGACCACCTCCCCCTGCCTCCTGACACACACACTCATACAACAAGTAAATGTGGTTTTAAAAAAAGAGATCTGGCTTGGGCTGCAAAGGGCTCACCAGTTAAGAGCAGGTATTGCTCTTGCAGAGGACTTGAGTTCAGTTCACAGAACCCATATTACATGGCTCACAACCTGTAACTCCAGTTCCAAGGGGATTCAAAGCTTCTGACCTCAGTGAACAGCAAATACTTATGTACATATACCACACCCCCATAACTAAAAGTAATAAAATCTTTATTTGGTTCATTAAATAATACTCTATTATCAAAAAAGTTTCCAGGTGGGGTGGCACACACCTATAATGCCAACACTCAGAGGCTGGAGCAGGAAGAATCATCTTGAGTTCAAGGCCAGCCTGAGCTTATTTAGAACTATTTGTTCTAGGCCAAGTTGAGCTACATTATGAGACTCTGTCTCAAAAATACAGAAAAAATTAAATATTACAATGAAAATAAAGTAGGTTACAGTCTTAACTGCTTGGATGTTTGTTCCAGTTTACAGCTCTCACATTTATTTTCCCTGGGAGAAGAAAGAAGTTAGCTAGAGCTAAATGCATCAGTTTCAATGTCTGTCCCATCCACAGTATGTTTTTTATTTATATGGGAGTGCTAGTTATATATTTTATTTGGCATTGCTTTCACATATGACACTTGAGGACATGTGCAGTGTTTATGATCCTAGCTATTGTATAATGGGTGATCATTTTAATTTATGAATGATCCCAATTGTCACTTGCCCCAAACGGCAATGGAATTTTTCAATATCCTTAAAATAAATGCCTCCCTTTAGAGCAGAGAACATAACATGACAGTGTGTCAACCGCAGATTTGTCTTGAGATTATTTACTTACAATTCAGCAGTGCTGGCCCAAGAAATGTCCTGTCAGCAAAAGTTGCAGTGTTTGAAGTTGCTGAGAGAAAGAGAGGAAACAGCCAAGGTTCAGAAATGCAAGGAATGTAGTTTCCCTAAATGCCTCAGGATTACAAGATACTATAGAACTTGGAAATTTGCTCTTTAAAATGGTCCTGGAGGATTCCTTAACTATTTCTACACAATTGAAAGTTTAAGTTACTGATGGGGAGAGGGAATGTACTTTTGTCTCTTAGACTCTTAATAATGAGAATCAAAAATGACATACATAATGAGAATATGCATGATTCCCGATAAGAATATATAATGAGACTATATCACTCATATAATGAGCATCAAGTCAATCACAGAATCAACATAATTTTTTTTTTAATGCAGAGTCTCACTGTGTGCCCCTAGCTGGCCTAGAATTCACTATGTAGACCAGGCTGGCCTTGAACTCACAGAGGTAACTTTCCTCTCTCTCGGAGTACTGGGATTAAAGACATGTGCCACCACGCCCAGCTCAATCACAGAATTGATTTATATACAAAATCTATGTTTCAGAAGTTTTGTAAATTTTGTAAACACAAAAATCAAAGTTCCCTGTGTCCTTCCTGAATCTCTTTATTTTTCTCAATTCCCTGTAGAAGCAGACTTCTGAGAACACAGTGGAGAAGGACTGTTGAGGGACAGTTCTAACCTCTAGCTGTCTGTCCCTTCTCTATGCTATGCACAGGTCTTTGTGTGTGGCCTGGAAGACTGTACCTAGATCAGCCCCACTTCTAGTTAAAGAGGCTTACAGGAAAAAGAGGTCCAGGAAGAAAGGACACAGGGACACAGAGGCCAGGGTAGGTTCCTCTCTCTTCAAGCTGCTTCAAGGGGTTTCCCTTCTGACTGGCCCCAGTATGGTTTATCTTTTAATGAAGATATCTAGGCACACATACCCTTTAAGGTGATCTCCCTGTCTATAGCCTTGTTTCTGAGAAGCATCATCACTAACTGAACCATAGCAGAAGCGAGCACCACAAAGACTGGCTAAACACACACCCATAGGACAACTCAGCCCGCTCTGTTTTGCGTCTGCACAATACTTTCCTTTGGTTGTTTTTAATTTGGATTGTCAGTATCTTTAAAAAAGGTCACACACTCTCCAGGTCACTGCTAATCCCTAAAAATGTTCTTATCAGCAAGCCACATGGCTCCTCTGTGTTACCTGAGTCCCCAGTGTGCCTCTGACCTTTCAACCTCTGCTGAGTGAAAATTCTCCTTTATTAACAGCCTCAGTCAGGCTACCAAGCTAAAGTCTGAAGGCTCTTGGAGAATGAAAGCAAGTACATCACAACAACTCACAAAAACAAACAAACAAACAAACAAACAAATCCAATGCAGCCACTTTTGGGCCTTTCATTTAATTTCTGATCTTGTCAAACCCTGGCATCTGGTGGGGCCTCTGACTAGAGTCCATGAGTGTCTGTGCTGAGCTGATAACAACATTGGTCCTGTTTTGTTTTCTTCAGCATCTTCTCAGCAAAGCAAACTTAGTTTGGACTGATCTGAAATTCTGTTCAAGAGTTGAAGAGGAGGGGCTGGGTGTGGTGGCCTAAGCCTTTAATCTCAGCTCTCAAAAGGCAGAGGCAGGCGTTGATGCAAAAAACACATCTTTCACCTTAAAGGGAATAAGAAAGAGTTTATTCTGGAGCCAAATTTGAGTGCCCATGGCCCAGGAAATGTGGAGCCATGTCATCCCAGGCTCCAATATGGAAGAATTCCATAGAGTAGGGCACAGAAAGTCATAAATGAAGGCATTTAAAAACAAACATTGGGCTGGGCGGTGGTGGCGCATGCCTTTGGTCCCAGCACTCGGGAGGCAGAGGCAGGCGAATCTCTGTGAGTTCGAGGCCAGCCTGGTCTACAGAGCGAGATCCAGGAAAGGCGCAAAGCTACACAGAGAAACCCTGTCTCGAAAAACCAAAAAAAAAAAAACAAAAAAAACAAACATTGGAATATCAGAAATGTGGGTCACAGTAAGATGGAGGAATCTCTCCTATAGGCCTCAGATGATATCTGATGACATTCTTAGCTTTTGGGTTGGTAGAGTTTAGTAGCCTGTTAACAGAGTGCAAAAGGCTTTTTTAATCTATTGGTCACAGGATGCTAGTTCTGACACAGAGGTTGACAAGGAATGGCTCTTCAGGGGGCTAAAGTTAGCCCTAGACTAGGTAATTAAGCTCAGACCTGCACCATCCCAACCTCACTACATCACAACATCTTTAATCAGTCACCCTGTTTTTGCAGACACAGCTTCTTTCCAGGAATTTTTGTTCACCCAGGTGAGTTCAATACTAGCTTGGCCTAGCTAGTGAATTCCAGGTTCAGCCAGGGTTATATAGTGAGACTCAGGGAAAAAGAAAGAAAGGAAGGAAGGAAGAGGCTAGAAACATTTAATTAATTGATTGATTTTATTTTTATTTTTGAGACAGGGTCTCATTATATAGCCCAAATTGGGCTGAAACTTGCAATTCTCCTGCCTTGCTTCAGCTTCCCAGATGTTGAGATGTCAGGTATGCATCTTATACCCACCTATCACATTCAAAATGCTTTGGATCATCATTCATCTTCCTCCTTTCTTTACTCTGTTGACTCCGAAGCCCAAATGATGTATGAAGTGGAGATATTTGTTGGTAGATTTATATTGATCAGGCTCCACATTAAATACCATCTCTGTGTCTCCTTGTTTGCTAAAACATACAAGTTTCCCTAGGCCTTGGTCCCATCCTTTGAAAGCCACAAAAGAAGATCTACAGTTTTTGTGAGTTGCTTGTTGGTTTGTTTCGGGGAAAGGATGTGTTTGTGAATACGTGTTGTTTGTTTGTGAGGAAATTAAATTTGCTCAATGGTTAGTTACTTAAACTATAATAACGGGTTGGGGTGAAGCTTAGGGTGGAGTAGTCATCTACAGTTCCTGAGGATCTGGGATCAGTGACCCCAGCATTGAAAAGAGGCAGAAAGAAGTGTGGGGGTCCAACTCCAACCTTTTAAAGGGTTCCTAGTTGGAGGAGAGAAGAATTAAGAAACGACAGAAAGAGAGAGACCTAGATGACAAGAAAGACAGAAACACAGGATAGCTTCGGGAGGGACTGGATCAATACCCACCAGACTCATCCTTTATTGAAAAGGGCTTTTTATAACATGCCAAGGGGAGAGGCAGAAGACCTTCCCTTGCAAGATCAAAGCACACCATACAGCCAAGTGTAGACCCTTCCAAACACCTGGTAAACACGCTCATGGTCAAATCATCCCATTATGTAGCCCTGCTGGGTAAAGCAAGCTCAGATTCTCTGACTGTGAGTAAGTTCTCACTAGGAAGCCTCTGTGGGCTCCCACAAGAAGGCCACAGTAGAGCCAGCAAAACATGCTGTGAGGACTAAGTAAAATTCACTTTTTGAAAAGATAAAACAGAGTATGCTATAGACATTTCATGCTGCTGTAGGCTTCTTCCATATGCTTCCTTGGCTCCCAGGGAACTGAATGCCTCAAGCTCTCCTTTGGTGTTGGGAATATTTAGGTGAAAGATACAGGAACTGTGAAACTCTGACAAATTCTTTTTATAAAATACAGCCTGGATTTGTATCTGAAAGGAATACTTCTTTTTCATGGGGTTTACAGAAGGTGAACTCATGTAGCCCTTGGCTGGACACTAAAATCTGTTCCTGAGCTTGCCAAAAGGATTGAGGTTGAGTCACTGGACTTGACTTCACAGTCCCACTCAAGAGACCACTGGGACTGTAAATGCTTGCTGCTGAATCCATTTCTTGTAAATAACTCCACATATTAGGAACACATAGTTTATGGTTTTGGAATGCACCCTCAGGGGTCCAGTACAGTTGTCCTGCTTATTTTCAGAGCAGCTCTGGTCTGCACTTGTAGGAAAGCAAGCAGGCAGCCCCTAGGCACTTTACTATGCATATTCTCTGTCTTGGGTGGCACTGAGACTCAACAGATCTGCTGAGTAGAACTTAAATTTTAGAAGACTCTGGAACTTTACCTTTCTCATGCCATGAAAGTCCATTGGAAACCACATAGTCACTGGGAGTAGGTTGCATGCCTCTTTGAACTTCATACTCAACTGACTGTAGACCCTGTTGTCGAGTTCTAGTAGTTCTTTCCTCTCCTTCCAGCCCTTATATCTTCATGCCTAGATTTAAACAACCATCTCCTTTCCTCCTCTCTGCGAATCCACAACTGATTTTTCATATTATTCAGAACATCCATGAAAACACACACACACACACACACACACACACACACACACACACACACACACGAGCACACGAACACATGTTCAGGAGGGCAAAAACTGCAAACAAACATAAGAAAACAAATTGATTGTATCCATTAATTTCTGAGTATCTCATTTAGTTTCTACTAGTTTAAATAAAACTGGAAAGTGATTTTAACATAAATGAGAACAAAACTGGGTTGAACATACATTGTAGCCTCACACCAATGCCAACAAAAGGCACTGGTGGGCAATACTAACTTGTATATGGAATTGTATATTTCATGTAATAATGTAATAAATATCATAAGGAAGAATTGAAAAAGAACAAAGATAAGGATTGTTACATGACTCAGTGGGTACTTGCTATATAAACTTGGACATCTAAGTTTGATCACAGTATAAAAGCAGACTTACTCCATGCCTGTATGCATGAGCACAAACACTCACATACATACTGTCTTAGTTAGGGTTTCTATTGCTGTGAAGAGACACCATGACTACAGCAATTCTTATGAAGAAAAATATTTAATTGGGGCTGGCTTTCAGTTTCAGAGGTTTAGTTCACACTGTGAACCCCAAGATTTCATTATTTACGGGAAAACTCTGTTTCTAGTGGTGTGGCTCATCCCTACCACACACCTTTAATCAAAAAGCTTTCTGCTTATTGTAAACAGGATTAGGTAAAAGCAACATTCCATAGGTGAAGAGGTAAAGCAAGCAACAAGTTGACAGGAAGTAATAAGGAATCAGGAGGATGGATAGAGAGATGCACAGGAAGTAGAAGGGAGGGACATTGAGATGGAGAAATCTTGTTTGAGACAGCATAGGAAAAAGCTCTTTCTTAATCATCAGTGGAGGAGGAAGATCAACTGAACTGGCTGCTTTCTCTGCCTCTCTGAGCTAGCAGGATTTCACCCCAGCATCTGGCTCTTGAGTCTTTATTGTTAAAACTGAACGATTGAGATTTTGTTAAACAACAACAGCAACAACATAGTCCATTATATAAATGGGGATAAGCATAGTGTCATGAAGGCAGACATGGTGCTAGAGGAGCTGAGAGTTCTATATCTTGACCTGCAGGCAGCAAGGAGACCGCCACACTAGACCTACACTTCCTCCAACAAGGCCACACCTTCTAATAGTGCCACTCCCTATGGGCCAAGCATTCAAACCCATGAATCTATGGGGGCCATACCTATTCAAACCACCACACATACTAATAATATTTTTTCCTAAGGACAAAGGTAAACACCAAACATATGGGGACTTGTCCTGTCTAGTTTTATGTCAACTTGACATAAGCTAGAGTTATCTGAAAGAAGGGAACCTCAATTGAGAAGATGCTTCCATAAGACCCAGCTGTAAGGCACTTTTAAAATTAGTGATCATGTGAGAGGGCTCAGACCATTTTGGGTAGTGCCATCCCTGGACTGGTGGTTCTGGGTTCTATAAGAGAGCAGGCTGAGCATACTATGGGGATCACACCAGTAAGTAGTACCCCTTGGTGGCTTCTGCATCAGCTCCTGCCTCCAGGCTCCTACCCTGTTTAAGTTTCTGTCCTGACTTCCTTCAATGATGGAATACAATGTGGAAGTATAAGGCAAATACATTCTTTCCTCCCCAAACTTGCTTTTTGGTTAGATGTTTCATCCAGCAATAGAAATCCTGACTAAGACAGCTTTCTTCTAGTGATTGTTCAACTGAACCCAATGGGCTTGCATCTTGGTGAGTATAAAGCCAAAAACAACATCAACAACAACAACAACAACAACCAGGATATAAAAGAGTGGAGAGACATCTCTTACTGGCAGCAGTGAGATTTTCTGGAAAGCATTCTATCCTTAAATGAAGATTGAGAGGGGATTTTTACAGGAAAACTTATTCATATCATACATACAAAAACACAGCTCTCTCCTCAAAGGGAGTAAGAATTGATAATTGAGCAAGAAACGGGTGATCATGGCACATGCATGAATTTAAATTGTTCTAAAGGATATGTTTTAGTATGGAAAGGATTTCATGAAGCTTCTATAGTTATAGAACAAAACAAAGTCAGAAAAAAAGTTATTTCTCAAATTATTTCAGATGGAAGCAGGTAGACAGTGAAGCAGGGAACTATCTGGATATAGGCTTTGGATGTCACTTTTAGCTTTTGGGTTGGTAGAAGTTTAAAACTGTCTTTTAATGCATCCCAGAAGGTTTTAGCTGATAGTCACAAAGGTGGACAAAGATTGGCTATTAAGGGTATTGTGATGCTTAGTTTTGTCAGCTTGGCACAATCTAGAGCCACCTAGGCAGAGAGTCTCAAGGAGGAGTTGTCTAGATAAGGTAGGAGTCCAGACATGTGGGGGATTGTCTAATACACCATTTGAGGTAGAAAGACTTGGCCATTGTGGGCAGCAGCCGTTTCCTGACTGTGTATCCTGCACTGTATGAGAGTAGAGAAAGCAAACTGAGTACTAGTAAGCATGCATGTATTCATCCTCTCTCTTCTTTTGGCTGTGAATGTGACTAGCTGTTTCACATTCCTAAGCCTTAACCTCCTTAAAATTGTGGACTGTAACCTGGAATTAGGAGCTAAAACCTTTCTCCCCAACTTGTTTTTTGTCAGGGTATTTTATCACAGCAACAGATATGAAATGAGAATAGATACTAAAAAAGCCCAAGATACTTCAGCCCTATATCTGCTATATTCCAACTCTCTACAAACACAAAGTTCCAATCAGACAACCAGCTGTGTAGAATCTTTAACAATGCAGGTATGGCATTTTTTTCAGGGAACTTTACTTCATAATGTTCATGTAAGAAAGCACATTTCTGGAGACATACCTGAGTTGTAAATAGCATTTGCTTTTGCAACCAGGTTCAGTTCCTAGTACCCACATGTTGACTCACAGGTATCTGTAACTCCACTTTCCAAGGGATCTGACACCCTTCAGGGGCACCAGGTTTGCATGTGATGAACATACATACATGCAGGCTTTCTCAGTTTAGATGTATATTTTTGAGCATGCTCCACTCTGGCCATGTATCACATATTCAAGAAAAGAAATAAGCAGAAGCTAATACTTCTGGGTAGAGAACTTCATATTATAATGAGCAAAGTTTACCCCAGGTCACCTAAAATAATGAGTCAGAATGACTTGGTGGCCTCTGCTGCTTCCTCATAAAATTTCTCCAATGAGTTCTAGTTGAAACAAAAATAACAACAACTTTGAAGGTACATTAAGGATTTGGAGGATGGAGTAGAGAGAATTATTTTTATGTAGCTCAGGCTGGTCCCAAACTCCTGATTCTCTTGCCTTAGCTTCCAAAACGCTGGGATTACAGGCATTCACCACATGCCCAGCCCAGCTAACAGTCTTTTAAAGAATCCGCAGTGCCCCCACCCTGCCCCAGTACATTCTTAAGTTTGTCCCTGGAGGTGCCTTCCTCACTTAGCTGCTAGGAAAGTGCCCCAGATTCAGACAAATGACACAAATTCCTGTTGAATCTTTCTAGGGAAGTTGCTTACTTCTATGTACTGTTAGGTGCATAGAAGATGATCAGCAGCCTATCTTTTCAGCCATGCTATGTTTTACTAATAATCTCAATTCTGGGTGAAGGCAGCATGGTGTAAGGAGCAATGTCTAAGTGTTGGGCTCAGATAAGCCCAAGGTGTAATCTCAAATACATTTGTTGGCTGTATACTACTAAATATGCATTGCAGATCTCTTCTATGCCTTGCTTTTTTGTTGTTTCCATCTACAAGATGGGGAAGGAATGCAGGGATTACATGAGGCAACAATGGGAGGCCCAGACTCAACACTAGGCACATAATTAATGTCTCCTTTTCAAGTCAGGGTTGAGACCATGAACATAGAATGTTCATCAAGAACTGACTTCAAGGGCACTGTTTTCTATAAAGAGAGTACTTGGTGGCCTTTTGTTGTGACTGCTGATTGTACACATCTGGAAACTATGACAACCAGTTTGCTTTGAGTTCAACTTGGCCCCAATATTGCTCTATATAAGGCAACTTCTAGCCTTTAGTTTTCCTCAACACATCATAGCTTGTTTTGAATTGGGGCAGAGGGGTGACTGTCAAAGGAAATGCAAGTCTGGGAGGAACTGAGGTCTGACTGGCTGGTACCCAGTACTGTATGATCCCGTTAGAGAACTGTCCCTGGAGCTTTTTTTTTTTAATTGAAAATGCATTAGGGAATTTCAGTATGGAGCTTCAAATGAGAGGGTGTGTGTGTGTCCCTGGGGTTGAGGGTGAGTTGATTTCCCCAAACCATAAAGATAATAAGATGTAGTATTGGAAGAAGATGCAATAAGTGCAAGAACAGGAGAGGGGAGGGGCCATACAAGCTTCTTTTGCCTTCAAAACCCTATACCTAAGCCCTCTGTTCACTGTCACTGGGGCAGGTCAATTAAACAGGCCATGAAGTTCAGTGGATAGCACTTTCATAGCATAGGTGCAACCCTGGATTTGATTCCAGGAAAACCAAATAACTAAACAAAATTTCCAAACACTCCATATAATCAGTATTGGATCACAACTTAAAAATGAAACAAAATACAGTTTGTAAAATACTCCTAGTATTATTGGATCTTTTGAATCCTTCCCCCTTTTCTTTTGATGGCTTAGAAGGTATTTTAGGACCAATATTAACTGTCAATCATTAAATCAATGGATACCAATATTCCTTCAATGTGTCAAGCACTGTTCTGGGTGCCTGGGATACAGAAGCTTTGCAACAAAAACTCTCCCAAGTGTCATCTGTTGCACAGAATAAATACTGGTAAATACAGATTTTTGCAGGGGGCACAAAGAATGCTAAAAATTAAAAGTTGGCTACCTATATTTGCTCACTTAGTAACTTTTTTCTTTTCTTTTTTTTCCCATCTGAAAAGCTTTCATTTTTCTCTTGTTTCTTTGGTTCCAAAAGACAATTTTAGGTCCTCACATGTGATGCATAATCAACTCCCATGTTCACAATCAAAGAGGGACCACAGTAACTGAATACAATGAGTTCTCCTCTAGATGAATGTGAAATCAACCAGCATGACCAAATGAAAGTGTGCAGGAAGATTTATTACTTGCAGCACCTAAGGAGAGCACTGGCATTATCTATAAAACAACGCTCTCCCCAATAAAGTGTGGGAGTTTTATTTCAGAAGCCTACACATACTCATACAAGAAAGGACATATTGGAGGCACTTCTGAGCTTGCTTGGTGAAAGGTGTCTATCACTGGACATGTTCAATTTAAGGTCATGTATCACAGGCTTAAAAGGAAAGATGGTAGGCATGAAACTTACAGGCATTTGTGTTTAGGATTTTAAGAGCAAAGTTACCTTTAGGCAACCTTGACTGTTTGCTTAGAGGTTTCTTAGTGGACCTAAAAGGAAGAACAACTTTGAAAGTGCACTCATGGTCTTTTAAAGGGGAAGTAGATTTCTCCTTTATAAAGACAGTTTACCCCTAAAGCTACCTTCCTTCTTAGTGGCTTTTACTACCAGAGTGTGGGTTTCTGTACAGCTCTGAGTGTATGATAAGCAGTGAGAGTAAACATACTGCTAGGGTTTCTAAAATACATGCCAGAATACCAGAATGCAATACTTCACCCCTCATCTGTTCAAGTCAAACATTACTTCAAGTACTTTAAACCTGGGTACTCAGAAGTGAATCATAATAGATATTACATTTCATATTTGAGAAACTTACAGAAAACTTTTACTATGGTTAAACATAAGCAGGATACAAACTTCCTTAAATTTTATACATGATCACTTCTGTCTTACCTATTTTCTAGTTATATCTAGCAGAACACAGGGTGTAACCTGGGTATTCCTTCCTTCTTTTTTGAATTTAATACCAAGTGATCAAACTCAATCTTGATTACCCTACCTTTGTCCTTGGGTAGCCCCAGACTAAGGAAGTTCTTTTAACTAGTATGGAAAAGGAGCAGGGGGCTTTTAAATAAATATACACAAGGCGCTGCAGATGCAAACCAGTGGCTTGGAGAGAACTGCGTGTGCCGAAAAACTGCAGAGACAACAAGAGCTGCAGCAAGGTTCTTGCCAGCAGGTATCAACTTGTGGTATCAACTGAGGAAACTGTGGATTATAATGTAAATAAGATCTCACTGATGGGGCAGGGCTCTGTGGTCCAGACACTAGGCACATAGGGACTGGCGCAGGCGCAATAGCAGGGGCACCTAGCACACGTGGTGGCAGGGTGCCGTTAAGGACCCAACTGTGATGGAAGATGGCGTCCAACTTGAGGAAGTCAAATGTAGCCTCCACCAGCTACAAGAGAAAGGTGGGTCCTAAGCCTGAACTCACCGAAGACCAAAAGCAAGAAGTTCGGGAAGCCTTTGACCTCTTTGATTCTGATGGGAGCGGGACCATTGATGTGAAGGAGTTGAAGGTGGCCATGAGAGCTCTAGGCTTTGAACCCAGGAAGGAAGAGATGAAGAAAATGATTTCGGAAGTAGACAAAGAGGCCACAGGGAAGATCAGCTTCAATGACTTCTTGGCTGTGATGACTCAGAAGATGGCCGAGAAAGATACCAAAGAAGAAATTCTGAAGGCTTTCAGGTTGTTTGATGATGATGAAACCGGGAAAATCTCGTTCAAAAACCTCAAGCGTGTGGCCAACGAGCTGGGGGAAAGCCTCACAGATGAGGAGCTGCAGGAGATGATCGATGAAGCTGATCGTGATGGCGATGGAGAAGTGAACGAGGAAGAGTTTCTTAAGATCATGAAGAAGACCAACCTTTATTAAGTGACTGGCTGGGGTCCCCGCTTCTGCTGTTGTGAAAGTAGAACAGAACAGCTCTGGTCTGTTACCTCTTCCTGCCTCACTTGTCTTGGTTGGCTTCTAAGCCTCTAGATCAATTATACATTTTAATGGTACTTATTTTATGAGTTCTGTTGTTTAATTCTCAAGAGCAAACCTAAATTAAAGGTCCTTGAGGCTAGAAGCCACTAAACTGAACACAGAACAGCTTCTAGGTCAAACAAAACTGGTTTTCTGGTCACTTAAGTGATTTAAATAACATGCATACACTGGTGATTCTTTCAGTTCAAGTCAGTATTCTAAGTATGGTGAGTTAGAATTTGCCAGCAAGTCGTTCAACCATTGCTTTTCACTTAAGTGGATACTGCTCTGAGGGATAATAATGTGGCAACTTAAGAACTATTTAAATTAAGGAAAGATTACTTAAGAATTATTTAAATTGTGGAAAGACAGTCCTCAATAAAACATTGCTTGCTCCTCAGAAATAAAATATAAAGTGTAGGTTTGCTGAGTGTGATGGCACACAGCTATAATCCCCAGCCCTTGGGAAACAATGTATAAGGCCAGCCTAGACTACATAGCTCCTGGTCATCTGGAGACTATAGAGAGAAATCTTGTCTCAAAAACCAAAAGGGTATTGGGTATTGGGGAGATAGCTCACGTGGTAAGGTGCCTGCTGTGCAAGCTCAGAAACCTGACTTTGGATCCCCAACATCAATGTAAATAAAATCCAGTGCTATCTCCAAGGTTTGGAGATGGGGGAGCAGATCAGAGTTTTTAAAGCCTATTGTCTATCAAGCTTTAGTTAATCAGTGAGTTATAGGTTCAGTTAGAAACCTTGCCTCAGTGTAGTGGGGCTGGCTGTGATGGCACTTGCCTTTAATCTCAGCACTAGGGAGGCAGATGCAGATGGATCTCTGTGAGTTCAAGGCTAATCTGGTTTATATAATGAGCTTCAGGCCAGCCTGGGCTGCATAGTGAGATACTGTCTTAAAAGAAAGAAGGTGGTAAGCACATATGTATACACATGTATGCTGGTACCTGCTCACACACATGCACATATCCACAAAACATATCACATACACACAGAGCTAGGACTTTAGCTCAGTACTAGATTATATGTATATAGACTTTCCTTTGGGAGGTGGTTAACTGCAATGGTTACTATTTTCTAGTTTTATTGTGTACCAATGAGTCTTCCTTTAATGAGTCTAAATTATCTAGTGAGGAGTATGAAGAGAGGATATGTAGACCTAGAACAGGATAAAAATGTAATTTATTTGTGGCCTAAGCAAGTATAACTTTTTAAAGAAATTAAGCTAACTATTCCCCTTGTTTGTTGAGACAGGATTCCTGTGCCCCAGACTGGCCCTCTACTCAGTATGTAGCCAAAGATGACTTTGAATTCTAATCTTCCTGCCTCTACCTCCCAAGTGCTGGGATTATAGGAGTTCACCGCTACTGCACCCAATTTATGCAGTGTTGGGGATAGAACTCAAGGCCTCCTTCATGCTAGGCAAGCACTCTACCAACTGAGCCACAAACCCTTGGGTTTGTTGAGACAAGATTTCATTTGTATCCCAGGCTATCCTCAAACTTCTCCTGCCTTAGCCTTCCTAGTACTGGGTGTCACATGCATTCAACACCATGTTGAGCTTGATATTTTAAAATAATTATTTACAAAAGCATTATCTTAGTTCAGGTATTTTTGTTTGTTTTTAAAACTTATCTGATATATGGGGCTGAGGACATGGCTTGTTGCTCAACTGTGAGGACTTGAGTCTGGATCCCCATCAGAAGCCAAGTATGCCTCTGTAGCCCCAATGTTAGGAGTTGGGGAAGGGGTGGTAGATGCAGATCCCAAGCATGGCGAACTAATGCAGCCAATTAGCAAGCCCCAGGTTCAGTGAGAGACTCTGTTTCACGGAAGTATGATAGAGAGAAATAGAAGAAGACACTCTAGATTAACCCCTGTCCTTCACAGTACATGTGCATACACACAAACCACACATGCACAAATACATCCTATGCTACAATGGCAGTTTTAGCAACTGTACATATGCTATTAGAGTTTAGCTACAAGCTACTGTCTGCTAATTCTTATAGCTTTGTTTCCTTGTGATATGTAGTTAATGTTAGAGTGTCTAGATACAGTCAGTAAGCTATTTCATTGTGACATGAGTATGTGTTCATACTACTCAGATTGTTGCACTTGTGTCCATTGTCATGGTCCACATGAAGACTGAACCTGAAGCGTGTGCAGCCTGCATGAGTCCTATCACTCTGTTTCAGCTACTTAATCAAAGCTTTTCTTATGGCAATCTTGAGGTAGTACTGTTGCTTTGACAAGTTAGTCCCTGTTATGAGAATTAAGTCCAGAAGACGAGTTGCCCTCATTAGTGACAGACATGATCTGCCAGGAAGACAAGTGAAAAAATTTTCAAAATTGAAGCATTTAATGAGCAACTTTATGTGAAGACTTCATTTAGGTTTGCATATGACCACAACATCTACCTTTCTTATTGGTATTTGCCGTTAGCTTTCAAAACCTCCATCTCAGCAGAAGCATATTATCTGAATTTTCTCTAATTTGAGATTTGTAAATCTTTCTTTAAGTACAGTGTCTTCTTTCATTTTAGAACAGGGAAGGCTTAGTTTATAGCACATACATATACATAAATAATGTTTTCATTTTGTTTTCTAAAGACAGGGTTTCTCTGTGTTATCAGTCCTGGCTGTCCTGTAACTTGCTTTGTAGAGCAGACTGGCCTCAAACTCAGAGAGATCTGCTTGCCTCTGCCTCCTAAGTGCTGGGATTAAGGGTGTGCACCACCACCGCCCAGCTAATGAAAATACTTTTAAAACAAAGACTAAAAGGGGAAAATAAGCTGAGTGCCACCAACATTTCTCTCTCTCTGCTTCCTGACCATGGACAAAAAGTGATGAGCTGCTTTGTTCTGCCGCCATGCCCTCCCACCACTGTGGACAGCCCCTCAGTCAGTCAGTCAAAATAAATGTTTTGTCAGGTATGGGGAAAGTAATCTGGGAACTGAGACTGTTTCCCATGAAAACAGAATGCCCTGCAGACATATGCCCTCCAAAGAAGCAGGACCTGCCACTGTGTTCCAAGAGAAAAAAAGTGAGAGATGAAGGTCCCAGGAAGACCTCTCAGGTGTCAGAGTGATAGACAGCCCAGTGGTTAAGAGAGCTTGCTGCTCCTGAAGAGGACACGGGTTCAGTACCCAGCACCCACACTGGGCAGCTTACAACTGCCTGAAACTCAAGCTCCATGGGATCTGATGCCCTCTTCTGATTTCCCTGGGCACCCCCGAGACACACACACACACACACACACACACACACACACACACACACACACACACGGCAATCATACATACATACACACACACAAAAAAAAAGTAAAAAGAAATCTCCCCCTCCTCCCCCCCCCCCCCCCCCCCGAAAAAAAAGACTTCTTAGCAATCAAACCTTCCTGATAAAGGACTGTACTACCTAAGGATTGTGTTCCTGTCAGTCAAGGTACAGAGGCATGGGTTAGATAAGACCTTTCCCCAGGTGCCACAGATGTTTCAAGTGATTACTGTTATGATAGTCTGTTAGGCATCTCCACTTCAGTATGTGTTCCCAGGATGTAACATGAAGTGAAACATCTAGGCAGAGAATCTGCAGACTCACAACCTTTATTTATTATTACTAATGTGTATATATGCAGGTGTGTGTGTGTGCATGTGTAAGCAGAGAACAACTTTCAGGAGTTAACTCTCCCCTTCTACTACAGGATCTGGGATCAAACTCCAGTTTTCTGGGCAAACACTTTTACCCAATGAGCCATCTCCTCAGCCTTACAATTTTCATTTTGATATTAATAACCACTCCAAATTACTTTTCCTACATAAGAACATATTGGTGATGACAACCTTAAGAATATGTCTGCATCTGTCTTATATTGGACCTTGTCTGCTATGTTTGCAATTAAAGGCTTTATTATTAAGTGATAATTAACTTACTTTGTACCAAATACTTAATATAGTACATAAACAATAGAACTCAAACAGCACATACCCTGTATTAGACACCAATATAGAATCATTGGCATACTCCATTATTATATCCATTAAAAACAAAGAAACTAAGTCATGGAGAGATTAAGCAACTTGTTCAAAATTATGTAGCTAGTAAGTGCTAAAGGAAGGACTGTAGCCCACTTACTATAGCTCTAGACTTTGGGCACAAAACTAATATCCATACCCTAACTCTATTGCATTTAACTTATTTGCCAACCTGTCTAGGACAGCAGATGTTTTCCCCCAAAGTCACAGACTTAATAGCACTGCTGGACTTACAACAGTTTTTGAACTTTCCCATTTGGAGACAACTTAAAAAGTTCCAGAAATTTCTTCTGAATATTATGAAGAGACAAATCTTTTCCATTGAAATGAGGCTTAATTTTTAAAAAGACAAACTCAAGTTGTTTGTGGTTAAATCTGATGAAGAGAATGGCTTGAAAAGTTGGATACTGTCACCTGTGGTGTGAAACAGTAAATGCCATTGAACTGGTGAGCCTAACTTCTTTCAGTAGTCTGAAAACTGGCTTTGAAGGAACTTCAAAGGAGTATCACCAGGAAGGGAGTAGCTGACAGTAGAATCTTTGGGATAAGTCTCTGATCACCAACACAACCTGTGTTTTTAAGGAATGACACTCACCTGACATTTATTACTGGTGATGTTCTTTTCTTTCTGTCCTTTTTTGAGGGGAGAGCAGTTTGGAGTTTTGGTTTTGAGATCAAATCTCATGTAGCCCCGGCTAGCCTCTAACTCTAGAGTAGCTTTGAACTCCTCATTGTTCTGTCCCAGCCTTCAAAGTGCTGGGACTGCAAGTATATCCCACCATGCCCTGGTGGTGTTGTTATTTTCCAAGTTTTATATAAATGTAGCATTTGCTGTGTAGAAGAACTGCAACTGTATTTCTAAAGAAGTTACCTGGGCAGAGAGAAGGCAAGCCAGTAGGAGATTTTCCTGTATTAAATGTTCAACATAAGTCCTTGATTAGAAAAGCCACAGACTTTGCCATTACAGGTACAACAGTGAACCACTGTGTAGTGAGGGAGACCCATGCTAAGTTACCCACAGCTATTTTTTCTGGCTAAACTTGAGGAAAATTACTTCTTTGATCCTCACTGTCTATATAAAATAAAAATCCATTACTTTGTCAAGATAGCATCAGAATTATAAACAACATATAAATTAACCTGGTACAAATATATGAGGAAAGAGAATATTAAAAAAAATAATAAATGAAATGTAGCAAAATGGAGAAGGCCAGAGAACAAGCACATCCCTGTCCCACACAGAGCATAGTAGGCTCAGGACAACATTATTCAAAATAAACACACGTCCTCACCCACATTTACCAACACTTCAAAATAAGCACACCTCCTTACCTGCATTCATCCATACTGAGGAAAAAAAGTTTGGGATCCAATGGGGGAGATATTGAAAATGTTTGGTGGGGTAGTGGTGGTACCAGACAGAGGGTGAGTTCTGCAGTCTCTTTTGAGGACGACTGGCAATGACTTGAGGCCCCATCCTCCGGCTCACTGGACCTCACCCCACAGCAACCCATAGCCTCCAGGTTCCTGTGTACTGTGCTGTTAGCTAGCAGCAAAGGACGGCGTGGACCTGGGGGCAGCGCACCACTGAAGTTTCTTTCCTTCCTGCTGCTGTCCATTTTCCCAAGATAAAGATGCTTTCTGGGCATGTAGGTGCACTTCCCAGATGCTATATTTCCTTGGAGGTGGGGAGAACTTCATGTTTTTCTTTCTGCAGCCAAACTACAGTTGACTGCCTCAGAGGCTGCAGGCAAAATTCAAGTGACCTGCTGGGATATTCCTATTCATATCTTTACAATTTTAAAGGAGCCAGAAGAGGCTGATGCAAGAAGACGAACCGTCCATACAAAACCATCAGCAAAAGTCACACAGTCAAAGAACAAACAGCATGTCCAAATAAAAACATGGAGCACAGGGAATTCTCAGCTCAGCTTGCCTCCTTTATCAAGTCAGGAGGCCAGATGTGCCGATTGCTGCTCGTATCCTGATAAGTCCTGAATACTCAAGCTACCAAAGCTGAGAGCTGTGCATAGTATTTCTGGATACACAAAGTGGCTTGACTTATTTTTCAATACTCACTGCTTACCGCTGCCCAACAATGATGTTCCCTCTTTCTGCTCCCTGGGACCTTTTTCTCCACATTGAAACCATAAATGCAAGCATAAGGTCTTTCTCACTTGCCTTGTAGCAGCATTTTCAAACTTCTCTCTAAACACTGATGCACCCTTTCAGTCCCTGACAGTGATAGGTGGGAAAGTTTCCAGAAATATGTGGCAGCACTACTACCAGAAACCAGACATTGTTGCCTAATAAAAAATGCTGTAAGTGCAGAATGATGAACTGCATGGGAAATGCACTGATAGGGAAGGACACTCAGGAATGTGGAGGAGTATAACTCACTTCAACTTTGTGTGACCTTGAAAAAGTCAGAGTGATCTATTTTCCCAGGTCCCTCAGCTAATGCCGAATTGAGCTATGGTTATCTCCCAAGTCTTTTTGTGGGCCGAACTGAAGTAAGACCCCACCTTAGCCATCATCCTTCCTGGGAGTCTTTAGGCCTCTCTGCTAGCTTCCTGGCCCTTCAGCACCCTTCCTGGAATACCAGCTGATGAGGCAACTCCTTTCATTAAGTCACCTCCTTGGTGGTGGTAGGTACAGAAATGCTTCTC
This sequence comes from Peromyscus californicus insignis, assembly GCF_007827085.1. NCBI lineage: Eukaryota > Metazoa > Chordata > Mammalia > Rodentia > Cricetidae > Peromyscus > Peromyscus californicus. The sequence continues at coordinate 294,082 of NW_026294469.1, read as the reverse complement.
TGAGATAATTCCAAACAGTGGTGGGCAGAGGTCAGACCACCAAACACAGCTGTGACACAAGGTTCCCTGCTGGTTTTTCACAGCTGCTCCTGATTTTCCATGCGCTCACCTTTAAATTAAAAGAATCTCTGCACTTTCAAGAATTTGAAAACAAAGCCATGTGTGAGAATGTGAGATTCACTTTTATGCTCTTGCAAGCAATAGGTTGTATTCCCTTTTCTGCACTAAGAAACAAAAACAAAAAACAAAAACAGCCGAAAAAAACCCCAACAACTATTTTCCCACTCCACCCCAAAATGCCATCTATTAATCTTTAGCATGTACCCATGTTGTTTCGATTTACTACATTTTAGAATATATCCATTGTTCTCTTTTTTTTTTTTATTAGCAGTCAGTGCTTTTTTTTTTTTTTTTTTTTTAAGATTTATTTATTTATTATGTATACAGGAGAGGGTGCCAGATCTCATTACAGATGGTAGTGAGCCACCATGTGGGTGCTGGGAATTGAACTCAGGTCCTCTGGAAGAGCAGTCAGTGCTCTTAACCTCTGAGCCATCTCTCCAGCCCCCCATTGTTCTCTTTTAACAGCTTTTGGCAACTATTTCAGAACTTGAAATGTATTAGCAAAATGAGTACAATTAGCAAATACCATTCAACAAGTGCTAATGGCATGAATATCCCAACAATATACAAATAATATGACAGGCTTTGTGATGCTGCATAAAGTTTCTTTTTTTAAAAAAAGATTTATTATGTATACAGTGTTCTGCCTGCATGCATGCCTGCAGGCCAGCAGAGGGTGCCAGGTCTCACTACAGATGTTTTTGAGCCACCATGTGGTCACATAGGACCTCTAGAAGAACAGCTAGTGCTCTTAACCACTGAGCCATCTCTCCAGCCCTAAAGTTTCTTATTTATCATTACTCCAGCGTGTGTGTGTGTGTGTGTGTGTGTGTGTGTGTGTGTGTGTGTGTGTGTATTATCTGTGTATGGGCTAATCCCACGTGCAGGGGGATTATTTGTGTGATTGTTTGTGGAGGGGATCAGAGGAAAATGTTAGCATCTTGCTTTCTTTCTCTCTCCACCTTAGTCTTTTGAGACAGGGTCATTCACTGAACCTGGGGCTAGGCTGGCATTTAGCAAGCCCCAACAATTCTGCTTCTACTTCCCTTAGTGCTGAGGTTACAGGCCCACAGAGCAATGCCCAGCTTTTTATGCGGGTTCTGAGATCCAAATTCAGGTCCTTATGCTTGAGCAGCAAGTGCTGTTACCCAGTGAGCCATCTTTCTATCCATATCTGCACTGTTTTTAACTTTTAAAAAACATGTATGTATTTAATATGTGTGAATAGGCACATGAGTGCTGTGGTATGTGTATGGAGGTCATAGGACTTGTGGGAGTCAGTTCTCTCATTCCATCATGTGAGTATCAGAGATTGAACTCAAGTCATCAGGCTTTGTGGTAAGTTCCCTTACCCACAGAGCAATCTCATTGACCCCCTATTATCTCTTAACCAGCAAAATGCAGCAAACTAACATGGTTATCTACATCACTTTTAAATGCCTGTAAGTGTTTTTGTGTTGAAGGTAAGAATGTGATGTGATTGAAGTTGGACATATTAACTTCTTTGATCCTTGGTGGTTTTATTAAATTGTTCTTTAGTTTTAATCTATTCTGTAAAACAGGATGCTGGAGATCAAATTCTAGCCTTTGAATGTGCTAGTCAAATCACAACCAAGCCATAACTCTAGCCCTTATTTTATTCACCTAACAAATAGCTTTGATGATGATACTCAGGGTGCTAAAGAACTAAATGAGATTCTATATAAAATGTCTAACAGAGTGGATGACATAGTATAAAATAATGGCAGCTTTCACTTTAGTTTTGTCTCAACTGTTGTTTTGATTTCTGAGACATAGCCTTGTTAAGTGGTTCAGAATGGTCTGGAACCCATTATATAGCACACACTGGCCTCAAGTTCACAATCCTCCTGCCTTAGCTTCTAGAGTGTTGGGTTTACAGTCACGTACCACCACACTTGGCTTCATTATTAAGTTTTAAATGGTGTTTTAAACATTTAGGAAAATTAGTGCCAACAAGATGGCCTAACAGGTAAAAATGCTTGCCATCAAGCCTGATGATCTGAGTTCAAGTCCTGAACCCACATGGTAGAAGGAGAGAACTAATTCCTTCAAGTTGTCCTCTGTCTTCCACATGGGTACTATGGCATGCTGAAGATGTAGTTCAGGGATAAAGTGTTAATCTAATTAATATTTAACAATAAAAAGTTGAGAATCAAATATCAGGGTAAGACCTGAAAGATTGGAGAAGCAGGGAGCAGCCACCTACCTCTATGGTTCCACCGTCCAAAGGGGCTGAGATCCTCTCTCAGTCCCACCTTACCACTTCCTGTTTCCTCTCTGGCTACAGTCCTCCAAACCTCTATGGCTAATTTTTGTCAGCTAGTGACTAGCTCTGTGCTCTGACTCCAAGCAAGTTTTATTTGTCAGAACACAAAGTATCACACAATGGAGTGCTGGCCTGGCATGTGTCTACTCACACTGTTTAAGTTAATTTGGCTTGCAATGCTCACAGAATCATGGAGTAGATGGTAAGTCTTATATGTCACTGCATAATTGAGAGAAGAATTTATTTCTCCTTAGGTTATTGGGATAGGCAACAATTAAAACCTTTGAAGTATTTTATCCTGTTGTCATGGAGATTAAGAAACAAATTAAAATACATTTGACAGAGTCATGATAATATGACCCAAACTTAAGGAAAATCTTATTTGCCTTTAAAGATGTGATCTTACTGCATATCTCAAGTTGTCCTCAAACTTGTGACCCTCCTGCCTCAGCCTCACAAATACTGAGATTACAGCTGTGTGTTCCACATTCAGCCTTCAGCCTTGTTTTCTAAGTATTATGGTTGCTTACTCAGCAGTGAAGCCATTGGCTCACTTGGGTCCTTATACTGTATGGCCTAGATATAAAGCATCTGGTGGTTTGTTTGGGTTGGCCACTGCACTTCCTGGGAGACAGAAGTCAAAGTGATTCCCAAATGTCTGAATCTGGTGACAGGAAGATACGACAGTGTGAGCTTGAGAGAAAAGTCTGTATTTGAGTTGTTGGCCTGAGGTCCCTGTGGCTAGTGCTGACAAATGTCAGCTAGTAGAGGACTGGCTATACTCGTCTGTGGTTCTGGAAGGCAGCATCTGTACAGACTACTGAGGCAGCTGAGGACAAAAATCTTTGGGGTATAAACATCTGAGGACGAGGAAAGAGTCTGAGCATCCTGTATCTGGGAAAGACATAGCTAGCACTCAAAAAGTACCACTAAAGGGATAAACACTGACCCCTGTGCCCTGTGTCTGCAGTGCATTGCTTGGGCCACAAAGCTCAGGTCATTCTTACTCTGTCTGCAAACACATCCCATGTCTGTGTTTCTCTGATAGTCTCTTTTCCTATCTCCCTCTAGTCTTCCACAAGGGTTTCTCTGAGCTGGCTATTCCCGTTTCCTTTGACTTCATATTCTTTAGAGTGGAGCCGTAAAAGGCAAAATTATTTTTTCAAAATAATATTTTTACTGATGCTTTGGGAAGTTCACATCATACACCCCAATCCCACTCACTTCCCAGTCCTTTCATGTCTGCCTCCTGCCCATGTAATCTTCCCCAAAAAAGAACAAGTCAAATTTGTGTTGCCCGTATTCTCACTGGAGCATGGTCAAGCTCCCAGTGGCTTGACCCCTAAATAAAATTGAGTCCTTCTCCACCTGCATCCCCTCCAGAAGCCATCAATTGTGGAGAAATAAACTTCAGCATCTGTATCACAGTTTTTAAGAGTTTTCTTTTATGACTTCCTTTTTAAGGTATTACTTTTGTGGGGGAGAGGGATGGGTGGGTAACGATTGTCACAGAAGCCTTCCATGTCCCTATTTTTCAACTGTGTGTCTTCAGTCATTGATATCACTGCCAAAGTAACTTCGTTACTCTTTACTGTCAGCGGGAATTTAGATCATGGGTTTCTGGTGACAGCATAAACCACAAACAGCCCCTGGCTGCAATAGGGCCATAGACCCAGAGAAGTTCCTTGGAGGCAGTCTGGACCATGAACATCACCATGGCCTCAAGTAGCAACTCAAGCTACTTAAGCAATAGGTCTCTGGCAACAGCATGACACACGAACATCAACATGGCTTCAGGATGCAGCACAGACTATGGACATCCACATGACCTTCAGTGGTTAGCATGAGCTACAGACATCAACACAGAACCCAGCTGTAGTAGGTCCACATACTTAGGATCCCTCGGCAGCAGTGGGATCTAGACATCACTATGGATCAGTGGGCAGTGCAGGCCACGCCTGATGACCTCACCTCAGACATCGACATGGCAGGTGGCAGCACAGACCATGGACATTCCCATGGCCTTCAGTGACAACACGGGCCACAGACATCAACACAGACCCAGGCAGCAGTAGATGCTGACCTGTACGTGAAGGTGAGGGAAAAGGCCAAGCTCACTTTTATACCACATTCTTGGACTCATTTCTGTGAGTAAAACATTAATCCTTCTTAAAAGTCTCTACATCTGTTTGTGTTGTTTGTTAGAGACAGGGCCTTATGCAACTCAGGCTGGCCTTGAACTTGACATGTTAGATTAGTCTTCTGCCTCCACCTCTCCAGTGCCCAGTGTGTCATCATGCCTGACCCCTAACACCCTCTTAACACTGTATTGGAGACCAAACTTGAACGTGATTTTTGCTGGAGACAAAGCACACTCAAGTTCCTTTATTCTCTAGGTCTCCTTTCTTTTTCTTGCCCTAGAAGAAGAGCACCTCAGGGAACATTCTCCAAAATCACCACATACTCAGTGACAAAGCAAGTCTCAACAGATACAAGAAAACTGAAATAACCTCCTGTATCCTATCAGACCACCACAGATTAAAGCTGGACTTCAACATCAACAGAAATCACAGAAAACCTGTAAACTCATAGAAACTGAACAACTCTCTATTAAGTGATTACCGAGTCAAAGCAGAAATAAAAAAAGAAATTAAACACTTCACTGATTCAATGAAAAATGAACGCACAACATATCCAAACTTGTGGGACACAATGAAAGCAGTGCTAAGAGGAAAGTTCATAGGACTAAGTGCCTTCATAAAGAAATTAATGAGATCTCATACCAGCAACTTAACAACACACCTGAAAGCTCTAGAATGAAAAGAAGCAAATACATCCAAGAGGAGTAAATGTCAGGAAATAACCAAACTTAGAGCTGAAATCAATAAAATAGAAACAAAGAGAAGAATACAAAGAATCAGTGAAACAAAGAGTTGGTTCATTGGGAAAATCAACAAGATAGACAAATCTTTATCCAAAGTTGCTAAAAGGCAGAGAGAGAGAATATCTAAATTAAAAAATCAGAAACAAAAAATGGGGCATAACAACAGACACAAAGAAATCCAAAGAATCATTAGGTCACACTTCAAAAACTTGTACTCCACACAATTGCAAAATCTAAAAGAAATGGATAATTTTCTTGCTAGACACCATTTTTTTTAAATAGTCAAGGCCTGCTGTGGTAACATTACTGGGCTCTAGTGAAGACATATTCTCCTCGCTGTTATTGATTGTGTTTTTACACTGGTGTCTAGGCATCTGGGATTGTGAAAACTAAGTCTGGCCTTGTCCTTATTGGGTGAATGTATTCCTTGGTTTCTGTTTTCTTTCTGGTTCCTAGGCTGTGTGGTGACTGTGTATTGCCTATAGGAAAATCTTCTGGGATTCTGAGAGGTATAGGCACTGGGGATTACAGGTAAAAATTGTTTCTGGGTGTTGGGACATGAGGCTTAAGAATGGGGAAGGGCTAGGGGAAGTGGAGGGGTTTCACAAGAGGAAGGAGAGCAGTGTTTCACAGGATCTGCTTAGTCCTTTAGGAATAGGGGCAGAGAGTGTGGAGAGGCCACAGCTGTTGTTTGATTTTGCTCTTTGGGGGACCCACCACCCAGCTCCCGAATAAATCACATACTTATTCTTAATTATAAATGCCTGGCTTGGTTTGGCTTGTTTCTTGCCAGCTTTCCTTAACTTAAATTATCCCATCTACCTTTTTGCCTCTGGACTTTTACTATTGTCTTACTTCTGTAAATCTTACTCTTACTCTTTCTCTATGGCTGGTTATGTAGCTGGCTGGCTGTCCCCTGGAGTCCTCCTTTTTTGACTACTTATTTCTCTCCTTCCTCCCAGATTTCTCATTCTATTAATTCTCTCTGCCTGCCAGCCTTGCCTATCCTTTCTCCTGCCTAGCTATTGGCCATTCAGCTCTTTATTAGACCATCAGGTGTTTTAGACAGGCACAGTAACACAGCTTCACCGAGTTAAACAAATGAAACATAAACAACAGTAACACACCTTAAAATAATATTCCCCAACACACAGCAGAGGTTTAGGTTTGCTAAAAAGATGGAGGTGAGACTGGGGAATTGAACATGGAGTAATAGAAGGAGAGTAGCTTGTAGGTTCCTAAGAAGAGCCAGCTGGAGTCTGAGGCTAGGAAAAAGCAATGAATAGAGGTAAGGAAGTTTGGAGGAGAAGATCTGTGTGATCTACTGGAGATGGATGCAGGAGGGGAAGGGAGACTGCATTAGGTGTTCTGCTGCAGAGATGGGATGAGGCTGGGGAATTAGTTTGAAGGAGCTTAGGGAAAGGTGAAGATCTGCAATTAGCCTATCTGCTCCCCTGGCTGGAATGGCCTATGTGTTCATAAGGAGTGCCTGCTGGAATTGGGGGAAAGAACAAAGCACCAAGTGGGGGATGGGAGGCTAGGAGGGGAAGTTCAGAGATGAGGTTGGGGAGGCTGTTGTGGGTGTTCTGTGGCAAAGCTGGGATAAGACTAGAGGATTGGACTTGGAAGAATGGAGGGAGAGGGGAAGATATGCAGTTAGCCTACGCGATTCGCTGGCAGGAGTGGCCTGTGGCTTCCCAGGGAGTACCTGCCTGAGTTGGGGGCTGGAATAAAGCAATGGAGGACAGATTAGGAGCAGAAGATCTGTGGGATCCACTGGAGATGGAGGCAGAGGACAAGTGAAGCTTTAGCAGGTGTTTTGTTGCAGAGCTGGGAAGAGACTGGGGATTAATTTGGAGTAGCAGAGATGGAGGTAAAGATCTGCAGTTATCCTACCTGCTTCCCTCGCTGAAGTGCAAAAATTAATCTTTTTTTAAAAAGATTTATTTTATTTATTATGTATACAGAAGAGGGTGCCAGATCTCATTACAGATGGTTGTGAGCCACCATGTGGGTGCTGGGAATTGAACTCAGGACCTCTGGAAGAGCAGTCGGTGCTCTTAACCTCTAAGCCATCTCTCCAGCCCCCAAAATTAATCTTTTAAGATGAGTTGAGATTCCTTAACTTGTTGCTTTGCCATTAACTAATTCCTTATAGTCTACAGTATAAATCTTTCTTTCCAGTCCCTAAGTCCCATTCTCCAACTCAAAGCAACTCTTCAGATTATTTTCTAGAAGTGGCCTGTGCCTGTTATCCAAGCTACTATCTATATATTATATACTATGTAAATAAAAAGAAGTCTTGGAATTATGGCTCAGTGGGACAGCATATGTAATTCCTGCTATATGTATTATCTAGGTCAATCCCTATTATTTCCAAATATAACTTAAGTACTTATATTTTCACTAAACATTTTTATTTGTTCTTTGACCATTTCTTACACATATACAATATATTTTGGTCATATATGTCCCCAGCTTCCTTCTCTCACATAATCTATATTCTTTCATTAGAAATATTTTCAATGTTCAAGTGGATTTATAAGTTGTAGAGTTGAAATGCATAGTTCAGAAAATAGTTCCTCAGCCCAGAATCTCAGGGTACCCCATGCAAACACTACATTATTCTTCAAATAGCTTATCAATAGAGAGAACCACCACAGATGTTGGATTAGCACTATCCAGATGCTGTAGTAGGCAACTGAAAACAGGGGCCCCTTTGACTTCACTAACTACTGGATGACAAACAACTAAGGCTAGTACGGTGCATATTTGGATTTTAGCTAGAATTGGATTAGGATTGGGAGAGAAGTACAGTGAGAACACTATAAGATCAAATTTGAAAGAGAGAGAAAAAAAGATTAAGATGTGTACAGCTGCTGGACAGGAAGTTTTGGGATATGGTCAGTGCACTCAGATTTTAGAGACTGTTAAATCCATGAAATGTTAGAGTTAAGAAGCAAAAGGAGGGAACTGGGTGTAGTGTCACATGTCTTTAATCCCAGGATTTGGGATGCAGAGACAGGAAGATCTGTGAGTTCGAGGTCAGTCTGGTCTACAGAGTTGAGTTCCAGGGCAGTCAGAGTTCATAATGAGACCCTGTCTGGAATAAACAAAATAAACAAAACAAAAAGGAAAAAGAAAAGAAATAAAAGGAGGAAAGAATAAGGATGAGAGAAAGAGGAAAAGACATGGGAATAAGTAGGGAAGTACAGGAGATAGGGGAAAGGTGTAGAAAAGAATGCCTTGTGGTAAGCTGGGTGAGGAAACATACCCAGGAACCCTCAGACCTAACTGAGCAACATACAGACAAAAGCAATCATCATGAGACATACATAAGAATGGAGATTAATTAGAAAAACAAAATGAACAGAGTACTTGTGGCATGGATTGCTGGCACAGCTAAGCTAAGATGAAAGGTAAAGTTCTCAGATCTCCTGACTATAGCAGGCTTTGATTGGTGCTGTGTAGTAGAAAGGCAAGCAGGAGCCATTGCTCTCTGCAGCCTCTCTGTGTGACGGAGGTTGTAAGTCCTTTGCTGACAGACTCCTGCCCTCCTGCCGGTCCTCCTGGTGCTGATGGAGAGGCTTGCACCTGTGTTCTTGCTGCTCCTGCTTTCCTCCAGAGTCCCACCCCATCCCTTGCAGGTAAGAACTTACTGTATTTTATCTTCATTGTTCTCTTTCACCAACTTTCAGTGAGGAAGCTTCCAATCTGCCATTTTATCCAAAAGCCCTAAAGTCAGAAATTTGTTGTAGGTATTCATTCTGCCAATAGCTTTGGAGTACCAACCTTAGGGCATGGCCTCTTGGCAAGTTACATGAGTGCTTAAAATCTGAGAAGGGGTGTGTGTTTGCTCTCTTGGGGTGACTGGAGACTGGACAGCCAGATCCATTTGCTCCCAGTAGAAAGGAGGACAACAACAGCTGTTTACTTTGTTCTATATCCATGAGGGTATTTTCCCCGGTATATATATTAATAAATCCTTGATACCCTTTTAATAGACTCTTTTGGCTTCACTTACAGAAATTTTAAGTGGAACACACTATTCTTCAAACATGTAAATGTAAGTTATCCCAAGGGGTCAATATACTGCCCTTAACCTGTGAACTTGGCAATGAAGAGAATAAGCCATTGAGTACAATGTAGGAGATGAGCCTATACTAGTGTGCTGGTTGGTTTTTGTCAACTTGACACAAACCTAGACATATCTGGGAAGTGGGGATCTTAATTGAGAAAATGCCTCTATAAAATTTGCCTGCAGGCAAGTCTGTATTGCATTTTCTTTTTCTTTCTTTCTTCCTTTCTTCTTTTTTCTTTTTTTTGCTTAAGGATTGATGTGAGTGGGCCCAGCTTACTATGGCCAATCCCACCTCTAGGATGATTCTGGGTGTTAAAAGAAAGCAGACTGAGAAAGTCATGGGGAATATGCCAGTAGGCAGCACTCTTCTATGGCCTGTGCATTAATTCCTGCCTCCAAGTTCTTGCTTTGAGTTCCTGCCCTGACTTCACCGGATGATAAACTGTGAGCTATAAAACAAAATAAAACTTTCTTCTCCAAGTTGATTTTGGTTATGATATTTTATCACAGCAATAGAAACTCTAAGACAACTAAGCACCTTGAGTGTCTATGGTTCAGATCCCAGACTGCAACACCAAAGAGGTGAGCTGGAAGGCAGTTCTCTAGCTCCTATCATGCTTTGAAGCACTCTGTTCTTGAAATGCCGGCATTACTTAGAAGCATCCCTAACTCTGCAGAGGTGGAAGGCTTTGAAGGTCTGATCAGCACAGGAAGTACAGCTACTCTCCCCAAGGAAAATGCCACCAATAGAATCTGGAAGCTGTGGATGCAGCTCTCCCTTTTTTCTTTGCCTCAGGTAAGCAGTTTGAAGATGAAATGTACTTGCCTACAAAGCATTCTGTGTGGCCGGAAGTTTGTCCGGTCCTGCACGTCTCACGGTCGGGATGAATCTCTCCCACCAGCGTTCCACAGCCACTTGGTCCCAAGTAAACACACAAAGGCTTATATTACACACTGTATGGCCTGTGGGTCAGCTTATGTTAGCTTGCTCTTTCAACTTAATTCAACCCATTCCTATTAATCTATATGTTGCCATGTGGCTGTGGCATTACCAGTCTGCTGGCATGTTGCTCCTTTGGTGTCAGGATGACATCTCCTTGACTCTGCCCTTCTTCCCTCTGTATCTCTGCTTGGATTTCCCACGTGGCTGTAATCTTTCTTGACATAGGCCAAAACAGCTTTATTTATCAACCAATCAGAGCAACACATATTCACAGCATACAGAAAGACATCCCACAGCAATTCTGTTCAGCCATTGCTCTTTAGCTTTCTGTTGCCTTTATTTTCTTTTGTGATCTTGAGGGATTTACCCTTACCCCTGCTTCCCTAAGATTCAGATCCTTTCAAAAGTCTTTTAAAAACAGCAACTATAGTTTTTTGTGAATGGATGTTTTGTCTGCACACATGTCTGCATGCCACATTGTCATGTCTAATGCTCAAGGAGGCTAGAAGAAAGTATTGGATCCCCCTGAACTATTGTGACAGATGGTTGTGGGCTGCCATGTGGGTGTTGAGAATCAAACCTGGGTCCTCTAGAAGAGCATCCAGTGCTCTTAACTGCTGAGCCATTTCTCCAGCCAGCACCACCCACTTCAAACATTTTGGCAGAGGAAGTTTTGTTTCAGCTTTATTTTCTAAGAAACTCAGGGCATGAGTATTACCATTACTTGAAAAGACACTGTGCAGAAGGGGCGGGGGAAGGGTTGGGACTGCTATTATTTTTAGATTAGCTTTGTGATACTGTTGTCACTTCTCACTACCCTGATGCAGAGAAATATTTCAAAGGGGGTCAAAATTCCTAATTAAAAGTCTTGTCAGTTTTTATCACAAGAAACTTTGGAGTGTACAGCTCCTCTAACAAAGGAACTTTCAATTTCTGTGAGTAGTAGGGCTATATTTTGTGAAAGTAACCAGCATGTCATACAGTAGAGAGAAGTAAAACCTTCTAGGAAGCAATAAAAAAGAACAAAATGAGCATTGTTGGTTGATGATTACACAGTAGGAAGAAAACTACTTTGCCTTACAGTGTTTCCCCATCTTTCTTGTCTAGCTCTAACAAGGTATGTAATTATAGGTAGAAAGCAAAAGATGTATATATTATGAACTAATAAAAATATATTAAATATAAAGGTATAAATGTAATGTTTTGTTAATGACTTTTACATTCTCTTATGTTGTTTAAGGCCTAATGGCTAAAGAGTAAACTTGAAAAAAATTTAAAAAAATCACTTAAAGTACATGTCTTACAAGCCTAAATTGTTTTAGTCATGTGTGCTGTGAAAACACAGAGAATTTTGCATTATGCCCTTAGACAGTTATTGTTCACCAATAATTTTTAAATTAGTTTCTGTCATGATAGATTAGGATGTGTGTGCACCATATATCTGTGATAGCTAAAGAAACTCCATTTGGTGCTAGACATCCATCTTGGTGTATAATTGCTATTTGTCTCTAAGTCAAGTTTCTGGAAGATAAATTCCCAGCAACCTTGCTCTTTGACCCTCATCCAGACATGTACAGCTGCGACCATCTGCTTGTTATGATATGACTAACTGCTGATTTTGGCTCCTGTAACTTGCTTTTGCAGACATTCAAGGACTATTTTGATGTTACTTTGACCATCTGATCTTAGCAGAGTAGAACAGGTCTTGTGGCTTTGCCTTTAAAAGCCCTTTCTTCATCAGCCTCTAGGCACTTGTCTCTGATTTGGTCTAGAGATTGTGGCCCTGCTTGCAGCTTTAATAAATTTGCTTAATTGTAATTCGAATAGAGTCTGAGAGTCTTTTCCTAGTGGCCTTGAACTCCATAATTTCCTCCCACCCCATACACAAGACAGGCAGTATAGAATACACCTCCTGTTATGTCAGTGTTTATCTACCAACTGTTGTCCATATGCCATTTATGGGATGCTGTTTTTAGAGTAATTAACTTTCTTGCATGTAGGCACAGAGTGTCCCCAAAGCCAGCCGCAAGTTGTGTAACAGATGTCCAAATTCCTCAAATCCCATTGTTCCAACATTCCTGTGAGTGTGCACAGTGGTTCTGAGTATGAGGATTTTTTCAGTAACTTCTGAGGGTTGGAATTCCTGGATGTATACAATAGTCTGGAGGTGTCAGTCAATAAACACCTCTATGCCATACATTCCACAAGCAGCAACTCTTGAGATCCTCAGGACTCTAGGTCCCATTTTCCATTAGTTATGTGATTTTAAAGTGCATAAGAGTTTCTCGATGGGCCATGGTGGTGCACGCTTTTAATCCCAGCACTTGGGAGGCAAAGGCATAGGCAAAGGTAGGCAGATCTCTGAGACTGAAGCAAGCATGTCAAGGCAAGCATGGTCTACAAAGCAAGTTTCAGGACAGTCAGGGTTACACAGAGAAACCTTGTCTCATAAAAACAAAAACAAAACAAACAAAAAGAGTTTCTTTACACAAGTTCTGATTAAAACTAGCTCTGTCATCTTTCTTGTTTTCATTTCTTGCATTACCAGCTTTGGCTAGATAACTCATAATATGTGCTTTCTTGTCAAATCTATCCTCTAGTTTGTCATTATCCATTGGTCTAGGTCAGGAACCTGCCTTCCTTTTAGCATCTGTTCCTAATTCAAAACTAACTTTGGATTCTTCCATTGATGGACATTGAAGTCTTAACACTGCTAGATTTCACAAAGTGATAGTGTCACCCAGAGTCACAAAAGTCATATATGGTGCAACGGACACATCATGTCCTCAGCTAATATTGAAATAATATGTAACAAAGGTATCTATTGTTATGATAACTTTAGAATGTCTGACCCTGGAACCCCAGCAAGAGAGGCTTGGCCAACTGTCTCCAGTGTGCCTATTGAAGTGATAAGTAATAGTGAAGACAAGAAGAAGGAGATTATTCAATGTGGCCACCCTGGAAAAATAATAAGGGAATCCAGTAACCCCAAGTAAGGGTAAGGAAATCTATGAAACTAGACCTTTAGACAAAACCCCAGCTTTGGTAGCTTAAAGATGAGTCTTCCCCACCAGGCCAAATGTGCAAGAGTAGTGAGAAGGAGATAAAGGAGATTCAGTGTAGCACACTGGGAAAAACAACAGACAGAAGGGTTCAGCATCTTTTGGATGAGTCTTCCATTCTCTTGGTATTCACATGGACTTTAGATGGAAATAGGAAAAATTGGTAGGGAGGATGGGGAAGGGGTCTACATAGCTACATATCATGGTCACGGTGTGTGTGGGCTGAACTAGACCATTGCTCTAGTTCTGGCTCTGTGAGATGCTGAAGTCCTTACTGCCTGAGGTGATCTATCTGGTTCCCATGGGATGATGACTCTTGTAAGGTGCAGCTTTATTAGCACAGATGTTTGTCTCCATCTGGAGCATGGTCTGCCCTGTTTGGCTTTGTTGTTTCTAGAACTCAAACTGTCTACAGATTTAGGCCAATGACCTCCTGCCTTGAAGGGGAATGGAATGAGATGGCTTAAGTCTCACTGGTTTGTAGATGGATACTCCTTGAGTGACAACAATGCCTATGTAGAGTCAAGTTGGATAGCCAAAATAAAAGTGATAGATGTAAAATGAAGGCAAAAATGTCCAACTTTCAACCTGTTTTTAGTTGTTTTGTAGGTCCAAGTGAAGAGCCCATGGTTTCTAGCAAAAGTTGATTTTAAGTGCCTATAGTACTAGTAGAAAAATTTGGTTTATCAGCTAAATCACCTTGGGAAGCCAGTTAAGCATGCTTCTCTTCCAATTCTGTATCTGAAAAATGTAGATAATAATTCTTCCTAACTAATAACATTGTGAGGATTAAATAAACCAATTATGTAAAATACTCAGAAGAGTGTCTAATTCAGAGTAAGTGCACTGTGTGTATGTTTGTATATGTATGCCCCTCTTTGTGTACAAATAAGTGTTACTACGGACTTTACTCCCTGTCAGTTTCTTCTGAGAATAACAGAGTACCTCCTTTTATATTGCTTCATAGTTTTTTTTACTCAGATTTTTTTTTTCAAAATTTTATCCACTGGTCTGGTAATTTTTCCTGTTTCTCACCTTTGCCCTTTTTATAAGTAGTTGCCAAATACAGATTATTGTTAGTAGTAAGTCCTGCTACTTCATTGTGAGTAACTAAACTGGGTACATGTAGACATCTCTGGGGCTGAAAAGTAATGACTGTGACATAAAAAAGTACTTCTTGTCACCCCAAACAGTGTTGATATTCTTTGTGTTCCACCAACTGATCATCTTCCCAACCTAATCCCTGGTAACCAATGCTTTTTGAATGCTCTATAGTTTGACATTTCCAGGATGTCATATAATTAGACATAGACAGCACATAATACTTTTTATTGACTTCTTTCATGTAGAAATATACTTTTAAAGTTCCTCTATGTTTGTTCATGGCTTGTTTATTTTCATGCCTGATGACTATTCCATTGTCTGGATGTGCCATAGTTTATCATTTGTTCCTAGACTTTCTTGTCAAAACCCCAGACATGGAATTATGCTCAGCTACTCATCCCAGCAGGCTAATAAAAGAGAAATAAAAGACAAGAAATGGTGAAAAAAGAGAAGGATTTAATAATTGTGGGCATGTTGTGGATAAGGGTTCAGTGAAGTTCTTTCTTTAAGCTATTGACCTGAACTGTAGCTTTCAATAGATAACTGGGAGTAATAGGAGAGAAGAATGCCCATTGAGCCAGCTTTGGAAGAATGAGGCTGGCTTGATCATTAACTTAGTTCTTGTTCTATGAGGTAGTTTGAAGATCAAGTCCTTATTGTTAGAAGACTAACCCAGAATACTGAGTTGGTCAAGGATGATCTCTTGAGGGGGCAATCTGCCTACAAGGCTCTGTGGTTCCTAGAGTTCCAGATAAATGAAGGTTTCGGACAATGACTAGAGGATGTCAGTCCCCTTTGGGGATCTAGAATAGATCTGTAAAATAGATCTAAAAAGCTGACAGCAAGATGCATCTTATTCTTATCTTTGTGCCTTCAGCCTTGAAGAGGGATGAGCTAGGTTAGGTTCCACTAGTTGTTAGAAACGCCTTGATTAACTTACCTATTTGCAGAGGTAAGCAATTATTTGTGCAACCCCCCCCCCCCACAGCTCTCATCTCACAGGGGATAAGAGATAGTTTATTATGAAACCAAATATTAGTGACCATGGCTCAGTGACATAGATTGAGATTATCCCAAATTCCATGTTCTAAGTTTATAAAATTTTTATAGTTACCGTAACAAAGAAAGCCATTAGTTAAGAATATTTTCAAATATATTTGTGGAAGCATTAAGTATGAGATTACAGCAAAGCTGAAGAAATCTCAGCTATAGGTCTCAGATATATTTAATGACACTCTTATTCTTCTTTGTTTTTTTTGAACGTGTTTTTTTTTCTTTTTAAAATAGATTTATTTATTATGTATACAGTGTTCTGTCTGCATGTTTGTTCACTGGAAGAAGGCACCAGATCTCATTATAGATGAGTGGTTGCTGGGAATTGAGCTCAGGACCTCTGGAAGAGCAGTTAATGCTCTTAACCTCTGAGCCATCTCTCCAGCCCAACACCCTTATCCTTTTAGTTGGTGGTTAATGCATCACCCAAAGTTTTATCTGTTAGTCATAGATGTTGAGTTTGACACAGAGATGGGTTAAGAAACAATTATTGGTGAGGGGCTAAAGGTAGTTTAGTGTCCTCTATAGTTATCAGCTCTCTGCTGTTACAACACATGCCTAACAGAATGAACTTACAAAGAGTAAATTTGTGGTTTCACAGTTTAGAGATTTCAGCCTATAACCAATTGTTCCTGTTGCTTTGCACTGGTGGTGGCATAGAATATTATGGTGAGAGAAGATAATAGAACACAGCTATTCACATTCACAGTGACTGAGAAATAAAAGAAAGGAATGGGAAGAAGTAGCATTCCTTTAAGGGCATATACCCAAAGACCTATAGATTTCCTACCAGGTCCAACCTCCTGAGTGTCTGAGATTACAGGCATAGCTGCATCTTTTTAGATCCTCTTCTCAGTACAACCACCCATTCAAAAATGACACAAACTTTGCTCATTCCAAGCTGGATTCTTGCTCCATAGAAATCAAACAACCTGGCTCTCCAAATGCTTAAAATTCTCTCTTTCCTCTGCTCTAATCATTTCCAATTCTCCCTCAATGTAGCCTTTTCAGGACTGAAGCAAAACAATGAAATTTGTTTGGTATAAGTAACAGATTTTTCTTCAGTTACTTAGGGGAGACAGTTGTCAATAATACATGGAATTTTACTGTGATATACTCAAGATCCCTTTGTTGTGCAGGCCCATGGTCCTGTGGTGTCATGAGTCTTCCACATAGGATTCCACTGTGAAGTGACTGTATCTCTCTTTATAGCCTATTTGCTTTGCTGAGTTTACTTCAAAGCCTTTATCTTGCCTCCTTTGAATAACAAATCTTTTCCCTATCTGACTAATCTTGAAAATTATTTTCAGATATCAGCACCAAATGAATGAAAGAAACAAAGAAATAAAATGGAAAGGAAAGGATTTCTCCTTGGTATGGTGGAGGAAAAAGTTTATTGTAGATATGTGGAAGAGCAAAGCCAGAGGCAGGGACATTTGAGAGAGTCCAGACTAAGCCAGGCCATGTGAGGAGAAGGGGAGAGGAAAAGGGGAGAAAGGGTGACAAGGTGCAGCATCTAGGAGGCCCAAAGGTACAAAAGGGAGGGTAACCAAAATAATTGGATTATATAGGGAAGAGCAGCCCAGCACGATGTGCTGGAGAATCAGTATAGGGGGCAGAGTATGCCAGCCAGGCAGACCCTGTAACTGGTAGGGACTGAGGGATGCAGGGAGAACCTGACAGCCAGAGTCCCAGGAAGAGCAGGCTATTTCACTTGATGTCCAGACTCTGAGGGACCTTCTGGGGCTAGGCAGCAGTTGGAGCAATTTGTGAGGCTGGATCACCTGGGGCTAGCTGCTTTGAAGATGTCCAGGATGCTGATTTTGAGGGGATACCTGGAGCTGGTGCTAGAGCAGTCTGTAGTTGATTTGAAATCTGCTGGGACAGATAGATTAGGGAGAGAAGATAAAGCTAAGAAGTTTAGGTGGAAATTTTTTTCTTAGGTGTAAATTTGTGTAGATGTATCCAACCGTCTTATTAAATAAGAAACACAGAGCCGATTCAGAGAAGAAAGCCAAGAGGTCAGAACTAAGAGCCTTACCCTTCCTGCTTCAGCCAAGAGAGCTATCTGAAAAGGACCTACTATCTGTGTGTATGTCTTTATATAGTCTAGCTGTTTTGCCTTCTCATTGGTTGTAAACCCAAACACGTGACTGCCTTGTCACTGCCTGTACGTACAGCCCTCCAGGTCCTCTATGGTATTGAGATTAAAGGCGTGTGCCACCGCTGCCATGCACTTGCTATGGCTCTAATAGCTCTGACCCCCAGGCAACTTTATTTATTAACATACAATTAAAATCACATTTCAGTACAAGTAAGATACCACCACATTTCCCCTTTTCTATTTTAATAAAAAGGAAAAAAAGAAAAATGTTATAACTAACAAAAGAAAAACTATATACAAAAGTACAATAACTATATACAATATATACAAGTAATAAATGTCTAAACAATTGTCTAGTCCATTTGTATTTGACAAATTCAGAGAAAATAATTTCATTATCTATCCTATTTTGGTAAGTCCAAAATGTATCTAATTCACTTTCTATCCTAATTAATCTTCAACTATAACTAACTAACCTTCAACTCTAACTAACTAATCTTCAACTCCCTCAGAGACCCAAGAAGGAAATAATATTAGCTAACAAAAATAAAAACAGGAAGTGCATACAAGCAATTTCCAAAAAATTTGTGAGTTGACAAAAACAACCAGCTCCCTGGACAGTCACCTGAGGTTTCTCTGCAGTGCTGGGGCATCATCTTCAGCCTATAGGCTTAGCGTATCTGACAGACACATTTGTGAAGTAGGATGTACACAAGGTCAACTCATATTGGGTAAGGGCAGTCCATGTACCAGGAACACCTGAATTCCACTAGTGTCATGTCATGATTCAGGATTTTAAATTCTGGAAATTGTTGATGGTTTTTTAATTCAACTGTCCATTCTTCTTGGCTGTGTATATATGGCTTCATCTCAGCATCCCGTCCTTCTCCACATCCCTCTATCAAATGCCAGTCTACTATTGAGAGGCGTGAGCTTAGTTACTCTTCAAGAATAACTGTTTCAGCTGCTGTTCCATAGCACATCAGAAGCCATCGGCCCACTGCCTGTTCAGCTGACTTCGAAGAAAAGGGCACTGTACCTTTTCCAAATTGCGAAGGCCACTTCGGGGATGGTGCCATATTGTCCTGGCCTCAGAAAATGCCTTTTGATAAAGCCATAACCACGTTTGTTTAGGCAAGAATCAGTAGTCCTTTGTTTCATGTCCTGTCTGTCCATTTTGTCAGCAGTTGATTCGAGGATACTTTGTTGTCCAGTGGCTAACTTTTGCCACAATGAAAGTTAACTCCATATGCAGTTTCTTCAATGCCCATATTTTCTCTGAAGTAGATTGGTACTGCCAGGAGCCGACATGTCTCAAAAAAGAAAAATTTTCTAAGTTATTAAAACATTTTAAATGCCATATTCTGTAGTTCTCTGAAGGGTTTGAAGATGACCTGTCTAAAATATATCTGCTCAATTTTTAAAACATATCTAATATGACTACAAGTTCTATTGTAATGTCTAACTACTCACTTTCATTTCTTTATATTCTAATAGTCGGTAATAATAACATTCAAGGATCAGAAAATTGCATTACATTATTAAATGAATGGTATAAGTACAATTAGAAATATACATATAGCATTTTCTAACAATATCAATTTCAATATATATAATTTGTATACAATATAAAACAATCCAATCCAATGTAAAGTATTTAAAACTAGTAATTGTCTTTTTCTTCTTTTCTTTTCTTTTCTTTCTTTCTCTCTCTCTTTTTTAAACAAGAACCTTAAATCTAATCTCCTTTGCTTAGCCTTTTTCCTAACCCTTGACAACAACTTGTAACCAACACCACTAAACAATGAAAATTATCCCAGACCCCAAACCCATTAAAAAGACCAAAAAACCACCTGCCCCACACCACCTCTTTGGGATTGTGGGTGTTGTATTCTTAAAATTGCTTCCTGCTGGGTATGGGCAAAGTTATCTTTATCCTGAAAGAAAAATTTTAGGCTAATTGTCAAATTCTAGGAAAGGTAACTATATCCTTCATTATCCATTCTGTGTATAATGCCAAAGTTCAGGGTTTATCTGAAGTCCTTATTCAAGTAGTCTTTGAGACTGGATCATCTCAGCTAGTCTTCTCAAAATTGCTCTGAGCACCTTGTAGTTCAAAGCTGATCTGTAGATGATGTTTGTCAGCTTAGTGATATTATTATTGTCCATGTGGAATTGTTGTTGTTGTGGGGCCCCATCTTCTTCCTGGAGACTTCAGTTGATGTCAGGCCTGGCCGTGAATTCCTGCAGAAAACTGATAAGAGACTCGAACACAAAGACATATATATGCAGCTAATTGAAGCCTTTTTTTTCTAGAATTAGTTAGTACTCTGTATGACCATTCATATCTTAACAAAGTTTAAAATGTATATATATCTATATATCTATATATTAATCTTGTAAATTTTGATATAAAATTTATACTTTAAGAAAAGTTTAAAGAATCAGAATAGAATCAAAGAGTTGAGATTAGTAATAGAATAGTCCCTTAATTAATTTGGCTTTTCTCCTGTCCCATAGCAGAAGATGGCTCTTTTCTTCTGGCATGATACAGGGAGTTTGCTTTTTCCTTTTAACAACATGCTTGAGTTTAAAGAAGGAGAGAGCCATTCTTCAACTCCAAAGTCAGCTTTAAATTTTAATTAAACTGGGATTATTAGAAGACCAATAATGTTAAATCTTTAGAGAAAAGCAGAAACAAACATTTAGGAAGACATAAAATTTTTTAGATAATATATACCCATATGCTGTTTCACTCTGTTTCCTGGGATAGATGATTTGTCCCTTTTCTTCAGTTGTCTCATTTGTCCAGTGTTCTTCAGATTCCTTAACCTTCATTCTCCTAAAAGACAAAAACAAAAACCTTTCCCCAAGACTAATTTTGGGGATGTTCCTTTTTGGCAAGTTATTATCTGATTAAATGAAAAGGCATGTGTTACTGGTATAAGTTAGTTTAAATTGGATGTTCATGCTGGTTGATGAACTGTCATCTCCTCTAATTAGGAGGTTTCTCTTATTCAAATTGAACCTTTATCAATTTTGATGGTACCCACAGCTTATCTTCTCCTGTAGAAACAAAAGCAAAACCTCGTCCCCAACGTAATACATACCCTGGTTTCCATTCTGAGGTCAGCACATCCTTAAAGTATATAGGCTGATTTAATTCTGTAGTTTTTTCTATTATCCAATGTCTTTCTGCAGCTGTTGTTCCTTTCTCATTGGCATTAAGAAAATTCAAAGTTAATAGAGCATTATGCAGTCTATTTTTGGGGGTTTTTGTTACACCTTTCTGTTTATTTAGCATATCCTTTAGAGTTCTGTTTGATCTTTCTATAACTGCTTGACCTGTAGGATTATGTGGTATGCCTGTAATATGCTTTATATTATAATAAGCAAAAAACTGTTTCATTTTAACAGAGACATATGCTGGAGCATTGTCAGTTTTAATTTGTGCAGGTATACCCATGATGGCCATCACTTCTAGCAAATGAGTGATTACAGAATCAGCTTTTTCAGAACTCAAAGCAGTTGCCCATTGAAATCCTGAATAAGTATCGATAGTGTGGTGTATATGTTTCAATTTTCCAAATTCTGCAAAGTGAAACACCTCCATCTGCTAGATTTCATTCCTTTGAGTACCTTTTGGGTTACATCCTGCTGGTAATGGTGTTTGATTGTAGAAGGAACAAGTAGGACATTTCTTTACTATTTCTTTGGCTTGTTGCCAGGTTATGGAAAAATCCTTTTTTAAACCTTTACTATTGACATGATGTTTTTTATGAAATTCTGAGGCCTCTAGCATATTTCCTATCAATAATTTATCAATCTCATCATTGCCTTGTGCTAAAGGGCCTGGCAGACCAGTATGGGATCTGATGTGAGTTATATATAAAGAATGACTCCTTTTCCTGATTGTATCTTGTAACTGAATAAATAGTGAAGTTAATTCTGAAGCATCAGGGATAAATTCTGCAGTCTCAATATGTAATACTGCTCTTTCAGCATACTGAGATTCAGTTACTATGTTGAGAGCTTCTGAAAAATCCATTAATACCAATAGAATAGCATACAATTCTGATTTTTGAACTGAATTATAAGGACTATGAAACACTTTACTTAAATTTTCTGATTTGTAACCTGCCTTTCCTTGTTTGTTGGCATCTGTATAAAATGTATGAACTGTAGATATGGGTTTTTCCCGTACAATTCGAGGCAAGATCCAATCAGCTCTCTTTATAAGATCAATTCTATCGCTTTTGGGCTATTTGCTGTTAATTTCTCCCAAAAAATTACTGCAAGCTCTTTGCCAAGGTTCACTTTCTGTCCATAATTTTTCAATGTCCTCCTTAGTTAAAGGTACGACAATTTCTGCTGGGTCTATTCCTGGTAATTGACGAAGTCTCAATTTTCCTTTCCAAATCAAGTCAGAGATTTTTTTCCACATAAGTTTTTAATTTTCTATTTGGTTTATTTGATAAAAATATCCATTCCAATATAATATCTTCCCTCTGCATTAATATTCCTGTAGGAGAATGCCTTGAAGGTAAAATAACCAAAATGCAATCCAGCTTTGGATAAATACAATCCACATGCCCTTCATGTACTTTCTTTTCTACCAAGGCCAATTCTTTCTCAGCTTCAGGTGATAATTCTCTTGGACTATTTAAGTCCTTGTCACCTTCTAAGGTTTTGAACAAATTATGCAGTTCATCATTTTTTACCCCAACAATAGTTTGGCGTAGATGAGAAATTTCTCCAAATAATCTTTGAAAGTCATTAAGGTTCTGTAGTCTATCTCTCCTAATTTGCACCTTTTGGGGGTCTAATTTTTTGTAGCTGTGTTTTATATCCTAAATAGTTAATAGAATCTCCTCTTTGTATCTTTTCAGGAGCAATTTGTAATCCCCAGCAAGGCAAAATTTTCTTTACTTCTTCAAACATTCTTTCTAAAGTATCTGCATTTGAGTCGGCTAGTAAAATATCATCCATATAATGATAAATTATAGATTTAGGAAATTTTTTACATACCACTTCCAATGGCTGTTGTACAAAATATTGGCACAGAGTTGGGCTATTCAACATTCTCTGTGGGAGGACCCTCCATTGAAATCTTTTAACCGGTTGAGAATTATTATAAGTAGGCACTGTGAAAGCAAATCTTTCTCTGTCTTTTTCTTGTAAGGGTATTGAAAAGAAACAGTCTTTTAAGTCAATAACTATGAGAGGCCATCCTTTTGGTAACAGAGTAGGCAAAGGAATTCCAGATTGTAGAGAGCCCATTGGCTGAATTACTTTGTTAATTGCTCTAAGGTCTGTTACCATTCTCCATTTACCAGATTTCTTTTTAATAACAAATACAGGAGAATTCCAAGGGCTAGTAGATTCTTCAATATGATGAGCATTTAACTGTTCTTCTACCAGCTCTTCTAAAGCCTGTAGTTTCTCTGTTGTTAAAGGCCATTGCTGGACCCATACAGGCTTGTCTGTTAACCATTTTAAAGGTAGAGCTGTTGGTGTCTTTGGAAGATCATCAGTTGTTGTGCCCTGTTCTTGTATAATATGGATGGCTGATGACCACTCAGAATAATGCCTTCTAATATTTCTCTCAGAAACATGTGCTAGTTTATGATTTGTTTCTGAGATGGAGGGATGTTAGTCTGAGTATTCCATTGTTGCAACAAGTCTCGACCCCACAGGTTCATAGCTATGTTAGCTACATATGGTTTTAATGTTCCTCTCTGTCCTTCGAACCTATACATTCAAACCATCTTGCACTCTGTTTCACCTGAGATATTGTCCCAATTCCTAACAGTTGAATGTTTACCTCCTGAAGAGGCCAAGTTGGATGCCAAAATTCTGGTGCAATTATGGTAACATCCTCACCTGTGTCTACCAGACCAGACAACAAAACACCATTTATTTTTATTGATAATTTTGGTCTTTGTTCATTAATAGAAGTTTGTCAAAAAATTTTCTTTATGTTTTCTCCTGAATTTTCTGTTCTCTCTGTTTTATCATCCTGATGAAAATGATTTATTCCAATAGGCATTTGGTTATTTAATTGCTCTGAGTAGGGGTTTCCTCTATGACTGCAGGAAAGGTTTGAACTGGATTTGCTATTGGGGCCTGCATGAGGCCCCTCTGGGAGTTTCCTGAAGACTGAGGCAAAGAATTACCCTGTCTGTCCCTTGTTGATCTACATTCGTTGGTCCAATATTTTCCCTTACCACACCTTCTGCATACTCCAGAAGGAAGGGGCATTCTGTTGCCATTGTTCCTTGAAGAAACATTGTTTCTAGGAATGACCTGTTTACAGTCCCTTTTCAAATGTCCTTGCTTTCCACATCCAAAACATCTAACATTCCTCAAACCTTTTGAAATTGCTTCTCCTACCCACATATCATCATGCTCATGAGCTTCAACATTAACTGTGTCTCTAATCCAATCTTCCAAAGGTGCAGATCTTGCCTTTAATGGCCTGATTATTCTTTTGCATGCTGCATTCGCATTCTCAAAGGCCAAAGATTCAATTATTATCTTACTAGCTTCTGAATCCGGGACCATTCTCTTTACTGCTGAAGCCAGTCTTTGTAAAAAATCTGTGAAAGATTCTTTTGGGCATTGTATAACCTTTGTAAATGACTCAGTTTTTTTTCCTGGTTCCTCAACTTTTAGTTGAAACTTTTAGTTCTATGGTCCTGGTAGTTGGGGGAGAGTAGTCTCAAGACCAGGGAAAGGGGGAGAGATATCCCACCCTCAGGAATAGAAGGAATAGGCAGGTGGGAAAACAAGCTGTTGGTTGGCAGTACATTTGACTTGTGAGAAGTAGATTCAAGTCAATTCCCTTGAGCTTACAAGATTTTTTTAAGTTTACAAAAAAAAAAAAAAGACAAATGTTTTGGGTATGTTGGCATTACCAATGTTTGCAATCTGTACTGAAATCCACACTGTAGAAAAGGCAGTAGATTCACTTTCGAGTCATAGTTGAGGACTCAAAATGATTTTGGGTTAAAAGCATGAACACTCTTTTCTCTATCCAGAAGACTGGGTATATAGAGATTAGATGGATGTTTTTAGCACTATGAGAAGCACTTTTAAGTCTATACTTAGAAGAAAACCAAAGGAAATTTGTAACATGAATCTTAAAAGGTCTTATTAATAGAAAACCCAGAACCAGATATTGGAGTAAAAGCTGAAAGATCAGAGAAACAGAACAAGCCACAGTCAACCTCACCTTGTCAACTCCTCAGCCAATCTTGTTTCCACGAATCCTCAGACTGAAAGCCTCTGAGTCCTCACCCTAGAGGGTCTCAGTTGAACTGCTGCTTAGTTCCTGTCTTCTCACACCTTATATACCATTCTCCCCCCAGCCATGTCACTTCCTGGGATTAAAGGCATGTGTGTTTTCCAATCAAAGGCATGAGAGCTCAAGTGCTGGGATTAAAGGTGTGTACCACCACTGCCTGACTCTGTTCCCAGTGCGACCTTGACTCACAGAGATCCATCAGGATCTCTGCCTCCCAAGTGATAGGATTAAGGGTGTGTGCCATCACTGTCTGGCCTATGTGTCTAATCTAGTGGCTGGCTCTGTCCTCTGATCCCCAGATAAGTTTTATTGCTCTGTCCTCTGATCCCCAGATAAGTTTTATTGGGGTGCATAACATATCCCCACAGAAATTTAAAATCTTGAGTTTGTGACTATGATAATAGTAGTCAGCACTTACCAGTGCTAAAGTAATAGCTTATCAGAGCTCCATTGATTGTTAAAATTCTGAACTTTTTTTTGTTTGGTTTTGTTTTTCAAGACAGGGTTTCTCTGTGTAGTCCTGGCTGTCCTGGAACTCACTTTGTAGACCAGGCTAGCCCCAAATTTAGAGATTGCCTGCCTCTGCCTCCAGAGTGCTGGGATTAAAGGTTTGCACCACCAACAACCTAAAATCCTGAACTTTTGAAGTCTTAACAATAGCACAGCAAGGGAAAGAAGTCTGAAACATTTATCAAAAAGTTACTTAGGGACCTGTTTTGTGAGTTTCTCTCTTCTTAAGAGTCTGGTAGCAGAATAAACTTGTTTTCTCAGCTGGAGGCCTAGAAGCTCTAGGTAAGTGAGGCCTGGGTCCTGATTTTTACATATGAAGAGAACTGAGAAGGCAGCTGAAACCTTCTCAGCTGGGAGAAGAGCTCATAAACTTGTGCTGTTAAAGCTACAGTTAGTCAATATTGTTAGAGATCTGAGAAGGATAAATTATAGCTGGAAGCATAATCCAAATGGTCTATGTATTAATTAAAATGACAGAGGCACATTACCTAGACCCTATGCTCCTGCAGTTATTGAGGACAGAAGTGGTCCATCTTTGGCTATCATACAGAGCAGCATTTTATCTTCAGCTGTCATATAGAGCAGTATATGCCTTTAGCTGTCAGACCCAGGTCTGAGAATTTTTCCTGTAATGGAACTTGGGAAAACTGACTTTGCTTTGGCCAGGCAAATTAGAGCAATCAACCACCAAGTGTCCACAGTTTGTGCAAAATCTTTGCAGTAGGCAAGGCATGGGGCAGTTTTTCCCAGTGGTTAGTGCTACCATAATTCAGGTGGAGTCATCACGTCCCATTTGTCTTCTTTGAAGACTTTAAAGGTTCCCACTAGGAGGAGGCAATTCTGCCCATTATGGGGAGGACTATCTATCTATTAAGTACACCTGATTTTAGACTCAAGCTTGAAAACACATACAGGAGGCTAAATAAAGCTTGTTACTAAATGAATAGTTTATGAGTTAGAATTTTAGAGCTTTATCCCTGTTAAGTTTGAGCCTTAAAATTTGAGTTGAAGATTTAATTAAGTTACTTTTGGCATCAAGATAGAATATCATGAGTCCACAAGCCTTGCTTAGCACCATTAGGCCTGAGCTGGTGGAGATGGATACACATATGCCCACCCAGAACCATTTGTGCTATGTGGGAAGAAGAAACCTGAGCAAATATGTGGTGTGGTATGAGAGAGAGGAAGGCAGAGTGGTTCATGTCCTGTGGAGAAAGGCAGATCTGAAGAGGCCAGCCTGGTCTATAGAGTGAGTTCCAGGACAGCCAGGGCAAACCCTGTCTTGAAAAACAAAACCCAAACAAACAAAAATAGTTCAGAATTTTAACAATCAATGGAGCTCTGATAAGCTATTACTTTAGCACTGGTAAGTGCTGACTACTATTATCATAGTCACAAACTCAAGATTTTAAATTTCTGTGGGGATATGTTATACACCCCAATAAAACTTATCTGGGGATCAGAGGACAGAGCAATAAAACTTATCTGGGGATCAGAGGACAGAGCCAGCCACTAGACTAGACATAGAGATTAGACATAGAGGCCAGAGAGTGATGGCACACACCTGAGAGGAGTTTCGGTAAGAGTTCAGTATTGATGGTGTACCAGAAGCCAGAGGCCTTGAACCTGACCAATAATACATTAAATAATGAATGTTTGCAAGTAAAGCTGTGTGGACAAAAGGGTATACTGCATGATACACAGCAGCTCCCAATGCCACTAAAGTGAATGAAGAGGTGATGGAGAGGCAGGAAAGATGGAGAAGTGTAGTGGGGGTTTTTTGGGAGGGGGTGGTATCTTTTGTCTTGTTTTATTTTTTAATTCTTATTTGAATTTTTAATTTTTTTACTTTTATCTTATTTTTATTATTTCGTTTTTAGTTTTCCTTTGTGGGGGACACTATAAGGGTGAAGGTCAGATATGGAGGGACTGAGAAATGAATGGGATTGGGATACATGATATAAAATTCCCAAAGAATCAAACTGCCAGGTAGATTTGCTCCTGATCAGATCAGAGGACAACTTCAGCTGTCTACTCGGTTCTGAATTCATGAGTCTATTTCCTCAATTTATCCTAATAAATTTTCCTAATATTCCTTAAGCAGACTCCCGTGGATTTCTCAAATTATCACAGTTTTTTGCATGACTTAGTTTACCCAAATAGCTAAAGCTTAACAAAGTGAACATAGACAAAGAACCTAGACAAATACTAGTATGAATCTGAGTAGACCTTAGGAATTTATAAACCTAGATTATCAAATATACCTTATTTATCAAACATATGATGTTACTAATCTAAATTTTTTTAGAAGCTTGATGTTGAATGTTAACAAAGACATAAGTAGAAGGTGTAAATCTCTAAGTCAGCTTTTGTTAATTTGAACAGACCTTTATAACCTTAAATTTTTTCATAATACAAAAATTCATACCAATCCAAAATATTTTAGAGACCTGTTGTTTTCTTAGTCTAAAAGGAGATACAACAATAAACTAAGGGCTCAGTAGGACTGAGAAATTGTATAATTGTTGCTTTATGCTATGTAGTCATCTTAAAATGGTGAAGTCACATGGCTTTTGCTCTTTAACCTTAGTAAAGATGGCTTCTTGCCATGTGGCTGCTTACATCTTGATGAGGTTATCTGCCAAGATAGAGAGCCACATGGTTGCCATGTAAGAACATCTATTTTTCTAAACAAGAGTTGAATCTAAGTTATATACACAGTATATTCTAGACAAGAGAATCATATATATATATATATATATTCTAGACAAGAATCATATATATATATATACCCATGTAGAGATTTTAATTATAAGCCTTTTGTTATAAATTTAAAGCCAAATTTTATTACAGATTTTATAGTTTTTAAACCATACCAAGGAATTTGTAAATCCTGAGACAGAGTTAAGCATAGTCTTAAGAGATTTTTGAGAGCAGAGTGAAGAGAAATCATATCGATAAAAGATTTAAGAGTAGGAAGTTGTAGAACCTTAGAGATAAGAGACTTTGAGATCATTAGTTAGTGGCAGAAGTTACAATCTGCGAATTTGGAAATCAAGTGTGTTAATTTTTGGCCATTGATCTGTACTGAGGCTAAGCTGCAGTAATAAAATCTGAGTCCACGAAGGGAGAGAAGGAGGGAGGGAGGGTGGGAGGAAGGAAAGGTGGGAGGGAGGGAGCTGAGAGCTAAAGCTGACAGACTGCAGACTGGAGCAAGATAAAGCCTAGTGGTACTGCAGGTGTTCTGTAGTTCCTACGGGAATGCGGGAATGCGAGAGAAAGCTAGGAGAGAGCAGGGGAAAGGGAGCCAGTAAGTATCTTTAGTAGAGAGACCTAGACAGGTGTAGAAAGTTGCCCATATGGTGGGCTGCCCAAAAGGGTATAGTAGCAGGCTCCAGGTTCCAGAGAGACACTTATGGAGCTCCAAGTGGGAGGAAGCAAGGAAAGAGTTCCAGGCTGCTGTAAGCAGGACTACAGCTTCAGGAAGATGCTAGGGAGACCATGGGGGTGTAGCAGGCCAGAGGCATAGTAGGTGCAGGAACCAGTGAAGTGCATAGGTTCCGGTGGAGGGCACAGCAGGCCAGAGCAAGGAGAGCAGCAGTCAGAAAGCAGGTAGAGGAAGCAGCAGCTGAAGCAGCAGCCGAAGAATCAGACTCTAGAATTTGGAATCAAATTTTGCTGATGACAGAAGCCAGCAGAAACAAATGTTCCTTCCATACATACCTTAGGAGACTCAGATCAACAGTTTACTTCAGAATGGTTGAGTTCGCTAGAAGGGAGCTCATTTGTGCCATTCCCAGGTTTTGGCACCAGATGAATGAATGGAGAGAGAGAGAGAGAGAGAGAGAGAGAGAGAGAGAGAGAGAGAGAGAGAGAGAAGGACATGACTGCTCCTGGAGGGGAAAGTTTATTGTAGATAAAAAGGAGACATAGTCAGAGGTATCTGGGAGAGTCCAGAGTGCATAAGACCCTGAGCTGTGACATGTGAGAAGAGGGGAAGGGGAAGGGGAAGGAATAAGGGAGAGAAAGGGGAACCAGGTGCAGCAGACAGGAGGTCCAAAGGGACAAAGTTAGTGGGAAACCAAAATGGTTGGATTATATAGGGAAGAGCAACCCAGCACTTTGGGCTGGAGAATTCAGAGTAAGGGGTAGGGTTTGCCAGACAGCAGGGCCCTGTAACAGGTAGGAACTGAGGTATTCAGAGAGAACCTGGCAGCCAGAGTCCTCTTTGATATGTTAAATGGACACCTTAGCCATTTGTTCCAGGTTTGAAACCTAACAACACCTACATTGTGTCTTCCACAAGAGGCACAGGCACAGGGACTCCATGCTTTTAGTGGCTAGAGCAGCTGATAAGTCCATGTCACATCTGATAAGATTCTTTCTACAGATCTTCATTTGGGCAGCTGTTTAAACACTTGTAAGAACTTTCCTCAATCTTGTCTTGAATTTCTGGGGAATGTTTAATTTGCTTCCTCTGTATGTACACATCAGCTTGTGTGTGAGAGGGTTGGGTACACCTGTGGGTAGATTACAGAGGGATACAGCGTGCCTGCAGCTATTTCTCTCCTGACAGACAGAAGAGCATTTAGATTTTTATACATTTTTCTCTGAGCTTATTACCATGTTAAAAAAAAAGTTGGCTCTGTATTTTAGCAAATACAAACTTTGACTATAATTTCCCATGATAGAAGTTTGAGGGCTGGCTGGATGACTCAGAGAGTAAGAACACTTTCTGGTCAGCTCTGGCAACTGGAGTTTGATTCCAGAAGCCATGTAGAGTTGGATGGAGAAACTGACTTTATGGGGTTGTGCTCTGGCCTCCATATGCTTGCCATGGTATGCAAACCCCCACATTCATTATCAACACATTCACATAATAAATAAACAAATACACAAATAAAATAAATAATTTTAAAAGTTTAAACAACATTCTATATTAGTTTTATGTACCCAGACGATTTGGGTGCTGTGGGATGGTCTGTATGTCAAATGTGTTGCTGATTGGTCAATAAATAAATCACTGATTGGCCCGTGGCCAGGCAGGAAGTATAGGCGGGACAACGAGGAGAATAGAGCTGCGAAGTGGAAGGCTGAGAGAGAGAGACACTGCCAGCCGCCATGATGAGAAACAGCATGTAAAGATGCCGGTAAGCCATGAACCATGTGGCAAGGTATAGATTAATGGAAATGGATTAATTTAAACTGTAAGAACAGTTAGCAAGAAGCCTGCCACGGCCATACAGTTTGAAACCAAAATAAGTCTCTGTGTTTACTTGATCGGGTTTGAGCGGCTTTGGACTGGCGGGTGAGAGAGATTTGCCCTGACTGTGGGCCAGGCAGAAAAACTCTAGCTACAAATGGCGCCCAACGTGGGACAAGAGTTTCCACCTAAAAACCTGAGAAAAAAGATTCTAAAACGGAGCTAAAAACAGTTCCTAGTTGTCTCTTTCAAGTTAGCGGCAGTTGCCGGTTTGAGCTACTGGCGGGTTCCTAGCGTGTGCGCTCGACCTGCAGTATGGCGGGAATGAGGCCTCTGCAAGTGGCACATTAAACTGCGTGGTGGATTTAGCCTTTGTTAGTACAAAACAAAAAAAAAGAGGTATCTGGGCTACACGCTGCTTGGATAAAAGCATAGACCCACGATAGCTCCCAGAGCTGGCGGAAAACTACAGTACCGCCGCCGCCATGTTGGGAAGTTGAGGTGGGCGGAGCCAGCAGCCACAGCTGCTGCAGCTTAAAGCAATAGATTCACAATAAGACAGATTCAGATGTAATAGTTTAAAATGTGTGTAAAATATACGTAGGCTTGAAAGAGACAAAAGAAAAAGGTGATATATACAGTATAGAAACAAATACATAGTTTTAAAAAATAAAGTCTTTAAAGAGACAGTAAAATTAATATAAAAAATAAGCCACGTAGAGATGACTATTACACAGAGAGTCTGGATTGTGTTGTCTTTGGGATTCTTAACTACAGAGAGATATTTGATTGTAAAGGAAGCTGAGTTAAACCAGTATGTATATTTTAAAGATACTTTGACTTCAAAATTTGGATGTAAGGATATGTTGCTTTGGAAAAGAGTCTCTTTTGTTTCCACAGAAAGCAAGAGGCTATGGATTTGTTCCAGATTAAGACACATCAGGTTTGACCAGCCAAGACCACCTGAAAGGTCTCCGATGACACCATGGCCCAGATGATCCAACATCCAGAACCGTTTCAAGGCAACTGGCTCAGATGATACAGCCTCACGGACTACTCCATGATCCTAAAATTTTCTTTGTTTCCCCAGAAGATACAGCGCCCCCCTCCAGCAGGAAGTAGTAAGAGAAGCTACGCCCAAATTCCCAAATATACCAAGCTGACTTTGGAGATGTGTAAAGGTTAAAACCTTCCTTTTTAAGAAAAGAAAAGGGGAGGTGCTGTGGGATGGTCTGTATGTCAAATGTGTTGCTGATTGGTCAATAAATAAATCACTGATTGGCCCGTGGCCAGGCAGGAAGTATAGGCGGGACAACGAGGAGAATAGAGCTGCGAAGTGGAAGGCTGAGAGAGAGAGACACTGCCAGCCGCCATGATGAGAAACAGCATGTAAAGATGCCGGTAAGCCATGAGCCATGTGGCAAGGTATAGATTAATGGAAATGGATTAATTTAAACTGTAAGAACAGTTAGCAAGAAGCCTGCCACGGCCATACAGTTTGAAACCAAAATAAGTCTCTGTGTTTACTTGATCGGGTTTGAGCGGCTTTGGACTGGCGGGTGAGAGAGATTTGCCCTGACTGTGGGCCAGGCAGAAAAACTCTAGCAACAGCTCTGTATTTTAGCAAATACAAACTTTGACTATAATTTCCCATGATAGAAGTTTGAGGGCTGGCTGGATGACTCAGAGAGTAAGAACACTTTCTGGTCAGCTCTGGCAACTAGAGTTTGATTCCAGAAGCCATGTAGAGTTGGATGGAGAAACTGACTTTATGGGGTTGTGCTCTGGCCTCCATATGCTTGCCATGGTATGCAAACCCCCACATTCATTATCAACACATTCACATAATAAATAAACAAATACACAAATAAAATAAATAATTTTAAAAGTTTAAACAACATTCTATATTAGTTTTATGTACCCAGACGATTTGTCCAAGGTTAAAAACACAAACTGTGCTTAGTTCAATGAAATTATAATATGCTTTAGAGATTAATTATAATGAATTTTTGTTATATTACAAAATCATAAGGGATCAATGCATAAGTAAACTTACAGTTCTAAATTTTTTTCAGTTCTAAATACTTAATTAACTTTAAGTCTTTAGACTAACATTTAGCTAAGCTTCTTAATAAATGTTAGTATTGTTTAATTGAAAATTTCATGCATACATATCATGTGTTTTTATAAAATATACCATCATTCCCTCTCCTCTAATTCTTCCTTTAACCCTCAACCATATTCCCTTTTCAACTTCATGTTCTCTCCTCCCAGCCCCACTGAGTGTACTTTCTGTTGCCTGTGTTTGACAGGTGTAGGTCCACCTACTGCACTATGGGTTTATCACTACTCCAGTGCAATTAGAGTTTGTGTAGAAGCAGATTGCCTTGGCAGGTTGGCAAATATTTCAAAACACACCCCTTTTGGAAATGTCTAATCTTTTCCATGAAGCTTTGCCAGCATTTCTTTTAGAACTATGAGAAATATGGAACTTGTATCTGGATACCTAATGCAATATATATTTATCTGAATTTATTTACTTAGTTGGCTATAACAAAGGTACCATGGACTAAGAAGTGGCTCAAACACAAGATATTAATTTTCTGATGGTTTTGAAGGCTGGGAAGTCTGAGGAGGGCAAAGTGCTAGAAGAGTGGGGAGCTTTGTTGGGCCCACTCCCTGGTTTGTAGATGGCCCTTTCCTGCTACATCCTCATAAGTTGAAGGAACAAGGGATCTCTCTGGGTGCTCTATTATAAGGGCTGGAATTCTGTTTGTAAGGGTCCCAATCTAATGACCTAATAATTTCTCTACATCTTGCTTTTTAATGCCATCACATTGGCAGAGGCAGATTTCAACTAAAGGATTTTAAGAGAGACACAAACCCTCAATTTGCTGGTAACAACATCTAAAACATCTCTCCTACTGTCCAGAAAAGGTTTAGCTGACACAGCGTGGGACACAGTAAGTCTTTAAAGTTGCCTAATTCTGCAGGTACTTCCATGGAAACAAATTAAGTCATGGACTCATGATCCCAAATAAACTGCCTGAAGTCGCCAAGCTCTTTAATGTCATATTTTACCCTAAAACTCACACTTAAAACTATCTGTTTTCACTGAATCCTCCTAATTTTGAGGAAGAGGAGGTTTTACCTTACTATGAAAACAATAAAATTCAGAGTCTGAGTGAACAATGAAAACAATGCTTTTGAGAAAAAGGGACTAAATCAGATTATGTTTACTGTTAGTGATGGTGTCATACAGAATAAAGTTGATTTTTTTAGATGACTCACTTTGCTTTTATGTTTTAACATTTATACCCAATAAAATAAGGCAACAATGGAGCCTTGTTGGAACATAGCATCTGAATGAAGCTATGGGAGGAGAATTCTGAGAGTGGTGTGAACACTCTAAGAAAACAAGATGAGAGTCTTGTGACCTCAGTTCTTTCAAAATACCGCATTGTTCTTTCAATGTGTTTTTGTGCTCCTCCCAGGAGTAGCAAATAGGAGGAGTGGAGTTTGCCTCAGATTTCCCCATTATCTTACTATTGTTACTGAGCCAAACACAGCTTGTCCTTGTGATTGTTTATAGCTTCGGATCATGTGAACTTTGCTCATATGACATTGCTGAACACTCAGAATGCAAATAGTCTGATGCTCTAAATAAAGTTAGCTATTGAATGAGACTTTAGTCTGCTTCATTTTTAAGCCCCATTCTCCTAGGTCCCATAGCCTCTAGAGTGGTGACAGAGGCTACTAATTATTCAATCTTAAATGGATTCTTTTACTCCATTTTAAATTCCTAGAGGAAATGTCATTGTATAATTCCATTAAAATTTCTTACATTAAAAACAGGGCAGTGGTGGCACATACCTTTAATCCCAGCACTCGGGAGGCAGAGCCAGGCAGATCTCTGTGAGGTTGAGGCCAGCCTGGTCTACAGAGTGAGATCCAGGAAACTCTGTCTCGAAAAACAAACAAACAAACAAACAAAAAACCAGAAAAAATAATTCCAACGAATTGTGTTAAAGTGTTAATTTTTGAGAATAACTTCTTATTTATTTTTAAGAAGGCCATATATGAACATGCCTGCTTCATTTTGGCAGCTTGTCACATGTTTATTCATATTATTTAACTTTATAATAATTTAAAATAATAAATTTATGAGGCACTGGCTTTGAAATCATGCTAATCATGCCTTATACTAAATTTATCTTTTTTTTTTTAAATGAGGAAACAAAATCAGAGAATACAAGGGGATCAAGAGTTACCGCTGGATAAATGATGGAATTCTATTGTATTTAGGATGTCACTACTTATCGGGGACTATGGGGATCCAGCCCCTCGATAGTCCCCTCCCAGGGTCTGGGAAGAATCTACAACCAGCTGATAATTAATCTTTGATGAGAAGAAATGAATCTATGTACACAAAACTCCTTAGTCCATATACTTTATTATTCTGTGTCAGTTACAAGCTTATATTCTGCTCTCATATTTAGCTCATTTTTAGCCTGATTTTTCTCTACACTTGTCTGCGGTCCCCTCTATCTTAATTCCTTCATCTAGTTCTGCCCCTTCTAGGTTCTCTTCCATCTTGTTCCTTCCCATATCATCTCCTCTCCCATCTCCTCTCTCCTCATCTCGTTCTTCCTCAACTTGTTCTTCCCCATCTAGTACTTCCTCATCTGGCTCTTTCTCATCTTCCATCTCGTTCCTCTAGTACTCTCTTCTAGCCCTTCAATCTAGTTCTTCCCCATCTCAGTTTGTTCCTCTCAAGTTCTTACCCATCTAGTTCTCCCATACTCTTTTCTCTTCTCTGACTCTCTGTGCCCTGGAAGTCCTGGTATATAAAGCCAGGCTTCCAGGGTCAAACGGAGGGGTGATAAGAATCACATTGAGAGGCAATAACCGTTAATTATCATTTGCAACCCCAAAGGGAAGTGACCAATGGGGAAATGAATTAACTAAAGGCTGAATTCAGGTATATCTAAGAAGAGGGCTCTTATGTGCTCAACTATAATCTTAAACATGATTGGTAGAAAATGTTAAGAATCTGTAAGTTGCTGGGTCAATGGGAGAAAATAAAACTGTCTTCTTTTTTTCTGTGGCTCCTATCTGTTCAAGCTATCTGCCGTTTTTCTGCAGGGTGGGGCAAAGTGTGCTCAGTTGCTAGGCATCCTGTGTACAGCTAGATGCCTCTGGTGATAGTTAAAGGGAGATCTGGAACTGGAGGTAAGGTTTGGGAAAGGAGGAAGTAAGGCTTAATCGACACATCCACCAGGCCTTCTCAAACAGGTAGCTTGGATGGTTAAGTCTGTTCTTAGAGAATACAGAGGTATCTCTATAAAGTACTCTCCTCCATCTAGGGATGGACCTGGCCGGATGCTACTAATGATGATAATTACAGGGAGGCTTGAACTGGGGTTCTGGCTGAGCATAACTGTCAGCGCAGAAGGTTATCCAAATATTCCTAGAAGTGGTTAGATAAGGAGTTAGAGGTCTATAAA
The DNA here is from genome assembly GCF_007827085.1 of Peromyscus californicus insignis. Taxonomy (NCBI): domain Eukaryota; kingdom Metazoa; phylum Chordata; class Mammalia; order Rodentia; family Cricetidae; genus Peromyscus; species Peromyscus californicus. Next base: position 257,915 of record NW_026294469.1, on the reverse strand, counting down.
GTTAGTAAGGCTGTAAGAAAGGAGGGTCCAAGCTAAATTGTGTAAAGCTATTACTGAACATCCACCTGACCTAGGCGGTGTCTCCTTGTGGAATTTGTCTTAAATCAGGAGACTTGCATGTGGACTGTTATTACTGCTAGTCCTTGAAAGTAGCCAAGGGAGATATCTGATTCCAGAGAAAGCCTTTCCTGAGGCATTTCTCCAAATACCTGGAATGTATATGTCCAGAGAGTGATCAGTCCACACTGTTAGCCCTTCTTAGAGAAAAGTCAACTGAGAAAACTATGAAGGCACACATGATTTTCATAACAGAATACAGCTGATATATAACAAGCCAAGTAACACCAAAAACTCCTTGGGATTTGGCTTCCTCTGGAGGAATTCCCTGATTTCTCCAGGTAGTGACTTTGCCATAACCAGCTGAGTTTTTATGATATATTCCTGTGGCCTGCAGCAACTACTGTCTTTGTCTATTACATCAGAGCCCCAAATTAACCTAATCTAAATAACTTCTGTTTAACTCAAGCCCCCAAATTAAAAAAATTCAAACAATTTCTGTTTAACTTATTTGAGGTTGATAATTAAAAGTCTGTGCTTAGATAATCTTAAAGAAATCACGTAGCATGATTCTCTTCTGGAATATAAGCCACAAGTGGTTGGGTGACATCTTTGCTAGGGTTAGAGAGGGCAGATGTCATGTGGCTTCACTGCCATCTTGACTAAGGCAACCACACAGTATAGGCTAACCTGGGAGACAGCAGGTCTCCAAAAGTACTTTTAAACTGGGATGGATTTTTGTATAATTCCTGTCCTGCATTGAACACAAGGCTTATAATGAAGTATCAAAACTGCACCTCCATAATTTCATATGCAAGAATGTACCTTGTGCTGGCAGCCAAACTTTATAACGTAAGAGTCACTAAGATGATATTCGTTTTAAGATATGAAGGAGTCATGGGGAACAACTGAGGTTTTCAAGTGTGTGATGGGGCTGGAGTTCCTAAAAAGAGTCCAGTTGCAAACCTTAACAGTTTTTGATTAAATTGTTTGCACTGTTGCAGCTTGGTTTTTGCCTTATCTAGATTATGATTGTGCCCTGTTTTTTTCCTCTTGAAGTAAAAAATACTTTATTTTTGAGAGATTTTACACTTTTTTAAAGAGGAAATTTTGGAGTTTTATAAAACATTTAACTAAAAAAAACTATATTTTTTCCAAAGAATACCTTTTAAAAATGTTTAAATTAATAAGGCTATGGAGTACTTTAAATTTATAAAATATTTTTATTGTAATGTCTTTATTAATATATACTCTTGATAAATGGATGAATAAAAGGCTAAAACTTAGGACCACAGCTAAACACCAGAGACTGAGGTATTCCTATCTTCCTGCCTTGTACATGACCTCTGATAAGGAGTTGGAGAAGGGTCACAAGGTACCTTATCCTTTTTATTTATTTATTTTATTTTTTATCCTGGTGTGATTGAATTTCAGATGGCCCGGGAATTGAAGCTGGTTCCTCTGGAACATCAGTCAATGATCTTAACTGCTGAGCCACAGATCTGAGAGCTATTAATAAAGTAATTCAGCCTATGAGCTCCCTACAGAGTGGGATACTCTTGCCCTCTCTACTACCCAAAGAATAGCCCATATTAGTTATTGACTTAAAAGACTGTTTCTTTACCAAACCTTTAAAAGAAAACGATAGAGAAAAATTTGCCTTCACAGTAACTAATTATAACAATTCCCAGCCAGTCAAGAGATATCAATGGAAGGTCATTCCACGGGGAATGTTAAATAGCCCTACCCTGTGCCAATATTTTATGCAAAAGCCATTGGAGATAATTTGTGTGGTTGTATTTTATCATAATTTATCATTATATGGATGATCTCTTATTGACTGATCCAAAGCTAGGTACCTTAGAAAGCATATTTGAAGAAGTAAAGATAGTTTTGCCTTGCTGGGCACTACAAATTGCTCCTGAAAAAATACAAAGAGGAGATTCTATTAATTACTTAGGATATAAGATAGAGCTATAAAAATTTAAGATAGACTACAAAAGGTACAACTCAGGCAGAGATCAATTGCAGACTCTTAACGATTTTCAAAAATTATTAGGAAGAATTTCCAACTTACAGGGTATCATTGGAATACCTAAAGATGGACTTAAAAAAATTGGCTAATACTCTAAAATGGGACAAGGACTTAAATAGTCCAAGAGAATTATCAGCTGAAGCTGAGAAGGAATTCATTCTAGTAGAAAAGACAATAGGCGAAGGGCATGTGAATCGTGTGAATCCAGAACTTAAATGCATTCTCATCATACTTCCCTCTAGACACTCCCCCACAGGGATTTTGATGCAGAGGGAAGATATTATATTGGAATGGATATTTGTACCATGTAAACCAAGTAAAAAGTTAAAGATTTATGTAGAAAAGATCTCTGATTTGATTCAAAAGGGAAAATTAAGACTTCACCAGTTGACAGAAATGGACCCAGCAGAAATTATAGTAGGCAAGATCCAGGAGAAGGGACATGTGACCCTTCTCCATCTCCTTATCAGAGGTCATGTACAATGGCAGGAAGCACTGTCTCCTTTGGGTATAGCCCAAGGTCATGGGTGGAGAAAATACCATTATACCTCTCCTTACCTAAGTTCTTTTCAGGCTAACAGAGACTGATTTAGGGATGTGTGTCTAACCTCCTTGCTTTTGCTAATATTGCTAAGCTATTTTGGTAAACTGAGTCATGAAGAGAACTGTTATGTTTTATCATGATATACTATAAAAGCATCAGGAAAGTTCCCAGTCTCCTTGTGGAATGTGTTTATTAGTTAAAAAGTCTTGGTATTAAAAGAGCTTCAATTTAGAAATTCATATTTTCTAAGGCTAAACTTAACAGGGATAAATCTATAAAATCCAAATCTTATAAAATGGTTAAAAATAATTAAGACATACAAGTTAATAGTCAAATTCTCTGATACGTTCAGATTTAGCTTCTATATGTTTTCAAAGTTAAGCCTAAAACAAATCTAGAAACAAGCAACATTTGTCTACTTTAGATATGCTTAATAGATAATGATCCTCAAACACTTCAGATATCTGAGAACATGGCATTTAAAATGTTATTAAAAAGCTTTTTGTGATAGAGAGACATGCTAACTCCTGAAGACACCCCTATCTCCCCCAAAGAAGATGATGGGCACAGAAGAACTCCACCTGGAGCTTGTTTTAAATGTGGCAAAGCTGGGCACTGGGTGGAAAAACTGCCCTTCACCTCAACTGCTGCCAAGACCCTGTCCAGACTGTGGACAAGCAGGACACTGGGGAACTAATTGTCCAGCTTTGCCTAGACAAAATAGGCCAGTACCTCCAAGTTCCTATTCCACAGGAAAGTCTGTCAGATCTTCTGGACCTAGAAGCCAAAGATGGATGCTGCCTGGGACCTCTGACCGCAATAACGATGGAGGAACCTGGGGTAGCTATCTAGGTAGCTGGTAAGTCTCTGTCATTTTTTTTCCTTTTTTTTATTATTAAGAAATTTTCTATTCACTTTACATACCAACCACAGATCCACCCTCTTCCCTCTTCCAACCCACCAGACTTCTCCCCTCCCAACCCACCCCCATCCCCACATTTCCTAAGTCAATGTTTCCCATGGAGAGTCAGCAGAGCCTGGTCCATTCAACTGAGGCAGATCCAAGGTTTTCCCCCTTGCACCAAGGCTGTGCAAGGTGTCACACCCTAGGCACTGGGCCTAAACATTCTTTTTTTTTCTTTTTTGGTTTTTCAAGACAGAGTTTCTCTGTGTAGCTTTAGAGCCTGTCCTGGAACTCACAGAGATCCACCTGCCTCTGCCTCCTGAGTGCTGGGATTAAAGGCATGCGCTACCACTGCCTGGATGTCTCTGTCATTTTTAATAGGTTTGGAAGCTGTTTGGGCTGTAGTTTGGAAGCTTAGCTGGGCTAAGCTGCTTACTTAGATGAAATTTATCCTTCTTAGATCTCTGATGGTGTATGATGACTAGGCTAGTGATAGCTTTGCCAGTTTAACAGCTCCTTCCCCCAAAGCTGCAGCCACCTTGTCAGTTCATTAGTCAGTACACCATATCTCTTGTTTAAAAAAGGCAGCAATTTTCAACTTCATATGGAAACACAAAAAAACCAAAATAGTTAAAATAATCCTGAATAATAAAAGAACTGTGGGAGTATCACTATTCTTGATTTCAAGTTGTATTACAGAGCTATAGTACTAAAAACCATATAGTTTTGGCACAAAAACAGACATGTTGATCAATGGAATTGAATTGAATACCCAAACATAAACCCAAATACCCATGGGCACCTGATTTTTTATAAAGAAACCCAGAAACACACATTGGAAAAAAGATAGCATTTTAGCCGGGCGGTGGTGGCGCACACCTTTAATCCCAGCACTCGGGAGGCAGAGCCAGGTGGATCTCTGTGAGTTCGAGGCCAGCCTGGGCTACCAAGTGAGTTCCAGGAAAGGCGCAAAGCTACACTGAGAAACCCTGTCTCGAAAAACCAAAAAAAAAAAAAAAGATAGCATTTTATCAACAAATGGTCATGAAGTAGATGTATGCATGTAGAAAAATTCAAATTGATTCATACTTATCACCCTGCTCAAAACTCAACTCCAAGTGAATCATAACATAATCATTAACATAAAACCAGATACATTGAATTTGATAGAAAAGAAAGTGGGGAATAGCCTTGAACTCATTGGCCCAAGAAAAGTTTTTCTGAACAAAATACTGTCAGTGTAGGCACTAAAATAAAAAACTAACAAATGGGATCTCAAGAAACCAAGAAGCTTCTGCATGGCAAAGACACATCATTCAGACAAAGTGGCAGCCTACAGAATGGGAAAAGATTTTTTTTTACCAGCTAACATACAATAGAGAAAAATATGCAAAATATACAAAGAACTCAAAAAAAAAACCCCCTAGATATCAAGAGAACAAATAACCCCATTAAAAATTAAATATTCAACATCCTTAGTCCCCAGGGAAATACAAATCAGAAGTACTTTAAGATTTCATCTTATACCCATGAGAATGACTAAGATCAGTAAGTGATAGCTTATGATGGTGAGGATATTGTAGTAAGAGGAACACTGCTGGTGGGAGTGCAACCTTGAATAGCTACTGTGAAAATCAGTGTGGTGGTTCCTCAGGAAGATGGGAATTGACCTACTCCAAGATCCAGAGAAGCTTCCTCCCGCAACAGATGAGAACAAATACAGAGACCCACAGCCAGACATTATTTAGAGAGTGAGAGACCTTGGAGCATTCAGCCCTAAAGGTATGTCTCAAATCTTTCCCTTTAGGGCTCAGTAAACACTGGGGAAGAGGAGGCAGAAAGAGTGCAATTGCCAGAGGTCTTAGAGGACATGAAGAAATCAAAGCCCTTGAGGTCGACAAGATCAAAGCTCATATGAACTCTCAAAGACTGAAGCAGCAGGCTCAGGGATTGCATGGGTCTGTAGCAGGTCCTTTGCATATATATTATGTTTCCAGTCCAGTGTTTTTATGGAATAGCTGTGTGTGTGTGAATGAGTGGGTCTCTGATTTTTGTGCCTTGTCTTGGGCTCTTTTTCTTCTGTTTGTTTGTCTTGTTCAACTCCAATGTGTTAGCTTTTGTTTTATCTTATATTTTATTTTATTATTGTCCCTTAGAGGCTTGTTTATTTTCTAATGAGAGATAGAAAGGAAGTGAATTGGTACAGGAGGGAACATGAGGAACTGGGAGGAGTAGAGGGAGGGGAAACCCCAGTCAGGATATATTATGTGAGAAAAAAAATCTATCTTTAATAAAATAAAAATATATAAAAAAGAATAATTTGGGAGTTAGAATTCAGACAATATATAATCACCATTCATCTTGGCCCACTGTACAATACAATACCTGCAATACAGTTCACCTAACAATAGTACGAATGAATGAAGAAATGAGGAATATACACACAGCTTGCTACAGCATACTAGAGCACAGCGCAATGCCCCAATATTATGTTTAGGATACACCAGTAAATTCCTATGTAAGTGTATGTATGTAGGTATTTTTATCTTAGGTTGTTAAGTTGTTTTATTCCTCAGTTTCACCTAAGTAATGAAAAGTTTTCATATTAATAGACACATAGATTTATCCCTCTATAAATATATATGCACATCACTATAAATATATAAATAGATGTGTGGATAAGATTGTATACATAGAAATAAATACTATATGACTAAACACACAGATATCCATATAGTGCTGTCAATTTTAAAATGGGGCATATATGCTTGTGATCCCTTCCATACACATGTAACTTAAATATTTGTCCTCTGCCACTACTTCAGAGACTGCAAGACCTGGGAGAATGGAGCCAATAAATGAGGCAGACTGAAGTCTCATGCAATTCGCATCTTTATCCAGAGCATCAGACAATTTCTGAAGGGTAAGAAAGTTCTTATGAGTAAAGTTCACATGAGTTCAAGCTGTATACAAAGACAAAGTCAGGCTAAGCATGACAGAACATTTTTCCTTAGAAACACAGGAAGGATGTAATGTACATGTCATCTGATTATAATATTAACAAGGAGTCACAAGAAACCTGAAATAAGTCACTCCTTTCTGCTATGCCTGGAGGGAGCATGAAAACACATTCTAAGAACATTTCTGTGTTTTGAAGAAACTGAGTCAGAAGACTCTTGTCCTGTTTTCTTGGAGTGTTCCTACAAGCACTCAGAATTCTTCTTACATGTCTCCATTCTTGAGCCATGTTCTGACATCACCTCTTTTTTATTTTTTAAATCAGGCTATTCAGAGTGGTTTTGATTTGGGATGTAGTAGATAACCTAATTGTCATTTCATACATGAATATCCTATAAGTAAGCAAAATCATAAACACAATGAATAATATTAAATATTCTTTGCTACCACCACCAAGAATCTTTCCTTTTCACTTTGGCATTTAGACCACAATTTAAAGCCAAATTTGAAGTAAATTTTAATTAAATACTGGCCAGGTGGATGAGCTCTGGCCAGGTCCATCTCTAGTTTTCCAGAAGATGACCCAGACTCAAGTATGGCAAGGGCTTAAGAAGGAAAACCCATAATTCATTGTATTTCCCCTCAGGTCCAATCAAGGGCAAGCCTATATCCTGACATATTTTCTGCCTATGTACCTCCCGCCCACATATAATCAAGCATATCAGTGCAGGTGGGTCAAACAAACTTGTTCAGGGAAGTGAAAACATGTAGCTTGTTATTTCTCATAAACAATAGCCTCCAGCATTTCATGAACTATCTGTCCTTGGGTAAGTGGCTTGCAGATCAGGGGCATTTTTATTACATGGATCTCTTAGGCAAAGTAATTAAAACTTAAAATGTAACTTGGCTCTCATGAACACTCCTAGAATGTTTACTATGCCCCGTGTCCTGCAACTTCTTTTGACCTTCTCAGAACCTTTTCACTACTGGACATGATATTGTTGCCCATTATATTTTGTCCATATTCAAAACTTTGCACACGTCCTTTGCATCCAGGCTTTTTGTCTGGTATTTTCACTAGGATTTTCCACATGGACTTTTGTGAAGTCTTTGTTACAGGCTTTTGTGCCCTGATTATTTCCATGGATTTTTCTTCTGGATTTTTGGCCAAGTCTTTTTGCCTGGCATTTTCACCTGGACTTTGTGCCTGGATTTTTGCTTAGCCTTTGGTACTGGTCTTGGCCCAGATTTTTCTCCTAGACTTTTGGCCTAGCCTTTTTGCTGAGCATTTTAACCAGGATTTTCAACCAACCTTTGTGCATGGACTTTGCCACTCCCTTCACTCCTAGCTTTTTGTTTCTGGCATTTTTGCCTGGATTTTTCTTCTGTATTTTTGGTCCGGCCCTTTTGCCTGGTCTTTGTGACTGGACTTTTCACTTAGCTTTTGTGCCTGCATTAGAAAAATGGTAGCAAAGGACAAAAGTTCAGATCAAGTACTTTTCTTATTCAACTTAGGTGAAGAAATGAATACTGTACTGCATATTTTATTTAATTCATGTACATTCATGTTATAAATGTTTATGTATTATTCGTGTTTGTGCAGCACACACATACAGTGCCCACTTATGTCTGAAGAGGACATTGAATACCCTGGAACTGGAGTTAAAGACAGGTTTTAGCCACTATTTGGGGTCTGAAAACTGAACCAGTAGTGTCCTTTAGATGCATATTTAAAGCATGGTTGAGGGTATACATTTCAGCTCTTTACAATTTGTGTCAAAAGAGACAATTGTAAACTCTGTTTTTATTATATTTTGGTTTTCCTGGCCAGGCTTGCTTTGTGTAGCCCTGGCTGTCCTAGAACTTACTCTGTAGCCCTGGCTGGCATCAAGCTCAGAGATCTGCTTGCCACTGTCTCTGGAATGCTGGGATGTAAGGTGTGCAAAACTACCACCTTTTAAAAATTACTCAAGAGCTTATCTTTTAAAATGACAGATACCCAACTCTTTGGGTAGATGAGCCAGACTAACTTCTGAGAGATCTGGGCAACTCAAATTGGTTCTCTTTCTGCAGCCACAGATATTCTTAGGAGAGCAATACTAGTAAGAGATCAAGACTTTCAGAGTGTACATTCCACTGTCTATAATTGTTCTGGATATTGGGAATGGGGATACAGACCTTACACACATCAGGCCTAGTCCCTTTGGAATTAGGAGAAGCATGAATATATATTCTACAAACTGCCCCTGTAGATAGCACTGTTAGAACGCTTGCTATGCCCCACACCCTGCAACTTCTTTTGACTATCTCTGAGCCCTTCCACCACTGACCCATGATGCCCCATTCAGTTCTATGAGACCTTTGGAAGAAAGATACCAAAGGTCAAGTCCTTGGAAGAAGTATCTGCAACCACAAATTAATTCTTTTACATTTTTGAAATTAAGTTATGCCATTTACTACAGTTTGTGTTCCTTTTTTGTTATTCAGTTAATATTCTTTTAATTTCTTCATAAGTCTAATTCATTTTACATTTTGGGTATAGCATGCAGAGAAATAGGTTTCATTCTCACAGTTTCATACATATAAAACATTACACTTTATATTTATTCACAACTTTGTACCCAACCTTTTCACCTGATATTTCACTAGAGTTTTTCACTTGGTTTTTAATGCCCACACTTTTCACTTACCCCTTGTTCCTGGCTTTTGTACATCTAATTTTTACCTAGATTTTTCTCCTAGATTTTTTTTTCTTGAGAAGGCTTTCTCTGTGTAGCTTTGGAAGCCTATCCTGGAACTCACTCTGTAGCCCAGGCTGGCCTTGAACTCACAGAGATCCACCTGCCTCTGCCTCCCGAGTACTGGGATTAAAGGCGTGCACCACCCCCACTCCACTCTTCTCCTAGACTTTTGGCCTGGCTTTTTCACCTGGCCTTTTAGCCTGGCCTCTGTCTTGGCTTTTTGTCTGGCCTTTTTTGCCTTTTTGCCTAACTCTTCACCTTTTATTTTAACCAAAACAAAATTACATCCATAGTCAAGTGTGGTGCCAAATCCCAGCATGAAAAAGGAAGAGGCAGGAAAATCTCTGAGGTCAGGCCAGTCTGGTTCCAGGAGAGTTGAGACCCAAACTTAAAACAAAAATTTAACAAATATTTATCTATATGTGTACATGCCACAACCTGAGTGTGGAATTCAGAGGACAACTTTCAGGAGTGGGTCCTCTCCTTCCATGCTCACACTCAGCTCATTAGACATGGCTATAACTGATTTTATCTGCTGAGCCATCTCAATAGCCCTTATTTATTTAGAACCCGCAGGATAAATCTTACCAATGAGAGAAATTACAAAATGAAGGACGCCCAAGGTTCAATCTCTAGTTTCAAAACTAACAAAAAAAGTATAGAATGATAGTTTGAATAAGTAATAAGGAGGTAATTTTTATATTTTGGCTACATTAATGATACAATACAACATAATAATACAATCAAGAAGGTTGTGTTAGAAGTTACAATGACAAGAAAGGGTAAATTATATTTTAAGGGAAAATTCAGGCTTTTGAGCCACATGCATAATATGACTTTATAAATTTAAAAAGTAAAGCTGGATGATGATAAGACTGTGGTTTATATTTGTTTTCTTCATAATATAGCCACATATATAGTTTATACAATGACAAAAGTATAAAAAATTTCTGCAATGAGTATACATTGCTTTTAGTAATAAGAAATAACAGATGTCATAGAGAACAGCATAAAAGTTTATAAGCTCCAGTGAATAAATGATAAAAATCAGAAGGGCAGTCTTCCTGTGGAAGTCTGTACTTTAACCAGTTCAAAGTTTGATGCAATGGGAAAGTGGGAGAAAAGATTACTGAGAGGGCCATGAAAGGCTCATGATTGGTCCAAAATGGGCCAGTAATTGGCCTGTGATAGGCCTGTGATTGACTTAGGAGTCTGCACTTGGGCCAGACCTGAAAACAACAGTAAGTAGATTCCCAGCTCAAGCTTTCTTTCCAATTCACTCCAGGAAGCCAAGGCTTAGGGAACTACATGAGTCATGCTTTAACTTCTTTGGGATAAGCCTCAGTGACACAGAAGACAATACTTTATTCAGAGAAGCATAGAAATAGACGCTCAGGGACACATCATCAATGGTGTTGGTGGCATGAATTATATTTTTGTTTAATTCTTTGAATTGGAATTTCCCTTTCAAGCAAACCACTCCCAGAATACTGATTCTGTCAAGAGCTGAGGGTCATTCTTGTACCCTTAAGGATTGATAGTATAGCTAGGGTGGATCCCAGGGAAGAGCATTAGGGTGTGAGTACAAACCTGAAAACACAAAATGCAAGAATAAAGCCCATAGATAAGAGTTGATAAAGTCAGTTAACTAGCTTGGGGTAAATCAATGTAAAGTAAAACTGAAAAGCCATTAAAGTGATAGTTTGCATATTTATTAATGTTAACTGATATCATGTATTTAGTGAAAAAAATTAAGAATTATGTTATAAGTGACATTCTAATATTTATATAATCATATAATCTATAGATATTAAAGTATCTGTATGTGTGAATGTGTGGTGGTATGACTGTATGGCCCCTATAGGCTTGAAAATATTAGGATGTGGCCTTTTTGGAGGAAGTGTGTCACTGGGGTGGGCTTTGAGATTTCAAAAGCCCAAGCCAGGCCAAGTGTCACTGCTGATGGATCAGAATGTAGTTCTCATCTACTGCTCCAGTGTCTGCCTGCATGCTGCCATGCTTGCTGCCATGATGATACTAGACTAAACCTCTGAGTCTGTAAGCAAGGCTCTAATTGAGTTTTCTGAAGATAGTTGCCTTTGTTATGTGTAGATGAATTTCTAAATGGTCTTATTAAATAAGAAACACAGAGCCAAATACAGAGGTAATAGCTGAAGAGATCAGAGAAATAGCGAATAGCCACTGACTAAAATTATCTTACCACCACGCCATACCTTCCCAAGAGAGAGCTTCTTCCTGTCTAACTTGCACTTTTACTGCCTTCCTGTTCTGCCTTCTCATTGGCTCTAAGCCCAGCCACATCACTTCCTTGTCACTGCCTGTCTATACAGACCTCCAGGTCTCTATGGTTGTTACTGGGATTAAAGGCATGTGTCACCACGTTTGGCTGTGTCCTTGACTACACAGAGACTCTGCCTGGCATGTGATCAGATTAAGGGCACGTGCTACCACTGCCTGATGTCTGTTTAGGCTTGCTATGACTTCTGATCTCCAGGCAAACTATTTATTAACATACAAATAAAATCACATTTCAGCACAAATAAAATATCACCACAGTTATGGTGTCTCTTCATAGCAATAGAACAGTGACTAAGATATTCCCAAACAGACATATAACTAATACTAAAATTGATGATCTTTTATTTTTCCTTTGCCTCGATATTTGCATGTTAGGAATTTTTCATACTAAAAGTAAAAATAAAACAAAACAAAACAAAAACAAAGTGAGAGCACATGAAGACATACATGCTTCACTTATCAGATGAATAAAGATAAAACAATATGACAAAATAGAGTGCTGGCAAGAACACAGCATTCACATGCTGCTGCAGAGAGTTTAACTGGGGCAGCCACTATGAAAGATGATCTCACAAGGATGATCCCTGTAGTGGGTAGCCATTCCAGCTTTGATCTGGAAGTTCCAACCCCCATTGAGACTTCGGCAATGTCACGCCTACAAGGCGGGGCCAAGGGAGGCGCCTGGGGACCCAAGAGCTGGATCGGCGGGCGCTCTCTCGGTTGCGGGACCCTGGACTGGAGAGGTGGACTGAGCAGAGCTCCAGAGAACACCGCTGGACTGTGATACACCTTCCCCAGACTCCGCGACCTACCTATTCCTTAATTTGTAAGTTACGCCATTAAATAAATCTCCTTTTAACTACGTGGAGTGGCCTTAATAATTTCACCAATAGATCCCCAAAGTACATACTTTTCCAATAGATTCTATTTCTAGGAATTTATCCTACAGGAATACTTGGACATTTGTAACATTATATAGCTAGGTGATAGACTCATAACAGGCACGTATTAGTTTGGGAAAACATCTTAGGGTTTTTATTGCTGTGGAGAGACACCATGACCATGGCAACTCTTATAAAGAAATCATTTAGTTAGGGTTGCTCACTTATAGTTTCAGAGGTTCAGTCCATTATCATCAGGAGGGGGAGCATGGTACTATGCAGGCAGACATGGCACTGGCTACATCTTGTAGGCAACAGGAAGTCAACTGAGAGTCGGGTTGGTCTCCTGAGCATAGGAATCCTCAAAGCCTGCCCCCATAGTGACACACTTCCTCCAACAAGGCCATACCTACTCCACCAAAGCCACACCTCCTAATAGTGCCACTCCTTATGAGATTATGGGGTGGATTACATTCAAACTACTACAGAGAGGCATGTGATAGACCTGTGGCAGGTTCCCTCTAACATGGTGTTCCCTATAGTAACTAATATGACTTATGATTTACAGGAACATTTTCACTTTAGATATTTTGGCACAGTTTTAATTAAGCCATTGCTGAATATGGAGAAAAACAGTATAGGGTCATTGTTAACATGTACTTGTCGCTAGCTGCCTGTGTGATCAAAGCCTATGACTTGTCCAGCCTTGTTGAGTGCTTTAACAACCCAAATATGGTAAGTGACAATATTAATCCAAAGCCAACAGTTGCTCAGATAAGGAGGCCATTCTGCATCAGAGCTGAGTTTCTAGGACAAACTACCAAACAGAATTTGGAGAATGTTTTCTGCTGAAGAACCAGCTCCAACAGGTCAGACTGGAGAAGAGATGTGGGGTTGGAGAAAGCAAACACACAGGAGGATTATCTGAGGGGGCAAAGATTCATTCTTCAATTTACTTTTCTCCTTCTTTTTCCTCCTTTCTTTTTCCTTTTCTTCCTTCTGTTCCCCTTATCCCTTTTATACCACCTAAGACAAAAATTTCTATCTAAGAAAAGATTACCTTATAACCTCAAGTTACATATTTTCCAAAAACAAATTAAAATCTTTACACAAGAGGAAATCACATTATGAACACAGGTTACATGTTTTTCTTAGAAGCTCACAAGTAGCTAAACATTTTTATTTGTATTTATTTGTATTTGTTTTCTTACCACAACACCTACACCCCAAAGCAGCGATTCTTTTATTATTGATTAGCAAAGTTTTAAGAAAGCCAAATATATTTCAGCCAGTTCCTTTGTTTTGGCAGGCAGCTGTTTACTGTTTTAGTGTAGTAGATTCCTACACTAGTTCTACTGTACAAAACCTTAAAGAAGTGGTCAGTTCACTATCTATTTTTCTTTTTTCTACACACACAATAGGGTCATTTGATTTCCTTTCACAACTGTGTCTTTTCAAGGTGCATATTGAAACCTGTGATTAATTCTTTTTAAAAAATTTTTAATTTATTATTATTAAGAGATTTTCTATTCATTTTATATACCAACCACAGATTCCCCTATCTTCCCTCCTCCCTCCCCCCAACCCACCCCCCATTCCCAACCCCCAATCCCACCTCCTCCAAGGCAAGGTCCCATGGGGAGTCAGCAAAGCCTGGTACATTCAGGTGAGGCAGGTCCAAACCCCTCCTCCCTGCATAAAGGCTGCACAAATGGCTGGGGATGGGTTCTGATCCCACTGCCTGGGGGACTCCCTAAACAGTTTAAGCTAAACAACTGTCTTGCCTATCCAGAGGGCCTAGTCCAGTACCATGGGGGCTCCTCAGCTATTGGTCCACAGTACATGCATTTCCACTACTTTGGCTAGTTGTCTCTGTACTTTTTCCCATCATGGTCTCGATGTCCCTTGCTCATAGTATCTATCCCTCCTCTCTCTCATCGATTGGACTCCTGGAACTCAGCTTGGGACCCGGCTGTGGATCTCTGCATCTGCTTCCAATCAGTCACTGGATGAGGGCTCTATGATGACAGGGTATTCAGCCATCTGATTACCAGAGTAGGCCAGTTCAGGCACCTTCTTGACTATTGCCAGTAGTCTATGGTGGGGTCATCCTTGTGGATTCCTGGGAACTTCCCCTGCACTCTGTTTCTCCCTGTTCCCATGATGTCTTCATTTATCATGGCATCTCTTTCCTTGATCTCCCACTCTGTCCCTGTTCCAGCTTAACCCTCCCATTTCCCTATGTTCTCATCCCCCGTCACATGTCCCCCAGTACCTCCTCTCACCCTCAGTTTGCTCATATAGATCTCATCTATTTCTCCTTTGCTGGCCGATCCATATGCCCTTCCTAGGGTCCTCCTTACTAGCTAGCCTCCCTGGAGCTGTGGGTTGCAGTCTGGTTATCCTTTGCTTTACATCTAGTATCCACTTATGAGTGAGTACATACCATGTTTGTCCTTCTGAGTCTCAGGATGGTATTTTCTAATTCCATCCATTTGCCTGCAAATTTCATGTCTTTGTTTTTCTCTGCTGAGTAGTACTTCATTGTGTATATGTACCACATTTTCTTTAGCCATTCTTCAGTTGAGGGGCATCTAGGTTGTTTCCAGGTTCTGGCTATTACAAATAATGCTGATATGAACATAGTTGAGCAAGTGTCCTTGTGGTATGATTGAGTATTCCTTAGGTATATGCCCAAGAGTGGTATAGGTGGGTCTTGAGAAAGATTGATTCCCAATTTTCTGAGAAACCACCATACTGATTTCCACAGTGGCTATACAAGTTTGCATTCCCACCAACAGTGTAGGAGTGTTCCCCTTGCTCCACATCCTCTCCAACATAAGCGGTCTTCAGTGTTTTTGATCTTAGCTATTCTGACAGATGTAAGATGGTATATCAGAGTAATTTTGATTTGCATTTCCCTGATGACTAAGGATGTTGAGCAATTCCTTAAATGTCTTTCAGCCATTTGAGATTTTTCTGGAGAAAACTCTCTGTTTAGCTCTCTAGCCCGTTTTTAAATTGGATTGTTAGGTATTTTGTTGTCTAGTTTCTTGAGTTCTTTATATATTCTGGAGATCAGCCCTCTGTCAGATGGGGGGTTGGTGAAGTCCTTTTCCCATTCTGTAGGCTGTTGTTTTGTCTTATTTACTGTGTTCTTTGCCCTACAAAAGCTTCTTAGTTTCAAGAAGTCCCATTTATTAGTTTCTCTCAGTGTCTGTGCTACTGGTACTATATTTAGGAAGCAGGCTCCTGTGCCAATGCATTCAAGACTACTTCCTACTTTCTCTTCTATCAGGTTCAGTGTAACTGGATTTATGTTGAGGTCTTTGATCCACTTGGACTTAAGTTTTATGCATGGGAACAGATCTGGATCTATTTGCAAACTTCTACATGTTGACATCCAGTTATGCCAGCACCATTTGTTAAAGATGCTTTCTTTTTTCCATTGTACAGTTTTGGCTTCTTTGTCAAAAATCATTTGTGTGTGGATTAATGTCAGGGTCTTTAATTCAATTCCATTAGTCCATATGTCAGTTTTTATGCCAGTACCAAGTTGTTTTTATTACTGTAGCTCTATAGTAGAGCTTGAAGTCAGGGATCGTTTGCCTCCAGAGTTTGCTTTATTGTACATGATTCTTTTAGCTATCCTGGGTTGTTTTTTTTTCCATATGAAATTGAGTATTTTTCTTTCCAGGTCTGTGAAGAATTGTGTTGGGATTTTGATGGGCATTGCACTGAATCTGTAGATTGCTTTTGGCAAGGTTGCCATTTTTTACTATGTTAATCCTGCCTATCCAAGAGCATGGGGGATCTTTCCATTTTCTGATATCTTCTTCAGTTTATTTCTTCAGGGACTTAAAGTTCTTGTCATACAGGTCCTTCACTTGCTTAGTTAGAGTCACCCCAAGGTATTTTACATTATTTGTGGCTATTATAAAGGGTGATATTTCTCTGATTTCTTTCTCAGCCCTTTTATTATTTGTATATAGGAGGGCTACTGATTTTTTTGAGTTAATCTTGTATCCTGCCACCTTACTGAAGGAGTTTATCAGCTGTAGGAGTTCCCTAGTAGAATTTTTGGGGTCACTTATGTACACTATCATATCATCTGCAAATAGTGAAAGTCTGACTTCTTCCTTTCCAGTTTCTATCTCTTTTATCTCCTATTGTTGTCTTATTGCTCTAGCTAGAATTTTAAGTACTATATTGCATAAATATGGGAAGAGTGGACAGCCTTGCATTGTTCCTGATTTTAGTGGAAACGCTTTGAGTTTCTCTCCATTTAATTTGATGTTGTCTGTCAGCTTGCTGTAAATTGCCTTTATTATGTTTAGGTATGTTTCTTGTATTCCTGATCTCTCTAGGACCTTTATCATGAAGGGTGCTGGGTTTTGTCAAAGGCTTTTTCGGCATCTAATGAGAGGATCATGTGGTTTTTTTTTCTTTCAATTTGTTTATATTGTGTATTACACTGACATGTTTTTGTATGTTGAACTATCCTTTCATCCCTGGGATGAAGCTTACTTGATCATGGTGGATAATTTTTTTGATGTGTTCTTGAATTTGGTTTGTCAGTATTCATCAATGTTCATGAGGAAAATTAGCCTATAATTCTCTTTTTTCTTAGATCTTTGTGTGGTTGCAGTATCAGGGTAACCGTAGTCTCATAGAAAGAGTTTGGCAATGTTCCTTCTGTTTCTATTGTGGGGAACAATTTGAGGAGTTTTGGTATTAGTGATTCTTTGAAATTCTTGTAGAATTCAGTGCTCAAACCATCTGTCCTTCGGCCCTTTTTGGTTGGGAGACTTTTAATGACTGTTTCTACTTCCTTAGGTCTATTTCAATTGTTTATCTGGTCTTGATTTAATTTTGGTATGTAGTACCTATCCAGAAAATTGTCCATTTCTTTTACATTTTCCAATTTTTTGGAGTACAGGTCTTTGAAGTATGACCTCATGATTCTCTGGATTTCCTTATTGTCTGTTGTTTTGTTTCCATTTTCATTTCTGATTTTGTTAATTTGTATGTTCTCTCTCTGCTTTTTGCTTAGTTTGGATAAGGGTTTGTCTATCTTGTTGATTTTTTCAAAGAACCAACCCTGTGTCTCATTGATTCTTTGTATAGTTCTCTTTGTTTCTATTTTATCTATTTCAGCCTCAATTTGATTATTTCCTAGTGTCTAAGCTTCCTGGGTGAGTTTGCTTCTTTTTGTTCTGGAATTTTTAGGTGTGCTGTTAAGTTGCTAGTGTGAGATATCGCCAACATCTTTAGGTAGGCACTTAGTGCTATGACTTTTCCTCCTAGCACTACTTTCATAGTGTCCCATTAGTTTGGGTATGTTGTACTTTCATTTTCATTGAATTCTAGGAAATCTTTTATTTCTTTATTTCTTCCTTGACCCTGTGGTAATTCAGTTGAGCATTATTCAGTTTCCATGAGTTTGTAGGCTTTCTCTATTTTGTGTGGTTGTTGAATTCTAACTTCAAGCCATAGTGATCTGATAGAATACAGAGGTTATTCTATTTTGTTTTGTAACTGTTGAGATTTGTTTTGTGACAGAGTATGTGATCAATTTTAGAGAAAGTTCCATGGGTTGCCGACAAGTAGGTATATTCTTTTGTATTAGGGTGGAATGTTCTGTAGATATCTATTATGTCCATTTGAGTCATAACATCTTATTTGTCTGTTAAGTTTCTGTCTTGTAGACTTGACCATTTGTGAGATTGGGATGTTGAAGTCTCCCACTATTAGTGTAGGGTTTGATGTGCATTTTAAGCTTTAGTAATGTTTCTTTTATATATGTGGGTACCCTTGTATTTGGGCATAAATGTTCAGAAATGAGACTTCATCTTGATGGATTTTTCCTGTGATGAATATGTAATGTCATTCCCAATCTCTTTTGATTGATTTTAGTTTGAAGTCTACTTGTTAGATGTTAGGATAACTACACCAGCTTGCTTCTTAAGTCCATTTAATTGGAAAGTCTTTTCCCAGCCTTTTACTCTGAGGTAGTGTTTGTCTTTGAAGTTGAGGTATGTTTCTTGTATGCAGCAGAAGGATGGGTCCTGTTTTCATATCCATTCTGTTAGCCTTTGTTCTTTTATAGGTGAATTGAGTCCATTGATACTAAGGGATATTAATGATCAGTGATTGTTAATTCTTGTTTTGGTGATAGTGTATGTGTGTTTCCCTTTTCTAGGATTTTTTTTGCTGTGGGATTATCTATTGCCTGCATTTTTGTGGGTGCATCTAACTTCCTTAGGTTGGAGTTTTCCTTCTAGTGCTTTCTGTAAGGCTAGATTTGTGGATAGGTATTGTTTACCTGGTTTTGTCTTGGAATATCGTGTGTACTCTGTCTATGATGATTGAAAGTTTTGCTGAGTATAGTAGTCTGGGCTGGCATCTGTGGTCTCTTAGTATCTGAATAACCTCTGTTAAGTTTAGAGTCTTGACTGAGAAGTGGGGTGTTATTCTGATGGGTCTGCCTTTATAAGACACTTGGCCTTTTTCATTTGATGCTCTTAGTATTCTTTATTCTGTATGTTTAGTGGTTTGATTATTATGTGGCAAGGAAAGTTTTTTTTGGGGGGGCGTCAAGTCTATTTGGTGTTCTATAAGGTTTTTGTATCTTCATAGGCATTTCCATCTTTAGGTTGATAAAGTTTTCTTCTATAATTTTGTTGAATATATTTTCTGTGCCTTTGAGCTGGTATTCTCCTTCTACTCCTATTATTCTTAGGTTTGGCCTTTTCATGGTGTCCTAGATTTCCTGGATGTTTTGTGTTATGACTTTGACTTTTGTGTTTTCTTTGACTGATGAATCTATTTCCTCAATCATATCTTCCACACCAGAGATTCTCTCTCCTATCTCTTGTATTCTGTTTATGCTTGCATCTGTAGTTCCTATTCATTTACTCTGATTTTCCATTTCCAGCATTCCCTTGGTTTGTGTCTTCTTTATTGCTTCTATCTCAATTTTCAAGTCTTGAACTGTTTCCTTCACCTGTTTGATTGCTTTTTCTTGGCTTTCTTTAAGGGATTTATTGATTTCTTCCAATTTTTTGTTTGTCTTTTACTCGATTTCTTTAAGGGAAATTTTCATTTCCTCTTTAAAGACCTCTATCATCATCATCAAATTATTTTTAGTCTTTTTCTTCTGTTTCTTCTATGTTGTGATATTCAAGTCTTGCTATTGTAGAGCTGCTAAGTTCTGGTAGTGCCATAAACATAAATGTCTTTATGTTGTTGTATGTATTCGTACACTGGCGTCTACACATCCATTCCTCCAGTTGGTGCAATAGGTGTCTGTGTCTGATTGAGCTGCTTTGGTCCCTCTGTGCTGGATGCATCTGTGTTTCAGGGGGTCACTATTGGTCCAATCAGAGCTCTTGATCCAATCAGAGCTAGTAGATTCTGCATTTCAAGGAGCTGCTGAGGTGGCAGGGGAATGGATGGGTTTGGGGGAGTGACTGGTGAATATTGTAGATTGCATGGCCCACTGTGGGGGGGTATTGATGGGGAGGCCTGACTACAGAAGTCTTCCATGCTGGCCTGCAAATGAGGCGGCAATTGGGGGAGCAGGGGTTGTGCCCTGGGGCATAGGTCCTAGAGACAAGACTCTCCGACTGGGAGAAGAGTCACTTAAATCTTGGTCCAATCAGAGCTGGCAGATTCTGTGTCCCAGGGAGCCACTGAGGTTGTAGGGGGATGGGTGAGTTTAGGGGAGGGAGTGGGTCTTGTTGATTGTAGGGTCCCCTTGAGGACCTCACCTGTTGGTGAGGAGGTCTTCCCTGCTGGCCTGCAACTGGGGCAGCAACGGGTGGTGGTGTTAGGCACAGGTTGTGCCTTGAGGCCTGGGTCCTAGAGGCTAAAAGGTTTTCTTTTTTTCTTTCATAAGAAAGCTAACTGAACTTAACTCTATAGAAAAATTTCCCTCAATACTTGATTTGTCAAATGTAGGAAAAGTGAATAAGATGGTGGATGTTGATACTATTCTTCCAATTGCAAGTCTTCCCAAGGAAATTATTATTCTGTGCAGTCACTGGTAAAGTTTTCTTACCCATTGGATGGCTGCACACCCTTGCATGTATGGGAATCATTACCTGAACCTAGGGTGTATAAAACAATTTGAAGTTTGGAGGGGGCATGTTAGAAGAATATAGGGAGAGATGTAGGAGTAAAGTAGATATAATTATATTTCATTGTGTGTGTGTGCATTATTTCCAAAGAAAAACTTAAAATAGAATCAACAATCCTAAATATGGCTTTAGAGAAATAAAATGACAATTTAAGGTGCTAGTGTAGTCCAAATAAGGTCTTTAATAGTATTAAATTAATGATCATTGGCTTTTTTCTATGTTTATATAAGATGTTAATGCTGTCAGAATAAGCTTCATCTACAAATTCTATGAAGTAATCTTTGCATCTTCTATGTGCTTATAAAGCAACATAACTTCTTTTTAAGTCCAACCCAGCTTGCCTTGAGCTTTATGCTTGCAGATAGAGAAATGGTAGGAATGGATAAAAGCTCAGATAAAGTACTTTCTTATCCAACCTGGGGGAAGAAATGAGTGCTCGACTGTATATTTTAATTAATTTATTTTTATGTTATATGTATGTATGTTTTGCCTGCAAGCTTGTCTATGCAGCACATGCATGCAGTGTTCATGGATGCTTGAGGAGGATATTGAATACCCTGGAAGTGAAGTTACAGTTTTTATACAATGTATGGGGTCTGGGAACTGAATCAGTGTCTACTGGAAGAGCAGCTAGTATTCTTATGCACTGAGTCGTCACTTCACCCACTAGACTGTATGTGTAAAGCGTGGTTGAGGACATACATTTCTGCTCTTTACAATTTCTATCATAAGAGAAAACTGTAAAGACTTTTTTTTATTAAGCAACATTTTTCATTCATTTTACACATCAATCAAAGAGTCCCCTCTTCCCTCCTCCCATCCTCCCAGCCTCCCCCTTCCAACAACCCCACAAGAAGGCAAGGCCTCCCATGGGGAGGCACATCCAATAGAGGCAAGTCCAAATCCTTCCCCCTGCCTCAAGGCTACATGAGGTGTCCCATCACAGGTAGTGGGCCCCCAAAAGCTCCCTCATGCACCAGGAATGGATTCTGATCCTACTGCCAGGGGGCCTCCCAAGCAGATCAAGGTACACAACTGTCTCACCATGCAGTGGGCCTAGTCTAGTCTCATGCAGGCTCCACAGCCATTGGTCCAACTTTCATGAGTTCCCCCTAGTTTGGTTTGGAATTTTTGAGACTGGGTTTCTTTGTGTAGCCCTGGCTGTCCTGTAACTCTCTATGTAGACCAGGCTGTCCTCAAACTCAGAGATCCACCTGCCACTGCCTCCTGAGTAATATGATTAAAGTTGTGCACTCCCACTGCCAGTAGACTGTAAAGACTTAAATCATACTCAACATATTCTTTTCTAAAAATGACAGATAACTGTTTGTGTAGATGAGCCAGACTCTGGCTTCTGAGATATCTGAGGAACTAAAATTGGTTCTGTCTCTGGATCCACACATTCTTTTGAAAGCAGTACTAGTAAGACCTCAAGACTTTTAAGAATAGTGTCCATTTTACTGTCCACAGTTCTTATGGATATTGGGAACTGGGATACAGACTTTCCAAGGACACATTATCCCCAGTCCCTTTGGGATTAGGATAAGCATGACTATGTTCTACAAAGTACTTATATAGACAGAACACTGCTAGAATGTTTGCTATGTCCCACATTCGTACATTTCTTTTGACTATCTCATAGCCCTTCCACTGGCCCATGATGCCTCATCCACTGCTACTAGACCCTCAGGAAAAAGATATCAGGGGCCAACTGCTTGGAAGAAGTATCTATGGTGGTATTTTATTCTTACTGAAGTGTGATTTTAATTGTATGTTAATAAATAAAGTTGCCCGGGGGTCAGAGCTATTAGAGCCATAGCAGAGCTGGGCATTCGTGGCGCACGCCTTTAATCCCAGCACTTGGTAGGCAGAGCTAGGTAGATCTCTGTGTGTTCAAGGATACAGCCAGCATTGGAGACACATGCTCCAATGTGTGTCTGGAGGTCTGTACAGTAAGGCAGTGATGAGGCAGTCACGTGGTTGGGTTTACAACCAATGAGAAGGCAGAACAGAAAGTCTATATAAAGACAAACAGACAGAAAGTAGGTCTCTTTCGGAGAGGTCTCTTGGCTGAAGAGGATAGCTGTAGCAGGCGGGTAAGGCTCTTAGCTCTGATCTCTTGGCTTTCTTCTTTGCATTGGTTCTGTGTTTCTTATTTAATAAGACAGTCGGTTACATCTACAAGTATCTGTAGCCACAAATTAATTCTTTTACATTAAAAATACTCAAATTATGCAAATTTTATAGTTGATGCTTATTTTTTTCAGGCAACATTCTTTTACTTTCTATGTAAATCTAACTCATTTTCCATTTGGAGTTTAGCATGCAGATAAATGGGTTTCATTCTGGCAATTTCATACATAAAAATCATTGTACTTTGTCTTCTTCACAACTTTGCACCTGGGCTTTTTGCCCAGCCTGTTTGCCCAGTATTTTCACAAGGATTTTCATCAGGCTTTTGTGCCCAGACATTTAGCCTAGCCTTTCTTCATGGCTTTTGTGTCAGATTTTTTACTTAGATTTTTGTCCAGGCCTCTTTTTGTCTAGCCTTTTTGCCCATCACTTTACTGCATATTTTCATCCAACCTCTGTGACTGAACTTTTCACCTTGCCCTTGCTCTCAGCTTTTGTGCTCAGATTTAGAGAAATGTTAGTAAAGGACAAAAGCTCTAATAAAGTAGTCTTCTTATCCAACCCAGGAGAAGAAGTTAATGCTGTATGGTGTATTTTATGGATGTTTTGCATGCAGGAAGGTTAACTGAACACATGTATGCAGTGCCCACATGTGTCTGGAGAGGACACTGAATGCCCTAGAACTGGATTTACAATTTTTAACCACTATGTGGGGTCTGGGACAGGGTCCTCTGGTAGAGCAGCCTGTGCTCTTACCTATTAAGCTATTGCTGCAATTCCTTTACCTCATTTTTAAAGCATGGCCTCTGTGTACAGATCTTTTGCTTAGCCTTTGCTTACAGCTTCTGTACCCAGATTTTTCTGCCCAGCTTTTTCACCCAGCCTTTTCTCCCCACAGTGATGCTTTTGGTATTGCATGGGTCTCTATTGCTCTCTCCTGGTTTCTGAGAGCACTGCATGGGAAAGTATTGCTTCTGAAGGCTTTGGGTACTGCATATGGATACATAATACTCTTCTGGTTGCTTTGTGTATTGTAAAGGTATCTGTCACCCTCTTCTTGATGTCTTGGTTACTTCATTGGCATATGTCACCCTCTTTTGGGTGCTTTGTGTACTGCACAGTATCTATGGTGTATTTCTGGTATTGTATTGTGTTCTGCATGGGGATCTAACCCCTCTGGATGCTTTAGACACTGCAAGGGGTTCTATTGTTCTCTTTTGGATGCTATTGGTACTGCACGGGGCTTGATTGCCCTATTCTGGGTGTTTTAGGTTTTGTATGGGGTTCAGCAAATGGAACTATCACCTTCTTCTATATGCTCTTGGAACTGCATGGTGCTCTATTTTGGGTGCATTGATTACTGCATAGGGTTCTATTGCACTCATCTTGCCACTTACATTACCATCCTCTGGATTCTTTGTATATTCCATGGGCACCTATCACCCTCTTCTGACATCTGCTGGTACTGCATGGAAGTTATTGCCCTCTTCTGGATGCTTTGGGTACTGCAAGAGGATCTAATGCTTTCCTCTGTATGCTTTTGATATTGTGTGGGTCTCTATTATCCTTTTCTGAATGATTTGGGTATGACATGGAGATCTGCATGTGGAACTCTCACACTCTACTGGGAGCTTTGTATACTGCATGGCGATCTATTGCACTCTTCTGGCCACTGGCAGTATTGCATGGGATCTAGTGCTTTCTTTTGTGTGCTTTGAATACTGTAAAAATACAGCTATAACCCTCTTCTGGATGTTTTGGGTACTACATGGGTAATCTATCATTGTCTTCTGGGTGCTTTGGGTACTGCATGGGGAATTCTCTCCCACATCTGACTTCTTTCGGTACTACACAATGGTCAAACTTTTACCTTCTTCTTTGAGGTTTTGGTACTGCCTAAAGTTCTATCACACTCTTTTGTGCATGGGAAGCTATCACCTGTAGCCGGAGAGTTTTCTCTTCGAGTCCTGCCAAGCCCTGGCAGTCCGGCAGCCCACTTATAAAATAAACACACAGACGCTTATATTATTTAAACTGTTTGGCCTAATGGCTCAAGCTTCTAGCTATCTAGTTCTTACATCTTAAATTAATCCATGTCTATAAATCTATACCTTGCCACGTGGCTCTTGGATTATTGGCATCTTCACATGCTGCTTGTCATGGCGGCGGCTGACAGTGTCTCCCTCGCCTTCCTGTTCTCTCAATTCTCCTCTCTGTTAGTCCCACTTATACTTCCTGCCTGGCTACTGGCCAATCAGTGTTTTATTTATTGACCAATCAGAGCAACACATTTGACATACAGACCATCCCACAGCAATCACCCTCTTCTGGATAATGTGGGTATTGCAAGGGAATCTTTTGCCTTCTTCTGGGTGCTTTGGGTACGACATGGGTGGTACTACATCATTGTCTTCTGGGTGTTTTGGGAACTGCAAAGCAATTTATCAAGCTATTCCTGGTGATTTGGCAACTGCAAAAGAACCTACTGCTCTTTTTTGGTGCTTTGGATTCTGGGTGTGTTGGATATCTTGTATCCTCTTCTGGATGCCTGCATAATGGTCTGGAATGGGAACTATTGCCCTCTTCTGGATGCTTTGCATAGTTCATGGGGATCTGAATGGAGATCTATTGCTCTCTTTTAGATACTTTGAGTACTGTAAGGGGACCTAACATCTTCTTCTAGATGCTTTGGATCCTGCCTGGGGCTCCACTGTTCTTTTCTGAATGGTTTGGGTATTGCATGGGGCTCTACATATGGATCTCTCACCCTTTTCTGGGGGCTTTGGGTACTACATGGGCATTTATAGCCCTATTCTAGATGTTTTTGGTATTGCCTTGTGCTCTGTTGCCCTTTTCAGGATGTTTTGGTTACAATGTGGGGGTTCTGTCATACTCTTGTGGTCACTGACAGCACTGCATGGGGTACTATTGCCCTTTTCTGGATGCTTTGGCTATTACATGGTGATCTACCACCCTCTTCTGGGTGCTTTTGGTACTATCAAACATATCTGTTACTCTCTCTGGTTATTGCATGGGTAATCCATCATTGTCTTCTTTGGGAAGACAATGTCTTTTCAAAGGTGCTTTGGGAACCATTCTTGGTGATTTGGTAACTGCAAGGAGGTCTATTGCCTTTTTCTGGGTGTCTTGGGGATTTCATTATAATCTATTGCCCTCTTTTGGATGCTTTATGTAAAGCAAAGGGATCAATCACTATCTTCTGGATGCTTTAGGTACTATATGGGGATTTATTTCCCCCTTCCAGTACCTAATGCATGGGAAGATATTGCCCTCTTCTGGATGTTTTAGATACTACTTTGGGTATACTGCTGCTTCTGGGTAATTTGGTACTGCTTGGAAGCTATTGTCTTCTGGATGCTTTTGCTACTGCATGTGTTACTATTGTCAACTTTAGGATGTTTTAGGTACTATATATGAACCTATCCCCATCATTTGCCTGCTACAGCAACACTGGGTGCTTTGGTTGCTGCATAAAGGTTATAGATCTCTTCTGGGTGCTTTGGGTTCTGAAAAGGGATCTATCATCCTCTTCCATATGCTTTTGATACTGATGGGAATCTGCATGGGTATGTATTGCCCTCTTCTGGATGCTTTGAGTACTGCAAGGGGATGGATTGTCCTCTTATGGGTGATTGGGTAATGATAGGAATCTGCATGGGAAGCTATTGCCTTCTCCTGCTTGCTGAAGAGACTACATGGAGAAATATAACTCTCTGCTTTGGGCACTGTACTGGGATGTATGGCTCTCTTCTGGGTACTTTGAATAATTCAAAGGCATCTATCACACACTTTTGAATGTCTTGGATACTGCATTGGGATATATTACCCTCTTCTGGATGCTTTAGGTACTGCAAAACACCTTCTTTTGGGTGCTTTGGGTACTGCATGCAGCTCTGTGGCCCTCTTATGTGTACTTAGGGTATTGGAGGGGATTCTATCGCCATCCTCTGAAGGTATTGAACAGGAAGCAATTGCCCTCTTCTGGGTACTTTGGTTACTGCATGGGCTCTATTCCAATCTTCTGGGTATTTTGGGCACCCTCCTTTGGATGCTCTTGATAGTGCATGGGGTTCTATTGACCCACCTCTGGGTTCACTGCGTGCTGCAAGTTGTTCTACTGCCCAATTTTGGATGCTTTTGGTACTTCTGGGTCTCTATCACACTCTTCTGGGTGCTTTGGTTAATGCCTGGGGACCTATTGCTATCTTCTGGATTCTTTGGGTACTGACTGGAATATGCATGGGAATCTTTCAACCTCTAAATAGTTTACATTATGTGTAAAAATGCACAAAGGCTTGGAAGAGAGAGGAAAAGGAGGATAGACAGTTATATAAAGAAATAGCTTTAAAAAGTAAAATCTTTAAAGAAACAGTAAAAGTAATATAAAAATAAGTCACATAAAGATGAAAATTACACAGTCTGGATTATATTGTCTTTGGGATTTTTAACTGCAGAAAGACTGTAAAGCTGCTGAGTTATCCAATATATATGTTTTAAAGGTATCTTGATTTGTGTCTAAGGATACATTGCTTTGGAAAAGAGGTTCTGCTTTTGTTTCCACAGAAGATGAGAACCTTGGGTTACTTCCAAGCTAATATGGTTTGATCAAGGAAGACCCCTTGAGAGGTCTCCAGATATTCCAACATCCAGAACAGCCAAGGCAACTGGATCAGACAATGTAGCCTCATAGACTTCTCCAGTCTGGACTTGACCATAATTCTTAATTTTCTCAGAATCCTCATAAGATTGCCAGCACCCCCAACCAGCCGGAAATAGCATGAGAAGCTATGCCCAAATTCTAAAAATATTGTTTATAAATGTTTATTTTATTTAAAGGGGATTGATTATAAATGCAATCTCTTTCTAAAGAAGAAACGGGGATAGGATGAAAGGATAGATTATTGAATCTACTTTTAAAGAGCAACAACTTATTTGAAATATTTTACATTGCTATGGATTTTAGTTTGATACAAATTTAAAGTTAATTTTGTTATACTGTATATATTTCTACTCTTGTTTAAGGTATTATGTTTATGCAGTTCATTTAAATTGTAATATATAATTAAGAAATACAGATTAATAGTCATCTAGGATAATCAAACTTATAGTCATGTTAGTTAAGTTTTCTAGGTATCCATAAATATATTTCAATTAGGTAGATAATCTTTAAACACTTCAAAGACCTAGAGAGTATGGAATTTCAAATGTTTTAAGAACTTTGACTTTCTGAACATTGAGACATGTCTTCTTCTGGCAGTACCAATCTACTTCAGAGAAGATGGTGGGCATTGAAGAAGCTCCATATGGAGTTTGCTTTCTTTGGAAAAAGTTAGCCACTGGGCAAGAAACTGTTCATGCCTGAAGTGCTTGACAAAATGTTGTATCAACTGGACATGTCTGACCCAGGGAAAAATGACCACTAAATGTTGCCCAAACAAGGTGAGATGGTCCTTCAGGTTACTGCTTCACAGAGGAGACTGCCAGACATTCTGCAGGACACAGGGAGAAGCAACTGAGAGAAAAACTCTGGGCCTATAGACTGAAGATGGATGCCCCAATGTTGCAGAGAAACTTTGGGTGACTGTCCAGGCAACCAACTGTCTCTACCATTCTAGAATTTTGGAAGTTGCTTACAATGTACATCCTGCTTACTTAGGTAATATTATATCCTTCTGAGGTGCATACTTCTAGTACTGCTTGTGAATTTATCTGACTCTTCTAGGTACTTTGTTTACTGCAAGGGGATGAACTGTTCTCTTTTGGATTCTTTGGGTACTGAATTGGGAATTATCTCCTAGTTCTGGATGCTTTAGGTACTGTATGGAGATCTATCCACATTTGCCTGCTTCTGAAATTGCATGGAAGCTATAGTCTTATTTTGGGTACTTGGAAATTATTGCCCTCTTCAGGGTCCTTTTGGTTCTCAAGGGATCTATGTCCCTCTTTTGCCTGCTGCTGATACTCCTTGGGAAGCTATCACTCTCTTCTGAGTGCTTTGTGTACTGCAAGGGGATGCATTGCCCTATTCTGGATCTTTTAGGTACTGCAAGTGACTGTATACTGCTCTTATGTATACTTCAGGTATTGCATGGTGACCTACCACTATTCTCTTGATGCTGTTGATACTTACTGGAAAAGCAATGGCCTTTTTCTTCTGGTTTCACTGTCTCATGGATGCTTTGGGAGCATCCATGGGGGCTCTAACTGCCTCCTCTGGGTACCTTGGACACTGCATGGGAAATTATAGCCCTCTTCTGGATTATTTGTGCTCTACATAGTAATATACCAGGGGATGTATCAACCTCTTTTGGATCCTATGAGTATAGCAAGGGAATCTATTCCTCCCTCCTGGATGCTTTGGGTACTGCAGGGGAATCTATTGCCCTCTTCTGGTCACTAGAGGTACCGCATGGGAAGTGATTGCCCTCTTCTGGAGCTTTGGATACTACCATATATAGCATATAGCTCTCTTCTGGATTCTTTGGGTATTTCATGGAATTTTCATGGGGGATCCAAGACCTCTTTTTTATATGTTTTGCATTGCAAAGGGATCTGTAGGCTTCTGAATGCCGTAAACACTGCATGGAGGTACATATTGGGAGGTTTTGCCCTCTTCTGGATGTTTTGGGTACTTCTAGAGGGTCTATCACCCTCTTCTGGGTGCTTTTGGTAAAGCATGGAGGAAACTATCACCCTTTTTTGCCTGCTTTGGGTACAGGAAGGGAATCTATCTCATTCTTCTGGTTACTGAGGTACTACATGGGAAGCTACCACTAATGTTCTGTATGTTTTGAGTATTGAATAAGGAGCTATCACCCTCCTCTAGTTGCTCTAGGTACGGTAAGGGAATCCTTCATCCCTTTGCTGATGCTTTTGGTACTGTGTGGGGTTCTTTGACCCTCTTCTGGATGCTTTGAGTACGGAATGGCAATCTTTATGGGGTTCTTTTTGCCCTCTTTGAGATTCTGTGGGTACTGAGTACTTCATGAGGGATCTGTTGCTTGGTTCTGGATGCTTTTGCTACTACATGGGACTCTATCACCCTTTCCTGGATGCTTTGGGAACAGCATGGGTATCTACTACCATCTTTTGGATTCTTTGTGTACTGCATGGGGAACTTAATGGGAATCTGTTGACCTCTTCTGGATGCTTTCAGTATTGCAAGGGGATCTAGTGCCCTTTTCCAGATGCTTTGTGTACTGCATAGGGTTCTGGATGGGGACCTGCTGACTTTTCTGGATGCACTGGGTACTGCATGTGGATGTATCACCTATATCTTGTCACTGAAGGATCCAGGAAGCTATCTCCCTCCTTTGGATGTTTGGGTCAGTGCATGCATAGCCATCACCCTCTTCTGGATGCTTTGTGTGGTTGTTATGAATGAGAATGGCTTCCATAGCCTCATAGATTTGAACACTTGGTCACCAAGGAGTGGTACTATTTGAAAGGATATGGCAGTGTGGCCTTGTAGGCAGAAATGTTTTACTGGGGGTGGGTTATGAAGTTACAACAAGCCCATTCAAAGCATGAAGTTTTTCTCTTGCTTCTGCCTGTGGATTAGGATGTAGAATTCTTAGCTACCTCTCTAGGATCATGGCTGCTGCCCTGCCATAATGCTCCCCACCATGAGAATAGACTAAATCTCTGAAACTGTAAGCAAGACCCAATTAAATACTTTCTTTATAAGAATTACCATGGTCCTGGTATCACTTTACAGCAATAGAAATCTAATCAAGACTTTTAAGTACTGCAAGAGGATATGTTGCCCTCTTCTAGGTGCTTTGGGAACTGAATAGGAAAGCCATTTCTCTCTTCTGGGTCTTTTGGATACTGCAATGCAATCTATTTCCCTCTTTTGGATGCTTTAGGTACTGCCAAAGTACCTATCACTCTTCTCACTGCTGGAGGTACTGCATGAGGCTCTATAGCCCTTTTCCAGATATCTTAGCTACTGAAAGGGAATCTATCACCTTCTTCTGGGTGCTTTGGGAACACATTTCGAAAAATATTTACATCGTCCTCAAGAAAAGGTAATCTTTTTTTTTTTTTTGGTTTTTCGAGACAGGGTTTCTCTGTGTAGCTTTGCGCCTTTCCTGGGACTCACTTGGTAGCCCAGGCTGGCCTCGAACTCACAGAGATCCCCCTGGCTCTGCCTCCCGAGTGCTGGGATTAAAGGCGTGCGCCACCACCACCCGGCCAAGAAAAGGTAATCTTAAGTGGCATTTCATTTTCTTTCTTTTGGTGAATAAATATTTGACTGTGAAATACCCTGGATCCTGACTAAACATGAATATTTGGGAAGTCTTGTAACTCAGTTACTTAGTTTTAAGAATTCATTATTACTTCTTTATTCTTTGTGAGTCAGAGCATCAGATTTGAGCACTAAAGCATGGGTGTTGACACTTGTATTTGTTTAGTGAAACACCATTTGCACCATGAGAACAGAAAGGCAACTCCATGTGAGCAGAAAGGCAACTCTATGCTGTTCTAATAAGATGATGTCCATACAAAGGACATATAACTCAGCAGATCCAAGTTTCCTTTATATGAAGGTACAGGGGGAGCACCTGGGATCTCTTTGTCTAGGTCATGGTGATGTTTAGTCTCATTCTGATGGGTATCTGTATGGGTTCTTTATCTTTCAATTCCAGTCTGTGTAGCATAGTCTTAAGTTTTTCAGAAAGTCTGAGTTCAGTTTGAGGCTTAATGTGCTATGCAGTACAGTTACGGATCAACTATGGGTTCACAGACTCTTCTGTGGTCAGGAACAGTCTCTGGCTCCTATGAGGCCTTAGTTGGGGCCAGAAACTGAATGTAAGGGGGGCTGGATACAAAAGTTCTGAAGCCCAGATGTGGCTCAGAACCCAAAAATGGCTATGACATGGTCCTGGCATGGATTAAATGAAAACTTTGTATAACATATTACCTTGAATTTCATGTGGCCAGTGTCATTTACAGTGTAACAATGCTGGTAGATATGTTGGTTCCAGTCTTTTCTGAGGCCTTGGTGTTGAGTAATGCACAATTGGGATCAACCTGTCCTAGATTTGTTGAAGACCAGATAGCATCTGGGCCCACACATCTATCTTACCAAAGTGTGCACTTACTGTTTCTGTTTTCTAGAAACCATGGATATCCTATTGTTGACCTGGCTCCACTAAATTGAGAATTATCTCCTGGGTATCATGAAGCACTTGGGGGCTCATACACCCTTGAAGTTAAATTGGACCCAGGCATCTATCTCAGCTTGCATTTTTTCATTTGTCTGTCAGTCATCAGCTTAGAAAGACTCATGTTTGAACTCAAGATTTTTGGTGAGTAGGGTCTGGTCTGGTAAAAATCAACTGAAGTCAGGATAAGGTTGAGTGCAATCTATTCATTATTAATATTAAGGCATAACCATGATTTTTGGTCATTAATTTGAGTCTTTGTCTTATTTAAGGTCATGTTATAGTCCAGGCTCCTGTGTGTTTAGGAATATCCTGCTTCATATCAAAAGAGGGTGTGTCCTATACTCCCTTGAATTTAAGCTTGGCATAGTCTACTTTGTAATTAGAGAGATGCTAGGCTGCCATTGATGTCCCTTTATGGTCTTTGTCCTTATGTTACTCATTAGACCACCACCTCTAAGTATTACTCTGGGTCCTAACTTCCCAGAGTTGTGTGTATGGACTAGGTCACACTTGAGGTTAAGTTGTCCTTAAACTGTGGTAATCCAGAAAATACCTGGGTACAGAGTATTCCTGGGTATGGCCCACAAACTCTTGATTCCAAAGTTTGTCCATGTTAATATTTAAGAGTGACCAGGTCACATTAAGGCTGTGATATGATGTTTACTTACCCCCTGATTTAAGAATGTTTTCCATGGTGATTGAAAGGAGCATGAAGCTCAAAAGTCCTAAAGATATAATGTGTTGGATTTCATTCATCAGATTACCAATATTTGTTAGTACAATGGGTCTGTCTTTGTTAGAGGATTTGGTTTGGCTAACTCACACTTGAAGTCAACTTGGCCTTCAACTTTTGAAGTACATATTGCACATGGTCAGACATCACTAGAGAGAGTGGCCCACATATCCTTCATGCCCAGACTGTAGAACTGTCCTTTGTGGGGCCCAGACATCACAAAGGCCATGGTTTGGTTCTGACTCTACTAAACTGGGGATGTTGTCTCAATTTGAAAGAGAGTGGGTGTGGCCCAAACACATTTGAAAGTTGGCCCCTAACTTCTTGGTGGTTAATGAGCCTTCAGGTTTCATAGATATCATTTGGTATCCAGTCATCAGGTTAGGAAGACTTATGTATCATTGCATGGTTTTGTTGAACAGAGTCTAGTTTGGAAAAGTTATTGATTGAAGTCAAGAGAAGTCTAGATGCAGTTGAATCATTTTTTGTATTTAGAAATGCCCATATTTTTTGGTGATTAATGTGAGCACTTGACTCCATTAGGACCATGGTGTGGTCCTGTCTCCCTTGTTGGAAGGATCATTGTGGGATTAATGAAAAGAGTATGGTCCACAGCAATAAAGCTGGTCCCAGGCTACTTGCTAATCATGGAGTTGCTAGGCGACCATTGATGTCATGTTATTGCCTTTGCTTTTTTGTAACTCATAAGACTACCATCCTTGGGGTTCATCATTTTTACTTATCCTGGAGTAATGAGTGTGGGCCAGGGAATACTTGATCTCTAGAAGTCCAGATAAGAGCTGGGCACAGAGGATTTCTGGGTGCACCCAATACACCCTTGATTCCAAGTTGTGCTCATATTATATGATGTTCATGTGCACCCCAGGCTATGTGAGAGCAGTGATGTTATCCTAACATATCTGGAGTTAGAATATTGCCTGTGTTGGAAGAATAGAGGGTGTAACCCACAAACCCTTGAATTTAAGGAGATGGATATCACTTATCAGATTTTCTGTTTTTGTTACAATGGCTCTAACATAGTTGGAAGGCTTGTTTGTGGCTAACTCATACTTAAGGTAAACTTGTCCTACATCTCCATAAGTTGACCTAGGACCTAAAAACAGACAGTTATTAGGTGTGACCCAGACATCCTTCATTATTGCTAACTGGGGGAGCCAACCTCTAGTAAGCACCCAGGGTATGCAAAAAAAAATTCAGAGTATGCAAAAAATCCAGGGTATAAAAAAAAATCCATGAATGCAGTGATGGCTTAGGAAAAATTCTTATCTATCTGAAGGGGAAAATAAGGCAACTCATATGCTTCCTGATGGTAACTTTCTCTTTTACTTAATCTTGAAAAAAATACTTCCTGAAAATCTCTTTCTCCTCTGCATAGCTCTACACAGACACCCTCACAGCCAAACTCTGGACAATTATATGTTACATTTTCAGGGCTCAATCCCATCTCATAATACGTGATAAGTCACATTGTTTCTCTTAGGCTAAGGAGGTCACATTGACCTGCCAGTGAGTAATGCTTGGTCATGCACATAGCTCTTTCACAGACAGAAAATGACATTGAAATTCAGGACTTAAACAACGAACAGTTAGTTAGCTGAACTTTGAGTGGTAGAGAGTATGTGCAGAAAGTCTATTACTGCAGGGGGTTATGTCTATCAAAATTGCTTCAAGTCTTACCGTGAATCAGCAATAAATACCTGGGAATTCATCCTTGTGTATTCATCTCCAGGGGCAACTAGCTTGCTTTGAACTTGTTCCGAAGTCTAAAATTAGCTGTCATTGTGACTGAAAATATTATTACTTTTCTATGTCAGTCTGAATAATGAGAAATATCTTAGTATTATTTCTATTCATCAAAATTATACAGTTTAAGTAGAAATCACAATTAGATACAACTTGGTTGGCAGACATCCACAGGTGGCCTGCCCATTTCTGAAGAGAAAAGAGAGGAGGAGGAATGGATGGGGAGCAGGAAAAGGGGGAGTGGGGGAGGGACTTAAAGGAGAGGAGGGAGGGGAAATTTTGTTTGGGATGTAAAACCAAAAATAACTAGCTACCTACCTACCTACCTACCTACCTACCTAACCAACTAACTAACTAACTAAATAAAAACAAATTCATGCCAAAAGAAAGGAGAATATTGTTGGTTATCATATTTAAATTTGAGATTTTAAAAGAATGTCCCTCAAGGGACATTGCTACTTATTCTAACTTTATAATGTGTTTGCAGTTGTACACGGATAGGTAAATCATGTTAGGCATAATTTTTAGCTAGTCTAATATATAATGTGTTTGCCTTGTACTTGGAATAGTTATATCATGTTTAGGCATTATTATGACTTGGTTACTGTTTTATGTTTGGAAATTAATCATGACATAAAAAGATATAATTGTGTGTCAAGTTGACATGGGGTGCAGTTGTAATGACTATTTTTGTTTGTAAAGTTGTTTACATCTGGAATTAACTAAAACCTAAAATGGAGGGGCACATCTGTGAAGAATTTTTGCTTAATTTGAAGAAGGAAGATCCACATGTAATCCAGATCTTTGTAGTACAAAGTCATTCCTTTAATCTGGATATTGAT
This sequence comes from Peromyscus californicus insignis, assembly GCF_007827085.1. NCBI lineage: Eukaryota > Metazoa > Chordata > Mammalia > Rodentia > Cricetidae > Peromyscus > Peromyscus californicus. The sequence goes on along the minus strand of NW_026294469.1, from coordinate 222,669 downwards.
GGGGAAAGACACACCTTTAATTCAGATGTTTTGAGGTGAAAAACCCCGCCTTTAATCTGAGCCATGCCTTGTGCTGGAAGCCTATATAAAGAAATCAAGAAGGGAGCTTTTGCTGTTTAGCTGCTTGCTCTCACCTTGATAGCAAATCTTTCCTTCACTGGCATTGGAGCCAGTTTCTTTGGGATTCCAGACTATATTACAGATGGGCTGAGACATCCACCCTAGTGGACTGAGAAACTACTGGATTCTTGGACTTTGCCATCATAGCCAGCCAATGCTGAATTAGCTGTACCCTATCCTCTAAGTCATTCAAAAAATACCCTTCAATACCCTTTCTGTATATATAGAAATTCATTCTATAAGTTCTGTTACCCCATAGAACCCTGACCAATAAACCAGACATGTATAGAAGAATGTTTAGAGTAGTTTGAGCCTCAGAACAGCCTTACTCAGTTACAAATTCTAGATGGTCACATTCCCTTAACCTGTTTTTCTTAAGTGATGCTTTGATGCTGGCCTACTTGGTTTCTATAGCTTCTGGGCAAGAAAGTAAAATAACAAAAGTCTAAAATTTCTCAAATGGAACACACAGTAATACAATTACATGAGTAATTACATGAGGTAGAGAGGTTCTAGCTTAAGTGAGGAATGAAAAACCAAATGCCTCTGTGGGAATTGGATGTACATGGTGGCAAAACACCCATAAGTATAAAGAAAAGCATCACAAAATATTCCAACATGTCTTGCAGGAAATTATCTCTGCTGTTCAGTTATCACTCATGTTATAGTTCAAGAAATCCAGAGGCAGATTGAGTTTCATCTCCTGATTTTTTTATACACCTTTAATGAATGTTCTCATTTACTGAGAGGCCTAGAGCAGTATACTTGTGTTTTCCTTTAATTTGATCTATATGATGATTTCATGAACCTGTGTGTCACTGGTAGGTAAATATATGATCTCAAGGATACAATATGTCTAGTTTTTCTATTATATAGTGGGCATCCATGGAGTAGGTTATGCCATCCACATCCAAGGTGCCATCCCCCTGTGTAGCCCTGAGACCCATTGCTGGGAAATCATTGTACAGCCCGAGCTGCCTAGAAATTGCTGAGATACATCCATGCCTGTGAGTTCTGGATTTACAGGAGTGTAACACCTCACCTGACTAAAGAAGAGTCTTAAGAATGAAAAGTTGGAAATTGTTTTTTTATTCATAAAAATATATTCATTTTACTAAATGGGGGCTTTAAAAATAGCAGTCATTATATACAGTGTATAGCCATAGCAAACTATTAAAACAAGAATAAAAGAAATAATAAAAATTAACAAAACCTTAAACCAAAATGAAGAAAACCAAAAAACCAAAGCAGAAATATCCCAAGATATAAACCAAAAACAAACAAACAAATAAAACCAAAATTAAGCAAATTTCAGAGTTTCTTTTGGAATTTCATTATGGAAGAGCAAATGAGGTGAGTGTGAGGATTCTGCATATGCATAGCTCGGGGTCTTGTCTGTTGCCTTATTACACCATCAGTGGGTGACTGTGTCCCAGCCTAAAAGCCGGATGTGCAACCCCACACTCTGTCTGCGTCTCTCTCTGAGCCCCTCTATCTGTTTCCTCTCTGCCAGGCCTCTCTCTCTCTCTCTCTCTCTCTCTCTCTCTCTCTCTCTCCTTCTCCTAATAAAGCTCTAAAAGGTACCACTGGGTTCTGTCGTGACTGTGACCTTTGGCCAGCCACCAGTGCTGACACCCTTTCATTGGTGCTGTACTCTATACCGAGGGCTTGCGACCCTGCTCACCACTCGTGTGACATCCACTACCACCTCCTTCCAGTGAGACCGCGTGTGTGTCCCCTGCCCTTGAGCCTCTGCTTCTGCCACAGCTTCTAGCCGCTGGACCTACACACCACTCCCGCCGCTACCGCCATGTTTCTGCACCACATGTGAGTCCTCTGCTGCTGTCTTGTCTCGTGACTGCAGCCTTTGTGACCGACCCCCTGCGGGGTGGTCCTCAGGCTGTGCTGCCAATGACACATTTTCACTCCTGACTGAGGAGGTCAATGTTGTTTTGGTCCACTGGGTGGTCCACATGTGGCATACGCCCCAGCCCTTAGCTCTCCCTTGATGAAGTGGGGGCTAACTTGAGCTGATTCATAGATCTTTCTCCTTGCCTCAGGGATGCCTGGGATTGGGGTCTGATCCCAGTTTGCTATTTTAATTTTTTATTTTTCTTTCGGCTGTAGTCATGGGACAAAGGGGACAAAGGGGCGGATACCAGTAAATCTGGCCACATAACAGCTTCACGGGAACTTCTGCCAGTGAATGGGCAAATAAAAAAGTTACTGTTGTGCCCAGATCGTGACCCCCAGAGAGACCACCAAAGACGAGCATGCTGGAATGCAAAAGCAAGGTTTAATTCTGGATATACAAGCCTAGGCAGGGACTTCGTCCAGTACATCCTGAAAGACCCTAACCCTTCAGGCTTACACCCCCAAGCCCCAGGAGAATAAGGAACTAAAAAGAAAACTATTTCCAAGGGCAACCTGACTCAGCTGTTATTCAACCACCCCTGCCACAATGTAACAATGTAAAGAGATTTCTGTTAAGAGATGTGCTCAAGTGTGACTGGGATAGTTGCAGGTGTTCCAGGAAGGACCACTGTGACCTTTGTGTAAACTCCACTCCTGCCCTGATAACCCGCTTGAGGTTTCGGGAAGAATGTACATGCAAACGTGACTGTACCCACTCTGTGATCAGACCATGATCTTGTGAAACGAAATTGTATGGGAATTGTAATCTTATGGCTTTTGTGGGTTTTTCCTTTAAAAGTACCCATGTGATTGCAATAGGCGCGACTCTTGCTCTTTGGAGCTGAGTTAGCCTGACTGTACAGCCACTTCTTCAATAAACACCTCGTGCTGTTGCATGAACTGGACCGGAGTCTGGGTTCTTGGGGTGCCCACTCAAGACCCTAAACTTTGGGGTCTAACATTGGAGGCTCCACCGAGATTTTTGGGGTGCCCCCGGACCCCCACTCTGCCAGTTGGAGGTAAAAATGAGCTCGATCTATGTTTTATGTTATTGTGTCCTTGTCCTTTGGTTGATTTGACATTCGTATTCGGTTCCTGCAGAAGTGTGCAGGACTTGTGTTTGGGACTTGCATGGGGAGCAGACGTGCTCAGATGTCCCTGGGTCCCCATTCTGGCCTCCAGAATGATCTGAAAAAAGGAGATGAGTCTCTCCTTCCCTGGGGGAGTGAGGCTGTTCATGGCCACTCCCATTTGAATTTGTGCTTTCAGTTTAAACTTTCGGTTTTGTAGCCAAATCAAGCACCGCGCAGACTGTGTCTGTCCATTTTATGTTCTATCTGCCTTTGTCTGTCTCTACTTCTTAATTCCCTCTCTATGGGGCAACAACTAATTACCCCCCTAAGTATGACTTTAGATAACTGGAGGGATGTCCTTGCCCAGGCTCACAACACCCCTCTAGACATCAAGAAAAAAAAATGGATCACCTTCTGTGCCTCAGAATGGCCAGCCTTTGGGGTTGGCTGGCTGGGGGATGGGACATTTAACACTGACATCATTTCACAGGTGAAGGTTCGAATCTTTGACCAAGGACCTCATGGGCACCCAGATCAAGTGCCTTACATTTCAGTCTGGGAGAGTTTAGCCAGAGACCCACCTGCCTGGGTGAGGCCGTTCCTCACTGCTTTGCCTGCCCCAGCAATGCTGGGGCCCCGACCCCCATCTCTTCCTTCTCAAACTCCCCTTACTCCCCTTGTCCCTTCAGTCCCAACTGCCCTCTGACCATTTCCCGCTTCCTCCCTTTACCCTCTTAAGGAAATCCAGCATGAAGTATCTAAAAAAAGGAGAAACCCAAGGTCCTCTGGAAGGACCAGGGGGACTAATGATAAAATCACCCCCCCCCCCCTTATGCAGATCCACCTGCTGGCGCAGGGAAGAAAATCCTCCAAAACGGCTCTGGAGGTGAACTCTCCCGGCTGAGACCACTCTTCCTGCCGGGATCCCTCCCTTCCCTCAAGCAGCTGCCTTGGCTCCTGCCATGATAGGGCAGGGGAGGGAAGAGACACTGGGGTGTCACAGGTTTTTCCCCTCTGCTCGGGGGGTGGCCACTAACTGAACTCCCCCATTGCTTCCTTGCTCCCTCTCTGACCAGAGCACAGGCAGCAGGCAACAGAAAGTTTTGCAATGGGTCCTGCAGGCAGTGGCTGCACAGCTGCTGCTTCGGGGACCCAGGACACTGCTGAGAGGGCTAGGCAGCCTGTGGGCAATGGGGCAGAGCTGGCAGGAACCAGCTGGAGCCTCGAAGAGCTCAGAATGTGGGGGATGGTGGAGAACTAACTGCCCTTCCAGGGTCACAGCTGAGGAATGGCCTATAGGTCTGTGGGCCCAGCCAGGGCATGGAGTCACTTTTAGTCTGCCGCTCTCGTGTACTTAAAAATCTGAGATTAACAGCAATCTTTTGTCCCCATGGTGCATGCCTTCCCGTCCTCTTCATCTCCCATGCTATTGGGTGGGGCTCCCAAGACCTGCCCTGGGGGTAAAACCTGATCAGGGTCTGGCTCCAAGAATGGAATGTCACTCTCTATATGAGGCTAACCAACAGTTTCTTGTCTATGGTACAGTGCTGATGCAAATTTAGATTTATTCTTGTTATGATATATGCATGTATTTCTGTTCTTGTTTAAAATATTGTAACTTCACAATATATTCTAGATTACTGAGGGGAATCACAAGAAAGACTTTGATATAAAAGATTGTAAAAGGTCAGTAAACTTTGTTATGGTTTCTTATACCTGCAAATACTGAATTTAAAAGTTAATTCTTGTTGGTTTTCATCTTAAAAATGGCTAATGATTCTGCAAACTGCTTATGTATGTATATAGACAGGTAAGTGACTTAGAAATGTAAGCAAGCTTTAACTGTATGTATGTATGTATGTATATAACTTAGATCCAACTAAATGTATATGTACAAGTAATTGTTTTAAAAAATGTATGTAACACCTAAGTACTTATGTCTTTACCAAATGTTCAACAACAAGTTTCTAAAAAATTTAAATAAATAACAACATATGTTTAATAAATAAGATATTTGATAAATATTAAAGCTACACAGCAATGCTTTTACTCAGAAATATACCTTGCTCTGGTAGCTAAACTTTGTAATTTAAGATTTACCCATGTAAAATGATGATTGTAAAGACATAAAAGGATCATAGGAAACAGCTGAGGTTTGCAAATAAATGGCAGAGCTAGAGTTCCAAAAAGAGTCTGGTTGAAGTGGTGGACTTTAACAGTTTTAAAATTGCCAGTGTCAGGTGATGATCACCAGAAGCACCAGCCATAATAAAATAAAGCAGGCAGGCTATGTATGTGCTGCCAAAGGTAGGGTCAAAAATCATCCAAGCCTCTAAATAAAAGAACCAAAAAGATTATAAATATATACCAGATATTAAACTTTGGGATTGTTTGTTCTCTGGAGCTTGGTTTTACTTTATACAGATTATGATGATGCCATGTTTTCTCCCCCTTAAAGTAAAAAAAAGGTACTTTATTGTTATTACAAAAGACATTTGAAAGATCTTAATTGTAGGGAAAAGGGGCTGGCTAGAGAAACCCACCCTGACCCTGGAGCCCAGAATTAGGGAAGGATGGCTCAGATAAAGTCAATGAGAGAAACACAGTTAAGCTCATATCAGAGCCATCTCTCCCTCTATCCAATTGACTTGTGAAAACAACCAATCACAGAGCAGGACAGTAGAATCCTGGCCCTAGGGCCCTGGACCAGGGAAAGAAACACAGCCTGTGTTTGAGACCTGAGCCAGAGAAATGAACACTTCATTCCCAAACCCAGATCCCAGGAAATATGCCCTGACTCTGAGACTAGTACCAAAATAACACTCTTGGCCCCTAGAATCAGAGTAAGTGAAAGAAATGTGCCCTGGCCTTAGAGGTAGTGTGAAAAAGCCAAGAAAAGCCAGTGAAAGAAACACAGTTTGACCCTGAAATCAGGGCCATCTCTGCCCCTTGCTCACAAAACTGGCCAATCCCTGGGCAGAAAATAAACTAACCAATCATAGTTGACTCCACCCCCTAGACATCCTATATAAACTTCCCTGTCCGGTCAGTTGTGAGCTGTTCTCTCCACCCTGGTAGAGGCAGTTACTCTCCTGGACTCCTCCTTCCCAAATAAACCTCTTTCTCAAAAGAGTATTGGGTGAAGACCTTCATTGACTGCTGAACAGAAGAGCCTTGCTGGAACATCCCATAGTGGACTGAGCAAGGGGGAGCTGAACAGAAGAACCTTGCTGTGATGTCCCATATGGACTGAACAAGGGGGAGCTGAACAGAAGAACCTTTCTGGGACGTCCAATAGTGGACTGAGTGAGAAAGAGCTGGTAACACTGAGCCAGAGATTGTGGCTCTCCAGGAGAGGGGCAGGATTGCTGTGTCCTGTGGGGAAAACAATCCCCATCATACCATCATACCAGGTATATTCTGACCTTCCCGAAGAGTCAGGATACCCTTCCTTGCTGAAGCAGATCCAAGTCTGACTCTCCCAAGAAGTCAGAAAACCTTCCTTTCCAAGGTTGGGCTCTTTCTTTATAGTCTCAGCCATCAGAGCTGTGCTAAACAGCTCCAGGTGTCCGGGACACCTTCAGGGCAGAGCTCTTGTCCTAAGCAGCTCTGAGGTGTCCAGGATACCTCGCCCTCTAGGGCTGAACTGTCTCCAGTTTAGCCATCACAGCTGTGCTAAACAGCTTCAGGTGTCTGGGACACCTTCAGGGCAGAGCTCTTGTCCTAAGCAGCTCTGAGGTATCTGGGATACCTCGCCCTCTAGGGCTGAACTGTCTCCTTGCAGTTTCAGCCATCAATTTACTTACATTTGGTGCCAAAACCCAGGACACCAAACCCAGAGCTTTTGCAGTTTACTAACATTAATCCTTTAAGAACAGTTTTTATAGTTAAAAACCAATGACTTTTAACCAGTTTTTATAGTTAAAAATGTTTCTTCTTACCCAAGGTACATTCAGGCTTAAGAATGTTGTCTAGCCTCCTTGTATTTGCTAAGTTTGTTAAACTTAAGTTATTTAGATAAGCTGATACATATACATGTCTTATATTGATATTTTGTTTTGGTTTCTTTACTAAACCTGTATTTGATGCTAGAAGAGCTTCAACTCAAAAGCATTGTTTTTAATAGTCAGTCATGAGTAATCAAGTTTCTTTTTAATTGTAGTCAGGATAAATAAGTACTGATATAAAATCATAGAGATAAGTTTACTCATTTACTCAGTCCCTTGAATATGTTTTCAGGGTTAAGCTTAAAACAAGTAATTAGAAACAAAGTTTGCCTATTCAGATACTTGGATGGCCCTCATACTTCAGAGATCTACAAAATATGGCATTTAAATGTTGATCTAAAAGCTTATTATATCAGACAGGCTTCCAGATCCTAACAATGACCCAAGGTTTCCAAAGAAGATTACGTACGAGGCACCACAACATCTCTGCCTGGATTATGACAATGCTGACCACAGGGCAAGATGCCCCAATGCAACGCCTGCCACCAGGACCCAGCCCAGACTGTGGACAAACAGTAGGACACTGGAATTGATTGCACCCTTTTGCCTAGTCAAGGTCAGTCTTCCATGTCCCTATTCCACAGGAAAAATACTCTGCCTTATGTATGTATATAGACAGGTATGTGACTTAGAAATGTAAGCAAGCTTTAACTATATGTATGTAGGTATATAACTTAGATCCAACTAAATGTATGTGTACAAGTAATTATTGTACACATACATTTAGTTGGATCTAAGTACACATTGGGCCTGATGGCGGAAGAAGATTGATGGTGCTCTGACTGGTGCCTCCAACGCTATTGAGACCTAGGTAGGGATTGGTCCCTTATAGGATTGGGTGCTTCTTGGTCTGCACTCAGATATAATTTATCCTTCTCAGATCTCTGACAGTACTGATGGCTAGGCTAGCTCTAACTTTGTCAGCATAGCAGCATCAGACAACCAGATCCTTCTGCAAGGCCATAGCTAGCTTGTTAGCTCACTTTTTAAAAAAAATGTTCTAAGATATAAAAATTTAAATAAATCATAAAAGTTCAGATATAAGTCTAAAATAAAATGTTTCAGATTACTCTCCTGTTCTGTGGTTCAGAGCTTAACATTTAGGAATCCTGATGAGCTGGTAAAACAATGACTACTTACTGTTCAGTCACAAGCTCAACATTTTAGATGTCATCTAAATATGTCTAAATGTAAACCTAAAAATGCTTCTCACCAGGCCAAAAATCTCTGTCCAATTTATATCTGGCTTTCTGGACAGAAGAAAAATGCCCAAATCTGTAGTTCTTATTGAGACTCAAAGGTATGAGTCCACTTCTGCTGTTTTACAGATACCCATTACCTGCTTTGTCTACAATATGGATTTCAGTACAGATTGGTAATACTAATGTATCTAAAACTTTTATGTCATTTTGTAAGTAGACCTCAAAGGATCAAAAGAGTCATAAAAACCTAGACCCACTTCACAGAGGTCAAAAGGACCCCAGATGAGTATTCCTAAAGATGGTATTTTTTCTCTCTCCTGGTCTTGGGACTACTGCTTTTCCCATTACTAAGGGTATGGACCTAAGGGTTCCAAATAAGTTCATAAATTTTAACTTCTGTTCCTAGTTTAAATTTGTCTCAACAGATTTCTACTTGGCTGGCAGACACCTCCAAGTTTCAGTTGCTGACTCCACTGCTCTGGACTTGCTAAAGGCTATCGTGGACCAACCCAGTTAACATGATTCTTCTCTGTCCCTATGGGGTCAGGCAGCTACATGCTACTAACAAATGCCCCCTTGACCAGTCTTTGACTAGCTTTTCAGCCTTTTGGGGGGGGCTGACAACGGCGCCCCAATGCCAGCTCGAAGCAGTTCCAGAAGAGAATATGTCATCCCATATTCCCTGTTCAGAAAAGGTTGAAATGCTGGGTCAAAATAAAACTCCCTGGCATAGAGACAAGATGACTAACTATGCATGGACTATGCACGGCCATTACAGGCCTTGAGTTACTAAAATAGGCCACGAGTTACTAAATTCCAGAAAATATAATACCATAATTTTAAGATTAAAATTTGCTGAAAAGAAAATAGGGGAATGAAAGACCCTAACCCTTCAGGCTTACACCCCCAAGCCCCAGGAGAATAAGGAACTAAAAAGAAAACTAGTTCCAAGGGTAACCTGACTCAGCCGTTATTCAACCACCCCTGCCACAATGTAACAATGTAAAGAGATTTCTGTTAAGAGATGTGCTCAAGTGTGACTGGGATAGTTGCAGGTGTTCCAGGAAGGACCACTGTGACCTTTGTGTAAACTCCACTCCTGCCCTTATAACCCCCTTGAGGTTTCGGGAAGAATGTACATGCAAATGTGACTGTACCCACTCTGTGATCAGACCATGATCTTGTGAAATGAAATTGTATGGGAATTGTAATCTTATGGCTTTTGTGGGTTTTTCCTTTAAAAGTACCCATGTGATTGCAATAGGCGCGACTCTTGCTCTTTGGAGCTGAGTTAGCCTGACTGTACAGCCACTTCTTCAATAAACACCTTGTGCTGTTGCATCAACTAGACTAGAGTCTGGGTTCTTGGGGTGCCCACTCGAGACCCTAAACTTTGGGGTCTAACACATCCAATGCAGTGGAGGCTGGAGGAAGTGCCCACCTACCTGTCTGCAAGCTCAGTTTTTAAAGGGAAAAATCACAAGGTTACATCATTTAGGGGTGCTAGTATGGGTACAATTCTGATTGGCTTGCTTCTAGGGGCTTTCTAGAAATCATGGCTTAATCTTACTTCTAAGGGGGTGGTTGCTCGCCACCATTGCTCATTGGCTACTCTCAGGTGGGGGCATTTTTATGGTCAGTTACCCTGGAAACCAGGATTGGAACATTCTGTAGTCCGGCAGTCATTACCTTGTGACTACCCTGTGACCCTGTACTTTTACACTTCCTGGTTTCTGGAATCTGGACTGACTTGTTTCAGTAACTATTGGCCTATTCCTAGAAGGAGAAATCTTAGGGCTTAGTTTTTGGGTGAAAGCATTTTGGTCTTATTTCTAGGATGGCTCATTTTGGTCTCACATTACCTTATCCCCAAGCTTTCCACTAAAGCTCTGAACCTTCTCCCTCCATTTCTGATGTTTTCTTTTTCTCTGCCACATGCAACCATTTCTGTCTGTCTGACTTCCGCCTTCTGCTCTCTGGTAGTGGGAGGGCTCTCTACTATTTTTTAGGTGGGCTTTCTACTGTTGTGTGGGCGGGTTCACTTCGCCTCATCTTAACTCCTGAATGAGTGGGCGGGTTTTGTACTGTTATGTGGGCCACTTCTGCTGACTCTCACTTTAACTCACCTTAACTCCTCCCACTCATTCTCAAGCTGCTGTGAGAGGCACAGATGGATCTGGAAGTGGGCTAAGATTCATACAAATAAGTTTACGGTAATCAAGATGACTCATAATCCAGAGATCAATTTATAGTCTGCCTCCTGACAGATCTTCCAAAAAGCTGTCCTTAAGCCAGCAATCATCAAGGAAAAAACAATTCAAGACACAAAGTAAAACCCGTCTCTTGTTTTCCAGACCTCCCTGACTAAAACTTAAGCATCTTGGAGAGCAAGGCTCCTGACCCTACAGGCAAAAGTGTCATCTGTGGCATTCAAGGTGTGCCAGGGAAGAGATAAAAAGCCCCAAAACGCAATTGCCAAGTGCTGGCACTCACTGACTCCCGAAATGCTGTTGGATCCCTGTTCAAAGTGTGGAAAAAGGCCATGGGCTAGCAAGTGCCCTGCCAGACCATCAAAAGCCTTGTTGAAAGTGCTGCCTAGAAAGATAACCGGTCAGCTTACTGCCCCCAGGCACCAAGATGCATGGGAACATCAAGCTAAGACCTCCAGCAGACCTAGGCTTGGTTACAGGCATGCAGGGAAACCAGAATGCAGTAGGGAAGCAATCCATTTCTTTCCTTCTGGACACTAGAGCCACTGACCCAATCCTGGGAGTTTGGAGATGTCACCTCTCCTCGTTTCCCTATTGTCGGGGTAGGGAGGACAGCCTTACCCACCTCACCAGATTTAATTGCACTTTCAGGGTTACTTAATGGGCAAAGGATTCCAGCTAAGATAGGAGCTTCCATATGCCTCACTCCAGACCTACCCGCCTGTGTTTCCCACGTCCACAAAGACAGGGCCCCTATCTTTGCCTTGTCCCTAATTAAAAAAAAAGTTCTCATGCACCACAAACTTTTCTCTTCCCAGTTCCCTGTTCTAACTCTCTTTTCAGCTAGTGGTACAGGATCACCACAGAACTGAAGTCCAGAGATCATCAAGTAAGAAACCGTAACAGCAAAAAGGTATTTACACCCCCAGACCCAAAAGCGTCTGGGCTCTACAAAAACAGGCTTTAATCTGGGCTCTACAAAAACAGACTTTAATATAAACATCCATTATTGTGAAATGTTTTTAACAACCTGTCTCCTGGATGCCAAACTAGTAAAAGAAACAGGTGCCTTAAAATAATCTCTCTCTGATAAATCTTAACATGTTTCAATCTCTCTTTCTCTCCCATTAACACTAGCCAATATAGGTAGAGTACTAAACACCACATATGGTCACTAATTTTCTCATGGCTGCTTCTTAACATGTTCAAAACTTTTCCGAAGCTCCAGAAACCAGCTTGAATCCATCTGGACAGATCAGACCTACTTCAGGCTTTTCTTGTCTCACCAGCATCCTTTCAGATACAAAAGCAGCCAGAGTGCCAAGCCAAGAAAGATGCACAGCTCCAGGATGGACAGCCCATCATCCAACAACACCTGTCTACTTCAGAAGATCCTCTCTTCCCTATTATACCCAAGAGCCAACCAATGCCCTCCAAGTCAGCTGGAAGCAGTTTTTCCTGGGAGAAATGACACCCCTATTTCTATTTACTTGCTTTGTTTTTTATAATAAGCAAAAGTCTGGAATGTAAGGATTCTATATATGCACAGCTTGGGGTCTTGTCTGGTGCCTTATTATGCCATTAGCAGGTGACTACATCCCAGCCTAAAAGCTGGATGTGCACCCCCATGTTCTCTCTCTGCATCTCTCTCAGTTTCTCTCTCTCTCTGCGCCCCTCTATCAGTGTTTCTTCTCTGCCAGCCCCCCCCTCTCCTTCTAATAAAGCTCTAAAAGGTACCACTGGGTTCTTTCATGACTGTAACCTTTCCATGTGGTAACCAGAGCCAGCCACCAGTGCCAGTACCCTTTCAGTGAGGAACTGGTTTATTCTCTGTAGTGAATTATCTTCAGCAACACTGGCACATGACATGGCATCAGCTTTAGCACTGCACTAGAGGGAATCTTATGCTATGGGTGTAGTCTATTTGGATGGTAGTGTGACATTAACACATATGCCACATATAGAGTCAGCTTGCCAAAGCCCTTGACAGTAAGCTGACAAAATAACTCTTGCTCACCCACATATCCTCCTCCATGTTATTTTGCCCCTCACTGGGGCCACTTTCTGATGGATGTCAGGGTTCTGAGTAATTCATGTTGTGTTCTCCATATCTCAAACTTATTTCTGATACAATCTTTTCTCTGGAATAGTGAGCCAATAGATGTGGATCAGACTGGAGCTGGATCGCCTCATGGTAGGTGGATACTTGCCTCACTAGTGAGTTCGCAGCTGCAAGGAGGTAGCATTTTATGAGGAGGCCTTGATCCTGGAGTGTAGAATGTCATGCCTTCAAGGTGTCTCTGGCTTCTTCCAACCTTCTCAGTTCTCTTAAAAGGTGCTGTGAGAAAAAATTAGTAAAAGAAATCAGATTTAGAAACAGTCTTGCTGTGCCACTGGCAAGAAAAGTCAGGGCCTATTAGTCCCTTAACAAAAGTTAAGGAAGAAAACTCACCCCATGAATACCCTGGCTGCTGGGGATGGGGCTAAATGGTGGCTCAATTGTCTGGGACATAGTGTTTCTGCTTCAGTAGCTCCATCTGCAGGAGGCTCTCATTCTAGGCTGTGGTCTGTTCCAGTTCCTCCTGGAGGTTTTCCAACCTAGGGGAGGAAGGAAGCTGGGACACAGGCCTGGTCATGACAGCTTTTGAGCCCCCACCAGCTTTACTCAGCTAGACAGTCCAGCATTATCTTTCAGCTGAGCTCATTCCCTAGTTCCTCAAGGGAAAAGGGTCAGAGAGCACCCAGGCAGGATTTTTTTCTCAACTTTTAAAAACTGCTAGAAGATGAACTGGAAAATACACACTGTGCTGGACTAGAAAAAAACAGCATATTTTTCCAACAGTCCAAAGACATTACTTTGGAGATATGACTGAATAATGCCCTACTAATTTTAAAATTTTTTAAATGCTAATGAAGCAGGAACAAAATTGAGTTATGGAAAGCATTGCTGAATTAAGTCAGCCCATGTATTATAAATATTTTAGCATCAAAATAGTCCAGGGAAAGTGTTAAGTTAGGGCCAAAGTTATGCTTACATTTCCACAGGAGACCTTTGCAACAACTAATCCTTCCAACCTGGGGACAGCTTAAGAGTTTGTGTGACAAAGGAGAGATGATACTTCACATGACTCACAAGCCTCTGAATGCTACAAACTTATTTCTTGCCATGATTTCCATGGTAACAGTGCAGGTAAAAAGGATGGATCATAATTATTGGGCTTATATCCCCAATCCTCCAATTAACATAGCAGTAAGTTGGGGAGATAGAAATATTCCTGTAATAGTTAATGAATCTTCTTGGCTACCTGGTGTTAGTTATTTTGTGGCACTGTGCTCTTACCCTGCAAGGAAATGTCATGAAACACGACAGAAGCCGCTAATAAGAGCTTTATTAAGATAAAAGGGACAAAGAGTGCTTAGGCCTGTGGGAGACACATGTGTAGAGAAGAAGAAGGAGCTGGGAATATGGCGCCAGCTTATAAAGGCTGGGTGTTCACAGGTCGACGTAACTACTCCACATATGTGCGTAGATCACATGGCTACACTGCATGCTTACGTAAACATGCAAAGTCACGGATCCTGGTCACGTGAGACACCTTGACCCGGAAATGGCTATCTTGACCTGGAACTGGCTAGGTGGAAGTGTCCAGGTCTGCCAGGCATGCACAAACACGCCCAACCGTGGGGGCATGTTGTGAACCCTTCATCCCTGACTCTTTTCTTTTAAAAAAGAAAAAAAATGTGGTTGACTGGGTATGGGGGTGATGTTTATCTCAAAGACTGCTTCCAGCTGAATAGTGGGCGTTGGTTGGCTCTTGAGGGGGAAATGGGAGGGTATCTTGTGAAGTCCTGGGATAATGGTGGGGAGGTCCTGGAATGATGTTCTTCTGTCCCCTTGTTCTTCAGCTGTCCATCCGTGTTGTGGCTGGGAACCTTCCATGCTGTGGCTGGGAACCTTCTGTTCTGTGGCTGGGAAACTTCTGTTTGACAAGATACTGTTGACATAGAAAAGGCTTAGAGAAAAAGAATCATTATTATTTTATTTTGGAGTTGGCATTTATCTGAGGTAGATCTGGCCTGCCCAGATGGAGACATGTGACATTTATCTGAGGTAGATCTGGCCTTAGTACTCTGCTTAATTTTTATCTGAGACAAGCCTTATTAGAGGTAGTTTATTTAAGGCACCTGTTTCCCTTATTAGGTTAGCATTTAGGAAATGCAGGTGATCAGTTGCTGAGTATTGAACAATGATAGATTGTTGTATTATATTTTTCCTTACCACCTGGATATTTTTGATGGTCCTTTTTGCCTCTGGCTCTGTGTGGCCCTGGTTGGGAAAGGAAGGGGTGATACCTTATTCCTCTGGAATTGGTGACAAGGCAGTGGATCCTGGTGTCCTCTGGAGATTGAGAGTGAGAGGCCCTGTTTGTTTCACTGTATATGAAGAGAGATTTTTCTGGGATGGAGGTGAGATAAAAGGTTTTAGGTAAGACAGGTGGATCCAGTGAGGAAAACCCTCAAGTTTTACAGCTATAGGAGTCATAAGAATTACTTTGAAGGGTTCCTGCCACTTAGGGAAAAGGGGTGAAGGGCGCTGGCCTGGAGGGAAGAGAAGAATCTGATCCCCAATGTGTATTGGAGGTGGACAATTATTGTCACATGACTGAGGTAATGAACAGTCTGCATAGCTCC
The DNA here is from genome assembly GCF_007827085.1 of Peromyscus californicus insignis. Lineage (NCBI taxonomy): Eukaryota > Metazoa > Chordata > Mammalia > Rodentia > Cricetidae > Peromyscus > Peromyscus californicus. The sequence goes on along the minus strand of NW_026294469.1, from coordinate 207,451 downwards.
ATAGAATAGACCTTAGGTGACATAAAAGGGGAGTTAACAGGCTATCTGGAACAGTTGGAGGGTTGGATAAAAGACCTGGTGTTAGAACTGGTATTCTATACATTAGTTCAAATGGAGAGATTGAAAGAGGCTTTTTAGGAAGAGCCCTGAGCTTGAGAAGAGCTAGAGGCAATAATCTTACCCAGTCAAGATGAAGTTCCTGTGACATCTTAGTAAGAATAGTTTTTAAAGACCGGTTGGTACGCTCCACCTTTCCTGAGGATTGAGGACAGTATGGGATATGAAAATGCCAAGGAATGTTAAGAGCCTTAGCTAGTGTCTGAGAAATCTGAGAAGTGAACTCTGGGCCATTGTCAGACTGAAGAGAAGCAGGAACCCCAAACCGAGGAATAATTTCTCGGAGAAGGAGGTCTGCAGCTGTCTGAGCCCGCTTATTAGAAACCGGATATGCCTCCATGAGAGGAGAGGCTGGCAAGGGAAAAGAACTGTTAGAGTCAGTAGAGTTGGGAGGAGAAGAAGAGGAACTGCTGGCGCGTCTGGGATGAGGTGAATGTGTGGAGCAAAAGAAATGGACGCTCCTACGTTAGCTAGAAGATCCCTCCCCATTAAAGGTATAGGGCAGCTTGGCACCACTAAGAATGTGTATGTGAGAGGGATGCCTCTGAAATGCAATTAAGTGGTGGTGTCTGATGAGGTAGATAAGGCTGTCCCCCAACCCCGACAATAGGGAGACAAGCAGGAGAGGTGGGCCCCTAAAACTCTCTCAGGACAGAGTAGCTAGCTCCGGTGTCCAAAAGGAATGAGATGGGGCACCCATTTACTTTTATTATTACCCTTGGTTCCCTGTGTGAGATGGGAGTGGCTGGGGTGGAAACCGAGCAGTGTCAGTCCTTGCTGTAGGCCAAGCCTAGAAAGTCAACCAGAGGGTGGTCTTCATCTGGCATTCCTATGTCGCTTGGGACATTAGGACAGTCAGCTGACCAGTGACCCTTTTGGCAACACTTTGGACAAGGCTTTGTTGGTGCCCTTCATGGGCCAGTGGTGCAAGCCCGGGCCCAATGGCCTTCTTTCCCCTTGAAATAGGGACCAGATGGCTTTTGGGGAGCCAGTCGGATGGTGCTTGCCAGCATCTGGCAGCTCCTTTTCTGGGCTTTTTCATCCCTCCCATGGTACACCTTAAATGCTATCATCAGCACATCTGCATGTGGAGTCAGAGGGCTGTTCTCCAAACATTTAAGTTTATCCCTAATGTCAGGGAAGCTCTGTAAGACAAAGTGGGTCATTAGCACCTGCCTGCCCTCAGGACTCTCTGGGTCTAAGCTAGTGCACTGAAGTAGAGCCTTGGTGAGCTGCTCTAAGAAGTGAGATGGATTTTCGTCCTTAACCTGAATTATCATTTTTAGTTTTTAATAGTTTACTGGTTTTAGGGCAGCCTTACAGAGGCCTGTCAGGAGACAGGTAATAAACCTATCTCTAGCTAGACAGCCACCCTAGGTGTTATAGTCCCAGTGTGGTTCTTGGTCAGGAACCACCTCAGCTTCTGGGGGGTGTGAAAGGTTAGTCTGATGAATTTCATCTGCATGGGTCCTAGCCGGTTCCCATACCTGCCTGCGCTCCTCAGGAAGTAAATTATTAGAAAGTATCATGTATATATCATGAAGGGTGAGACTATAAGATTGAGTTATATATTGAAACTGTTTAATAAAGGAAGCAGAATTAGAAGTATAAGAACCCAGCTTTTTATCTGAGGGTTTTGCTAGAGACAATGGAACATGAACTTTAATCAGAGGTTCATTAGCAAGATCTAGAGTCAGAGATTCCGGAGTCAGAGAATCCTCTGGTTTAGGTATAGCTAGGAGCATATGAGCCAAAGAGAAGGAATTGAGAAGAGACAGTTTCGCACTGCGAAAGAAGAAAGCAACTCTTTCCATTGGCCTGCATGCTTATAGAAATTAGAGAACTCCCGTAAAATATTGGGATCTAAGGAGCCGCTCGGCGGCCATTTTTTGTTGTTTTGTAAAGCATATTTGGGCCATTTTTTTTAGTACAGAGACGGGTCAGCTTAGGAATCTTTATGTAAGGCATTAAACTGAGAGGTTTTAAAGCTTCAAGAAGACAGCCTAATGGAGAGGAAGGACTAACAGGGTTGGAAGCCTTGTTTCCCATGTCTGCAGCAGAGAGGCAGAAAAATTAAAAAAAAAACAAAAACAAACGTGATCCAGAACCAAGGCCCCAGGCATCCCCAAGGACAAGGATGGATACTGGGCACAGGCTGCTACTTGGCTCATCAGCCAGAGAAGCAGGGGCTCCCCACCATGTGAGGCAAGGATTCCCTGGGAATCCAGACAGCGTTTGCCACTTCGTCAAGCTGGATGAACGTGTCAGCCTCACGTGGCCCTCAGGACACACCCAATGGTGGTGGTCCCACTGCGAGAAATATCTCAGGCTGCAGACGTGGGAGATGGTTAGAAATTTAGGCCTGTGATAGGGGCTGACTGTAGCCAATAAAGACCATGGCTGGGGGTTCCCCTGGTCTCAAGAATACTTGTGAGGCGCCAGATGCCCAACAGTCATTCTCACAGATTCAGGAAACTGTTTACTCTGGCCAAAAAGTGGGGGGACTCACCAATCGGAGAAAGCAGTGTTGGATGTACTTTTGGTGTGGCCAGGCGAATGGACAGTGGTCTGTCGTGTACAGAGTAGAGTTCCTGGTTTGTGTGTAGCAGTCCCCGGTTTATGGGTTTCCAGGCACAGGGTGCCCAGAAGCACCTGCTCGGTTTCACGGCACCATATGTTAGTTATTTTGTGGCACTGTACTCTTACCATGCAAGGAAATGTCACAAAACACGACAGAATCCGCTAATAAGAGTTTTATTAAGATAAAAGGGACAGAGAGTGCTCAGGCCTGTGTGTAGAGAAGAAGGAGCCGGGAATATGGCACCGGCTTATAAAGGCTGGGTGTGTACAGGTCGACGTAACTACTCCATGCATGTGCATAGATCACATGGCTACACTGCGTGCTTAAGTAAACATGCAAAGTCATGGATCTTGGTCATGCGAGATGCCTTGACCCGGAAATGGCTATCTTGACCTGGAACTGGCTAGGTGGAAGTGTCCAGGTCCGCCAGGCATGAGCAAACATGCCCAACCATGGGGGCGTGTTGTGAACCCCTCACCTGGTCCTTATAACAGCCGAGGTCCTGCTCAGTCCATGGAGGAGGGTAAAGTGATTGACAATTACACTGTTGGAGTACAGGAAATTCCTATTTGCATGGGAAATGAAATTCAATGCCTAAAAATTACCTCTTATCCATAGTCAATACTACCCAAGATTATCAAGTTTTATATGCTTCATGCGTCCAGTTTTAAAGGACAAGAGATTAATGCTACTAATTCCTTAAATCTACCATTCTGTGAGATGGTTACCAACAAGAAATCTGACTGGGTACATTGACAACAGTGTGTGAGAAACCTTGAGTGCTAATTAATGGAGATGTCATTGATTGGAACCCTTATGGCTCGCCTCAAGGAAAATAGTCTCACTCAGAGTTAAGACAGAAAAGGTATAATATAAATGGAACTCTGGAAATCAGTGCTTCTATTAATGATCCTATTCAGTGGCATGGAGTTGGAATGGCAAGCCCTCTCCTACAATTTGGCAATTCAATTCAGACTAACTTGTGGGAGTCAGTAAGTGCCTTCCACCCTCTTAAGGCATGAGAAGGAAAATTAAACATTAAAGATTAAGTATTCTCTGTCTTTTAGATTAAATCAAAGCAATCCTATTATGGCATGTGTACCATTACCTTACTTGCTATTAAAGGGGCCTGTACAATGACTCTCAAATAATTACAACATCACTTGTGAATGGTGTACCTTTCATATCTGTGTTAATTCTAGCATGTTTTTAAATTTGACCTTTAAAAGTTTATATGTTCTTAGAGCAAGGCCAGCAATCTGTATACCAGTGAAGTTGTTGAGGCCATGGCAAGACTCTCCTGTGATGATCTTGGTACAGAAGCTCACTAAAAGAATATTAAAAATGGTTAGACTGATGATTGCAGTTATGATGGGGAATCACTGCATTGACAGCTACAATAGCAACCAATGAGTGACACTTTATAAAGAAATCCAAACCACTAAATTCATTAGATACTGGCATAGACATTCAAAAAAACTTTGGACTAAACAAAATAAAATGGATAATGAGATAGTAAATTAATTAGCTGAATTAAGGCAAGCTGTTGTATTGTTAGGGGATCAGTTAGAGATTTTAAAGGAACAGATAAAATTAAAATGTGATTAAAATGTTTCTTGTTATTGTATCACACCCTTATGATTTAATAAAAACAAATATGATTGGAAAAAGGTTAGGATGCATTTGTTGGGTCACCTCAATTCTTCTCAAATGGTTTTTGATTTACAGAAAAAAAATCAAAAACACTTTTACGGAAAAGTTACCTGATACGATAGAAACAGATTTATGGAAAATCTAACAGAGAGTATAGCCTCACTCAATCCTATGAGTCACTTTAATAGATTTCTTATCCTGACAGGTGTTGCCCTTGTTTTAGCAATAGTAACTTATTTGGCTTTAAAATGTGTTTTGGTATACTTGTGTAAGATTGTTAGACAAATAGAAAGAAGGCTATATTTGCTGTAAGACAACATAACCTACAAGATAGTTGATTTTTTTTTTAATAAAAAGGGGATCTGTGGTGGCATTCCTGCCGAGCTGCACGTGGCCTAACTCCAGAGAGTAGCACCTATCCCTAATCCATCTTTTGTTTAGCAGACACCTTTTGTTTACCTTCTTGTCCTCTATGTGAAACTTGTCTCAGAGTTTCCCAAAGATACAAAGGCCTATACAAAACTTGATTCGGAAAACCATGGTACCTGACAAATCGAGGAATTTTCACTTGGCATTGTATTGTTGGGAGTCCCTTTCAGATTGTTTTGAGCATTTAGAAATTAACTGGCTAAACTGTGTTGGAGAAAAATAAAATTGGCCTGAGGAAAAGGGAAGGGGCTTCATTCCTTTGAGGCTGGACCCCCTACAGCCGTCAAAGCCTAAATACATTCTTAAGATGCCTCTGAATCTTCATTCCATGGACCCACATGAACCCACACACCTGTGTCATGACCACTCAGTTACATCTGAGTCACAGTTCAGGAAAGATATATCTGGCATTGATTAGATACCAGGTGAATGTGAACAACCTGGAAAATTCTATGCCTGCCCTCTAGTGGAGCCTACACAACACTGCAGAGAAGTCTCTGGTTATTCCTACAGCTCAGAACCCTGCATGGGATTAACTTGTCAACTCCTACTCTGTTTGTGACCAGAGTAAGTCTTCTCACGAGAAACTGATGAACACCACGGAAAGCCTGCAATCAGCAGTAGCATGCTGTATGCAAATCTGCTGAAGGGTAGAAACTTATCTCTAAAGGTGATGTTCCTGATGGAAAATAAAGTTGCAAGAGGACACACTTTCCTTCACGATTGATGATGCCCCTCCTAGGTTTCTGGTTACCATGGGAATATTTGTGGGGAGATCTAATCTAAGAAATGAGATTCTGAGAACATACTAGAGGTCCCAGAAGGGAAGAAGGGAACACAATCCCCATAAGACCAAGGAGAAAACATATTGTACACACACACACACACACACACATACACACACACACACACACACACACACACACAAGTACATTGATGCACAATACAAGTACATTGCATTGCATCCACATGTTTAGTTTCCCAGATAACACTAATGTGAGTGAAAGGCCCCCACCCAAATCCCAGATACAGTTCCAAAGGCCCAGACACAGTTCCCCCAGAAACCCAAAAGAGATGAGGGAAGATATATGTTAAAAATAAACAGAACTGAGTCAGTTCCCCCTTCCTGGAGAGGGTGAAGTCAGGTGTTTTCAAAAAACAAAGTCAGGATGTCTTGTGGTGACCAATCAACCACGAGATGCCCCTCTCCAGAGATAACATGACCAGACCCTGGAGATGGGTTGTGAAACTCCTGACAGGGCAAACAGATAAGCTAGAATAAGACAAAGTCCAAGCCTGGGAAAATCTGGACCAATCAAGGATGGACCTATTCTAACCCCCTTCCCTCTAAGGAATTTTGTGGGTTTTGCCTATAAAAACTAACTTCCCCAAGAAAGAGGAACTCTTCTCTCTGCCTCAATGTGTTGGGTGTGGTGGGCGAGAGTTCCCTGTTAGATTGAACTATGCACGTGCGCTGAATTAAACCTTGCTATTTCATTCTGGACATCTTCAGTCTCCAGTGGTCTCTTTGGGGGTCCTAATCTGGGCAGAACAGTGAAAAGAGATCACCTGGGATACTATGGAGAAGAAAATTATGTTTTGTTAAACCACACCCTCTTTACTCATATTCCAACCTAGAGTCAGGAAAACACAGGATACTCTGAGCACAGGCATGTGGTGAAGATTGTATACTTTTGCTATGTTTTGATAATTTTTTATTTTTATTTTTACTTTATATATGCAGGTATTCTGCTTTCCTATGTGTCTGTATAACACATGCATGCCTGATAACCTAGGAGAAGAACCCAGTAAGCAGATGAGTCAATGTAGTGCTTGCTTTGTAAACCTGTATACAGACAGGTGGACCCCAGGGCTCCTTGACCACTTATCCAAGCTTGCCTAGCAAGTTCACCAGCACAGGACCACTGGATGACAGTGGACCAACCCTTTGCTCTCATTCAATGCTTCCCAGTGCCTCCAAGGAGGGCAGCTTCCTCCTAAAGGATCTCTTTAAACCACAGGTTGCTTCAATTTAGGCCCAAAGCAATGAGCTCAGAAAACTAGAAAATTTTGAAAATCAAGAGTCAAAATTAGCCTTTCCTTCCAGTAAGATGATTGTGTCAGGGATTTCTTTGAGTAACAGAAGGTTGACTAACTCATGGCCAAAGGATTGCATGTATTATTTCATGCTTAATAATATTCCATGGAAGGGCTAGACTACATTGTATATTTTCACTCATCAGTGATGGGCATCTGAATAGCTTCTAATTGGGGGTGCTCTGAGGAGTCCTGCTATAACTCTATTGTCCCCTATATTCTGTGTGGACACCTACTTCTCGTTCTGGAATCACTGGGCCACCTGGAGACTGATGTTCAACTTTCTGAAAAATTGTACATAGCTTTTCATAGGACTACACCATTTTATACTACTAGCAATGTCTGAGAATCTTCATTTCTCCCAACCCTCCATCAGGCCAATTTTAACTCAGTATGAGGAAGTTTGGAATAAAAGCAGTTTCTGAGTACTGCAGACACAGCATGGAGTGGGTGCTTTAGAGTATGATTAACTTAAGGGGTGCAATGAGACAGCCTCTTCTCACACCTCAGCATAGGTATGGGACTTCTACTGGGCTGAGATGCAGCCACAAGCACCTCTGCAGTTTCAGAATTTCTTGGAGAATAAAATCCAGGCCAAGCTCCAAGGATAAGGTTAACTGAACCAAGGTTAGGCAAAAGTGAAAGGAAAATGGCAGCAGACAACAAGGAGAAGAACAAAACAGGATGCAGGGAAGTCATGACTGGGCAGTCACTATTCACCCAGAGCAGAGAAGGACACAAACCCTTAGCCAGCCTTTCCTGCCTCTCAGGTACCTTGATTTGCCTTAGTAGCCCCTTTCTCACCTTCATGTACCCCATTACTTTGGTTTTCTCCAAAGGATTTCTTTGCAGATAAATAATTCTGCCTCTAAAAATACCTGAAAAACTTTTTTTTTTGGTTTTTTGAGATAGAGTTTCTCTGTGTAGCTTTGTGCCTTTCCTGGAACTCACCTTGTAGACCAGGCTGGCCTTGAACTCACAGAGATCCACCTGTCTCTGCCTCCCAAGTGCTGGGATTAAAGGCATGCACCACCACCGCCCAGCCCTGAAAAACTTTTAACTTGCATCAATTTTGTGACCTTTTGTTGTAGTTAGCTGTGTGGACATGCAGAATGATGGGCAGATCCATGTATTCTTTGACTGATGCAAAGTGGTACTAACCAGATTAGGCACAGTACTTTCTTATTAAAGTCTGTCTCCATCATTCTTAAAGATGTTCCATTGTTCCATGAGTAAGTAAACATACACATAGAGGCTCAAACATATTCCCACACCCACAAAGATACACAAAAAAGTAACACACACACACACACACACACACACACACACACACACACACACACACTTTCTTGAACCCAGAAAGGCAAGGGAGAAGACTTGCATGTTGCAGCATCTTTTTTACTTCAGGGAGAGGTGTGGGTGTTGGTTTTTATTGTGCTCTTACCCTGTGAGGAGAAGTCATGAAACATGACAGAAGAGTTTTCTAATCCACTACTAACAAGAGTTTTATTAAGATGATGAGAGAGGGATAAATGTGAACAGGCCTGTGGAAAGACATGTGTGTGAAGGGGGCCGGGGTGGGTGGACATGGCACAGTCTTATAAAGGCTGGGCTGTACCTGCACACACAGGTCCACATGGCTATTCCATGCATGTGAATAGATCACATGATTGCACTGTGTGCTTTACACAAACACGTGGCCACAGGGTTGTGGGTCATGTAGGATGTTTGACCCAGAAATGACTAGGTGGAAATGACTAAGTGTCCCTGATAGAAATTCCCAACATGCCCCCATGGTTGTGCATGGTTGTGCATGCCCTGCGGGACACCTAGTCATTTCTGCCCAGTCATTTCTGGGTCAAACATCTTGTGTGACCCAGAACCCCATGGCTTTATGTGGTTGTGTAAAGCACACAGTGCAACCATGTGATCTATGCACATGCATGGAATAGCCACATGGGCCTGTGTGTGCAGGCGCCATGATTCCGCAGCCCCCTTCACACATGTGTCTTTCTGCAGGCCTGTGCATATCTATCTCTCTCTCCTCATCTTAATAAAACTCTTGTTAGTGGATTCTGTCATGTTTCATGACTTTTTCTCGTAGGGTAAGAGCTCCATAAAAACCAACATCTGGTGCCATAACCCAACGGGTGCTCCCAGGTGCTCTGCGCCTGAGAACCTGTAAACTGGGGAGTCTGCTCCATCTGTGAGAGACCACTGTCCATTTGCCTGGCTTCAGGATCCTGCATGCAACACCGCTGCTTCAATTGATGAGTCCCCTACTTTTCAGTCAGTGTAAATGGTTTTCTGAATTTGTGGGAATGACCACTGAACATCCGGCATCCCTCTAGTTTTCTTGAAACCAGGAGAACCCCTGACCATGGTCTTTACTGGCTATGATTGGCCCCTATTGCAGGCTTAAATTTCTAGCCATCTCCCACGTCTGCAGTTTGAGATATTCCTCACAGTTGGACCCCTGCCTTCAGGTGCATCCTCAGGCTGTGTGAGGTCGACACATTTTTCTGGCTTGATGAAGCAGCAAATGCTGTTCTGGATTCCCAGGGAATTCTTGCCTCACACTCCATAGGCCCCTTCCTTTCAGCTGATGAGTTGTCTGGCAGTCTGTGCCTGGTATAGATTCATCCTTGGCCTTAGGGATGCCTGGGGCCTTGGCTTGGGGTCACATTTGTTTTTTTATTTTTTATTTATTTATATTTTTTATTTTCTGCCTCTCTGCTGCAGACATGGGAAATAAGGCTTCCAACCCCATCAGTCCTACCTCTCCTCTAGGATGCCTTCTTGAAGCTTTGAAACCTCTCAGCTTAATGCCTTGCTTAAGGATTCCTAAGCTTATCTGTCTCTGTACTAAGAGATGGCCCAAATATACCTTAGAAAATAATAAAAAATGGCCACTGAGCAGTTCCTTAGATCCTGATATTTTATGGGAATTATCTAATTTCTGCCAGCAAACAGGCAAATGGAAAGAGTTGCCCTCTGTCATAACTTTCTTCTTTCTCAGTGCTAAACCATCTCTTTTGGATTCCTTCTCTCCTGCTCATATGCTTTTAGCTATGCCTTAACTGGACAATTCTCTGACTCCAGAATCTCTGGCCCTAGATCCTACAAATGAACCTCCACCTATCCAACTTTCCACTCCCACCCCTACTCCCAGGGCATCTGTTCCTTCAGCTCCTCCTCCAGATCCTCTTCTTCTAAAGCCGTTTTTTCTTCGGCAGTAGCTGTTTCCAAAGGCCCTGCCCTGGCTCTAACCTTCACTCCTCCTGCTACTCACTCTCAGACTGCTAAAGGGCCTGACCTCAGCCATTCAAACCCACCAACCATTCTCCCTTTGTGAGAGGTGGCCAGTGTGGATGGACTGATTAAGGTCTATGTTCCATTCTCTCTCACAGAACTCTCTCACATAGAAAAGAAACTGGATTCTTATACCTCTAATTCTTCTTCCTTTATTAAACAGTTTCAATATATAACTCAATATTATAGTCTTACCTTTTATGATATATACATGATACTTGCTAATAATCTACTTCCTGAGGAGCACAGGTAGGTGTGGCAGCAGGCTAGGACTCACCAGATTAACCTGGCACACCCTCCAGGGGCTGAGGCAGTTCCTGATCAAGACCCACATTGGGATTATAATACCCAGGGCGGTTCTCTAGCCAGAGATAGGTTTATTACCTGTCTCCTGACAGGCCTCTGTAAGGCTGCCCTAAAACCAGTAAACTACGAAAAATTAAAAAAATGATAATTCAAGATAAGGACAAAAATCCATCTCACTTCTTAGAGTGGCTCATCAAGGCTCTCTTTCAGTTCACTAGCTTAGATCCTGAGAGCCCTGAGGGCAGGCAGCTCCTAATGACCCACTTTGTCTCACAGAGCTTCCCCGACATAAGGGCTAAACTTAAATGCTTAGAGAATGGCCCCCTGACCCCACAGGCAGATGTGCTAGTGGTAGCATTCAAGGTTTACCATGGGAGAGATGAAAAGGCCCAGAAAAGGAACTGCCAGATGCTGGCACACACTATCCGACCGACTCCCTGAAAGCCACCTGGTCCCTGTTTCAAGTGTGGGAAAGATGGCCATTGCGATCGGGCTTTCACCCCCCCACCACCACAAAGGGCACCAATAGGGCCTTGCCCAAAATATTGCCAAAAGGGTCACTGGTCAGCTGACTGTCCTAATACACCTAGTGGCATAGGAACACCAGATGAAGACCACCCCCTGGCTGACTTTCTAGGCTTGGCCTACAGCGATGACTGATGCTGCCCGGTTCCTGCCCCAGCCACTCCCATCTCACACAGGGAACCTAGGGTAGTGATAAAAGTAACTGGGTGCCCCATCTCATTCCTTTTGGACACCAGAGCTACCTATTCTGTCCTGAGAGAGTTTTGGGGGCCTACTTCTCCTTCTCATCTCCCTATTGTTGGGGTTGGGGGACAGCATTATCTACCTCATCAGACACCACCACTTAATTGCATTTCAGAGGCATCCCTCTCACACACACATTCTTAGTGGTGCCAAGCTGCCCTGTACCTCTAATGTGAAGGGATCTTCTAGCTAAGGTAGGAGCTTCCATTTCTTTCACTCCCCTCATTCACCTTACCCCAGACTCACCAGCAGCTTCTCTTTTTCTCCTCCTCCTACCCACTCTATTGACTCTAATAGTTCCTTTCCCTTGCCAGTCTCTCAGGCAGACCCAAAAGCCTGGGATACCCAGAACCCTTCTATCGCTAGGTACCATCAGCCTATTACTATCCTGTTACAGGACCCTACCAGATATATCACCCAAGCTCAGTACCCTCTCTCACTCCAGAGCCTAAGAGGACTTAAGCTTATCATTTCTGACCTTCTCAGGAAAAAGATGCTCCACCCAACCTCTTTGCCTTTTAACGCTCTCATACTTGCAGTTAAAAAGTCCAATGGAACCTACTGCCTGATTCAAGGCCTCTGTTCATTAATTCTGCAGTGGTCCCCCTCCATCCAGTAATGCCTAACCCTTATACTCTCCTGTCCACTGTCCCTTCAGGAACCTCTCACTTCTCAGTTGTAGATCTCAAGGATGCCTTCTTTTCTATTCCTCAGTCTCAAAATATCTTTGCTTTCACCTGGACTGACCCTGACACTCACTTGTCCACACAGCTGGCCTGGACTGCTCTGCCACAAGGATTCAGGGACAGTTCACACCTATTTGGTCAGGCTCTGGCCTCTGACCTGCTTTCTCTGTCTCTCCCTGACTCTAAACTAATACAGTATGTAGATGATATTTTACTCTGTAGCCCATCCTTAAAGGTTAGCCAAACTAACACCTCTGCTCTCCTAAATTTCTTATCTAGCTGAGGCTACAGGGTATCCCCTTCTAAAGTTCAGCTGTCCACTCCCCAGGCCACCTATTTGGGTCTAACCATTACTCCAACCCACAAGACTATTACTGTAGACAGAAAGCATCTAATCCAGTCTCTTACAGTCCCTTCTACTAAACAGGAGATTATGTCTTTCCTAGGAATAGCTGGCTTCCTACAGTCTTGGATTCCATCTTTTTTTCTCCTTGCTCACCTCTTTTACAAGACAGCTCAGGGTTCTCCACATGAGCCCCTCCTCCATCCTGTTACTAAACCTTTCCAGAAGCTCCAACAGGCTCTTCTCCAGGCCCCAGTGCTTTACCTCCCAGACCTAACCCATCCCTTCTCCCTCTATGTAGCAGAGAAGGAGGGATTTGCCCTGGGAACTCTAGGGCATCATCTGGGACCCTCCTTTGCACCTGTAGCATATCTGTCAAAGAAGTTAGACCTTAGCAGTCAGGGCTGGGCACCTTGCATCCATGCCTTAGCAGCTGCTGAGCTCCCTATTTAGGAATCAAAGAAGCTAACCTTTGGGTCACCTATTACTGTCTTCTCTCACCATAATCTTTTAACTTATAAAGGCTTACAAACTTTACCTCCTTCCCATGTTCTTTCTCTCCAGGTGGCATTACTAGAGGATGCCACACTTACTTTCTGGACTTGTCTACCTCTTAATATTTCAAGCCTCCTCCCTCAACCTAATGCTAACTATTCTCCTTCTCATTCCTGCACTGAAACCTTAGAGGAACTGTTACCTCACCCTTCACACATACAGGAGGGCATATTGTCTCAGGCTACTTATACTTGGTACACAGATGGCAGCTCCTTTTTATACAAAGAGACCTATAAAGCGGGTTATGCCATAGTGTCAGATACTGAGATAATAGAAGCACAGGCATTACCCACACACACCACTAACCAACAGGCTGAGCTGATAGCTCTCACCCGTGCCTTCCAGTTGGCACAGGGACAATCTCTAAATGTTTACACAGATTCTAAACACGCTTTTCATATCTTCCTGTCCCATGCTGCTATTTGGAGGGAGAGTGGCCTTCTCACAGCAAAAGGGGGATCCATACCTAACTCAGGCCAAATAATGGCCATGCTGGAGGCTTCCCACCTCCCCAAGGCTATAGGAATTGTCCACTGCCAGTCTCATCAGACCAATAGCTCTATCATCTCTAAGGAAAACTACCGGGCTGACCAGGTAGCCAGGACAGCAGTCCTCCAGGGCCAAGTCTCTCCCAACCCACCACAGGGAATCCATACAGTGCAGCTCACACCCTCACAGGGAACCCCTGACACTAGGCAAATTCTTTCCTATCTACACCCGCTCTTTCACCCTAATAATCTTGCTCTGTCTCAATTTGTAAAAGCCCACCTGCAGCCCACCTCTGAGGACTTACAGTTCTTAAGAACTATTACTGCCTCTTGTGAGATTTGCCAAAGGACAGACCCCAATACCAGATACAGAAGTCAACCTTTTCCCACCCACCAGGCTAGAGGTTCCCTTCCAGGGACTGACTGGCAGTTTGATTTTACCCATATGCCCACCATCAGGAAACTTAAATATCTCCTTGTGATGGTGGACTCATTTTCAAATTGAGTGGAGGCATACCTGGTTTCTAATAAGCAGGCTAAGACAGTTGTAGATCTCCTCTCACCTCACAGATGTAGTTCACCTCTCAGATTTCCCAGATGCTAGCTAAGGCTCTTAACATTCTTTGGCATTTTCATATCCCATACTGTCCTCAATCCTCAGGAAAGGTGGAGCATAGCAACCAGTCTTTAAAAACTATTCTTACTAAGATGTCACAGGAACTTCACCTCGACTGGGTAAGATTATTGTCTCTAGCTCTTTTCAGGCTCAGGGCTCTTCCTAAAAAGCCTCTTTTAATTCTCCATTTGAACTAATGTATGGAAGACCAGTTCTAACACCAGGTCTTCTATCCAACCCTTCAACTGTTCCAGATAGCCTTTTAACTCCCCTGCTATGTCTCCTAAGGTCTATCCTATGGAGCTTTGCAGACTGTTCATTACCTCAGCCATGTGACAATCCTTGCTCACCTCCAATCCACATTGGGGATCAGGTTCTTCTTTCCCCTCCAGGCCAGCACCCTTCACCCCTTTCCTCTAAGTAGCAGGGGCCCTTCAAGGTAATTCTTGTATCCTACAGCTGCTAAACTCAGGCTTTCCTCACTGGGTCCACCTGTCTCATCTAAAACCGTTTTATCTCACCTCCATCCCAGAAAAATCTCTCTTCATATACAGTGACACAAATAAGGCCTTGTTCTCTCAAGCTCCAGAGGACATCAAGATCCACTGCCTTGTCACCAATTCGAGAGGAATGAGGTATCACCCCTTCCTTTCCTAAATAGTGCCACACAGAGCTTGAGGCAAAAAGGACCATCAAAAATATCCAGCCAGTAAGGAAAAAATCAAACAAAAAAACCCAGTAATAATCAAAAGGTATTTACACTCCCAGACCCCAAAATGTCTGGACTCTGTAAAAACAGATTGTAATGTAACAGTCTATCATTGTCAAATGCTCAGCAATTGATCACTGGTGTTTCCTGAATGCTAAACCAATGAAGGGAACAGGTGCCTTGAATAAACTACCTTCTTATAAAGCTTATCTCAGGTAAAAAATTAAGCAGAGTACTAAAACACCACAATAATCACTAATTTTCTCACAGCCACTTCTTAACATGCCCAAAATTTTTTCCAAGCTCCAGAAACCAGCTTAAATCCATCTGGACAGGCCAGATCTACCTCAGATAAGTGCCAACTCCCCTGGTCTGGGAACACTCCAAAAAATTAAAACAATGATTATTCTCTCTCTAAACTTTTTCTGTGTCACCAGTATCTTGTCAGACAAAAGGTTCCCAGCCATGACCATGAAGGATGGACAGCTCCAGAGCAATGGATGACAGACAGCCCATCATCCCAGGACTTCAGAAACACCCCTCCTCATTCCAAGAGCCAACTGACATCCACCAGTCAGCTGGAAGCAGTTTTTGAGAGAAATGATGCCCCATACCCACTCATGCGCCATTTTTAAAAATAAAACCAATGAGTCTGGGATGATAGAAATTCCCAACATGCCCCTGTGGTTGGGCATGGTTGTGCACACCCTGCGGGACACCTAGTCACTTCTGCCTAGTCATTTCTGGGTCAAAACGTCCTGCATGACCCATGACCCTGTGGGTCACACATGCCCGGCAGGACACCTAGTCATTTCCGTCCAGTCATTTCTGGGTCTTGCGTGACCCATGACCCCATGGCTTTATGTGGTTGTGTAAAGCATGCAGCACAACCATGTGATCTATGTGCATGCACGGAATAGCCACATGGGCCTGTGTGCACAAGCACGGCCCAGCCTTTATATGCCAACACCATGAGTCCCTGGCCCCTTTCACACACATGTCTTTCCACAGGTCTGTGCACATCTCTCTCTCTCTCTCTCTCTCTCTCTCTCCTCATCTTAATAAAACTCTTGTTAGTGAATTCTGTCATGTTTCATGACTTTTCCTCACAGGGTAAGAACGCCAATAAATACCCAACCATCCTGCCAGGCATGCATGACCATGCCCGACCGTGGGGGTGCATTGGGAATTTCTATCAGTGGGTCCTCCCTGCTGTCTACAAGACTCAGCCAGGCTCTTCTGCCCTGGCCTGAACTTATTTCCCCTCCCAGGAAAATTTATTCATTGCCAGACTCATTGATCATACAGGTAGGTGACAACCTCTCCACAACTGAGTTTGACCACACAAGGCCAAATACCAAAGGAAAAGGGCTGAAAATGAAGCTTCCAGATAGCTCCAAATTGGCCCAGCATAGTCTCCTTACTTACTAAACCTACCTAGGCTCCTCCACAAAAGACCTTGATAGCACCATAGAATGGAAGTCACCCATTGTCATTACCCAACAAGTTTTGACCAGATTACAGTGCATATTATATGAAAACAGCCCCAGGTCAGTCAGTAAGAGGCTATTTAGGTCACCCACAGCACTTTTCTGAAATGCAGCACTCTATACAACTATGAGGAGGAATCTGTCCTAAGACACGGCCATATACATGATAGAGTGAGCATCAAAATGTCAGGTTCCATGTTGTGAAGCCAGTTAAGACAAACCAGACATTTCCTGGGAAGTTAACTCTATGATATGAAAGAAGAGAAGTCTCCTTTTTATTTTTAAAATAGCTCCATTGTTTGATTTTTGTTATTTATTTGTTATTTGTTACAAAACATGAATTCCAAAGTAATAAAAATGTGTAAAAATTTAGAGAAACCATCTCTTTCTGACCAAATGAATGATTTTGCAATTAGATGAGACAGAAAAAGACAGAAAGCTCTACTGTGAAGAAACAGGAGATCCAAAGATCTCTGGCTATCCAGCTTAGCTAGAACAGAAAATTTCAGGTTCAGTGAGAGACTTGGGCTAAAGGAAATAAGTGAGAGAGCAACAGAGGATACCTGATGTCATTATCTGGCCTTCCAACAAACCCACAAATGTGCATATCCTCAGGCATGCATACACCACACACACACACACACACACACACACACACACACACACACACAGACACACAGACACACACACACACACACACACACACACACACACACCACACCACACCACACAAATCATAGGTGAACAGAAAGCAATGAGGAGAACATTACCAGTTGAATTTAGAATCCTCACACTAACTGTTTCAAATGAGACCCACAATTCTGCTGCTTTCCATCATTTGAGGACTAAAAATGCTTCTGCAGACCATGTTGATACAGTTAAAGAAATTGTTTTCTTGAAATCTCAAATCTGCCATCCTGACCCCCACCTGTCATAAGCCCTTACCACATCCCTTGTCATTTAGTGAGCTCTTGAGTGTAAGATTCAGGATGGAAGAACTGGCCAATGCCACTCATAGCAAACAGTATTGACGAGGTGTTACTTAGGCTTCTGTCTGTGTGAACCAAGAACTTGCCCAGGAAAAGAGAACTCCATGCTATTCTGGGAGCAAGAGGATTAAATGCCATATGACACCCAAAAAGATGACTATTAGAACCACTCATTTGGCTTTTGTAGGGGGCATTCTTACTTCCATGATATTTCTGCCTCTGATCTCACATGACCCCTGCTAAGCAAATGAGCCACAGACCCTTGACCTCACTTACTCAAAGCTCTGTGCTACTCGCTAAGTGGCTTCCATCATAGCACCCCTCCTACCATACTGACATGTAGGTGAATAATATGTGATTTACCAGTTTTCCTCAATGGACTGAAGCTTTTAGCATAGTAGTAGGGATTGCTTGCCAGTCATGCATTCTTCCAAGAGGCTAACTCCACAGAAAGACTAATTCCACAGAAAGCCTAACTCCACAGAATGATCACATAAATGAACTATTGGATGGGATGGTTCAGTTGGATAAGTGAGTAGATGGTTACATGGGTATGTGTATATCTATGTGTATGGTTAGACAAGTGGGCAGCTTGCCCCTGCTGCTCCAACCCACCTGCTGCTGTTTTTTTCAGAGGTCATAGATCTTCTCATGGGCCTCCTCACAGAGCCTTTTAGCCTCATCACAGGACTCTTGTAGTAAAATCTGCTCCCCCTGCAGCTTTCTGTTGTCCTCTCTCAACATGCTCACTTTTTCCTTCAGCTGAGTCCATTCAATCAGGAGACAGCTGTAAAGGGTGCTGAACCATCACCAAAAATGATGAGCTCTATCTCTATCTGTCACTTCTACTTCCTAATACCATCATTCTTGCAAGGTCCTATATCCCCAACAGCCCCAGACTGGAGGCCACATTAGCCATGTTAGCATCACCCAGGTGCAGGCCAAAGCCAGAGAACAGTCAAATTCCAGAAAGATTCAAACTACTTCTGAAGAACCTGACAACAAAAGGGATCCGTGTACCTCTGAAAACTGGATCCTCCTCTTCCCCACATACATACCCCAGTGCTTAACTGTTCATGGTATTTTAAAACATGAGCTGGTAGAGGGAAGACATGCTCTGAGGGAGGATAGAAGACCCAACAGAAATACATTCCATCTGTGTGTCCCATAGAAAGCAGCTCTGTAAGCCCCTGCCAGAGCCACAGAAACAATTCATGGTGCAAATCATGTTTTCTTTCAAGAAGCTCTGGAAGCTTACAGAAAAATGTTGAGAGGGCCTCCAACTCTTCACACTTAGAAGAATGTAGTCTAGGAGGCACAAGTCCAAGAGCTATAAGGCAGGCTTCTTGCTAAGAGGTAAACAGACTAGAACCACAGCCCTTGCTTTGGCTCAGAGGCAAAGAAAAAGAGAAGCAGTCCTTTCCAAGTGCTAGGGTCCTATCCAAGTCAGGTACTCACCAGTAGTACCTCATTCAGCTCCTTGCACTTGGCCTCACTAATCTTCTTGGGGTATTTCTTCAGATCTGACCTCTCCTTTTTATGTTCCATTTTCAGCATCTCAAGCTCAGAATTCAGCCTATGGTAGGCCATGGCCCCTGGAGCAAAGAAACCCATGAACACTGGCCTTAGGGACCACATGAATTAAGGCTGTATCTTGGACTACCTTAGCTCACTGGATGTCACATCCTGAATCCTATGTACTGGGATATCCTGATGTGAATTAGACTTCCTACCCTGACCAGGGCCAGGAAAGGCTAGGTGTCAAGATGGAGGGAGGCAGGGCTACATGAGCTCCCACAGTAGAAATGGAGGGGTAGACTAGCTCTCTAAGAAGGTTCCAAGAGTCTGTGCCACAGGTCTGGGCCTACCTGAAATCTGTGATGACATTTCTCCTGTCTTCAGAACAGGGATTATTTATCCTGTGTTCCTATTATTATAATGATGCCCAGAACTCATAATCAGTATTTACATGGAGGATACACTACATCATGATGGCTTTTTAAACTCCCAAGGGGATTCCAGTGATCCACCAAGGTGAGCACAAAGGCTAAGAGCAGTGATGCTCAAAGTGGGGCTTCTTGGTCTCAGCACTTACATCACCTGAAATCCCTGAGACAGGCAAATCCTCAGGCTTGCTGTCAATCTGACTCACAGGATCTGGTAGGACACAAACACACACACACACACACACACACACACACACACACACACACACACACACACACTGTAAGGGAACCCCTCAGAGACAGTATAGAACACACTCAGACACCAAATACTCAACACAAAGAGATTTATTACCCCAGAGGTGCAAGTTTGGGGTTTGGAGGCTGCCTCTGGATCAGGCTGTATTCAGAATTTTTCTGTGTCCCACCTGGCCTGTGGTCAGGACAAATCTCTCTCATCCACTAGGACTTGCAGCCGCTCTGACCCAAGTAAACACACAGAGGCTTATATTAATTAAAACTGCTCAGCCATTAGCTCAGGTTCACTACTGACTAGCTCTTACCCTTAAACTAAGCCCATTTCTGTATGTTGATCTATATGTCACCACGTGTTCCATGGCTTTGTCTGTGTGCCATTACATGATGCTCCCTGGATGGTAGGCTGGTGTCTAATCACTCAGCTTTCCACTTCCCAGAATTCTCCTTGTCTGTTTATCCTGCTTATACATCCTGCCTGGCTACTGGTCAATCAGTGTTTTATTTATCAACCAATCAGAGCAACACATTCACAGCATATAGAACATCCCACAGCATCAGGCAAAGGCAGACAGCAAGCAGCAGCTATTTTTTCAGCAGTGGGTTTTTATGGAGAAAAGGGGAAGTCTGTGCTAGGGTGAATTGTTGAGACCTGATTGGGCATGTTGGCCAGTGTAGCCAAATAATGAATTTTGATTGCTGAACCTTGGTGTTTAGTCTCAAGAATGAGTGAGTGTCCAAATAAGGGAATGGACTTTGGGTACTATATTTAGGAATGTAATGTTTATCAAGGGAGAGGGAAGTGAAAAGAGTAAAACCTGCCACTGCCATGTTTGCAATGTTTGGGCCCATTAGAGAGCACTTCACATACATAAGTCAACACACAATTAGGATGTCAAAGAAATTCAGGTGGTGGAATTGTCTCAGAGTACAAGGAACAGGACCAGAGAGGGGCATGGATGAACTCCAGGCCTTCCAGTCACACACAGATGGACCAAGTAGGACAAGGTCCTTCAAGCTGCTCCCAGAGCAACAAGTAAAAAATCACATAGTAAAATACAAAGACTGAAGATAAGCTTACATCACCTAGCATCTCCTACAAGACAATATTAGTCAAGGCATCTTGAAATGCATGTTGTGTTCTTACAACCTATTGCACCTATCTGTAGATTGTGATTCAGGCCACAGGTTCTGATTTTCATTTGGAGGGAGCAGAACAGCCTATGTTTCATCTCACTCCTACCCAAGCTACAATTCTGCTTTGCAGATGCATTCAGGAAAATATGTCTTGGCAGGAGATAACCCTGGAGGTGCAGCTTCCAGTGACCTGATGAATGCTGGGGTTGAAACAATAGGGTCAAGAGAGTCATCAGAAAATAGAGCATGGCCAGACTGCAACCCACAACTCCAGAGAGGCTAGCTAACAGGAAAAGCCCCTAGGAGGGACACATGGATGATCCTGTGAAGGAGAAGTGGATGAGATCTACATGAGTGGACTGGGGGTGGGGAGGATGGCAGAGGGTGAGGAGTGGGGGATGAGAACATAGGGAAATGGGAGGGTCAAGCTGAAACAGGGACAGAGTGGGAGGGCAGGGAGGAAGATACTGTGATAGATGAAGACACCATGGGAATAGGAAGAGGCAGGGTGCTGGGGAGGCTCTCAGGAATCCACAAGTTTGACCCCACCTTGGTCTGCTGGCAGTGGTCCAGAGGGTGCCTGGGCCAGTCTACTCTGGTGACCAGCCTAGTAAATAACCTAACTGTCATCATACAGCCTTTGTCCAGTGACAGATGGAGGCAGATACAGAGATCCATGGCCAGGCACTAGGCTGAGCTCCGGGAATCCAACTGATGAGAGAGAGGAGAGATACTGCAGGTGAGGGAGGTCGAGATCATGATGGGAGGATATGCAGAGATGACTGGCCACACTAGTAGAAGCCCATGAACTGTGGACTGGTGGCTGTGGAGCCCCCATGGAACTGGACTAGGCCCTCTGGATATGGAAGATGGTTGTTTGGCTTGAACTGTTTGGGGGGCACCCAGGCAGGGAGATCAGGATCTGTCTCTGGTCTACAGGTAGGCTTCTGGAATCAGGTGCCTGTGGTGTGACGCCTTGCACAGCCTTGGTGCAGTGGGAAGGGGCTTGGACCTGCCTAGGCTTGGTGTGCTGGGCTTTGCTGACTCTCCATGGGAGACCTCAATTTGGGGGACGTGGGGATGTGGGGTGGCTTGGGAAAGAGGGCTGGGAGGTGGGAGGAGGGGGTTCTTTGGATAGTATGTGGAGTAGAAAAATTTCTTAATAAAGAAAAATAAAAAAAAGAAAATGGGGCATGATGAATACCTGTTATTCAAATCATTGTTGGTAAAATGGGCCAGGATTACATGAAGTTCATTCCTATCATATGTCATCATCTTTAGCTGAAGGGTCAGTTTTTCAATTTGCTTAGCTGCTGCTCCTGCTCAATGAGGAAGAAGGGTGTGGATGATGCCTTCCCAGTAGTCCCTATAGGTAGATATACACAAGTGAATTTGTACAGCTGAATGGCATAGGGCCAAGAGAGATCATGTGGAGTCCCAAGAGGAGGCCTGAGGAAGAGGAAATTCATGGAACCCATAAAGCCCTCATGGATCAGAGCAGCTATCCTTAAGCTGGGGCCCATAAACCATGTGTTTGTCTCCAATCACCAATACTAAATATATGTTTCAGCCCCTACTGCAAGCCCCACTGGCCCTGGAAGGCATAAGCAAGCCCAGTCATGTTAGTTTGGAATTGTCAGCTCATATCTGTTGTGATGCAAGTCAGTCTTGGAGTCTCTAGTGCTTTGCACCTCCCAGCCCTGATAACTTGTGTCCAGGACTAAAAGCATCTGAATGTTTCAGACCTGGGTGCAAGGATGGGAAGTTTCTCTCTCTGGGATTTACATCAGATATCCATGAAACCTACAGAAATCCACTGAGAATGAAGTGCAGCAACATCCTACTCTGATACCTCATTAGTGTTTCTGTGTCTCCTGTTGGCATTCTTTCCCACTCAGAATGCACTGAAGGAGGTCTCAGCACAGCATCTGCAGCCTTGACCATTCCTGTCTCTCTGCCAAACTAACCATCAGAAATCCTCCACTTTGGATTTACTCTTTTGGAACCAAGAGAAGCAGCATAGGCCCATTGCTTCAGATGATTACAACTACCAAAACCCATTTCTAACAGGTCCAATTCCAGGCTCATCTCCTCAGAAAATCAGAGATTTCTCTGCCAATCAGTGTGCTCAGTTTTGCCAACGTGTCGATTGGTGAACCCTATAAGCACTTAATGAATGCCTCAAGGGCAGTTGGCATTGTCACAACACGTGATTTCACAGAAGATGCCAAGGACTCTCCAGGATACAATAGAATTTCCAGAAAAGGGACTGTTAGGGTCACTGCCAACAACCATTACCTACCTGATAACAAGCTCTTCACCAATTCATGAAAAGCCAACCTGCCCTTTCCAGGAGCTTCCCCTGAGACACAGGGGAAGGCCTTCAGCACCCCCTCCTTGTAATCCAGAGATCTCTCTGATTCATTAGAATTTAGTTCATCATGTGTGGAGGGCAAGACTCACTTTCCAAACACTGTCCAGGAATGTCTCTTCCCATCCTTAAGATCACTAACCAATAAGATGAGAAATAAAGGATGTCAAGAAATTAGCTCAGGATGATGGGGAAGAAAGATCAGTTCCATGAGGTGAACAAGTGTAGCATGAATCTTAAATGCTCTTATAATAAAAACCCAGAGCCAGATACTGGAGTGAAAGCTGAAAGATCAGAGGGATAAAACAAGCAAACCACAAGCTCTTACTTCCTATATGCCCTGCCAATTTACTTCCTTTTTCTTCCTAGCTACATCACTTCCTCTTTTTGTCCAGCTCTATCACTTCCTGTCTTGTCTGTATAGACCTCTAGACTTCTACGGTCAACTAGTACTGGGATTAAAGGCATGTGCCACCATGCCTGGCTCTGTTCCCAGTGTGGCTTTGAATTCACAGAGATCTGGATGAATTTCTGCCTCCTGGATGCTAGGATTAAAGGCATGTGCTACCACTGTTTGACCTCTACATTTAATATAGTGTCTGGCTTTTTCCTCTCATTCCCAGGCAAGCTTTATTTGTTAGAGCACAAATAAAATAGCACCACAAACAAGTACATCAGAGAAGATCCATGGGGCTGTTATAATGTATAGAGTGGTGGGGGATTGTGCAGGTCCTGTCAGAACAATGGTAAGTCACATAGGTAATGATGAAAAGATTGCCAAAAGCTTCAGCGAATACACTCCAGCCATCATGATGTTAGTAAAGGTGTTATAAACTACTGATAGGTACAACTGAAAATACCTAAGGATTGGGCATTCCCAGGTGAGCCCTCAGACAACAAGAACAAACACTTATAGGAAGAGTGATTTTACAGTTCTGTACCCAAGTTAGAGGAAATATAACTAGATAGTGAGAGGGCAGGAACTCAGAAACCTTAGGGGTTATTGACATGCATCAATATTTGGTGCCCTGCTAGTGATTGTTATTTGAAATGTGAGAATCTCTAGCTTTGGCCAGGGGATTTTATTTTCCCAGTTATTAGTGACACACACCAAAAGAAATCTAGTGTGGGTGAAGTACAAGGCTGGTACTGAAACCTCTTTAGTCCCTCTGTGCTTCCTTTCCACTCACAGTGAGGGCCACAGTGAAGGGCTCTCAACAGAGCAGCTGCAGTCTTGACCATCCCTGGGTCTCTGCCAAACTAACCATGAAAAATCCTTCACTCTGGGTCTTCTCTTGAAGAACTCAGAGAACAAGGATAGGCCCATTGCTTCTTAGAAGCTCTCACCTCCTTAGCCCTACCCCTGAAAGGATCAGCTGAATTCTTCCTCCTTCAGGAAGCTCCCCATTCCTCACACAGGACTCACTGTGCTTTCCCTAGAACCATTTATTTCTTGATGTGTGACACAGAGACCAAAGGCCATCTTCCTTCTGCCTCCTTCTGGTCTCCCTATGCTTTGCATCTTGTCCTCCAAGAAGCCTGTTCAGTCTAGTCAGCATGTCTCTAGGTAAAACACTAGGCACTGAATGAATGCCCATTCACATCACAGTGAATGCCAGGGATCTTCAGGATACAGTAGAATGTGCATGTGCTGATATTACATGGTATAGCTATTACATCCCTGCTACATACTTCACTGCAAAGTGACTTGAAACCAAGGTGCCATTTCCAGGAGCCTTTGAGGTCACAATGGAAGCCTTTAGGTATATTCTTCTTCCAAAGCCAGAAATCTAGCCCTCTGCTTCATTAGAAACTTTAAGTGAAGTTGAAAGCTCACTTTGCAGGCACTGTCCAGGGTTGGCTTTTCCCCTCCTTAGGATCCATAATCAGTAAGATGAGAAATAAAGGATGATTAGAAATGAGGTCAGGACAATGGGGAGTAGTAGGGATGAGATCTCTGAAGTGAACAATCACCCAGGGAAGATCTTCAAACTTTAAGAGATTGGTGGGTTCAAAAAAAGTCACATATATAGTTACAAAGATTTCCCCCAGAGTGTCAGTAGAACTCACTCAAGGTATGAGGTTGTTAGTGAAGATGTGACTAGATCTGGACACATCTGGTTGGGGCCACTGAGCCCAGGTGAGCTCTCAGATATTGAAAGCAAACAATTCATGGAAAGAGTATGATGATCCAAACCTTGAATTAATAGACTGAGGAAAAAGTAGAGGCAAGTCAGAGTTCAGTGTTGGGTATGGAGAAACATCATGAGTGAAACATAAACACACACACACACACACACACACACACACACACACACACACACACACACACACACACACACACACCAGGGTAGAAAATGGGGTAGAAAATGATGTAGATCACTGCTATGGTGCTTCAACCAGTAAAGAAAAGCCAAATTCATAGTTTTGGAGCCACCTGTTCCAATTCACATGCTCTTGAATAGGTGGCACCACTAGCTTTGGATACAAGATCCAGTAGGAGAAAATGAGGGCAGACAAGGGGAGAGACTCAGAGTTGTTGCATCATATAGCTCTGTTATATCCTAAATCCACATTTCTTATCCTTACAGTCCCTATAAAGAGAAGCTAGCTCACGGTTAGCCTGGAATGCATGTTCTTCAACCAAATCTTTGGATTTTCTCCACCACAGCATGATCCTTGCAACCTAGGACTGATGAGTCTGTTGGGTGATCTGTGTCATTTCAGATTTTGAAGCTCTAATCAAATAAATGTGATTGTCAACTTTATTTCTAAATAGAGTCTTGTAGAGACCAAGAAGTTGAGGACATACTGGAATTTAGGAGCAAGGCAAGTGCCCTAAACTGATATAAAAACTCTTTTAAGAACATAGATGACAGTGTTGGGGGTAAAGAAATCAGAGGAGAGAGGTGATATAGAAGGGGGGGGGAGAGAGAATGAGAGAATGTGCTTGCACACATGAATCCAGAGATGAGGCAGTAGATCTAGATGGAAAAGTACAAAGGATTGCCTGCAAATCCCAGCAATTAGAAAGAGGCCTGGAATCAACTGTATACTTGAGACTTCAGATAGCTCTTGACCTTTCCAACAATTAATTGTGAAACATCACACTTCCATGAGCAGACACCCTGCTCAAGATACATAATTATTCACCCAGCAAAGTATACACCAAAACTCCTTCTGCATGGTCCTGGCTCTTATCTCACTGATGTCTCATACCAGAGGAGGGTTCATGGTCTTCCAAATGCTCTGAGATCTAGCTGTCAGGGGATAGCACCTGCCTCAACAATATTCATCTCAGCCCACCCTAGGTAGTTGGATCATGTTCAGGAAATGAACTGAGAGATAAGACTTTGCCTAGCTGGTTCTCAAAGTTCAGGCTTGAGACTCCCCCTCTGTGAATGTCAACTTTCCCATCTTCTACAGGGATGGGAGTCTATCAGGGGTCTTCTGGTTTCTTCTCCTTTTCACATGCTTCAAGTGACCTAAGGGACAGTCTCCTTAAGCTTATTTACAGCTGCACAGGATATAGCTTGGATTCAGACCCCTTAAGTCTGGCCTCAGAAGCCATGAGAATGGTGGCAAAGTTCAACATGACTTTTTTGAGACACAGGCTGGCCTGGAACTTGCACTGCACTCAGTCTTCAATTCTCCTGCCTCATTTCCCAATTTTTAGATCACAGGCATGCATTACTATTCCCAGCTATTTTTTGTATTTCTAAATGTTCAAATATCCAGAAAGATCCAAAACCTAAAATGATTGTGTTCCCAGACCTTTTCCACAGGTGATCTTGACCTTTGGAAATCCAGGAGCCAATGTTGTTTGAGTGGCTACTTCATTCCCAGCCTGAGGCCCAGATCTAAAAAGCAGTCTATGTGAGATGAAGTGTTCCATGCTGTGATGTCACTGGGGGAGTTACCACACAGCAGAGCTGACTCAGGCTGCACTTTTAGGCTGGTGAAAGTGACACAGAGTCTGATACTTGGTCCTTGATAATCCCACCATCCTCAGGTCCTTAGATAGCTCCTACCACAAGACCTTAATCTGATCTTTCTTTGTAGTCTGTAAGTCCATTGCCCTTTAATGCAGAAGGGGAGGCCTAGTCACTCTGAGGCAAGAAAGTTAGGAGCCTAAGGTCAGTTTGGACTCTATAGGGAGATACTGTTTCATTTGTTTTTATTTATTATTTATTTATTATTTATTTATTTATTTATTTGTCTGTTTGTATCTGAGACAAGCTTTAATTCTTTTTTATAAATATTTTATTTTATAATTAATTTAATTTTACGTATTAGTCACAGATTCCCCTGTCCTCCCTCCTCCTCCCCAGCCTCCCCCCAATCCAACCCCCATTCCTACCTTATCCAACACAAGGTCTTCCCTGGGGAGTCAGTCCAGCCTGTTAGATTCAGTTAGGCAGATCCAGTCCCCTCCTCCCTGCACCAAGGCTGAGCAAAGTGTCTCAGCATAGGCCCTAGGTTCCAAAAAGCCAGCTCATGCACCAAGGACAGGTCCCAGTCCCACTGCCTGGGAGCCTCCTAAACAGTTCAATCTCATCAATTGTCTCACTTTTCCAGAGGGCCTGGTCCAGTTCCATGGGGACCATGGACTCAGCTATTGGTTCACAGTTCATGTGTTTCCGCTAGTTTGGTTATTTGTCCCTGTGCTTTTTCCAATCATGGTCTTGATATCTCTTGCTCATATAATCCTTCCTCTCTCTCACCAATTGGGCTCCTGGTGATCCACCTGGAGTTTGGCCTTGGATCTCTGCATCTGCTTCCACCAGTCACTGGATGAGAGTTCTATCATGACAGTTAGGGTGTTCAGCCATTTCGATCACCAGAGTAGGTCAATTCAGGCACTCTCTTGACCATTGCCAGTAGTCTATAGTGCAGGTATTTTTGTGGATTTCTGAGGACCTCTGTAGCACTCTGCTTTTTCCTATTTCCATGGGGTCTTAGTTTATCATGGTATCTCTTTTCTTGTTCTCCCACTCTGTTCCTGATCCATCAGGGACCTCTCACTCCCCTAAGCTCTCTTTCCTCTAACCCTTGCCCTCCATTACCTCCCTCACCCCCAGTTTCCTCATGTAGATCTCAACCATTTCTCTGTTGCTGGGCAATCCCTGTGTTTTTCTTAGGGTCCTCTTTACTAGGTAGCCTCCCTGGAGTTATGAGTTGCAGTCTGGTTATCCTTTGCTTTACATCTAGTATCCACTTATGAGTGAGTACATCCCATGTTTGTCTTTCTGAGTCTGGGTTACCTCACTCAGGATGGTATTTTCTAGTTCCATCCATTTGCCTACAAACCTCATGATGTCATGGTTTTTCTCTGCTGAGTAGTACTCCATTGTGTAGATGTACCACATTTTATTTATCCATTCTTCAGTTGAAGGGCATCTAGGCTGTTTCCAGGTTCTGGCTATTACAAATAATGCTGTTATAAATATAGTTGAGCATATGTCCTTGTGGTATGATTGAACATTCCTTGGGTATATGCCCAAGAGTGGTATAGCTGGGTCTTGAGGGAGGTTGATTCCCAATTTTCTAAGACAGCACCATATTGATTTCCAAAGTGGCTGTACAAGTTTGCATTCCCACCAACAGTGTAGGAGTGTTTCCCTTGCTCCACATCCTCTCCAACATAAGCTGTCTTCAGTGTTTTTGATCTTAGCCATTCTGATGGGTGTAAGATGGTGTCTCAGAATCGTTTTGACTTGCATTTCCCTAATGATTAAGGATGTTGAGCAATTCCTTTAATGACTTTCAGCCATTTGAGCTTCTTCTGTTGAGAATTCTCTGTTTAGCTCTATAGCACATTTTAAAATTGGACTGTTGGGTATTTTGATGTCTAATTTCTTGAGTTCTTTATATATTCTGGATACCAGCCCTCTGTCAGATGTGGGGTTGGTGAAGATCTTCTCACATTCTGTAGGGTGTCGTTTTGTCTTATTGACCATGTCCTTTGCCCTACAAAAGCTTCTCAGTTTCAAGAGGTCCCATTTATTAATTGTTACTTTTAGTGTCTGTGCTACTAATGTTATATTTAGGAAGTGTTCTCCAGTGCCAATGCATTCAAGACTACTTTCTACTTTCTCTTCTATCAAGTTTAGAGTAACTGGATTTATGTTGAGGTCTTTGATCCACTTGGACTTAAGTTTTGTACATGGTAACAGATATGGCTCTATTTGCAGTCTTCTACATGTTGACATCCAGTTATGCCAACACCATTTGTTGAAGATGCTTTCTTTTTTCCATTGTACAATTTTGGCTTCTTTGTCAAAAATCATATTTTCATAGGTATGTGGATTAATGTCAGGGTCTTCAGTTCAGTTCTACTGTTCCACATGTTTTTATGCCAGTACCAAGCTGTTTTTATTACTGTAGCTCTATAGTAGAGCTTGAAGTCAGTGGTTGTGATGCCTCCAGAGGTTGCTTTATTATTCAGGATTCTTTTGGCTATCCTAGGTTTTTTGTTTTTCCAAATGAAGTTGAGTATTGTTCTTTCCAGGTCTGTGAAGAATTGTGATGGGATTTTGATCGGGATTGCACTGAATCTGTAGATTGCTTTTGGTAAGATTGCATTTTTATTATGTTGATTCTACCCATCCATGAACATGGGAGATCTTTCCATTTTCTGATATATTCTTCAATTTCTTTCTTTAGGGACTTAAAATTCTTTTCATACAGGTCCTTTGCTTGCTTAGTTAGAGTTACCCCAAGGTATTTTATATCATTTGTGGCTATTGTAAAAGGTGATGTTTTTCTGATTTCTTTCTCAGCCCATTTGTCATTGGTATATAATATATAGGAGGGCTACAGATTTTTTGAGTTAATCTTGTATCCTGCTACATTACTAAAGGTGTTTATAAGCTGTATGAGTTCCTTGGTGTTTCTTGTAAAGAATCTCCGTGTTGAATTCCCTTTCATAAATGCAGTTTATTTACAGGTTGCCTCTTGTCCTTGAAACAACAGCTCTGTTAAGAAAAGTCATTCTTGTGTTCCCATTCATATGCACAGTAGAAATATATCTTGTGTCTGTTCACAGAAAGTACAGTGCTTTGAATGTAAGAGAAGCCAGTGTTCTTATCAAGTTCCTCAGCAGACTTCAAAGGGATATCACCTGTAATTCTAGTAAGCACAGTGCTTGTCTTCTGAGCAAGCAAGATGCATTGCTAATACAGTAAAGAGTAGACTCATTTGTTCCTGGAAACAAAGTGTGTTTCTCTAAGGGAACTAGGTGTTGAGTTCCTTTTCATGAATGCAGTGAGCAACATGTTGCCTCTTGTACTTGAAACAACAGTTCTTTTCTGGTAAGCAAAGTCACACTGGTGCTCCCATTCATATACAGAGTGTTAATACAACCAAGTTAATACAACTTGTCTGTTCCCAGCAAGTACAGTGTGTTGGATGTAAGAGAGTCACTGCTCTTTTCAAGTTCCTGAGTAGAGCTCAAAGAGAGGTTGTAGATGTAACCAACCGTCTTATTAAATAAGAAACACAGAACTAATGCAAAGAAGAAAGCCAAGAGATCAGAGCTAAGAGCCTTACCAGCATGCTGCAGCTATCCTTTTCAGCCAAAAGAACTCTCCGAAAGAGACCTACTATGTCTGTTGACTTTATATAGACTTTCTGTTAAGCTTTCTCATTGGTTGTAAACCCAACCACGTAACTGCCTCGTCACTGCCTATCTGTACAGACCTCCAGACACACATTAGAGCATGTGTCTCCAATGCTGGCTGTATCCTTAAACACACAGAGATCTACCTATCTCTGCCTACCAAGTGCTGGGATTAAAGGCATGCACCACCACCACCCAGCTTTTGCTATGACTGTAATAGCTATGACCCCTGGGCAACTTTATTTATTAACATACAATTAAAATCTCATTTCAGTACAAATAAAATACCACCATATTTCCCCTTTTCTATTTTAATAAAAAGAAAAAAGGAAAAAGGTTATAACTAACATAAGAAAAACTATATACAAAAGTACAATAACTATATACAATACATACAAGTAATAAATACCTAAACAATGTCTAGTCCATTTGTATTTGACAAATTCAGAGAAAATAATTCCATTATCTATCCTATTTTGTTAAGTCCAAAATGTACCTAATTCACTTTCTATCCTAACTAGTCTTCAGCTATAACTGACTAATCTTCAACTATAACTAACTAATCTTCAACACCCTCAGAGACCCAAGAAGGAAATAATATTACTTAACAAAAATAAAAACAGGAAGTGCATGCAAGCAACTTCCAAAAAATTTGTGAGTTGACAGAAACAGCCAGTTGCCTGGACAGTCACTTGAGGTTTCTCCACAGTGTTGGGGCATCAGCTTCAGCCTATAGGCTTAGCATATCTGACAGACTCATTTGAGAAGTAGGATGTACACAAGGTCAACAGTTCAACCTCACATTGGGTGAGAGCAGTCCATGTACCAGAAACACCTGAATTCCACTAGTGTCATGTCATGATTCAGGATTTTAAATTCTGTAAATTGTTGATGGTTTTTGAATTCAGTTGCCCATTCTTCTTGGCTGTGTATATATGGCTTCATCTCAGCATCCTGTTCTTCTCCACATCCCTCTATTAAATGCCAGTCTACTATTGAGAGGTGTGAGCTTAGTTACTCTTCAAGAATAACTGTTTCAGCTGCTGTTCCATTGCACATCAGAAGCCACTGGCCCACTGCCTCTTCAGCTACCTTCGAAGAAAAGGGCACTGTACCTTTCTTGGATTGCAAAGGCCACTTCAGGGATGGTGCCATATTGTCCTGGCCTCAGAAGATGCCTTTTGATAAAGCCATAACCACACTTGTTTTGGCAAGAATTGGTAGTCCTTTGTTTCATGTTCTGTCTGTCCATTTTGTCCTGTTGATTTGAGGATACTTTGTTGTCCAGTGGCTAACTTTTGCCACAATGAAAGTTAACTCCATATGCAGTTTCTTCAATGTCCATATTTTCTCTGAAGTAGATTGGTACTGCTAGGAGCCGACATATCTCATAGTCATAACAAAAAAGAAAAATTTTCTAAGTTATTAAAAGATTTTAAATGCCATATTCTGTAGATCTCTGAAGGGTTTGAAGATGACCTGTCTATCTAAAATATATCTGCTCAATTTTTAAAACATATCTAATATGACTATAAGTTCTATTATAATGTCTAACTACTAACTTTCATTTCTTTATATCCTAATAGTTGGTAATAATAACATTCAAGGATCAGAAAATTGCATTACATTATTAAATGAATGGTATAAGTACAATTAGAAATATACATATAGCATTTTCTAACAATATCAATTTCAATATATATATTTTGTATACAATATAAGACAATTCAATCCAATGTAAAGTATTTAAAACTAGTAATTGTCTTTTTCTTTTCTTTTTTTTTTAAAACAAGAACCGTAAATCTAATCTTTGTTTAGCCTTTTTCCTAACCCTTGACAACAACTTGTAACCAACCCCCCTAAACAATGAAAATTATCCCAGACCGTAAAACCCATTAAAAAGACCAAAAACCCACCCGCCCCACACCACCCCTTTGGGAATGTGGACGTCGTATTGTTAAAATTGCTTCCTTCTGGGTATGGGCGAAGTTATCTTTATCCTGAAAGAAAAAATTTAGGTTAATTGTCAAACTCTAGGAAAAGTAACTACATCCTTTGTTATCCAGTCTGTGTATAATGCCAAAGTTCAGGGTTTATCTCAAGTCCTTATTCAAGTAGTCTTTGAGACTGGATCATCTCAGCCAGCCCTCTCAAAATTGCTCTGAGCACTTTGTAGTTCAAAGCTGATCTGTAGATGATGTTTGTCAGCTTAGTGATATTATTATTGTCCATGTGGAATTGTTGTTGTTGTGGGGTCCTATCTTCTTTCTGGAGACTTCAGCTGATGTTAGGCCTGGCCGTGATTTCCTGCAGAAAACAGATAAGAGACTGAAACACAAAGACGTATATATGCAGCTAATTGAAGCCTTTTTTCTAGAATTAGTTAGTACTCTATATGACCATTCATATCTGAACAAAGTTTAAAATGTATATATATCT
Organism: Peromyscus californicus insignis; assembly: GCF_007827085.1. NCBI lineage: Eukaryota > Metazoa > Chordata > Mammalia > Rodentia > Cricetidae > Peromyscus > Peromyscus californicus. The sequence continues at coordinate 174,546 of NW_026294469.1, read as the reverse complement.
ATATATATATATATTAGTCTTGTAAATTTTGATATAAAATTCATACTTTAAGAAAAGTTTAAAGAATCAGAATAGAATCAAAGAGTTGAGATCAGTAATAGAATTGTCCCTTAATTTGGCTTTTCTCCTGTCCCATAGCAGAAGATGGCTCTTTTCTTCTGGCATGATATAGGGAGTTTGCATTTTCCTTCTAACAACATGCTTGAGTTTAAAGAAGGAGAGAGCCATTCTCCAACTCCAAAGTCAGCTTTAAATTTAATTGAACTGGGACTATTAGAAGACTAATAGTGTTAAATTAGAAGAGCAGAAACAAACATTTAGGAAGATTTATAAAATTTTATAGATGATACACCAACAGGCCATTTTACTCTGTTTCCTGGGACAGATGAGTGTTCTTCAGATTCCTTAGCCTTCATTCTCCTAAAAGACAAAAACAAAAACCTTTCCCCAAGACTAATTTTGGGGATGTTCCTTTTTGGCAAGTTATTATCTGATTAAATGAAAAGGCATGTGTTACTGGTATAAGTTAGTTTAAATTGGATGTTCATGCTGGTTGATGAACTATCACCTCCTCTAATTAAGAAGTCTCTCTTGTTCAAATTGAACCTTTATCAATTTTGATGGTACCCACAGCTTATTTTCTCCTGTAGAAACAAAAGCAAAATCTCGTCCCCAACATAACACATATCCTGGTTTCCATTCTGAGGTCAGCACATCCTTAAAGTATATAGGCTGATTTAATTCTGTAGTTTTTTTCTATTATCCAATGTCTCTCTGCAGCTGTTGTTCCTTTCTCATTGGCATTGAGAAAATTAAAGGTTAATAGAGCATTATGCAGTCTATTTCTGGGGGTTTTGTTACCCCTTTCTGTTTATTTAGCATATCCTTTAGAGTTCTGTTTGATCTTTCTATAACTTCTTGTCCTGTAGGATTATGTGGTATACCTGTAATATGCTTTATATTGTAATAAGCAAAAAACTGTTTCATTTTAAAAGAGACATGATGGAGCATTGTCAGTTTTAATTTGTGCAGGTATACCCATGATGGCCATAACTTCTAGCAAATGTGTGATTACAGAATCAGCTTTTTCAGAACTCAAAGCAGTTGCCCATTGAAATCCTGAATAAGTATCAATGGTATGGTGTACATATTTCAATTTTCCAAATTCTGCAAAGTGAAACATGTCCATCTGCCAGATTTCATTCCTCTGAGTACCCTTTGGGTTACATCCTGCTGGTAATGGTGTTTAATTGTACAAGGAACCAGTAGGACATTTCTTTACTATTTCTTTGGCTTGTTGCCAGGTTATGGAAAAATCCTTTTTTAAACCTTTACTATTGACATGATGCTTTTTTTATGAAATTCTGAGGCCTCCAGCACATTTCCTATCATTAATTTATCAGTCTCATCATTGCCTTGTGCTAGAGGACCTGGCAGACAAGTATGGGATCGGATGTGAGTTATATATAAAGGATGACTCCTTTTCCTGATTGTATCTTGTAACTGAATAAATAGTGAAGTTAATTCTAAAGCATAAGGGATAAATTCTACAGTCTCAATATGTAATACTACTCTTTCAGCATACTGAGAGTCAGTTACTATGTTGAGAGCTTCTGAAAAATCCATTAATACCAACAGAATAGCATACATTTCTGATTTTTGAACTGAATTATAAGGACTTTGAACCACTTTACTTAAATTTTCTGATTTGTAACCTACCTTTCCTTGTTTGATGGCATCTGTATAAAATGTATGAACTGTAGATATGGGTTTTTCCCATACAATTTGAGGCAAGATCCAATCAGCTCTCTTTAGAAGATCAATTCTTTCGCTTTTGGGATATTTGCTGTTAATTTGTCCCAAAAAATTACTGCAAGCTCTTTGCCTAGGTTCACTTTCTGTCCATAATTTTTCAATGTCCTCCTTAGTTAAAGGTATGACAATTTCTGCTGGGTCTATTCCTGCTAATCGACGAAGTCTCAATTTTCTTTTCCAAATCAAGTCAGAGATTTTTTCCACATAAGTTTTTAATTTATTATTTGGTTTATTTGGTAAAAATATCCACTCCAATATAATATCTTCCCTCTGCATTAATATTCCTGTAGGAGAATGCCTAGAAAGTAAAATAACCAAAATGCTATCCAGCTTTGGATCAATATGATCCACTTTCCCTTCATGTACTTTTTTTCTACCAAGACCAATTCTTTCTCAGCTTCAGGTGATAATTCTCTTGGACTATTTAAGTCCTTGTCACCTTCTAAGATTTTGAACAAATTATTCAGTTCATCATTTTTTACCCAAACAATAGTTCGTAGAAGAGAAGTGTCTCCAAATAATCTTTGAAAGTCATTAAGAGTCTGTAGTTGATTTCTCCTAATTTGCAACTTTTGGGATCTAATTTTTGTAGCTCTATTTTATATCCTGAATAATTAATAGAATCTCCTCTTTGAATCTTTTCAGGAGCAATTTGTAATCCCCAGCAAGGCAAAATTTTCTTTACTTCTTTAAACATTCTTTCTAAAGTATCTGCATTTGAGTCGGCTAGTAAAATATCATCCATATAATGATAAATTATAGATTTAGGAAATTTTTTACGTATTACTTCCAATGGCTGTTGTACAAAATATTGGCACAGAGTTGGGCTATTCAACATTCCCTGTGGGAGGACCCTCCATTGAAATCTTTTAACTGGTTGAGAATTATTATAAGTAGGCACTGTGAAAGCAAATCTTTCTCTGTCTTTTTCTTGTAAGGCTATTGAAAAGAAACAGTCTTTTAAATCAATAACTATGAGAGGCCATCCTTTTGGTAACAGAGTAGGCAAAGGAATTCCAGATTGTAGCGAGCCCATTGGCCGAATTACTTTGTTAATTGCTCTAAGGTCTGTTACCATTCTCCATTTACCAGATTTCTTTTTAATAACAAATACAGGAGAATTCCAAGGGCTGGTTGATTCTTCAATATGCTGAGCATTTAACTGTTCTTCTACCAGCTCTTCTAAAGCCTGGAGTTTCTCTGTTGTTAAAGGCCATTGCTGAACCCATACAGGCTTGTCTGTTAACCATTTTAAAAGTAGAGCTGTTGGTGACTTTGGGAGATCATCAGTTGTTGTGCCCTGTTCTTGTATAATATGGATGGCTGGTGATCACTCATTAGAATAATATGTTCTAATATTTCTCTCAGAAACATGTGCTAGTTTATGATTTGTTTCTGAGATTGGAGGGATATTAATCTGAGTATTCCATTGTTGCAACAAGTCTTGATGCCACAGGTTCATAGCTATGTTAGCCACATATGGTTTTGATTTTCCTGTCTGTCCTTCTGGACCTATATATTTGAGCCATCTTGCACTCTGTTTCACCTGAGATAATGTCCTAATTCCTAACAGTTGAACGTTTACCTCCTGAAGAGGCCAAGTTGCATGCCAAAATTCTGGTGCAATTATGGTAATGTCTGCACCTGCATCTACCAGACCAGACAACAAAACACCATTTATTTTTATTGTTAATTTTGGTCTTTGTTCATTAGTAGAAGTTTGCCAAAAAATTTTCTTTATGTTTTCTCCTGAATTTTCTATTCTCTCTGTTTCATCATCCTGACCAGCATGATTTATTCTAATAGGCATTTGGTTATTTAATTGCTCTGAGTAGGGGTTTCCTCTATGACTGCAGGAAAGGTTTGAACTGGATTTGCTATGGGGGCCTGCATGAAGCCTCTCTGGGAGTTTCCCAAAGACTGAGGCAAAGGATTACCTTGCCTGTCCCTTGTTGATCTATATTTATTGGTCCAGTGTTTTCCCCTACCACACCTTCTGCATACTCCAGAAGGAAAGGTCATTCAGTTGCCATTGTTCCTTGAAGAAACATTGTTTCTAGGAATGACCTGTTTACAGTCCCTTTTCAAATGTCCTTGCTTTCCACAACCAAAACTTCTAACATTCTTCAAACCTTTTGAAATTGCTTCTCCTACCCACATATCATCATGATCATGAGCCTCAACATTAACCATGTCTCTAATCCAATCTTCCAAAGGTGCAGATCTTGCCTTTAACAGCCTGCTTATTCTTTTGCATCCTGCATTCGCAATCTCAAAGGCCAAACATTCAATTATTATCTGACTAACTTCTGAATCTGGGACCATTCTCTTTACTGCTGAAGCTAGTCTTTGTTAAAAATCTGTGAAAGATTCTTTTGGTCTTTGTATAACCTTTGTAAATGTCTCAGTTTTTTTTCCTGGTTCCTCAACTCTGTCCCCTGCATTCAAGGCTGCCGTTTGACATAGAATTTGGGTTTGGACATCATATAAACATTGTGTTTGTACTGAAGCATTTTGGCCTTCTACAATAAGCTGATCCTGGAAGACTTGTATTCCTTTATCCCTCCATTGTATTTCTATGTTTTTAGCCTCATCCCTGAACCACATTTGCCACTGGAGACTTTGACTTGATTCAAGAACAGCCTGTGCCAGCTCCTGCCAGTCCTGTGGTATAATCCTATTATATGTTGACCAGGAGTTTAATATTTGCTTTACATATGGGGAATGCATGCCATAAGGTTCTATTGCCCCCTTAAACCTTCGTAAATCTAACATTTCAATTGGAGCCCAAATATTTTGTGTAGTCATTTGATTAGGCAACTGCTCTATGGTTACCGGATAAATTAAGGGTGACTGTGTGAAAACAGGCTTTCTTTCTGTAACCTTACCATCCAATCTTGAAACAACTTCACTGTTAATTTCTTCTGTCTAAATTTGAATTTCTCTATGATTCATTTTTACATGTTTAACAAATTTTTGTAAAACTGTTATCCTGCCACTTAAATTGACTATCCTTTTAAATAGTAAAACAAGGATAAGCATAGTAATAAACTGCATAATTTGATGAACTTTAATCTTCTCATATACTTGTTCCATTGTCAGACTGCCTAAAATTTCAATCAAAGCCCACTTTTCTTCCAATGTACACATAAAACCCATTTTTTTTAATGTGGAGAAATTTTCTCTTTTAAATAGTTTCCTTTAAAATATATGATATGTTAAGTGACTTACCAAGTCTGCATAGAACAGTAGAAATCCGGGGGAATTTCAAAACAGCCATCTAGTGTCCGAGGTGTGAATCCAGAGAGAGATAAAGAGAGAGAGAGAGAGAGAGAGAGAGAGAGAGAGAGAGAGAGAGAGAGAAAGAAAGAAAGAAAAGAGAGAGAGAGAGAGAGAGAGAGAGAGAGAGAGAGAGAGAGAGAGAGAAACCAAAGCCACAATTTCTGCCTAAGAACTTGAATCCAGCCACGTGTTCCTGCTTGAGCCGAGTCAAGGCTTGGCTCTGGCTTCCTTAAGCTCCAACCACGTGCATTGGCTTTACAGTCAGGGGCCCTTTTACGCAGGGTAGGCCTGAGTTGTTTGTAGCACAGGCTTTAAGGTAACCATCGGGGCTATGGTCAGTCTGGCCTGAGGCCAAGTTGACCTGGGCCTGGGCTAGGGAGCAGGCTGCCCAGCTGGGAAAATGGACATGCCGCCAAGAGAAGTCAAGTGGTTTTTAACGGATTCTTGTCACGTGGGGCACCAAATGTAGATGTAACCGACCCTCTTATTAAATAAGAAACACAGAAACAATGCAAAGAAGAAAGCCAAGAGATCAGAGCTAAGAGCCTTACACACCTGCTGCAGCTATCCTCTTCAGCCAAGAGAACTCTTCGAAAGAGACCTACTATGTCTGTTGAACTTATACAGACTTTCTGTTAAGCTATCTCATTGGTTGTAAACCCAACCACGTGACTGCCTCATCACTGTCTTTCTGCACAGATGTCCAGACACACATTGAAGCATGTGTCTCCAATGCTGGTAGTATCCTTGAACACACAGAGATCTACTTACCTCTGCCTACCAAGTGCTGGGATTAAAGGCATGTGCCAAGAATGCCCAGCTCTGCTATGGCATGATATTAGCACTTAACCCCAGGGAACTTTTTTTTATTAAAATACAATAAAATCACATTTCAGTACAAATAAAATACCACCATAATTCCACAAGTACAGTGCATTGGATGGAAGAGAAGCTACTGTTGTGCTCAGTGTCCTAAGCAGAGTTGAACTGCATATGCCCTGTGTGTGTTTGAAGCATAGTTCTTTTGTTCAGAGAAGGTTACTGTTCTGGCTGTATAGGAAACACAGAGTAGAAGAGTGCACTTTTCTGAAAAGTAGAGTGTGTTTCCTGTTAGACAACCCAGTGTTGAATTCCCATTCATAAACAGAGTTGAATCACATGCAGTCTCTTATCCTATGAGCAACAGTTATTTTCAGGTAAGGAAAGTCACCATTGGGCTCCCATTGAGATACACAGTGGAAAGGGCACTCGTGTCTGTTCCCTGCAATACAGTGCATTGGATGGAAGAGAAGCTACTGTTGTGCTCAGTTTCCTAAGCAGAGTTGAACGAGATATGGCCAGTGTGTGTAGGAAGCACAGCTCTTTTGTTCTGAGCAAGTTCACTGTTCTGGGCCTATGGGAAACACAATGGAGTAGAACAGTGGTCTTATCTCAAAAGCAGAGTGTGTTTCTCGTAAGGCGAGCTAGTGCTGAATTCCACTTCATAAACGGAGTTGAATCACATGCAGTTTCTGGTCCTACAACAAGAGTTCTTTTCTGATAAGGAAAGTCACTAGTGTGCTCCCATTGCCATACACAGTGCAAATAGCACTTGCCTATGTTCCCACCATGTGCAGTATATTGGACACAAGAGAAACTACTGTTCTTGTCAGTTTCCTAAGCAGAGTTGAACTAGATATGGCCCGTGTGTAGGAAGCACAGTTCTTTTGTTCTGAGCAAGCTCACTGTTCTGGCATTATAGGAAACACAGTGGAGTAGAAGAGTGCTTTTTTCTCAAAAGCAGAGTTTGTTTCTCATAAGGAGAGCTAGTGCTGAACTTCGCTTCATAAATGGAGTTTAATAACATGCAGTTTCTGGTCCTAGAAGCAACAGATTTTTTCGGGTAAGGAAAGTCACTATTGCACTCCCAGTGCCATACACAGTGCAAATAGCATGCACGTCTTTTCCCGGTGAGTCCAGTGTATTGGACACAAGAGCACCTACTGTTCTTGTCAGTTTCCTAAACAGAGTTAAACTAGATATGGCCCGTGTGTGTAGGAAGCCCAATTCTTTTGTTCTGAGCAAGCTCACTGTTCTGGCTGTATAGGAAACACAGTGGAGTAGAAGAGTGCACCTTTCTCAAAAGCAGAGTGTGTTTCTAGTAAGGCGAGCTAGTGCTGAATTCAACTTCATAAATGGAGTTGAATACCATGCAGTTTCTGGCCTAGAAACAACAATTTTTTTGGGTAATGAAAGTCAGTATTGCACTCCCATTTCCATACACAGAGCAAATAGCACTCGCATCTGTTCCTGGCAAATGCAGTGTATTGGACGCAAGAGAAGCTACTGTTCTTGTCAGTTTCGTAAAAAGAATTGAACTGGTTATGGCCCATTTGTGTAGGAAGCACAGTACTTTTGTTCTTAGCAAGCTCACTGATCTGGCCCTATAGGAAACACAGTGGAGTAGAAGAGTGCTCCTTTCTCAAAAGCAGAGTGTGTTTCTCGTAAGGCGAGCTAGTGTTGAATTCCCCTTCATAAACGGAGTTGAATCACATGGAGTTTCTGGTCCTACGAGCCAGAGTTGTTTTCTGGTAAGGAAAGTCACTAATGTGCTCCCATTGCCATACACCGTGCAAATAGCACTCACGTCTGACCCCACCATGTGCAGTGTATTGGAAGTAAGAAGAGCTACTGTTCTTATTAGTTTCCTAAGAAGAGTTGAACTAGATATGGCCTGTGTGTGTAGGAAGCACATTTCTTTTGTTCTGAGCAAGCTCACTGTTCTAGCACTATAGGACACAAAGTGGAGTAGAAGAGTGCTCCTTTCTCAAAAGCAGAGTGTGTTTCTTGTAAGGCTAGCTAGTGCTGAATTCCCCTTCATAAACGGAGTTGAATCACATGGAGTTTCTGGTCCAAAGAGCAACAGTTCTTTTCATGTAAGGAAAGTCACTATTGTGTTCCAATTGCCATAAACAGTGCAAATAGAACTCCCGTCTATTCCCAGTAAGTGCAGTGTATTGGATGCAAAGAAGCTACTGTTCTTGTCAGTTTCCTCAGCAGAGTTTAACTAGATATGGCCCGTGTGTATAGAAAGCACAGTTCTTTTGTTCTGAGCAAGCTCGCTGTTTTGGCTCTATAGGTCACACAGTAGAGTAGAAGAGTGCTCCTTTCTAAAAAGAAGAGTTTGTTTCTCATAAGGGGTGCTAGTGCTGAATTCTCCTTCATAAACAGAGTTGAATCACATGCAATTTCTGGTCCTAGGAGCAACAGTTCTTTTCATGTAAGGAAAGTCACTATTACACTCCTGTTGCGATACACAGTGCAAATAGCACTCGCGTCTGTTCCCAGCAAGTGCAGTGTATTGGACAGAAGAGAAGCTACTGTTTTTGTCTGTATCCTAAGCAGAGTTGAACTAGATATGGCCCGTGTGTGTAGGAAGTACAGTTCTTTATTCTGAGCAAGCTCACTCTTCTGGCTGTATAGGAAACACAGTAGATTAGTAGAGTGCCTCTTTCTCAAAAGCAGAGTGTTTTTCTCATAAGGGATACTAGTGTTGGTTTACCCTTCATAAAAAGAGTTGAATCACATGCAGTTTCTGGTAATACAAGCAGGAGTTGTTTTCTGGTAATGATAGTCACTATTGTGCTTCCATTGTCATGTACAGTGCAAATGGCAATCGCGTCTGTTCCCAGCAAGTACAGTATATGGGACAGAAGAGCAGCTACTGTTCTTGTCAGTTTCCTAAGCAGAGTTGAACTATATATGGCCTGTGTGTGTAGGAATCATAGGTCTTTTGTTCTGAGCAAGCTCACTGTTCTGGCTGTATTTGAAACACCGTAGAGTAGAAAAGAGCTCCATTCTCAAATGCAGAATGTTCTTGTAAGGTGAGCTAGTGCTGGTTTCCCCTTTATAAACAGAGTTGAATCACATCCAGTTTCTGGTCCTAAGAGCAAGAGTTGTTTTCTGATAAGGAAAGTCACTATTGTGCTCCCATTGCCATAAACAGTGCAAATAGCACTCGCGTCTCTTCTCAGCAAATACAGGATTTTGTACGGAAGAGAAACTACTCTGTTTTCTGTTTCCTAAGCATAGGTGAACAATATATGGCCCGTGTGTGAAGGAAGCACAATTCTTTTGTTCTGAGCAAGCTCACTGTTCTGGCCCTGCAGGAAACACAGTAGACTTGAAGAGTGCTGGTTTCTCAAAAGCAGAGTGTATTTCTTTTAAGGGGAGCTAGTGTTTGTTTCCCCTTCACCAACTGAGTTGAATCACATGCAGATTCTGGTCCTTCAAAGAAGAGTTGTTTTCTGGTAAGGAAAGTCACTCTTGTGCTCTCTTTGCCATGCACTGTGCAAATTGCACTTGCGTCTGTTCTGTGCAAGTACAGTGTATTTGACGGAAGAGAAGGTAATATTCTTGTCAGGTTCCTAAGCAGGGTTGAACTAGATATGGCCCTTGTGTGTAGGAAGCATAGTTCTTTTGTTCTGTGCAAGATGAGTGTTGTGGCCCTACGGGAAACACAATAGAGAAGAAGAGAGCTCCTTTCTCAAAAGCAAGGTGTGTTTCTTGTAAGGCGAGCTAGTGTTGGTTTCCCCTTCATAAACGGATTTGAACACATGCAGGTTCTGGTACTACGAGCAAGAGATTTTTTCTGGTAAGGAAAGTCACTATTGCGGTCCCATTTCCATACACTGTGCAAATAGCACTCGCGTATGTTACAGCAAGTGCAATGTGTTGGACAGTAGAGAAGTTTCTGTTCTTGACAGATTCCTAAGAAGAGTTGAACTAGATATGGCCCGTGTGTGTAGGAAACCCAGTATTTTTGTGTTTCTCCTAAGGCGAGCTAGTGCTGAATTCCCCTTCATAAACGGAGGTGAATCACATGCAATTTCTGGTCCTAGGTTCAACAGTTCTTTTCGGGTAAGGAAAGTCACTATAGCGCTCCCATTGCCATACACAGTGCAAATAGCACTCACGTTTGTTCCCATCAAGTGCAGTGTATTGGATAAAAGAGAAGCTACTGTTTTTGTCAGTTTCCTAAGCACAGTTGAACTAGATATGCCCCTTGTGTGTAGGAAGCACAGTTCTTTTGTTCTGAGCAAGCTCACTGTTCTGGCTGTATACGAAATACAGTAAAGTAGATGAGTGCTCCTTTCTCAAAAGCAGAGTGTGCATCCTATAAGGGAAGCTAGTGTTGGTTTCCCCTTCATAATTAGTGTTGAAACACATGCAGTTTCTGGTCCTAAGAGCAAGAGTTGTTTTCTGATAAGGAAAGTCACTATTGTGCTCCCATTCCCACACACAGTGCAAATAGCACTCGCGTCTGTTCCTAGCAAGTACAGTATATTGGACAGAAGAGAAGCTACTGTTCTTGTCAGTTTCCTAAGCAGAGTTGAACTAGATATGGCCCTTGTGTGTAGGAAGCACACTTATTTTGTTCTGAGCAAACTCACTGTTCTGAGTGTAAAGTAAACACAGTAGAGTATACGAGTGCTCTTTTCTCAAAGGCAGAGTGTGTTTCTCATAAGGTGAGCTAGTGTTGGTTTCCCCTTCCTAATCGGAGTTGAATCACATGCAGTTTCTGGTACTAGGAGCAGAAGTTGTCTCTGGTAAGCAAAGTCACTATTGTGCTCCCACTGCCATACTCAGTGCAAATATCACTCGCGTCTGTTCCCAGTAAGTACAGTGTATTGGACAGTATAGAAGCTATGAACATGTCAGTTTCTTTAGCAAAGTTGAAATAGATATGGTCTGTGTATGTAGGAAGCTCATTTTTTTGTTCTAAACAAGCACACTCTTCTGGCTCTATAGGAAACACAGGAGAGTAGAATACGGCTCCTTTCTCAAAAGCAGAACGTGTTTCTTTGTAGGCCAGCTAGATTATATTTCCCCTTCATAAATTGAGTTGAATCACTTGCAGTTTCTGGTTCTATGAGCAGAAGTTGTTTTCCAGTAAGGAAAGGTACTATTGTGCTCCCATTGCCATACACAGTGTAAATAGCACGTGTCTCTGTTCCCAGCAATTACAGTGTATTGGACAGAAGAGAAGCTACTGTTCTTGTTAGTAATCTAAGGAGAGTTGAACTAGACATGGCCCCTGTGTGTAGGAAGCACAGTTCTTTCGTATTGAGCAAGTTCACTGTTCTGGCCCTACAGGAAACACAGTAGAGCAGAAGAGAGCTCCGTTCTCAAAAGCAGAGTGTTTTTCTTGTAAGGCGAGCTAGTGTTGGTTTCCCCTTCATAAACGGAGTTGAAACACATGCAGTTTCTGGTCCTATGAGCAGAAGTTGTTTTCTGGTAAGGAAAGTCACTATTGCACTCCCTTTGCCATACACAGTGCACATAGCACTCTTGTCTGTTCTCAGCAAATACAGGGTTTGTTATGGAAGAGAGGCCACTGTCTTTTTCAGTTTTCTAAGCAGAGTTGAACAAGATATGGCCCGTGTGTGAAGGAAGCACAATTCTTTTGTTCTGAGCAAGCTCACTGTTCTGGCTCTGTAGGAAACACAGTAGACTTGAAGAGTGCTCGTTTCTCAAGAGCAGAGTGTATTACTTGTAAGGGGAACTAGTGTTGGTTTCCCCTTCATAAACTGAGTTGAATCACATGCAGTTTCTAGTCCTTCGACCAAGAGTTGTTTTCTGGTAAGGAAAGTCACTATTGTGCTCCCATTGCCATGCACTGTGCAAATTGCACTTGCATCTGTTCCGTGCAAGTACAGTGTATTTGACAGAAGAGAAGTTACTGTTCTTGTCCGGTTCCTAAGCAGAGTTGAACTAGACATGGCCCTTGTGTGTAGGAAGCACAGTTCTTTTGTTCTGTTCGCTCACTGTTTTGGCCCTACAGAAAACACAGTAGAGTCGAAGATAGCTCCTTTCTCACAAGCAGAGTGTGTTTCTTGTAAGGCGAGCTATTGTTGGTTTCCCCATCATAAACGGAGTTTGAAACACATGCAGTTTCTGGCCCTATGAGCAAGAGTTTTTTTCTGGTAAGGAAAGTCACTATTGCGGTCCCATTTCCATACACTGAGCAAATAGCACTCGCATCTGTTACCAGTAAGTTCAGAGTTTTGGATGGAAGAGAAGTTACTGTTCTTGTCAGTTTCCTAAGCAGAGTTGAACTAGATACGTCCTGAGTGTGTAAGAAGCACAGGTCTTTTGTTCTGAGAAAACTCACTGTTCTGGTTGTAAAGGAAACACAGTAGAGTATACGAGTGCTCTTTTCTCAAAAGGAGAGTGTGTTTTTCGTAAGGTGAGCTAGTGTTCATTTCCATTTCCTAATCGGAGTTGAATCACATGCAGTTTCTAGTACTAGGAGCAGAAGTTGTCTCTGGTAAGGAAAGTCACTATTTTGCTCCCACTGCCATACTCAGTGCAAATAGCACTCATGTCTGTTCCCAGTAAGTACAGTGTATTGGACAGAATAGAAGCTATGAACATGTCAGTTTCTTAAGCAAAGTTGAAATAGATATGGTCCGTGTGTGTAGGAAGCTCAGTTTTTTTGTTCTGAACAAGCACACTCTTCTGGCTCCATAGGAAACACAGTAGAGTAGAAGACTGCTCCTTTCTCAAAAGCAGAATGTGTTTCTTGTAAGGCGAGCTAGATTATGTTTCGCCTTCATAAATTGAGTTGAATCACTTGCAGTTTCTGGTTCTATGAGCAGAAGTTGTTTTCTAGTAAGGAAAGGTACTATTGTGTTCCCATTGCCATACACATTGTAAATAGCACTTGTGTCTGTTCCTAGCAAGTACAGTGTATTGGACAGAAGGGAAGCTACTGTTCTTGTTAGTAATCTAAGGAGAGTTGAACTAGACATGGCCCCTTGTGTGTGGGAAGCACAGTTCTTTTGTATTGAGCAAGCTCACTGTTCTGGCCCTACAGGAAACACAGTAGAGTAGAAGAGAGCTTTGTTCTCAAAAGCAGAGTGTGTTTCTTGTAAGGCGAGCTAGTTTTGGCTTCCCCTTCATAAACAGAGTTGAAACACATGCAGTTTCTGGTCCTATGAGCAGAAGTTGATTTCTGGTAAGGAAAGTCACTATTGTGCTCCCACTGTCATACACCTGGCAAATAGGACACTCGTCTGTTCCCAGCAAGTACAGTGTATTAGAGAGAAGAATAGCTACTGTTCTTTTCAGTTTCCTAAGCAAAGTTGAACTAGATATGGCCTGTGTGGTTAGGAAGCCTAGTTCTTTTGTTCCGAGCAAGCTCACTGTTCTGCTGTATAGGAAACACAGTAGAGTAGAAGAGTGCTCCTTTGTCAAAAGCAGAGTGTGTTTCTTGTAAGGCGAGCTAGTGTTGGTTTCCCCTTTATACATGGAGTAGAATCACATGGAGTTTTTGGTCCTAGGAGCAAGAGTTGTTTTCTGGGAAGTAAAGTCACTACTGTGCTCCCATTTCTATACACACTGGAAATAGCACACGCGTCTGTTCCAAGTAAGTATAGTGTATTGTATGGAATGGAAGCTATTGTTCTTGTCAGTTTTCTATGCAGAATAGAACTAGATATGGCTCTTGTGTGTAGGAAGTACAGTTCTTTTGTTCAGAGCAAGCTCACTGTTATGGCCCTATAGGAAACACAGTGGAGAAGAAGTGTGCTCCTTTCTCAAAAGACGAGTGTGTTTCTTTTAAGGCAAGCTAGTTCTGAATTCCCCTTCATAAACAGATTGAATCCCATGAAGTTTCTGGTTCTAGGAGCAACAGTTATTTTTGGGTTAGGAAAGTCACTATTGTGCTCCCATTGCCATACACAGTGTTCCCAGGAAAGTCAGTGTTTTGGATGAACAAGACGCCACTATTCTTTTAAGTTTCCTACACAGAGTTGAGGAAGATATGGCCTTTGTGTGTAGGAAGCACAGTTCTTTTGTTCTGAGCAAGCTCACTGTTCTTGCTTTATAGGAATCACAGTAGAGTATAAGTGTGCTCCTTTCTCAAAAGTAGAGTGTGTTACTAGTAAGGCGAGCTAGTGCTGAATTGCCCTTCACAAAGGGTGTTGAATTACATACAGTTTCTGGTTCAAGGAGCAACAGTTCTTTTTTGGTTAGGAAAGTCACTATTGTGCTCCCATTGCCATACACAGTGCAAATATCACTCATGTCTGTTCTCAGCAAGGGTAGTGTATTGCATGCAAGAGAAGGTACACTTGTTTCTGTTCCCAGCAAGGACAGTGGATTGGACTTAAGGGAACCTACTGTTCTTGTCAGTTTCATAAGCAGAGTTGAACTAGATAACCCCATGTGTGTAGGAAGCACAGTTCTTTTGTTCTGAGCAAGCTCACATTTCTGACTCTATAGAAAACACAGTAGTGTAGATAGTGCTCCTTTCTCAAAAGCAGAGTGTGTTTCTCATAAGGTGAGCTAATGCTGAATTCCTCTTCATTACCGGAGTTGAATCACATGAATATTCTGGTCCTAGGAGCAACAGTTCTGTTCCGATAAAAAAGTCACTATTGTGCTCCCTTTGACATACAATATACAGTGCAAATAGCACTCACGTCTTTTCCCACAAAGTGCAGTGTATTAGAAGGAAGGGAAGCTACTTTTCTTGTCAGTTTCCTCAGCAAAGTTGAACTAAATTTGTCCCGTGTGAGTAGGATGCACAGTTCTTTTTTTCTGAGCAAGCTGACTGTTCTGGCTCTATAAGTAAAACAGTAGAGTAGAGAAGTTCTCCTTTCTCAAAAGCAGAGTGTGTTTCTCGTAAGGCGAGCTACAGCTGAATTCCCCTTCATAAACGGAGTTGAATCACATGCAGGTTCTGTTTCTGGGAGCAACAGTTCTTTTCGGGTAAGGAAAGTAACTATTATGCTCCCATTGCCATACACAGTGCAAATAGCACTCGCGTCTGTTCCCAGCAAGTACAGTGTAATGGATGCAAGAGAAGCTATTGTTGTTGTCAGTTTCCTAAGCAGAGTTGAACTAGATATGGCAGTTGTGTGTCGGAAGCGAAGTTCTTTTGTTGTGAGCAAGCTCACTATTCTGCCTCTATAGGAAACACAGTAGAGTTGAAGAATGCTCCTTTCTCAAAAGCAGAGAGTGTTTCTAGTATGGCATGCTATTGCTAAAATCCCCTTCATTAATGAAGTTGAATCACATGCAGTTTCTGATCCTAGGAGCAACAGTTATTTTCAGGTAAGTAAAGACACTATCACGCTCCCATTGCCATACACAGTGCAAATAACACTGCATCTGTTCCCAGCAAGGACAGTGTATTGGATGCAAGGGAATCTACTATTCTTGTAAGTTTCCTAAGCAGAGTTGAACTAGATATGGCCTGTGTCTGTAGAAACACAGTTCATTTGTTCTGAGCAAGCTCACTCTTCTGTGTGTATAGGAAACACAGTAGAGTAGAAAAGTGCTCCTTTCTCAATAGCAGAGTGTGTTTCTTGTAAGTCAAGTTAGTGTTTAATTCCCCTTCATAAACGGAGTTGAAAACCATGCAGTTTGTCGTCCTACGAGCAACAGTTCTTTTCTGGTAAGGTGAGTCATTATTGCACTCCCATTGCCATACACAGTACAAATAGTACTCGTGTCTGTTCCCAGAAAGTGCAGTGTAATGGATTGAAGAGAAGCTACTCTTCTTGTGTTTTCTAAGCAGAGTTGACCTAGATATGGCCCATGTGTGTAGGGAGCACAGTTCTTTTGTTCTGAGCAAGCTCACTGTTCTGGCTCTAGAAAACACAGTAGAGTAGAAGAGTGCTCCTTTCTCAAAAGTAGAGTGTGTTTTTCATAATGCGAGCTGGTGTTGAATTCCCCTTTGTAAATGGAGTTGAATCTCATGCAGTTTGTGTTCCTACGAGGAACTGTTCTTTTCAGGTAAGGTAAATCATTATTTCGTTCCCATTGCCATACACAGTGCAAATAGCTCTCGCGTCTTTACCCAGCAAGTGCAGTGTATTGGAAGGAAGAGAAGCTACTGTTCTTGTCCATTTCCTAAGCAGAGTTGAACTAAATATGGCCCGTGTGTGTAGGAAGCACAGTTCTTTAATTTTGAGCAAGCTCACTGTTCTGGCCCTATAGGAAACACAATATAGTAGAAGAGGGCTTTTTTCTCAAAATCAGAGTGTGTTTCTCATAAGGCAAGCTAGTGTTGAATTCCCCTTCATAAACGGAGTTGAATCCCATGCAGTTTTTGTTCCTACAAGCAAGAGATCTCCTCTGGTAAGGAAAGCCACTATTGTGCTCTTTTTTGCCATACACATTGCATATAGCCCTCTCGTCTGTTCCCACCAAGTGCAGTTTATTGGAGGGTAGGGAACCTACTGTTGTTGTCAGTTTCCCAAGCTGAGTTGAACTAGATATTGTAGATGTAACCAACCGTCTTATTAAATAAGAAACACAGAGCCAATTCAGAGAGGAAAGCCAAGAAGTCAGAACTAAGAACCTTACTCTTCCTGCTTCAGCCAATGGAGTTCTCTGAATGGGAGCTTCTTCCTGTGTGTTCATCTTTATATATACTGTCTCTTCTGCCTTCTTATTCATTGTAAACCCAAACATATGACTGCCTCGTCATTGCCTGTATGTTCAGGCCTACAGGTCTTCTATGGTATTGAGATTAAGGGCGTGTGTCTCCAATGTTGGCTGTATCCTTGAAAACACAGAGATCTACCTAGCTCTGCCTACCAATTGCTGGGATTAAAGGTGTACACCACCACCGCCACCCTCTTGCTATGGCTCTAATAGCTCTGACCCCTGGACAACTTAATTAACATACAATTAAAATCACATTTCACTACAAATAAAATACCACCATATTTCCCCTTTTCTATTTTAATAAAAAAAAAAAGAAAAATGTTATAACTACTAAAAGAAAAACTATATACAAAAGTACAATAACTATATACAATATATACAAGTAATAAATACCTAAAATGTCTAGGCCATTTGTATTTGACAAATTCAGAGAAAATAATTGCATTATCTATCCTATATTGGTAAGTCTTAAATGTACCTAATTCACTTTCTATCCTAATTAAACTTCAACTACAATAAACTAACCTTCAACTATAACTAACTAATCTTCAACTCCCTCAGAGACCCACGAAGGAAATAATATTAGCTAACAAAAATAAAAACAGAAAGTGCATCCAAGCAACTTCCAAAAAATTTGTGAGTTGACAGAAATAGCCAGCTGCTTGGAGAGTCACCTGAGGTTTCTCTGCAGTGCTGGGGCATCATCTTCAGCCTAGAGGCTTAGCGTATCTGACAGACTCATTTGTGAAGTAGGATGTACACAAGGTGAAGAGTTCAACCTCACATTGAGTGAGAGAAGTCCATGTACCAGAAACACCTGAATTTCACTAGTGTCATGTCATGATTTAGGATTTTAAATTCTGAAATTTGTTGATGGTTTTTTAATTCAACAGTCCATTCTTCTTGGCTCTGCATATATGGCTTCATCTCAGCATCCTGTTCTTCTCCACATCCCTCTATCAAATGCCAGTCTACTATTGAGAGGCGTGAGCTTAGTTACTCTTCAAGAATAACTGTTTCAGCTGCTGTTCCATTGCACATCAGAAGCCATTGGCCCACTGCCTGTTCAGCTGCCTTCGAAGAAAAGGGCACTGTACCTTTTCTGGATTGCAAAGGCCACTTCAGGGATGGTGCCATATTGTCCTGGCCGCAGAAGATGCCTTTTGATAAAGCCGTAACCACACTTGTTTTGGCAAGACTCAGTAGTCCTTTGTTTCATGTTCTGTCTGTCCATTTTGTCCTGTTGATTCGAGGATACTTTTTTGTCCAGTGGCTAACTTTTGATACAATGAAAGTTAACTCCATATGCAGTTTCTTCAATGTCTATATTTTCTCTGAAGTAGATTGCTACTGCCAGGAGCCGACATGTCTCATAGTCATAACAAAAAAGAAAAATTTTCTAAGTTATTAAAAGATTTTAAATGCCATATTCTGTAGATCTCTGAAGGGTTTGAAGATGACCTGTCTAAAATATATCTGCTCAATTGTTAAAACATATCTAATATAACTACAAGTTCTATTGTAATGTCTAACTACTAACTTTCATTTCTTTATATCCTAATAGTTGGTAATAATAACATTCAAGGATCAGAAAATTGCATTGTTAAATGAACGGTATAATTACAATTATATATATATATATATATATATATATATATATATATATAATTTTCTAACAATATCAATTTCAATATATATAATTTGTATACAATATAAAAAATACAATCCAATGTAAAGTATTAAAAACTAGTAATCGTCTTTTTCTTCTTTTCTTTCTTTCTCTCTCTTCTTTTAAACAAGAACCTTAAATCTATTCTCCTTTGCTTAGCCTTTTTCCTAACACTTGACAACAACTTGTAACCAATCCCCCTAAACAATGAAAATTATCCCAGACCCAAAACCGATTAAAGAGACCAAAATACCACCTGCCCCACACCACCTCTTTGTGAATGTGGGCGTCATAGTCTTAAAATTGCTTCCTGCTGCATATGGGTGAAGTTATCTTTATCCTGAAAGAAAAATTTTAGGTTAATTGTCAAATTCTAGGAAAGGTAACTATATCCTTCATTATCCATTCTGTGTATAATGCCAAAGTTCAGGTTTATCTCGTCTTTATTCAAGTAGTCTTTGAGACTGGATCATCTCAGCTAGTCTCAAAATTGCTCTGAGCACCTTGTAGTTCAAAGCTGATCTGTAGATGATCTTTGTCAGCTTACTGATATTATTATTGTCCATGTGGAATTGTTGTTGTTGTGGGGCCCCATCTTCTTCCTGGAGACTTCAGTTGATGTTAGGCCTGGCCATGATTTCCTGCAGAAAACTGATAAGAGACTCAAACACAAAGACATATATATGCAGCTAATTGAAGCCTTTTTTCTAGAATTAGTTAGTACTCTATATGACCATTCATATCTTGACAAAGTTTAAAATGTATGTATATCTATATATCTATATATTAATCTTGTAAATTTTGATATAGAATTTATACTTTAAGAAAAGTTTAAAGAATCAGAATAGAATCAAAGAGTTGAGATTAGTAATAGAATAGTCCCTTAATTAATTTGGCTTTTCTCCTGACCCAGAGCAGAAGATGGCTCTTTTCTTCTGGCATGATACAGGGAGTTTGCATTTTCCTTTTAACAACATGCTTGAGTTTAAAGAAGTAGAGAGCCATTCTCCAACTCCAAAGACAGCTTTAAATTTAATTGAAATGGGACTATTAGAAGACCAATAGTGTTAAATCTTTAGAGAAATGCAGAAACAAACATGTAGGAAGACATAAAATTTTTTAGATAATATATACCCATACGCCGTTTCACTCTGTTTCCTGGGATAGATGATTTGTCACTTTTCTTCAGTTGTCTCATTTGTCCAGTGTTCTTCAGATTCCTTAACCTTCATTCTCCTAAAAGACAAAAACAAAAACCTTTCCCCAAGACTAATTATGGGGATGTTCCTTTTTGGCAAGTTATTATCTGACTAAATGAAAAGACATGTGTTACTGGTATAAGTTACTTTAAATTGGATGTTCATGTTGGTTGATGAACTATCACCTCCTCTAATTAAGAGGTTTCTCTTGTTCAAATCAAACCTTTATCAATTTTGATGGTACCCACAGCTTATCTTCTCCTGTAGAAATAAAAGCAAAACCTTGTCCCCAACGTAATACGTACCCTGGTTTCCATTCTGAGGTCATCACATCCTTAAAGTATATAGGCTGATTTAATTCTGTAGTTTTTTCTATTATCCAATGTCTCTCTGCAGCTGTTGTTCCTTTCTCATTGGCATTAAGTAAATTCAAAATTAATAGAGCATTATGCAGTGTATTTCTGGGGTTTTTCGTTACTCTTCTCGGTTTATTTAGCATATCCTTTAGAGTTCTGTTTGATCGTTCTATAAGTGCTTGACCTGTAGGATTATGTGATATGCCTGTAATATGCTTTATAGTGTAATAAGCAAAAAACTGTTTCATTTTAACAGAGACATATGATGGAGCATTATCAGTTTTGATTTGTGTAGGTATACCCATGATGGCCATAACTTCTGGCAAATGAGTGATTACAGAATCAGCTTTTTCAGAACTCAAAGCAGTTGCCCATTGAAATCCTGAATAAGTATTGATAGTGTGGTGTACATATTTTAATTTTCCAAATTCTGCAAAGTGAAACACGTCCAACTGCAAGACTTCATTCCTTTGAGTAACTTTTGGGTTACATCCTGCTGGTAATAGCGTTTGATTGTAGAAGGAACAAGTAGGACATTTCTTTACTATTTCTTTGGCTTGTTGCCAGGTTATGGAAAAATCCTTTTTTAAACCTTTACTATTGACATGATGTTTTTTATGAATTTCTGAAGCCTCCAGCACATCTTCTATCAATAATTCATCAGTCTCATCATTGCCTTGTGCTAGAGGACCTGGCAGACCAGTATGGGATTGAATGTGAGTTATATATAAAGGATGACTCCTTTTCCTGATTGTATCTTGTAATTGAATAAATAGTGAAGTTCAATCTGAATCATCAGGGATAAATTCTACAGTCTCAATATGTAATACCATTCTTTCAGCATATTGAGAGTCAGTTACTATGTTGAGAGCTTCTGAAAAATCCATTAATACCAACAGAATAGCATATAATTCTGATTTTTGAACTGAATTATAAGGACTTTGAACCACTTTACTTAAATTTTCTGATTTGTAACCTGCCTTTCCTTGTTTGTTAACATCTGTATAAAATGTTTGAACTCCAGATATGGGTTTTTCCCGTACAATTCGAGGCAAGATGCAATCAGCTCTCTTTGTATGATCAATTCTATCGCTTTTGGGATATTTGCTGTTAATTTCTCCCACATAGTTACTGCAAGCTCTTTGCCAAAGTTTACATTCTGTCCATAATTTTTCAATGTCCTCCTTAGTTAAAGGTATGACAATTTCTGCTGGGTCTATTCCTGCTAATTGACGAAGTCTCAATATTCCTTTCCAAATCAAGTCAGAGATTTTTTTCTGATAAGTTTTTAATTTTTTATTTGGTTTATTTGGTAAAAATATCCATTCTAATATAATATCTTCCCTCTGCATTAATATTCCTGTAGGAGGATGTCTAGAAGGTAAAATAACCAAAATGCAACCCAGCTTTGGATCAATGCGATCCACATGCCCTTCATGTATTTTCTTTTCTACCAAGGCCAATTCTTTCTGAGTTTCAGGTGATAATTCTCTTGGACTATTTTAGTCCTTGTCACCTTCTAAGGTTTTGAACAAATTATGCAGTTCATCGTTTTTTACCCCAACAATAGTTTGTAGATGAGAAATATCTCCAAATAATCTTTGAAAGTCATTAAGAGTCTGTAGTCTATCTCTCCTAATTTGCACCTTTTGGGGGTCTAATTTTTTGCAGTTCTATTTTATATCCTAAATAATTAATAGAATCTCCTCTTTGTATCTTTTCAGGAGCAATTTGTAATCCCCAGCAAGGCAAAATTTTCTTTACTTCTTCAAACATTCTTTCTAAAGTATCTGCATTTGAGTCGGCTAGTAAAATATCATCCATATAATGATAAATTATAGATTTAGGAAATTTTCCAAGTATTACTTCCAATGGCTGTTGTACAAAATATTGGCACAGAGTTGGGCTATTCAACATTCCCTGTGGGAGGACCCTCCATTGAAATCTTTTAACTGGTTGAGAATTATTATAAGTACGCACTGTGAAAGCAAATCTTTCTCTGTCTTTTTCTTGTAAGGCTATTGAAAAGAAACAGAGTTTAAATCAATAACTATGAGAGGCCATCCTTTTGGTAACAGAGTACGCAAAGAAATTCCAGATTGTAGAGAGTCCATTGGCTGAATTACTTTGTTAATTGCTCTAAGGTCTGTTACCATTCTCCATTTACCAGATTTCTTTTTAATAACAAATACAGGAGAATTCCAAGGGCTGGTTGATTCTTCAATATGCTGAGCATTTAACTGTTCTTCTACCAGCTCTTCTAAAGTCTGGAGTTTCTCTGTTGTTAAAGGCCATTGTTGGACCCATACAGGCTTGTTTGTTAACCATTTTAAAGGTAGAGCTGTTGGTGTCTTTGGAAGATCATCAGTTGTTTTGCCCTGTTCTTGTATAATATGGATGGCTGGTGACCACTCACAATAATGCCTTCTAATACTTCTCTCAGAAACATGTGCTAATTTATGATTTGTTTCTGAGACTGGAGGGATGTTAGTCTGAGTATTCCATTGTTGCAACAAGTCTTGACCCCACAGGTTCATAGTATGTTAGCTACATATGGTTTCAATTTTCCTTTCTGTCGGTCTGGACCTATACATTTGAGCCATCTTGCACTCTGTTTCACTTGAGATAATGTCCAAATTCCTAACAGTTGAACGTTTACCTCCTGAAGAGGCCAAGTTTGATGCCAAAATTCTGGTGCAATTATGGTAACGTTTGCACTTGTGTCTACTGGACCAGACAACAAAACACCATTTATTTTTATTGTTAATTTTGGTCTTTGTTCATTAATAGAAGTTTGCCAAAATTTTTTCTTTATGTTTTCTCCTGAATTTTCTATTCTCTCTGTTTTATCATCCTGACCAGCATGATTTATTCTAATAGGCATTTGGTTATTTAATTGCTCTGAGTAGGGGTTTCCTCTATGACTGCAGGAAAGGTTTGAGCTAGATTTGCTATTGGAGCCTGCATGAGGCCCCTCTGGGAGTTGTCTGAAGACTTAGACAAAGGATTACCCTGTCTGTCCCTTGTTGATCTACATTCGTTGATCCAGTGTTTTCCCTTACCACACCTTCTGCATACTCCAGAAGGAACGGACATTCTGTTGCCATTGTTCCTTGAAGAAACATTGTTTCTAGGAATGACCTGTTTACAGTCCCTTTTCAAATGTCCTTGCTTTCCACATCCAAAACATCTAACATTCCTCAAACCTTTTGAAATTGCTTCTCCTACCCACATATCATCATGGTCATGAGTCTCAACATTAACCATGTCTCTAATCCAATCTTCCAAAGGTGCAGATCTTGCCTTTAATGGCCTGATTATTCTTTTCATGCTGCATTCACATTCTCAAAGGCCAAAGATTCAATTATTATCTGACTAACTTCTGAATCTGGGACCATTCTCTTTACTGCTGAAGGCAGTCTTTGTAAAAAATCTGTGAAAAATTGTTTTGGGCCTGTATAACATTTGTAAATGTCTCAGTTTTTTTCCTGGTTCCTCAACTCTGTCCCATGCATTCAAGGCTGCCGTTCAACATAAAATTAGGTTTTGGACATCATATAAACATTGTGTTTGTGCTGAAGCATATTGACCTTCTCCAATAAGCTGATTCTGGCAGAGTTGTATTCCTTTATCCCTCCATTGTTTTTCTATGTTTTTAGCTTCATTGTTGAACCAAGTTAACCACTGGAGCCTTTGACTGGGTTCAAGAACAGCTTGTGCCAGCTCCCGCCAGTCCTGTGTTACAATCCTATTATATGTTGACCAAGAGTTTAACATTTGCTTTACATATGGGGAATGTATGCCATAAGATTTTATTGCCTCCTTAAACCTTCTTAAATCTAACATTTCAATTGGAGCCCAAATATTTTGTGTAGTCATTTGATCAGGCAACTGCTGTACAGTTCCTGAACAAATTAAGGGTGACTGTGTGAAAACAGACTTTCTTTCTGTTACCTTATGATCCAATCTTGAAGCAACTTCACTGCTAATTTTTCTGTCTGAATTTTTACAGGTTTAACAAGTTTTTCTAAAGCTGTCACCCTGGCACTTAAATTGACTATCTTTTTAAATAGTAAAATGAGGATAAGCATAGTAATAAACTGCATAATTCGATCATCATTAATCTTCTCATATAGTTGTTCCATTGTCAGACTGCCTAAAATTGCAAACAAAGCCAATTTTCTTCCAATGGACACAGAAAACCTATTTTTTTTTAATGTGGAAAAAAATTCTCTTTTCAATAGTTTCCTTTAAAATATCTAATATGTTAAGTGATTTACCAAGTCCACATAGAACAGTACAAATCCAAGGGAGTTTCAAAAGAGCCACCTAGTCCGAGGTGTGAATCCAGAGAGAGAGAGAGAGAGAGAGAGAGAGAGAGAGAGAGAGAGTGAGAGAGAGAGAAAGAACATAGCCACAAGTTCTGCCTAAGAGCTTGAATCCAGCCATGTGTTCCCGCTTGAGCCTAGTCAAGCCTTGGCTCTAGCTTCTTTAAGCTCCAACCACATGTGCTGGCTTTACAGGCAGGGGACCTGTTCGACAGGGCAGGCCTGAATTGTCTGTAGCACCGGCTTTTAGCAAGTAGCTCAAGGTTAGTCAGGCTTGAGGCCAAGCCGACCTGGGCCCGGGCTAGGGAGCCGGACGCCCAGGTGGGAAACGAGACCTGCCGCAAAGCCAAGTTAAACCATTTTTAATGGATTCTTGTCACATTGGGCACCAAATGTAGATGTAACCAACCGTCTTATTAAATAAGAAACACAGAGCCAATTCAGAGAGGAAATCCAAGAGGTCAGAACTAAGAGCCTTACCCTTCCTGCTTCAGCCAAGAGAGCTATCCGAAAGGGAGCTAATTCCTGTGTGTTTGTCTTTAGATAGACTGTCTCTTCTGCCATCTTATTATTGTAAACCCAAACATATGACTGTCTCATCATTGCCTGTATGTACAGCCCTACAGGTCCTCTATGGTACTGCGATTAAAGGTGTGTGTCTCCAATGTTGGCTGTATCCTTGAACACACAGAGATCTACCTAGCTCTGCCTATCTAGTGCTGGGATTAAAGGTATGCACCACCACCACCACGCTCTTGCTATGGCTCTAATAGCTCTGACCCCTGGGCAACTTTATTAACATACAATTAAAATTACATTTCAGTACAAATAAAATGTCACCATAAGATATGACCCATGTGTAGGAAGCACAGTTCTTTTGTTCTGAGCAAGCTCACTGTTCTGGCCCTATAGGAAACACAGTAGAGTAGAAGAGTGCTCCTTTCTCAAAAGCAGAGCGTGTTTCTCCTAAGGCGAGCTAGTGTTGAATTTCCCTTAATAAACGGAGTTCAATCCCATGCAGTTTCTGTTCCTATGAGCAAGAGTTCTCTTCTGGTAAGGAAAGTCACTATTGTGCTCTCATTGCCATACACAGTGCACACAGCACTGGCGTCTATTCCCACCAAGTACAGTGTATTGGACAGAAGAGAAGCTACTGTTCTTGTCAGTTCCTAAGGAGAGTAGAACTAGATATGGCCTGTGTTTGTAGGAAGCACAGTTCTTTTGTTCTGAGCAGGCTCACTGTTTGCATCAGGAAACAGAGTAGAGTAGAAGAGTGTTCCATGGATAAAAGCAGAGTGTTTTTCTCCTAAACTTCTCTTAACAAGTTTTTCTAAAGCTGTCACCCTGGCACTTCAATTGACTATCTTTTTAAATAGTAAAATGAGGATAAGCATAGTAATAAACTTAATTTCCCTTCATAAATGGAGGAGAATCACATGCAGTTTCTGGTGTTAAGAACAACACTTCTTTTCTGGTAAGGAAAGTCACTATTGCGCTCCCATTGCCATACTCTACAAATAGCGATGACGTCTGTTCCTAGCAAATCCGGTGTTTTGGATGGAAGAGAGGCTACTGTTCTTGCCAGTTGCCTAAGCAGAGTTGAACTAGATATGGCCCGTGTGTGTAGGAAGCACAGTTCTTTTGTTCTGAGCAAGTTCACTCTTCTGTCCCTATAGGAAACACAGTAGAGAGGAAGAGTGCTCCTTTCTCAAAAGCAGAGTGTGTTTCTCCTAAGGCGAGCTAGTGTTGAACTTCCCTTCATAAACGGAGTTGAACCCCATGCAGTTTCCATTACTATGAGCAAGAGTTCTCTAATGGTAGGGAAAGTAATTATTGTGCTCCCATTGCCATTCACAGTGCAAACTGCACTTGTGTCTATTACCAGCAAGTGCAGTGTATTGGACGGAAGAGAAGCTACTGTTCTTGTCAGTTTCCTAAGCAGAGTTGAACTAGATATGACCCGTGAGTATAGGAAGGACAGTTCTTTTGTTCTGAACAGTTCACTCTTCTGGCTCTATAGGAATCACGGTAGAGTAGAAGAGCGATCCTTTCTCAAGAGCAGAGTGTGATTCTATGAAGGCGAGCTAGTTTTGAATTCCCCTTCATAAAAGGAGATGATTCACATGCAGTTTCTTTTCCTATGAGCAACAGTTCTTTTCTGGTAAGGTAAGTCACTATTAAGCTCCCATTGCCATACATAGTGCAAATAGCACTGGTGTCTTTTCCCAGCAAGTGGGGTTTTTTGGAAGGAAGAGAAGCTACTGTTCTTGTCAGTTTCCTAAGCAGAGATGAACTAGATATGGCCCGTGTGTATAGGAAGCAAAGTTCTTTTGTTCTGAGCAAGCTCACTGTTCTGGCCCTATAGGAAACACAGTAGAGTAGATTCGTGCCCCTTTCTCCAAAATCGAGTGTGTTTTTCCTAAGGGGAGCTAGTGTTGAATTTACCTTCATAAATGGAGTTGAATCACATGCAGTTTCTTTTCCTATGAGCAACAGTTCTTCTCTGGTTAGGTAAGGCACTAATGTGTTGCCATTGACATACACAGTGCAAATAGCACTCGCTTCTATTAACAGCAAGTGCAGTGTATTGGATCGAAGAGAAGGTACTGTTCTTGTCAGTTTCCTAAGCAGAGTTGAACCAGATATGGTCTGTTTTTGTAGGCAGCACAGTTCTTTTGGTCTGAGCAAGCTCACTGCTCTGGCCGTATAGGAAACGCAGTGGAGTAGAAGAGTGCTCCTTTCTCAAAGCCAGAGTGTGTTTTTCATAAGGTCAGCTAGTGTTGAATTCCCCTTCATAAACAGAGTTGAATTACATGCAGTTTCTTGTCCTATGTGCAGCAGGTCTTTTCAGGTAAGGAAAGTTACTGTTGTGCTCCCTTTGCCATACACAGTGCAAATAGCACTCACATCTGTTCCCAGCAACTGCAGTGTACTGGACGGAAGAGAAGCTACTGTTCTTGTCAGTTTCCAAAGCAGAGTTGAACTAGATATTGTAAGTACGT
The DNA here is from genome assembly GCF_007827085.1 of Peromyscus californicus insignis. Taxonomy (NCBI): domain Eukaryota; kingdom Metazoa; phylum Chordata; class Mammalia; order Rodentia; family Cricetidae; genus Peromyscus; species Peromyscus californicus. The sequence goes on along the minus strand of NW_026294469.1, from coordinate 147,453 downwards.
GTAGTAAGCACAGTTCTTTTGTTCTGAGCAATCTCATTGTTTTGGCTCTTTAGGAAACACATTGTAGTAGCAGAATGCTCCTTTCTCGAAAGCAGAGTGTGTTTCACCTAAGGCAAATTAGTGTTGAATTTCCCTTCATAAATGCAGTTGAATCCCATGCAATTTCTGTTCCTTCGAGCAAGAGTTCTCTTCTGGTAAGGAAAGTTACTATTGTGCTCCCTTTGTCATTCACAGTGTAAATAGCACTCGCGTCTATTACCAGCAAGTGCAGTATATTGGAAGGAAGCGAAGGTACCATTCTTGTCAGTTTCCTAGGCAGAGTTGAACTAGATATGGCCCGTGTGTGTAGGAAGCACAGTTCTTTTGTTCTGAGCAATCTCACTCTTCTGTCCCTATAGGAAACACAGTAGAGAGGAAGAGTGCTCCTTTCATAAAACCAGACTTTGTTTCTTTTAAGGAAAGTTAGTGTTAATTTCCCCTTCATAAATGTACTTGAATCAAATGCATTTTCTTGTCCTTCGAGGAGCAGTTTACTTCCCATAAGCAATGTCACTCTTGTGCTGTCTTCTCCATACACAGTAGAAATATAAATCGTGTCTGTTCCCAGCAAATGCAGTGTATTGGATGGAATAGAAGCTACTGTTTTTGTCAGTTTCCTAAGCAGAGTTGAACTATATATGGCCCGTGTGTGTAGGAAACACAGTTCTTTTGTTCTGAGCAAGCTCACTGTTCTGGCCCTACAGTAAACACAGTAGAATAGAAGAGTGCTCCTCTCAAAAGCAGAATGTGTTTCTTTTAATGCAAACTAGTGTTGAATTCCCCTTCATGCACGGACTTGAATCACATGAAGTTTCTTGTCTTATGAGCAACAGTTCTCTTCTGGTAAGGAAAGTCACTATTGTGCTCCCATTGCCATACACAGTTCAAATAGCACTTGCGTCTGCTCCTAGCAAGTGCAGTGTATTGGACGGAAGAGAAGCTACTGTCCTTGTCAGTTAACTAAGCAGAGTTGAACTAGATATGGCCCTTGTGTGTAGGAAGCACAGTTCATTTGTTCTGAGCAAGCTAACTGTTCTGGCTCTCAAGGAAACACAGTAGAGTAGAAGAGTACTCCTTTATCAAAAGCAGAGTGTGTTTCTTCTAAGGCAAGCTAGTTTTGATTTCCCCTTCATAAACGGACTTCATCACATGCAGTTTCTTGTCCTACAAACAAAAGTTCTTTTCTGGTAAGGAAAGTAACTTCTAGTGCTCCTTTTGCCATAGAATAGAAGCTACTATTTGTAGCTGTTTCCTAGGGAAACAAATAGCACTCTGTCTATTTCCAGCAAGTGCAGTGTACTGAATGCAAGAGCCGCTACTGTTCTTGTCAGTTTCCTAAGCAGAGTTAAACTAGATATGTCTTGTGTGGGTATGAAGCACAGTTCTTTTTTTGTGAGAAAGCTCACTGTTCTGACTCTCTAGGAACACAGTAGAATGTAAGAATACCTCTTTCTCAAAAGCAGAGTATGTTTCTTGTAAAGCAAGCTAGTGTTAATTTCCCCTAAATAAATGGAGTGGAATTTCATGTAGTCTCTTTCGCTACGAGCAACATTTCTTTTCTGGTAAGGAAAGTCACTATTGCGCTCCCATTGCCATACAAAGTGCGAATAGCACTCGTGTCTGTTCCCAGCATGTGCAATTTACTGGACAGAAGACAAGGTACTATTGTGGTGAGTATCCTAAGCAGAGTTGAACTAGATGTGTCCCGTTGTTTAGGAAGCACAGATATTTTGTTCTAAGCATGCTTACTTTTTTGGCTCTATAGGAAACACTGTAGAGTAGAAGATTGCGCCTTTCTAAAAAACAGAGTGTGTTTCTCGTAAGGTGAGCTAGTGTTGAATTCCCCTTCATAAACAGAGTTGAATCACATGCAGTTTCTTTTCCTACTAGTAACAGTTCTTTTCTGGTATGGGGAGTGACTATTGTGCTCCCATTGACACACACAGTACAAATAACACTCGACTCTGTTCCCAGCAAGTGCAGTGCATTGTACAGAAGAGAAGCCACTGTTCTTGTCAGTTTCTGAAGCAGAGTTGAACTAGATATGGCCTGTGTGTGTAGGAAGCACAGTTCTTTTGATCTGAGCAAGGTCACTGTTCTTGCTTTATAGGAAACGCAGTAGAGTTGAAGAGTGCTCCTTTCACAAAAGCAGAGTATGTTTCTTTTAAGGAAAGCTAGTGTTAATTTCCCCTTCATAAACTGAGTTGAATCAAATGCAGTTTCTTGTCCTTCGAGCAGCAGTTTATTTCCCATAAGCAATGTCACTCTTGTGCTCCCTTGTCCATACACAGTACAAATGGAAATCGCGTCTGTTCCCAGCAAGTGCAGTGTATTGGACGGAAGACAAGCTACTGTTCTTGCCAGTTTCCTGAGCAGAGTTGAACTAGATATGGCCCGTGTGTGTAAGAAGCACAGTTCTTTTGTTGTGAGCAAGCTCACTGTTCTGAGTCTCTAGAAATCACAGCAGAATGGAAGAATACCTCTTTCTCAAAAGCAGAGTGTGTTCCTTTTTAGGCAAGCTAGTGTTGATTTTCCCTATATAATCAGAGTTGAATCACATGTAGTCTCTTTTGCTTTGAGCAACAGTTCTTTTCTGGGTAGGAAATTCACTATTGCGCTCCCATTGCCATTCAGAGTGTGAAAAGCACTCACGTCTGTTCCCAGCATGTGCAGTGTTCTGGACAGAAGAGAAGGTACTTTTCTGGTGAGTATGGTAAGCAGAGTTGAACTAGATGTGTCCCGTGTGTGTAGGAAACACAGATCTTTTGTTCTAAGCATACTTACTTTTTTTGGCTCTATATGAAACACAGTAGAGTAGAAGAGTGCCCCTTTCTCAAAAGCAGAGTGTGTTTCTGCTAAGGCAAACTAGTGTTGATTTCCCCTTCATAAACAGAGTTGAATCATATGCAGTTTCTTTACCTATGAACAACAGTTCTTTTGGGATAAAGAGGGTCACTATTTTGCTCCCATTACCAAACACGGTACGAATAGCACTCACGTCTGATTCCAGAAAGTGCAGTGTACTATATGGAGGAGAAGCTACTCGTCTTGTCAGTTTCCTAAGTAGACTTGAACTTGATATGACCCGTGTGTGTAGGAAGCACAGTTCTTTTTTTCTGAGCAAGCTTAGTGTTCTGGCTCCCTAGGAAACACAGTACAGTAGAAGTGTGTTCCTTTCTCAAAAGCAGAGTGTGTTTCTTTTAAGAGAAGCCTGTGTTGATTTTTCCTTCATAAACAGATATGAATCACTTGCAGCTTCTTGTCATACAAGCAATAGTTCTTTATGGTTAGGAATGTCACTATTGCACTCCCATTGCCATACACAGTGTAATAGCACTCATATCTATTTCCAGCAATTGCAGGGTACTGGATGGAAGAGAAGCTACTGTTCTTGTCAGTTTCCTATGCAGAGTTGAACTATGTATGTCCTGTGTGTGTAGGAATTACAGTTCTTTTGTTCTGAGCAAGCTCACTGTTCTGCCTCTTCAGGTAGCACAGTAGAGTAGAAGAGTTCTGTTTTCTCAAAAGCAGAGTGTGTTTCTCGTTAGGCAACCCATTATTGAATTACCGTTCATAAATGGAGTTGAATCACATGCAGTCTCTTACCCTACAAGCAACATTATTGTCTGGTAAGTAACGTCACTATTGAGCTCCCATTGAGATACAGTGGAAATGGCACTCGCTTCTCTTCCTAGCAAGTACAGTGCATCTCATGGAAGAGAAGATCCTGTTGTGCTGAATTTCCTAAGTAGATTTGAACTAGAGAAGGCCGGTGTGTGTAGGAAGTACAGTCCTTTTAGTCTGAGTAAGCTCACTGTTTGTGTATATTGCAAAGAGTAAAGTAGAAGAGTGCACTTTTTTGAAAAAAGATTGTATTTCCCATTAGGCAACACAGTGTTGAATTTCCCTTCATAAACGGAGTTGAATCATATAGAGTCTCATATCCTATGAGCAACATTTCTTTTGGTGTAAGGAAAGTCAATATTGAGCTCCCTTTGAGATACACAGTGGATTGGAACTTGCTTCAGTTCCCAGCAAGTATAGTACATTGGATGGAAGAGAAGCTATTGTAGTGCTCAATTTCCTAAGCAGAGTTGAACTAGAGATGGTGCATGTATGTAGGAAGCACAGTTCTTTTGGTCTGAGCAAGATATCTGTTCTGGCTGTATATGAAACACAGTAGAGTACAAGAGTCCTCTTTTCTCAAAAGCAGAGTGTATTTCTCATTAGTCAACCCAGTGTTGAATTCCAGTTCATAAGTGCAGTTGCATCACATGCAGTTTCATGACCTACAAGCAACAATTTTTTTTCCTGTAAGAAAAGTCACTATTGGGCTCCCATTGAGATACACAGTGGAAATGGCACTCGCATCTGTTCCCAGCAAATACAGTGCATTGGTTGGAAATAAGCTACTGTTATACTCAGTTTCATAAGCAGAGATGAACTAGATATGGCCCGCGTTTTAGGAAGCACAGTTCTTTTTTTCTGAGTGAGCTCACTGTTCTGGCTCTGTTGGAAACACTGTAGAGTAGAAGGGTGCTCTTTTTTCAAAAGGAGGATGTGTTTCTCGTTAGGGAATCTAGTGTTTATATCCCTTCATAAACGGAGTTGATTCACATGCATTCTCTTATCTTACAAGCAACAGTTCTTTTCGGGTAAGGAAAGAAAATATTGTGCTCCCATAGAGATACACAGTGGAAATTGCTCTCGCATTTGTTCTCAGCAAGTATAGTGCATTGGCTGGAAGAGAAGCTATTACTGAGCTCAGTTTCTTAAGGAGAGTTTAAATAGATATGGCCCATGTGTCTAGTAAGCACAGATTTTTTTTTGTTTTGAGTAAGATCTCTTTTCAGCCTCTATTGGTAACACAGTAGATTTGAAGAGTTCTCTTTTCTCATAAAGTAGAGGTTGTTTCTCATTAGTCAACCCAGTGTTGAATTCCCCTTCATAAATGCAGTTAAATCACATGCAGTCTCTTATCCTATGAGCAACTGCTCTATTTGGGTGAGAAAAGCCACTATTGGACTCCCATTAAGATACACAGTGGAAATGGCACGCGCGCCTCTTCCCAGCAAGTACAATGCATTGGATGGAAGAGAAGCTACTGTTGTGCTCAGTTTCCAAAGCATAGTTAAAATAGATATTGCCTGGTGTGTAGAAAGCACAGTTCTTTTGTTCTAAGCAAGCTCACTGTTTTGGCTGTACAGGAAACAGAGGAGAGGAGAAGAGTGCTCTTTTCTCAAAAGCAGAGTGTGTGTTTTGTTAGGCAACCCGTGTTGCCTCTTCATAAATGGAGTTGAATCACATGCATTCTCTTATCCTAAGAGAAGCAGTTCTTTCGGGAAAGGAAAGTCACTTTTTGACTCCCTTTGACATCCACACTGGAAATGGCAATCGTGTCTGTTCCCAGATAGTAAAGTGCATTGGATGGAAGAGAACCTACTATTGTACTCAGTTTCCTATGCAGAGTTGAACTAGGTATGGCCTGTGTGTTTAGGTTGCACAGTTCTTTTGTTCTGAGAAACCTCAGTGTTCTGCCTTTAGAGGAAACACAAAGTACAAGACTGCTCTTTTCTCAAAAGAAGAGTGTGTTTCTCATTAGCCAACCCAGTGTGGAATTCCCCTTCATAAACTGAGTTGAATCACATGAAGTCTATTATCCTATGAGCAACAGCTCTTTTTTAGTAAGGAAGGTCATTTTTGGGCTCCCATTGAGATACACAGTGGAAGTGGCACTCGCATTTGTTCCCAGGATGTACAGAACATGGATGGAGGAGGAGTTACTGTTGTGCTAAATTTCCTAAGCAGAGTTAAAGTAGAGATGGCCCGTGTGTGTGTGAAGTACAGTTCTTTTGGTCTGAGCAAGATCATTGTTCTGATGTATAGGAAACAGTATTGTAGAAGAGTCCTCTTTTCTTAAAAAAGAGTGTGTTTCTCATTGGGAAACCCAGTGCTGAATTCCACTTCACAAACGGAGTTGAATCACATGCAGTCTCTTATCCTGTGAGCAACAGTTTTTTTTGGGTAAAAAAGGTCACAATTGGGCTCCCATTGAGATACACAATGTAAATGGCAGTCAAGTCTGTTCTCAGCAAGTATTTTGCATTGGATGGAAGAAAAGCTACTGTTGTGCTTAGTTTCCTAAGAAGAGTTGAACTAGATATAGCCAGTGTCTGTAGGAATCACAGATCTTTTGCTCTGAGCAAGCTTTCAGTTCTGGCTGTATAGGAAAAACAGTAGAGTAGAAGAGTACTCTTTTCTCAAAAGCAGAGTGTGTTTCTCATTAGGCAGCCCAGGATTGAATTCCCCTTCATAAATGGAATTGAATCACAAGCAGTCTCCTATCCTACCAGCAACAGTATTGTCAGGTAAGGAATGTCACTATTGGGTTCCCATTGAGATACACAGTGGATATGACACTCACTTCTCTTCCTAGAAAGTACAGTGCATTGGATGGAAGAGAAGCTACTGTTGTGCTAAATTTCCTAAGCAGAGTTGAACTAGAGATGCCCCATGTGTGTAGGAAGCACAGTTCTTTTGGTCTGAGTAAGCTCACTCTTTTGGCTGTATTGGTAACAGTAGAGTAGAGGAGTGCACTTTTCTCAAAAAAAAGAGTGTGCTTCTCCTTAGGCCACCCAGTGTTGAATTTCCCTTCATAAATGGAGTTGAATCACATAGAGTCTCTTATCATCTGAGCAACAATCCTTTTCAGGTAAGGAAAGTCAATATTGTGCTCCCATTGAGATACACATTGGAAATGGCACTCGCTTCTGTTTCCACCTAGTACAGTGCATTGGATGGAAGAGAAGCTACTGTTGTGCTCAATTTCCTAAGCAGAGTTGAACTAGAGATGGCCCATGGGTGTAGGAAGCACAGCTCTTTTGGTCTGAGCGAGGTCACTGTTCTGGCTGTATAGGAGGTAGAGTAGAACAGTCCCCTTTTCTCAAAAGCGGAGTTTGTTCCTCATTAGTCAACCTAGTGTTGAATTCCAGTTCATAAGTACTGTTGAACAACATGTACTCTCTCTTCTTATGAACAACATCTTTTTGTATAAAGAAAGTCACTATTGGGCTCCCATTGAGATACACAGAGGATATGGTACTCGCATATATCCCAGCAAGTACAGTGTATTGGATGGAAGAGAAGCTACTGTTGTGCTTAGTTTCCTAAGGAGAGGTGAATAGGAGATGGCCCATGTGTGTATAATGCACAGATCTTTTGTTCTAACAAGCCCATTGTACTGGCTATATTGGAAACACACTAGAGAAGATCAGTGCTCTTTTCTCAAAAGCAGAGTGTGTTTCTCGTTATGCAACCCAGTGTTGAATTCCCCCTCATAAATGGAGTTGAATCACATACAGTCTCTTATCTTACGAGTAACAGATCCTTTCAAGTAAGGAAAGTCACTATTGGACTCCCATTGAAACACAGTGGAAATGGCACTCGAATCTGTTCCTAGCCAGTACAGTGCATTGGATGGAAGAGAAGCTCCTGTTTTCTTCAGTTTCTTAAGCAGAGTTGAACAAGTTATGGCCCATGTGTGTAGGAAACACAGTTCTGAGTAAACTCACTGTTCTGCCTCTATAGGTAACACAGTAGAGTAGAAAAATGCTCTTTTCTCAAAGGCAGAGTTTGTTTCTTGTTAGGCAACCCAGTGTTGCATTTCCCTTCATACACAGAGTTGAATCACCTGGAGTCTCTTATCATATGACCAACAGCTCCTTTTGTGTAAGGAAAGTCTCTATTGGGCTCCCATTGAGATACATAGTGGAAGTGGCACTCGAATCTGATCCCTGCAAGAACAGTCCATTGGATGGAAGAGAAGCTACTGTTGTGCTCAGTTTCCTCTGAAGAGTTGAACTAGAGATGGCCCGTGTGTAGGAAGCACAGTTATTTTGTTCTGAGCAAGCTCACTGTTCTGGCTGTGGAGGAAACACAGTAGAGTAGAAGAGTGCTCTTTTCTCAAAAGCAGAGTGAATTTCTCATTAGACAACGAAGTGTTGAATTCCCCTTCAAAAATGAAGTTGAATCACATGCATTCTCTTATCCTGAGAGAAAATGTTTTTTTTTTTTTTTCATGTAAGGAAATGTCAATATTTGGCTCCCATTCTGATTCACACAGTAAATTGCACTTGCATGTGTTCCCAGCTACTACAGTGCATTGGATGAAAGAGAAGCTACTGCTTTGCTCAGTTTCCTAAGCAGAGTTTAAGTAAATCTGGCCCATGTGTGCAGGAAGCACAGTTCTTTTGTTCTGAGTATGCTCACTGTTCTGGCTGTTTGGGAAACACAGTAGAGTAGAAGAGTACTCTTTTCTCAAAAGCAGAGTGTGTTTCAAATTAGACAACCCAATGTTGAATTCCTCTTCATAAATGGAGTTGAATCACATACAGTCTCTTATCCTATGAGTAACGCTACTTTTCTGGTAAGGAAAGTCACTATTGTGCTCCTATTGAGCTACACAATGGAAATGTCACTGGCGTCTTTTCCCAGTAAGCACAGTGCATTGGATTGAAAAGAAGCTACTGTTGTGCTCAGTTTCCTAAACAGAGTTGAACTAGATATGGCCCGTGTGTGTAGGAAGCACAGTTCTTTTGTTCTGAGTATGCTCACTGTTCTGGTTGTATAGGTAACACAGTAGAGTAGAAGAGTGCTCTTTTCTCAAAAAACAGGATTTGTTTTTTGTTATGCAACCCAGTGTTTAATTCCTCTTCATAAACAGAGTTGAATCACATGCGTTCTCTTATCCTTCAAGCAACAGCTCTTTTCATGTAAGAAAGTCAATATTGGGTTTCACTGAAATGCACAGTAGAAATGGCACTCTCGTCTGTTCAAAGCAAGTATAGTGCATTATATGAAAGAGAAGCTATTGCTGAGCTCAGTTTCCTAAGCAGAGTTGAAATACATATGGCTCATTTGTCTAGTTAGACAGATCTTTTGTTCTGAGTACACTCACTTTTCTGCCTCTATAGGTAACACAGTAGAGTGGAAGAGTGCTCTTTTCTCAAAAGCAGAATTTGTTTCTCAGTAGTCAACCCAGTGTTGAATTCCCCTTCATAAATGGAGTTGGATCACATGCAGTCTCTTATCCTATGAGCAACTGCTGTTTTGGGGTAATAAAATTCACTATTGGACATCCATTGAGATAGGCATTGGAAATGGCACTCACATCTGTTCCCAGCAAGTACACTGCATTGGATGGAAGAGAAGCTACTGTTGTGCTCTGTTTCCAAAGTAGAGTTGAACTAGATATGACCCGTGTGTTTAGGAAGCACAGTTGTTTTGTTGTGAGCAATTTCACTGTTCTGGCTGTATAGGAAATTCAATAGTGTAGAAGTGTGCTCTTTTCCAAAAGCAGAGTTTGTTTCTTCTTAGCTAACAAAGTGTTGAATTCCCCTTCATATACGGAGTTCAATCACATGCAGTCTCTTATGCTATGAGCAACAGCTCTTTTTGGGTTAGGAAAGTCACTATTGGGTTCCTATTTGAGATACACAGTGGAAATGGCTCTTGCGTCTTTTCCCAGTATGTACAGTGCATTGGATGGAAGAGAAGCTACTGTTGTGCTCAGTTTCCTAGGAGAGTTGAACTAGATATGTCCCATGTGTGTAGGAAGCACAGTTCTTTTGTTCTGAGCAAGCTCACTGTCCTTGCTGTATAGGAAATACAGTTGAGTAGAAGAGTGCTCTTTTCTCAAAAGCAGAGTGTGTTTCTCATTAGGCAACCTGTCAGGGACAAGGACAGAATATCTAGTTAGTGGAAAAATACAGACCCCCAATAAGACAGGGAACCAGATCATGTTACAGTCTGGGTGCTTAACCACAGGACATCGAGTCAGAGCCCTTGACTCTTTCATCCTGTAAACATCCTATACAAATATCCTGTTAGCTTTCCCCACAATATGCACATAACAGCTTCTTGATCACCCTACCCTGCAGGAACTATAAAATCCTCCTTGAGAAAAATAAGGTTGCACCTTGATCAGAATATTATCTTGGTGTATTTCTTTTGTATCTCCTGTCCCTATCATTCCTTCCTTAGTGTTGTCGAGAACCCCTTGAAGCCCTCCGGGCACAGCAACAAATAGCACACGCGTCTGTTCCCAGCAAGGACAATGTATGGGAGAGAAGAGAAGCTACTGTTCTTGTCAGTTTCCTCAGCAGAGTTGAACTAGATGGCCCGTGTGTGTAGGAAGCACAGTTCTTTTGTTCTGAGCCAGCTCAGTGTTCTGGCCCTACTGGAAACCGAATAGAGTAGAAGAGTGCTCCTTTCTTTAAAGCAGAGTGTGTGTCTTGTAAGGCGAGCAAGTGTTGCTATCTCCTTCATAAACGAAGTTGAACCACATGCAGATTCTGGTCCTAGCAGTAATAGTTGTTTTCTGGTAAGGAGAGTCACTAGTGCGCAACCATTTCCAAACACAGTGCTAATAGCATTTGCGTCTGTTCCCAGCAAGGACAGTGTATTGGAGGGATGAGAAGCTACTGTTCTTGTCAGTTTCCAAGCAGAGTTGAACTAGAAATGTCCCATGTGTGTAGGAAGCCCAGTTTTTTTGTTGTGAGCAAGCAAACTGTTCTGGTCGAATAGGAAACTCAGTAGAGTAGAAGTGTGCTCCTTTCTCAAAAGCAGAGTGTGTTTTTGTAAGGCGATCTAGTGTTGCTTTCCCCTTCATAAACGGAGTTGAATCACATGCAGGTTCTGGTCCTAGCAGCAAGAGTTGTTTTATGATATGGAGAGTCACTAGTGTGCTCCCATTGCCATACAGCGTGCAAACAACACTGGGGTCTGTTCCCAGCAAGGACAGTGTATTGGATGGAAGAGAAGCTACTGTTCTTGTCAGTTTCCTTAAGAGTTGAACTAGAAATGTCCCGTGGGTGTAGGAAGCACAGTTGTTTTTTTCTGAGCAAGCTCACTGTTCTGGCCCTATAGGAAAACCAGTAGAGTAGTAGAGTTCTCCTTTCTCAAAATCAGAGTGTGTTTCTTGTAAGGTGAGCTAGTGATGGTTTTCCCTTCATAAACGGAGTAGAATCACATGCAGTTTCTGGTCCTAGCAGCAAGAGTTGTTTTCTGGTAAAGAGAGCCACTATTGTGCTCCCATTGCTATACACAGTGCAAATAGCACTCGCATCTGTTCCAGCAAGGACAGTGTATTGGAGGGAAGAGAAGCTACTGTTCTTGTCAGTTTCCTAACCTGTGTTGAACTAGATATGGCACGTGTTTGTAGGAAGCACAGTTCTTTGTTTCGGATCAAGCTCGCCATTCTGGCACTACAGAAAACCCAGTAGAGTAGACGAGAGCTCCTTTCTCAAAAGCAGAGTGTGTCCCTTTTAAGGCGAGCTAGTGTTGCCTTCCCCTTCATAAACGGAGTTGAATCACATGCAGTTTCTGGTATAGCAGCAAGAGTTGTTTTCTGGTAAGGAGAGTCACTAGTGTGCTCCCATTGCCATACACAGTGCAAATAGCACTCGCGTCTGTTCCCAGCAAGGACAGTGTATTGGAGGGAAGAGAAGCTACTGTTCTTGTCAGTTTTCTAACGAGAGATGAAGTAGATATGGTCCGTGTGTGTAGGAAGCACAGTTCATTTGTTCTGAGCAAGCTCACGTCTCTGGCCCTATAGGAAACACAGTAGAGTAGAAGAGTGCTCCTTTCTCAAAAGCAGAGTGTGTTTCTTGTAAGTCGAGCTAGTGTTGCTTTGCCCTTCATAAAAGCAGTTGAATCACATGCAGTTTCTGGTCCTAGCAGCAAGAGTTGTTTTCTTTTAAGGAGATTCACTAGTGAGCTCCCATTGCCATACACAGTGCAAATAGAACTCGCGAATGTTCACAGCAAGTTCACTGTATTGGACAGAAGTGAAGCTACTGTTCTTCTCAGTTTCCTAAGCAGAGTTGAACTAGATATGGCCCGTGTGCTCTGGGATGTTCTGTATGGCAAATGTGTTGGTAATTAGTCAATAAATAAAGCTCTGTTTGGCCATTGGCTAGGCAGGAATTGTAGGCGGGACAAGGAGGAGAATAAAGCTGGCAAGTGGAAGGCTGAGTCACAGAGACACTGCCAGCCGACAGAATGACAAACAGCATGTGAAGATGCCGGAAAGGAAGAGCCATGTGGCAAGGTAAAGATTAATGGAAATGGATTAATTTAAGCTGTAAGAACAGTTAGCAAGAAGCCTGACACGGTCATACAGTTTGTAATCAGTATAAGTCTCTGTGTTTACTTGGTCGGGTTTGAGCGTCTGTGGGACTGGCAGGTGAAAGTGATTTGTCCTGACTGTGGGACAGGAAAAAAACTCTAGCTACACCTGTGTGTAGGAAGCACAGTTGTTTTGTTCTGAGCAAGCTCACTGTTCTGTCCCTCTAGGAAACACAGTAGAGTAGAAGAGTGTTCCATTTTCAAATGCAGAGTGTGTTTCTTGTAAGGCGACCTATGTTGCTTTCCCCTTCATAAACAGAGTTGAATCACATGCAGGTTTTGGACCTACCAGCAAGAATTGTTTTCTGGTAAGGAGAGTCACTAGTGCGCTCCCATTGCCATACACAGTGCAAATAGCACTCGCGTCTGTTCCCAGAAAGGACAGTGTAGAGAAGCTCCAGTTCTTGTCAGTTTCCTAAGCAAAGTTGAACTAGATATGGCCCGTGTGTGTAGGAAGCACAGTACTTTTGTTCTGAGCAAGCTCACTGTTCTGGCCAATTATAAACCCAGTAGAGTAGAAGAGTGCTCCTTTCTCAACAGCAGAGTGTGTTTCTTGTAAGGCGAGCTACTGTTGCTTTCCCGTTCATAAACAGATTTGAATTACATGTAGTTTCTGGTCCTAGCAGCAAGAGTGGTTTTCTGGTAAGGAGAGTTCCTAGTGTGCTCCCATTGCCATACACAGTGAAAATAGCAATCGTGTCTGTTCCCAGCAAGGACAGTGTATTGGAGGGAAGAGAAGCTACTGTTCTTGTCAGTTTCCTAAGAAGAGTTAAACTAGATATGGCCCGTGTGTGTAGGAAGCCCAGTTCTTTTGTTCTGAGCAAGCTCACTGTTCTGGCCCTATAGGAAACCCAGTAGAGTAGAAGTGTGCTCCTTTCTCAAAAGCAAGTGTATCTTGTAAGGCGATCTAGTGTTGCTTTCCCCCTCATGAATGGAGTTGAATCCCATGCAGATTCTGGTGCTAGCAGCAAGAGTTGTTTTCTGGTAAGGAGAGTCACTAGTGCGCTCCCAACACCAAAAACAGTACTAATAGCACTCGTGTCTGTTCCCAGCAAGGACAGTGTATTGTCAGGAAGAGAAGCTACTGTTCTTGTCAGTTTCCTAAGCAGTGTTGAACTAGATATGGCCCGTGTGCTCTGGGATGTTCTGTATGGCAAATGTGTTGGTAATTAGTCAATAAATAAAGCTCTGTTTGGCCATTGGCTAGGCAGGAATTGTAGGCGGGACAAGGAGGAGAATAAAGCTGGCAAGTGGAAGGCTGATTCACAGAGACAATGCCAGCCACAAGGACGACAAACAGCATGTGAAGATTCTGGTAAGCCACGAGCCATGTGGCAAAGTATAGATGAATGGAAATGGATTAATTTAAGCTGTAAGAACAGTTAGCAAGAAGCCTGACACGGCCATACATTTTGTAACCAATATAAGTCTCTTTGTTTACTTGGTCGGGTATGAGTGGCTGTGGTACTGGCAGGTGAAAGAGATTTGTCCTGACTGTGGGACAAGAAAAAAACTCTAGCTACACCTGTGTGTAGGAAGCACAGTTCTTTTGTTCTGAGCAAGCTCACTGCTCTGTCTCTCTAGGAAACAGAGTAGAGTAGAAGAGTACTCCTTTTTCAAAAACAGAGTGTGTTTCTTGTAAGGCGAGCTAGTGTTGCTTTCCGCTTCATAAACGGAATTGAATCACATGCAGTTTTTCGACCTACCAGCAAGAGTTGTTTGCTGGTAAGGAGAGTCACTAGTGCGCTCCCATTGCCATACACAATGAAAATAGCACTCGCGTCTGTTCCCAGCAAGGACAGTGTATTGGAGGGAAGAGAAGCTACTTTTCATGTCAGTTTCCTATGCAGAGATGAACTAGATATGGCCCGTGTGTGTAGGAAGCACAGTTCTTTTGTTCTGAGCCAACTCACTGGTCTTGCCGTAAAGGAAACACAGTAGAGTAGAAGAGTGCTCCTTTCTCAAAAGCAGAGTGTGTTTCTTTTAAGGCGAGCTATTCTTGCTTTCCCCTTCATAAACGGAGTTGAATCACATGCAGTTTCTGGTCCTAGCAGCAAGAGATATTTTCTTGAGGAGAGTCACCAGTGCGCTCCCATTTCCATACGCAGTGAAAATAACACTAGCATTTGTTCCCAGCAAGGACAGTGTATTGGAGGGAAGAGAAGCTACTGTTCTTGTCAGTTTCCTAAGCAGAGTTGAACTAGATATGGCCCGTGTGTGTAGGAAGCACAGTTCTTTGTTCTGAGCAAGCTCACTGTTCTGGCCCTCTAGGAAACCCAGTAGAGAAGAAGAGTGCTCCTTTCTCAAAAGCAGAGTGTGTTTCTTGTAATGCGAGCTAGTGTTGCTTTCCCCTTCATAAAAGCTGTTGAATCACATGCAGTTTCTGGTCCTCGCAGCAAGAGATGTTTTCTTGTATGGATATTCACTAGTGAGCTCCCATTGCCATACACAGTGGAAATCGCACTCGCGTCTGTTCACAGCAAGTTCAGTGTATTGGAAAGAAGAGAAGCTACTGTTCTTGTCAGTTTCCTAAGCAGAGTTGAACTAGATATGGCCCGTGTGCTCTGGGATGTTCTGTATGGCAAATGTGTTGGTAATTAGTCAATCAATAAAACTCTTTTTGGCCATTGGCTAGGCAGGAAGTGTAGGCGGGATAAGGAGGGGAAAAAGCTGGCAAGTGGAAGGCTGAGTCACAGAGACACTCCCAGCTGCCAGGATGACAAACAGCATGTGATGATGCCGGTAAGCCACGAGCCATGTGGCAAGGTATAGATTAATAAAATGGATTAATTTAAGCTGTAAGAACAGTTAACAAGAAGCCTGCCACGGCCATACAGTTTGTAACAAATATAAGTCTCTGTGATTACTTAGTCGGGTTTGTGCAGCTAAGGGACTGACAAGTGGAAAAGATTTGTCTTGACTGTGGGACAGGCAGGAAAACTCTAGCTACACCTGTGTGTAGTTAGCACAGCACTTTGTTCTGGCAAGCTCACTGTTCTGGCCCTATAGGAAGCAGAGTAGAGTAGAAGAGGGCTCCTTTCTCAAAAGCAGAGTGTGTTTCTTGTAAGGCGAGGTAGTGTTGCTTTCCCCTTCATAAACGGAGTTGAATCACATGCAGTTTCTGGTCCTAGCAGCAAGGGTTGTTTTCTGTGAAGGATTGTCACTAGTGCACTCCCATTGCCATACACAGTGTAAATAGCACTCGCGTCTGTTCCCAGCAAGGACAGTATATTGGAAGGAAGGGAAACTACTGCTCTTGTCAGTTTCCTAAGCACAGTTGAACTAGATTAGGCCTATGTGTGTGGGAAGAACAGTTCTTTTGTTCTAAGCAAGCTCACTGTTCTGGCCTTATAGGAAACACAGTAGAGTAGAACAATGCTCCTTTCTCAAAAGCCGAGTGTGTTTCTTGTAAGGCGAGCTAGTGTTTGTTTCCCCTTTATAAACAGAGTTGAATCACATGCAGTTTCTGGTCCTAGCAGCAAGAGTAGTTTTCTGGTAAGGAGAGTCACTATTGTGCTCCCATTGACATACACAGTGCAAATAGCTCTCTCATCTATTCCAAGCAAATACAGTGTATTTGAGGGAAGAGAAGATACTGTTCTTTTCAGTTTCCTAGCAGAGTTGCACTGGATATGGCCCATGTGTGTAGGAAGCACAGTTCTTTTGTTCTGAGCAAGCTCACTGTTCTGGCTCTATAAGAAACACAGTAGAGTAGAAGAGTGCTCCTTTCTCAAAAGCAGAGTGTGTTTCTTGTAAGGCGAGCTAGTGTTTGTTTCCCCTTCATAAACGGAGTTGAATCACATGCAGTTTCTGGTCCTAGCAGCAAGA
This sequence comes from Peromyscus californicus insignis, assembly GCF_007827085.1. Lineage (NCBI taxonomy): Eukaryota > Metazoa > Chordata > Mammalia > Rodentia > Cricetidae > Peromyscus > Peromyscus californicus. Next base: position 131,400 of record NW_026294469.1, on the reverse strand, counting down.
GTTTTTTTCTGGTAAGGAGAGTCACCACTACGTTCCCATTGCCACACACAGTGCAAATAGCACTCCCGTCTTTTCGCAGCAAGTACAGTGTATTGTAGGGAAGAGAAGATACTGTTCTTGTCAGATTCCTAAGCAGAGTTGAACTACATATGGCCCATGTGTGTTGGAAGCACAGATCTATTGTTCTGAGCAAGCTCACTGTTCTGGCCCTTTAGGAAACACAGTAGAGTAGAAGAGTGGTCCTTTCTCAGTAGCGGAGTGTGTTTCTTGTAAGGCGAGCTAGTGTTTGTTTCCCCATCATACACGGAGTTGAATCACATGCAGTTTCTGGTCCTAGCTTCAAGAGTTGTGTTCTGGTAAGGAGAGTCACTAGTGTGCTCCCATTGCCATACATAGTGCAAATAGCTCTCGCCTCTGTTCCCAGAAAGCACAGTGTATTGGAGGGAAGAGAAACTACTGTTCCTGTCAGTATCCTAAGCAGAGTTGAACTAGATATGGCCCATGTGTGTAGGAAGCACAGTTCTTTAGTTCTGAGCAAGCACAATGTTCTGGCCCTATAGGAAACACAGTAGAGTAGAAGAGTGCTCCTTTCTCAAAAGCAGAGTGTGTTTCTTGTAAGGCGAGCTAGCGTTTGTTTACCCTTCATAAACGGAGTTGAATCACATGCAGTTTCTGGTCCTAGCAGCAAGAGTTTTTTTCTGTTAAGGAGTGTCACTAGTGTGCTCCCATTGCCAAACACAGTGCAAATAGCACACCCGTTTGTTCCCAGCAAGGACAGTGTATTGGGGAATTGAAGCTACTGTTCTTGTCGGTTCCTAAGCAGAGTAGAACTAGATATGGCCCGTGTGTGTAGGAAGCACAGTTCTTTTTTTCTGAGGAAACTCACTGTTCTGGCAATAAAGGAAACACAGTAGAGTAGAAGAGTGTTCCTTTCTCAAAAGCAGAGTGTGTTTCTTGTAAGGCGAGCTAGTGTTGCTTTCCCCTTCATAAACGGAGTTGAATCACATACAGTTTCTGGTCCTATCAGCAATAGTTGTTTTCTGGTAAGGAGAGTTACTAGTGTGCTCCCATTGCAATACACAGTGCAAATAGCACCCGTGTCTATTCCCAGCAAGGACCGTGTATTGGAGGGAAGAGAAGCTACTGTTCTTGTCAGTTTCCAAAGCAAAGTTGAACTAGATATGGCCCATATGTTGGAAGCACAGTTCTTTTGTTCTGAGTTAGCTCACTCTTCTGGCTCTTAAGGAAACACAGTAGGCCCTATAGGAAACACAGTAGAGTAGAAGAGTGCTCCTTTCTCAAATGCAGAGTGTGTTTTTTGTAAGCGGAGCTAGTGTTGCTTTCCCCTTCATAAAAACAGTTGAATCATATGCAGTTTCCGTTCCTAGCAGCAAGAGTTGTTTTCTGGAAAGGAGATTCACCATGAGCTCCCATTGCCATACACAGTGCAAATAGCTCTCGTTTCTGTTCACAGCAAGTTCAGTATATAGGACAGAAGAGAAGCTACTGGTCTTATCAGTTTCCTAAGCAGAGTTGAACCAGATATGGCCCGTGTGCTCTGGAATGTTCTGTGTGGCAAATGTGTTGCTAATTAGTCAATAAATAAAACTCTTTTTGGCCATTGGCTAGGCAGGATGTGTAGGCGGGACAAGGAGGGGAATAAAGCTGGCAAGTAGAAGGCTGAGTCACAGAGACAGTCCCAGCTGCCAGGATGACAAACAGCATGTGAAATGCCGGTAAGCCACAAACCATGTGGCAAGGTATAGATTAATAAAATGGATTAATTTAAGCTGTAAGAACAGTTAGTAAGAAGCCTGCCCCGGCCATACAGTTTGTAACCAATATAAGTCTCTGTGTTTACTTAGTCCGGTTTGTGCAGCTGTGGGACTGGCAGGTGAAAGAGATTTGTCTTTACTGTGGGACAGGCAGGAAAACTCTAGCTACATCAGTGTGTAATTAGCACAGTTTTTTGTTCTGAGAAAGCTCATTGTTCGGGCCCTATAGAAAACACAGTAGAGTAGAAGAATGCTGCTTTCTCAAAAGCAGAGTGTGTTTCTTGTAAGGCGAGCTAGTGTTTGTTTCCCCTTCAAAAACGGAGTTGAATCACAAGCAGTTTCTGGTCTAAACAGTAAGAGTTGTTTTCTGGTAAGGGGAGTCACTGGTGTGCTCCCATTGACATACTCAGTGCAAAAAGCACTCTTATCTGTTCCCAGCAAGTACAGTGTATTGGAGGGAAGAGAAGATAGTGTTCTTGTCAGTCCTAAGCAGAGTTGAACTAGATATGGCCCATGTGTGTAGGAAGCACAGTTCTTTTGTTCTGAGCAAGCTCATTCCTCTGGCCCTATAGGAAACACTATAGAGTAGAAGAGTGCTCCTTTCTCAAAACCCGAGTTTGTTTCTTTTAAGGCGAGCTAGTCTATGTTTCCCCTTCATAAACGGAGATGAATCACATGCAGTTTCTGGACCTAGCAGCAAGAGTTGTTTTCTGGTAAGGAGAGTCACTAGTGCGCTCCCATTGCCATACACAGTGCAAATAGCATTCGAGGCTGTTCCCAGCAATTACAGTGTATTGGAGGGAAGAGAAGCCACAGTTCTTGTCAGTTTTCTAAGCAGAGTTGAACTAGATATGTCCCATGTGGGTAGGAAGCACAGTTCTTTTGTTCTGAGCAAGCTCACTCTTCTGGCCTTATAGGAAACACAGTAGAATAGAAGAGTGCTCCTTTCTCTCAGCCGAGTGTGTTTCTTGTAAGGCGAGCTAGTGTTTGTTTCCCCATCATACACGGAGTTGAAGCACATGCAGTTTATGGTCCTAGCATCAAGAGTTGTTTTTATGTAAGGAGAGTCACTAGGGCGCTCCCATTGCCATACACAGTGCAAATAGCACTCACGTCTGTTCCCAGCAAGTACAGTGTATTTAAGGGAAGAGAACATACTGTTCTTGTCAGTGTTTTAAGCAGAGTTCAACTAGATACAGCCCATGTGTGTAGGAAGCACATTTCTTTTGTTCTGAACAAGCTCACTCCTCTGGCCCTATAGGAAACACAGTAGAGTAGAAGAGTGCTCCTTTCTCAAAAGCTGAGTGTGTTTCTTTTAAGGCGAGCTAGTGTTTGTTTCCTCTTCATAAATGGAGTTGAATTCCATGCAGTTTCTGGTCCTAGCAGCAAGAGTTTTTTTCTGGTAAGGAGAGTCACTAGTGTGCTCCCATTGCCATAGACACTGCAAGTAGCACTCGCGTCTGTTCCCAGCAATCACAGTGTATTGGACGGAAGAGAATCTACTGTTTTGTCAGTTTCCTAAGCAGAGTTGAACTAGATATGGCCCATGTGTGTAGGAAGCACAATTCTTCTCTCTGAGCAAGCTCACTCTTCTGGCCCTATAGGAAACACAGTAGAGTAGAAGAGTTCTCCTTTCTCAAAAGCAGAGTGTGTTTCTTGTAAGGTGAGCTAGTGGATTTCCGCATCATAAACGGAGTTTAATCACATGCAGTTTCTGGTCCTAGCAGCAAGAGTTGTGTTCTGGTAAGGAGAGTCACCACTGTGATCCCATGCCAACACAGTGCAAATAGCACTCGTGTCTGTTCCCACCAAGTACAGTGTATTGAAGGGAAGAGAAGATACTGTTCTTGTCACTTTCCAAAGCAGAGTTGAACTAGATATGGCCCATGTGTGTAGGAAGCACAGTTCTTTGGTCTAAGCAATCTCACTTTCTGGCCCTATATGAATCACAGTAGAGTAGAGGAGTGCTCCTTTCTCAAAAGCCGAGTGTGTTTCTTGTAAGGCAAGCTAGTGTTTGTTTCCCCTTCATAAACGGAGTTGAATCACATGCAGTTTCTGGTCCTAGCATCAAGAGTTGTTATCTGGTAAGGAGAGTCACTGGTGTGTTCGCATTGCAATATACAGTACAAATAGCACTCGTGTCTTTTCCCAGCAAGTACAGTGTATTGGAGTGAAGAGAAGATACTGTTCTCATCAGTTTCCAAAGCAGAGTTGAACAGGACATGGCACATGTGTGTAGGAAGCACAGTTCTTTTGTTCTGAGCAAGCTCACTGTTTTGGCCCTATAGGAATCACAGTAGAATAGAGGAGTTCTCCTTTCTCAAAAGCCGAGTGTGTTTCTTGTAAGGCAAGCTAATGTTTGTTTCCACTTCATAAACGGAGATTAATCACATGCAGTTTCTGGTCATTGCAGCAAGAGTTGTTTTTTGGTAAGGAGAGACAACACAGTAGAGTAGAAGTGTGCTGCTTTCTCAAAAGCAGAGTGTGTTTCTTGTAAGGCGAGGTAGAGTTGAATTCCCTTTCATAAAGGGAGTTGAATCACATGCAGTTTCTGGTCCTAGCAGCAAGAGTTGTTTTTTGGTAAGGAGAGACAATATTGTGCTCAATTGGCCATACACAGTGCAAATAGCTCTGGCGTCTGTTCCCAGCAAGTGCAGTGTATTGGACGCAAGAGAAGCTACTGTTCTTGTCAGTTTCCTAAGCAGAGTTGAACTAGATATGGCCTGTTTGTGTAGGAAGCACAGTTCTTTGGTACTGAGGAAGCTCACTGTTCGGGCCCTAAAGGAAACACAGTAGAGTAGAAGAGTGCTGCTTTCTCAAAAGCAGAGTGTGTTTCTTGTAAGGCAGGCTAGTGTTGCTTTCCCCTTCATAATAGCAGTTGAATCACATGCAGTTTCTGGTCCTAGCAACAAGTGATGTTTTCTTTTAAGGAGATTAACTAGTGAGCTCCCATTGCCATACACAGTGCAAATAGCACTCGCGTCTGTTCACAGCAAGTTCACGGTATTGGACAGAAGAGAATCTACTGTTCTTGTCAGTTTCCTAAGCAGAGTTTAAATATATATGCCCGTGTGCTGTGGGATGTTCCGTATGGCAAATGTGTTGGTAATTAGTCAATAAATAAAACTCTCTTTGATCATTGGCTAGGCAGGAAGTGTATGCGGGAAAAGGAGGAGAATAAAGCTGGCAAGTGTACGTCTGAGTCACAGAGAGACTGCCCGCCGCCATGATGACAAACTGCATGTGACAATGCCGGCAAGACACAGCCATGTGGCAAGGTATAGAATAATGGAAATGGATTAATTTAAGCTGTAAGAACAGTTAGTAAGAAGCCTGACACGGCCATACAGTTTGTAACCAATATAAGTCTCTGTGTTTACTTGGTCGGGTTTGAGCGGCTGTGGGACTGGCAGGTGAGGAGGTTTGTCCTGACTGTGAGACAGGAAAAAAATCTATCTACACCTGTGTGTAGGAAGCAGAGTTCTTTTGTTCTGAGCAAGCTCACTGTTCTGTCCCTCTAGGAAACACAGTAGAGTAGAAGAGTACTCCTTTTTCAAAAACAGAGTATGTTTCTTGTAAGGTGAGCTAGTGTTGCTTTCCCCTTCATAAAAGGAGTTGAATCACATGTAGTTTCTGGTCCTAGCAGCAAGAGTTGTTTTCTGGTAAGGAGATTCACTAGTGTGCTCCCAATGCCATACACAGTGCAAATAACTCTCGCGTCTGTTCACAGCAAGTTCAGTGTATTGGACAGAAGAGAAGCTACTGGTCTTGTCAGTATCCTATGCAGAGTTGAACTAGATATGGCCCGTGTGCTCTGGGATGTTCTGTATGGCAAATGTGTTGCTAATTAGTCAATCAATAAAACTCTTTTTGGCCATTGGCTAGGCAGCAAGTGTAGGCGGGACAAGGAGGAGAATAAAGCTGGCAAGTGGAAGGCTGAGTCACAGAGACACTCCCAGCTGCCAGGATGACAAACAGCATGTGATGATGCCGGTAAGCCACGAGCCCTGTGGCAAGGTATAGATTAATAAAATGAATTAATTTAAGCTGTAAGAACAGTTAACAAGAAGCCTGCCACGGCCATACAGTTTGTAACAAATATAAGTCTCTGTGATTACTTAGTCGGGTTTGTGCAGCTAAGGGACTGACAGGTGGAAGAGATTTGTCTTGACTGTGGGACAGGCAGGAAAACTCTAGCTACACCTGTGTGTAGTTAGCACAGCTCTTTTTTCTGAGGAAGCTCACTGTTCTGGCCCTATAGGAAGCAGAGTAGAGTAGAAGAGGGCTCCTTTCTCAAAAGCAGAGTGTGTTTCTTGTAAGGCGAGGTAGTGTTGCTTTCCCCTTCATAAACGGAGTTGAATCACATGCAGTTTCTGGTCCTAGCAGCAAGGGTTGTTTTCTGTGAAGGATTGTCACTAGTGCACTCCCATTGCCATACACAGTGTAAATAGCACTCGCGTCTGTTCCCAGCAAGGACAGTGTATTGGAAGGAAGGGAAGCTACTGCTCTTGTCAGTTTCCTAAGCACAGTTGAACTGGATTAGGCCTATGTGTGGGGGAAGCACAGTTCTTTTGTTCTAAGCAAGCTCACTGTTCTGGCCTTATAGGAAACACAGTAGAGTAGAAGTGTGCTCCTTTCTCATAAGCCGAGTGTGTTTCTTGTAAGGCGAGCTAGTGTTTGTTTCCCCTTTATAAACAGAGTTGAATCACATGCAGTTTCTGGTCCTAGCAGCAAGAGTAGTTTTCTGGTAAGGAGAATCACTATTGTGCTCCCATTGACAAACTCAGTGCAAATAGCTCTCTCGTCTATTCCAAGCAAATACAGTGTATTGGAGGGAAGAGAAGATACTGTTCTTTTCAGTTTCCTAGCAGAGTTGCACTGGATATGGCCCATGTGTGTAGGAACCACAGTTCTTTTGTTCTGAGCAAGCTCACTGTTCTGGCTCTATAAGAAACACAGTAGAGTAGAAGAGTGCTCCTTTCTCAAAAGCCGAGTGTGTTTCTTGTAAGGGGAGCTGTGTTTGTTTCCCCTTCATAAACGGAGTTGAATCACATGCAGTTTCTGGTCCTAACAGCAAGAGTTGTTTTCTGGTAAGGAGAGTCACTAGTGAACTCCCATTGTATTACACAGTACAAATAGCACTGACGTCTGTTCCCAGCAAGTACAGTGTATTGTAGGGAAGAGAAGATACTGTTCTTGTCAGTTTCCTAAGCAGAGTTGAACTAGATACGGCCCATGGGTGTGGGAAGCACAGTTCTTTTGTTCTGAGCAAGCTCACTGTTCTGGCCTAAAAGAAACACAGTAGAAAAGAAGAGTGCTCCTTTCTCAAAAACACAGTGTGTTTCTTGTAAGGCGAGCTAGGGTTTGTTTCCCCTTCAAATACAGAGTTGAATCACATGCAGTTTCTGGTCCTAGCAACAAGAGTTGTTTTCTTGTAAGGAGGGTCACTAGTGTTCTCCCATTGCCATACACAGTGCAAATAGATCTCGCTTCTGTTCCCAGCAAGTACAGTGTATTGGAGGGAAGAGAAGATACTGTTCTTGTCAGTTTCCTATGCAGAGTTGAACTAGATATGGCCCATGTGTGTAGGAAGCACATATTTAGAGAAGGCTCAGTGTTCTGGCCCTATAGAAAACACAATAGAGAAGAGTGCTCCTTTATCAAAAGCCGAGTGTGTTTCTTGTAAGGTGAGCCAGTATTTGTTTCCCCTTCATAAACGGAGTTGAATCACATGCAGTTTCTGGTCCTAGCAGCAAGAGTTTTTTTCTGGTAAGGAGAGTCACCACTGCGTTCCCATTGCCACACAAGTGCAAATAGCACTCGCGTCTGTTCGCAGCAAGTACAGTGTATTGTAGGGAAGAGAAGATACTGTTCTTGTCAGTTTCCTACGCAGAGTTGAACTACATATGGCTCATGTGTGTCGGAAGCACAGTTCTTTTGTTCTGAGCAAGCTCACTGTTCTGGCCCTTTATTAAACACAGTAGAGTAGAAGAGTGCTCCTTTCTCAAGAGCCGAGTGTGTTTCTTGTAAGGCGAGCTAGTGTTTTTTCCCCATCATACACGGAGTTGAATCACATGCAGTTTCTGGTCCTAGCTTCAAGAGTTGTGTTCTGGTAAGGAGAGTCACTAGTGAACTCCCATTGCCATACATAGTGCAAATAGCTCTGGCCTCTGTTCCCAGCAAGCACAGTGTATTGGAGGGAAGAGAAACTACAGTTCCTGTCAGTTTCCTAAGCAGAGTTGAACTAGATATGGCCCATGTGTGTAGGAAGCACAGTTCTTTAGTTCTGAGCAAGCACAATGTTCTGGCCCTATAGGAAACACAGTAGAGTAGAAGAGTGCTCCTTTCTCAAAAGCAGAGTGTGTTTCTTGTAAGGCGAGCTAGCGTTTGTTTACCCTTCATAAACGGAGTTGAATCACATGCAGTTTCTGGTCCTAGCAGCAAGAGTTTTTTTCTGTTAAGGAGTGTCACTAGTGCGCTCCCATTGCCAAACACAGTGCAAATAGCACACCCGTTTGTTCCCAGCAAGGACAGTGTATTGGGGAATTGAAGCTACTGTTCTTGTCGGTTCCTAAGCAGAGTTGAACTAGATATGGCCCGTGTGTGTAGGAAGCACCCTTCTTTTGTTCTGAGGAAACTCACTGTTCTGGCAATAAAGGAAACACAGTAGAGTAGAAGAGTGCTCCTTTCTCAAAAGCAGAGTGTGTTTCTTGTAAGGCGAGCTAGTGTTGCTTTCCCCTTCATAAAAGCAGTTGAATCACATGCAGTTTCTGGTCCTCGCAGCAATAGTTGTTTTCTGGTAAGGAGAATTACTAGTGTGCTCCCATTGCAATACACATTGCAAATAGCACCTGTGTCTGTTCCCAGCAAGGACTGTGTATTGGAGGGAAGAGAATCTACTGTTCTTGTCAGTTTCCAAAGCATAGTTGAACTAGATGTGGCCCAATGTTGGAAGCACAGTTCTTTTGTTTTGAGTTAGCTCACTCTTCTGGCCCTTAAGGAAACACAGTAGGCCCTATAGGAAACACAGTAGAGTAGAAGAGTGCTCCTTCTCAAATGCAGAGTGTGTTTTTTGTAAGCGGAGCTAGTGTTGCTTTCCCCTTCATAAAAGGAGTTGAATCACATGCAGTTTCCGGTCCTAGGAGCAAGAGTTGTTTTTTTTGGAAAGGAGATTCACCATGAGCTCCCATTGCCATACACAGTGCAAATAGCATTCGCTTCTGTTCACAGCAAGTTCAGTGTATAGGACAGAAGAGAAGCTACTGGTCTTATCAGTTTCCTAAGCAGAGTTGAACTAGATATGGCCCGTGTGCTCTGGGATGTTCTGTATGGCAAATGTGTTGCTAATTAGTCAATCAATAAAACTCTTTTTGGTCATTGGCTAGGCAGGATGTGTAGGCGGGACAAGGAGGGGAATAAAGCTGGCAAGTGGAAGGCCGAGTCACAGAGACAGTCGCAGCTGCCAGGATGACAAACAGCATGTGATGATGCCGGTAAGCCACAAACCATGTGGCAAGGTATAGATTAATAAAATGGATTAATTTAAGCTGTAAGAACAGTTAGTAAGAAGCTTGCCCCGGCCATACAGTTTGTAACCAATATAAGTCTCTGTGTTTACTTAGTCGGGTTTGTGCAGCTGTGGGACTGGCAGGTGAAAGAGATTTGTCTTTACTGTGGGACAGGCAGGAAAACTCTAGCTACATCAGTGTGTAATTAGCACAGTTCTTTGTTCTGAGAAAGCTCATTGTTCGGGCCCTATAGAAAACACAGTAGAGTAGTAGAATGCTGCTTTCTCAAAAGCAGAGTGTGTTTCTTGTAAGGCGAGCTAGTGTTTGTTTCCCCTTCAAAAACGGAGTTGAATCACAAGCAGTTTCTGGTCTAAGCAGTAAGAGTTGTTTTCTGGTAAGGGGAGTCACTGGTGTGCTCCCATTGACATACTCAGTGCAAAAAGCACTCTCATCTGTTACCAGCAAGTACAGTGTATTGAAGGGAAGAGAAGATAGTGTTCTTGTCAGTCCTAAGCAGAGTTGAACTAGATATGGCCCATGTGTGTAGGAAGCACAGTTCTTTTGTTCTGAGCAAGCTCACTCCTCTGGCCCTATAGGAAACACAGTAGAGAAGAAGAGTGCTCCTTTCTCAAAAGCAGAGTGTGTTTCTTGTAAGGCGAGCTAGTGTTGATTTCCCCTTCATAAAAGCAGTTGAATCACATGCAGTTTTGGACCTAGCAGCAAGAGTTGTTTTCTGGTAAGGAGAGTCACTAGTGAGCTCCCATTGCCATACACAGTGCAAATAGCACTCGAGGCTGTTCCCAGCAATTACAGTGTATTGGAGGGAAGAGAAGCCACAGTTCTTCTCAGTTTTCTAAGCAGAGTTGAACTAGATACGTCCCATGTGGGTAGGAAGCACAGTTCTTTTGTTCTGAGCAAGCTCACTCTTCTGACCTTATAGGAAACACAGTAGAATAGAAGAGTGCTCCTTTCTCTCAGCCGAGTTTGTTTCTTGTAAGATGAGCTAGTGTTTGTTTCCCCTTCATAAACGGAGTTGAAGCACATGCAGTTTATGGTCCTAGCAGCAAGAGTTGTTTTTATGTAAGGAGAGTCACTAGTGCGCCCCCTTTGCCATACACAGTGCAAATAGCACTCGCGTCTGTTCCCAGCAAGTACAGTGTATTTAAGGGAAGAGAACATACTGTTCTTGTCAGTTTTTTAAGCAGAGTTCAACTAGATATAGCCCATGTGTGTAGGAAGCACAGTTTTTTTGTTCTGAGCAAGCTCACTCCTCTGGCCCTATAGGAAACACAGTAGAGTAGAAGAGTGCTCCTTTCTCAAAAGCTGAGTGTGTTTCTTTTAAGGCGAGCTAGTGTTTGTTTCCTCTTCATAAACGGAGTTGAATCACATGCAGTTTCTGGTCCTAGCAGCAAGAGTTGTTTTCTGGTAAGGAGATTCACTAGTGCGTTCCCAATGCCATACACAGTACAAATAGCTCTCGCGTCTGTTCACAGCAAGTTCAGTGTATTAGACAGAAGAGAAGCTCCTGGTCTTGTCAGTTTCCAAGGCAGAGTTGAACTAGATATGGCCCGTGTGCTCTGGGATGTTCTGTATGGCAAATGTGTTGCTAATTAGTCAATCAATAAAACTCTTTTTGGCCATTGGCTAGGCAGGAAGTGTAGGCGGGACAAGGAGGAGAATAAAGCTGGCAAGTGGAAGGCTGAGTCACAGAGACACTCCCAGCTGCCAGGATGACAAACAGCATGTGATGATGCCGGTAAGCCACGAGCCATGTGGCAAGGTATAGATTAATAAAATGGATTAATTTAAGCTGTAAGAACAGTTAACAAGAAGCTTGCCACGGCCATACAGTTTGTAACAAATATAAGTCTCTGTGATTACTTAGTCGGGTTTGTGCAGCTAAGGGACTGACAGATGGAAGAGATTTGTCTTGACTGTGGGACAGGCAGGAAAACTCTAGCTACACCTGTGTGTAGTTAGCACAGCTCTTTGTTCTGAGCAAGCTCACTGTTCTGGCAATATAGGAAGCAGAGTAGAGTAGAAGAGGGCTCCTTTCTCAAAAGCAGAGTGTGTTTCTTGTAAGGCCAGCTATTGTTTGTTTCCCCTTTATAAACAGAGTTGAAATACATGCAGTTTCTGGTCCTGGCAGCAAGAGTAGTTTTCTGGTAAGGAGAGTCACTATTGTGCTCCCATTGACATACACAGTGCAAATAGCTCTCTCGTCTATTCCAAGCAAATACAGTGTGTTGGAGGGAAGAAAAGATACTGTTCTTTTCAGTTTCCCAGCAGAGTTACACTAGATATGGCCCATGTGTGTAGGAAGCACAGTTCTTTTGTTCTGAGCAAGCTCACTGTTCTGGCTCTAGAGGAAACACAGTAGAGTAGTAGAGTGCTGGTTTCTCAAAAGCAGAGTGTGTTTCTTGTAAGGCGCGCTACAGTTGAATTCTGTTTCCTAAACGGAGTTGAATCACATGCAGATTCTGCTTCTAGCAGCAAGAGTTGTTTTCTGGTAAGGAGTGTCACTATTGTGCTCAATTGGCCATACACAGTGCAAATAGCACTCGCGTCTGTTCCCAGCAAGTGCAGTGTATTGGACGCAAGAGAAGCTACTACTCTTGTAAGTTTCCTAAACAGAGTTGAATGAGATATGGCCCATGTTGTAGGAAGCACAGATTTTTGTTCTGAGCAAGCTGAGTGTTCTGGCTCTATAAGAAACACAGTAGAGTAGAAGAGTGCTACTTTCTCAAAAGCAGAGCATGTTTCTTTTAAGAAGAGCTAGAGTTGAATTCCGTTTCATAAACGGAGTTGAATCACATGCAGATTCTGGTCCTAGCAGCAAGATTTTTTTTTTGGTAAGGAGAGACTCTATTGTGCTCAATTGGCCATACACAGTGCAAATAGCATTCACCTCTGTTACCAGCAAGTGCAAGTATTGGACACAAGAGAAACTACTGCTCTTGTCAGTTTCCTAAGCAGACTTGAACTAGATATGGCCCATGTGTGTAGCAAGCACCCTTCTTTTGTTCTGAGCAAGCTGACTGAACAGCTCTAAAGGAAACACAGTAGAGTAGAAGAGTGCTACTTTCTCAAAAGCAGAGTGTGTTTCTTGTAAGGAGAGCTAGAGTTGAATTCCCTTTCATAAACGGAGTTGAATCACATGCAGATTCTGGTCCTAGCAGCAAGATTTTTTTTTTGGCAAGGAGAGACTCTATTGTGCTCAATTGGCCATACACAGTGCAAATAGCCCTCGCGTCTTTTCCCAGCAGTGCAGTGTATTGGACGCAAGAGAATGTACTGTTCTTGTCAGTTTCCTAAGCAACGTTGAACTAGATATGGCCCGTGTGTGTAGGAAGCACAGTTCTTTTTTTCTGAGCAAGCTGACTGTTCTGGCTCTATAGGAAACACAGTAGAGTAGAAGAGTGCTTCTTTCTCAAAAGCTGAGTGTGTTTCTTGTAAGGCGAGCTAGAGTTGAATTCCCTTTCCAAAAGGGTGTTGAATCAAATGCAGTTTCTGGTCCTAGCAGCAAGATTTGTTTTCTGGTAAGGAGAGTCACTATTTTGCTCAAATGGCCATACACAGTGCAGATAGCACTCGCGACTATTCCCAGCAAGTGCTGTGTATTGGACGCAAGAGAAGCTAATGTTCTTTACACTTTCCTAAGCAGATTTGAACTAGATATGGCCTATGTGTGTAGGAAGCACAGTTCTTTTGTTCTGAGCAAGCTCACTGTTCTATCTCTATAGGAAACACAGTAGAATAGAAGAGTGCTGCTTTCTCAAAAGCAGAGTGTTTCTTTAAGGTGAGCTAGAGTTGAATTCCGTTTCATAAACGGAGTTGAATCACATGCAGATTCTGGTCCTAGCAGCAAGAGTATTTTCTGGTAAGGAGAGTCACTCACTATTGTGCTCAGTTGGCATACACAGGGCAAATAGCACTCACGTCTGTTCCCAGCAAGTGCAGTGTATTGGACCCAAGAGAAGCTACAGTTCTTGTCAGTTTCCTAAGCAGAGTTGAGCTAGATATGGGCCGTGTGTGTAGGAATCACAGTTCTTTTGTTCTGAGCAAGGTGACTGTTCTGGCTCTATAGGAAACACTGTAGAGTAAAAGAGTGCTGCTTTCCTAAAAGAGTGTGTTTCTTGTAAGGCGAGCTAGAGTTGAATTCCTTTTCATAAACGGATTTGAATCACATGTAGATTCTGGTTCTAGAAGCAAGAGTTGATTTCAGGTAAGGAGAGTCACTATTGTGTTCAATTGGCAATACCCAGTGCAAATAGCACTCGCCTCTGTTCCCAGCAAGTGCAGTGTATTGGACCCAAGAGAAGCTACTGCTCTTGTAAGTTTCCTAAGCAGAGTTGAATGAGATATGGCCGTGTGTGTAAGAAGCACAGTTTTTTGATTCTGAGCAAGCTGACTGTTCTGGCTGTATAGGCAACACAGTAGAGTAGAAGAGTGCTGTTTTCTCAAAAGCCGAGTGTGTTTCTTGTAAGGCGAGCTAGAGTTGAATTCCCTTTCATAAACGGAGTTAAATCACATGCAGTTTTTGGTCCTAGCAGCAAGAGCTTTTTTTTGGTAAGGAGAGTAAACACAGTAGAGTAGAAGTGTGCTGCTTTCTCAAAACAGAGTGTGTTTCTTGTAAGGCGAGCTAGAGTTGAAATCCCTTTCATAAACGGAGTTGAATCACATGCAGTTTCTGGTCCTAGAAGCAAGAGTTGTTTTCTGGTAAGGAGTGTCACTATTGTGCTCAATTGGCCATACACAGTGCAAATAGCACTCGCGTCTGTTCCCAGCAAGTGCAGTGTATTGGACCCAAGAAAAGCTACTGCTCTTGTAAGTTTCCTAAGCAGAGTTGAATGAGATATGGCCCATGTGTGTAGGAAGCACAGTTCTTTTGTTCTGAGCAAGCTGAGTGTTCTGGCTCTATAAGAAACACAGTAGAGTAGAAGAGTGCTACTTTCTCAAAATCAGAGTGTGTTTCTTTTAAGGAGAGCTAGAGTGGAATTCCCTTTCATAAACGGAGTTTGAATCACATGGAGTTTCTGGTCCGAGCAGCAAGCGTTGTTTTCTGATAAGGAGATTCACTATTGTGCTCAATTGGCCATACACAGTGCAAATAGCATGCACGTCTGTTCCCAGCAAGTGCAATTATTGGAATCAAGAGAAGCTACTGCTCTTGTCAGTTTCCTAAGCAGAGTTGAACTAGATAGGGCCCATGTGTGCAGGAAGCACCCGTCCGTTGTTCTGAGCAAGCTGACTGAACACCTCTAAAGTAAACCCAGTAGAGTAGAAGAGTGCTGCTTTCTCAAAAGCAGAGTGTGTTTCTTGTAAGGCGAGCTAGATATGAATTCCTTTTAATAAACGAAGTTGAAGCACATGCAGTTTTGGTCCTAGGAGCAAGAGTTGTTTTCTGGTAAGGAGAGTCACTATTGTGCTCAATTTGCCATACACTGTGCAAAGAGCACTCGCGACTGTTCCCAGCAAGTGCAGTGTACTGGACGCAAGAGTAGCTACTGTTCTTGTAAGTTTCCTAAGCAGAGCTGAACTAGATATGGCCCGTGTTTGTAGGAAGCACAGTTCTTTTGTTCTGAGCAAGTTGACTGTTCTGTCTCTATAGGAAACACATTAGAGTGGAAGAGTGCTGCTTTCTCAAAAGAGTGTGTTTCTTGTAAGGCGAGCTAGAGTTGAATTCTGTTTCATAAACGGAGTTGAATCACATGCAGATTCTGGTTCTAGCAGCAAGAGTTGTTTTTTGGTAAGGAGAGACACTATTGTGCTCAATTGGCCATACACAGTGCAAATAGTCCTCCTGTCTTTTCCCAGCAGTGCAGTGTATCGGACGCAAGAGAATCTACTGTTTCTGTTAGTTTCCTAAGCAAAGTTGAACTAGATATGGCCCGTGTGTGTAGGAAGCACAGTTCTTTTTTTCTGAGCAAGCTGACTGTTCTGGCTCTATAGGAAACACAGAAGAGTAGAAGAGTGCTGCTTCTCAAAAGCAGAGTGTGTTTCTTGTAAGGCGAGCTAGAGTTGAATTCCCTTTCAAAAAGGGTGTTGAATCACATGCAGTTTCTGGTCCTAGCAGCAATATTTGTTTTCTGGTAAGGAGAGTCACTATTTTGCTCAAATGGCCATACACAGTGCAGATAGCACTCGCGACTGTTCCCAGCAAGTGCAGTGTATTGGACGCAAGAGACGCTACAGTTCTTGTCAGTTTCCTAAGCAGAGTTGAGCTAGATATGGCCCTTGTGTGTAGGAAGCACAGTTCTTTTGTTCTAAGCAAGGTGACTGTTCTGGCTCTATAGGAAACACTGTACAGTAAAAGAGTGCTGCTTTCCTAAAAGAGTGTGTTTCTTGTAAGGCGAGCTAGAGTTGAATTCCGTTTCATAAACGGAGTTGAATCACATGCAGATTCTGGTTCTAGCAGCAAGAGTTGTTTTTTGGTAAGGAGAGACGACACAGTAGAGTAGAAGTGTGCTGCTTTCTCAAAAGCAGAGTGTGTTTCTTGTAAGGCGAGCTAGAGTTGAATTCCCTTCCATAAACAGTGTTAAATCACATGCAGTTTCTGGTCCTAGCAGCATGAGTTGTTTTCTGGTAAGGACAGTCACTATTGTGCTCAATTGGCCA
The DNA here is from genome assembly GCF_007827085.1 of Peromyscus californicus insignis. Taxonomy (NCBI): domain Eukaryota; kingdom Metazoa; phylum Chordata; class Mammalia; order Rodentia; family Cricetidae; genus Peromyscus; species Peromyscus californicus. The sequence goes on along the minus strand of NW_026294469.1, from coordinate 115,499 downwards.
TACACAGTGCAAAAAGCACTCGCGACTATTCCCACCAAGTGCAGTGTATTGGAGGGAAGAGAAGCTACTGTTCTTGTCTGTTTCTTAAGCAGAGTTGAACTAGATATGGCCCGTGTGTGTAGGAAACACAGTTCTTTTGTTCTGAGCAAGCTGACTGTTCTGGCTCTATAGGAAAAACAGTAGAGTAGAAGATTGATCCTTCCTCAAAAGCAGAGTGTGTATCTTTAAGGCGAGCTAGAGTTGAATTCCGTTTCAGAAACGGATTTGAATCACATGTAGATTCTGGTTCTAGCAGCACGAGTTGTTTTCTGGTAAGGAGAGTCACTATTGTGTTCAATTGGCCATACCCAGTGCAAATCGCACTCGCCTGTTCCCAGCAAGTGCAGTGTATTGGACCGAAGAGAAGCTACTGCTCTTGTAAGTTTCCTAAGGAGAGTTGAATGAGATTTGACCGTGTGTGTAGGATGCACAGTTTTTTGGTTCTGAGCAAGCTGAGTGTTCTGGCTCTATAAGAAACACAGTAGAGTAGAAGAGTGCTACTTTCTCAAAAGCAGAATGTGTTTCTTTTAAGGAGAGCTAGAGTTGAAATCCGTTTCATAAACGGAGTTGAATCACATGCAGATTCTTGTCCTAACAGCAAGATTTTTTTTTGGTAAGGAGAGACTCTATTGTGCTCAATTGGCCATACACAGTGCAAATAGCTTTCTCGTCTGTTCCCAGCAAGTGCAAGTATTGGACGCAAGAGAAGGTACTGTTCTTGTCAGTTTCCTCAGCAGAGTTGAACTAGATATGGTCCGTGTGTGTTGGAAGCACCCTTCTTTTGTTCTGGGCAAGCTGACTGAACAGCTCTAAAGGAAACATAGTAGAGTAGAAGAGAGCTGCTTTCTCAAAAGCAGAGAGTGTTTCTTGTAAGGCGAGCTAGATTTGAATTCCTTTTAATAAACGAAGTTGAATCACATGCAGTTTCTTGTCCTAGGAGCAAGAATTGTTTTCTGGTAAGGAGAGTCACTCACTATTGTGCTCAGTTGGCATACACAGGGCAAATAGCACTCACGTCTGTTCCCAGCAAGTGCAGTGTATGGGACCCAAGAGAAGCTACAGTTCTTGTCAGTTTCCTAAGCAGAGTTGACCTAGATATGGCCCGTGTGTGTAGGAATCACAGTTCTTTTGTTCTGAGCAAGGTTACTGTTCTGGCTCTATAGGAAACACTGTAGAGTAAAAGATTGCTGCTTTCCTAAAAGAGTATGTTTCTTGTAAGGCGAGCTAGAGTTGAATTCCGTTTCATAAACGGAGTTGAATCCCATGCAGATTCTGGTTCTAGCAGCAAGAGTTGTTTTTTGGTAAGGGGAGATGACACAATAGAGTAGAAGTGTGCTGCTTTCTCTAAAGCAGAGTGTGTTTCTTGTAAGGCGAGGTAGAGTTGAATTCCCTTTCATAATGGGAGTTGAATCACATGTTGTTTCTGGTCCTAGCGGCAAGAGTTGTTTTCTTTTAAGGAGTGTCACTATTGTGCTCATTTGGCCATACACAGTGCAAATAGCACTCGCGTCTGTTCCCAGCAAGTGTAGTGTATTGGACGCAAGAGAAGCTACTGCTCTTGTCAGTTTCCAACGCAGAGTTGAATGAGATATGGCCAATGTGTGTAGGAAGCACAGTTCTTTTGTTCTGAGCAAGCTGAGTGTTCTGGCTCTATAAGAAACACAGTAGAGCAGAAGAGTGCTACTTTCTCAAAAGCAGAGTGTGTTTCTTTTAAGGAGAGCTAGAGTTGAATTCCGTTTCATAAACGGAGTTGAATCACATGCAGATTCTGGTCCTAGCAGCAAGATTTTTTGTTTGGTAATGAGAGACACTATTGTGCTCAATTGGCCATACACAGTGCAAATAGCCCTCGCGTCTTTTCCCAGCTGTGCACTGTATTGGACGCAAGAGAATCTACTGTTCTTGTCAGTTTCCTAAGCAGAGTTGAACTAGATATGGCCCGTGTGTGTAGTAATCACAGTTCATTTTTTCTGAGCAAGCTGACTGTTCTGGCTCTATAGGAAACACAGTTGAGTAGAAGAGTGCTGCTTTCTCAAAAGCAGAGTGTGGTTCTTGTAAGGCGAGCTAGAGTTGATTTCCCTTCCATAAACAGAGTTAAATCACATGCAGTTTCTGGTCCTAGGAGCAAGAGTTGTTTTCTGGTAAGGAGAGTCACTATTGTGCTCAATTTGCCATACACTGTGCAAAGAGCACTCGCGACTGTTCCCAGCAAGTGCAGTGTACTGGATGCAAGAGAAGCTACTGCTCTTGTAAGTTTCCTAAGCAGAGTTGAACTAGATATGGCCGGTGTTTGTAGGAAGCACAGTTCTTTTGGTCTGAGCAAGTTGAGTGTTCTGTCTCTATAGGAAACACATTAGAGTGGAAGAGTGCTGCTTTCTCAAAAGAGTGTGTTTCTTGTAAGGCGAGCTAGAGTTGAATTCCGTTTCATAAACGGAGTTGAATCACATGCAGATTCTGCTTCTAGCAGCAAGAGTTGTTTTTTGGTAAGGAGAGACAACACAGTAGAGTAGAAGTGTGCTGCTTTCTCTAAAGCAGAGTGTGTTTCTTGTAAGGCGAGCTAGAGTTGAATTCCCTTTCATAAAGGGATTTGAATCACATTCAGTTTCTGGTCCTAGCAGCAAGACTTGTTTTCTGGTAAGGAGAGTCACTATTGTGCTCAATTGGCCATACACAGTGCAAATAGCACTCGCGTCTGTTCCCAGCAAGTTCAGTGTATTGGACGCAAGAGAAACTACTGTTCTTGTCAGTTTCCTAAGCAGAGTTGTACTTGATATGGCCCGTGTGTGTAGGAAGCACAGTTCTTTTGTTCTGAGCAAGCTGACTGTTCTGGCTCTATAGGAAACACAGTAGAGTAGAAGAGTGCTGCTTTCTCAAAAGCAGAGTGTCTTTCTTGTAAGGCGAGCTAGAGTTGAATTCCCTTTCAAAAAGGGTGTTGAATCACATGCAGTTTCTGGTCCTAGCAGCAAGATTTGTTTTCTGGTAAGGACAGTCACTATTTTGCTCAAATGGCAATACACAGTGCATATAGCACTCGCGACTGTTCCCAGCAAGTGCAGTGTATTGGATGCAAGAGAATCTACTGTTCTTGTCAGTTTCCTAAGCAGAGTTGAACTAGATATGGCCCGTGTGTGTAGGAAGCACAGTTCTTTTGTTCTGAGCAAACTCACTGTTCTGGCTCTATAGGAAACACAGTAGAGTAGAAGAGTGCTGCTTCCTCAAAAGCAGAGTGTGTTTCTTTAAGGCGAGCTAGAGTTGAATTCCATTTCATAAACGGAGTTGAATCACATGCAGATTCTGGTCCTAGCAGCAAGAGTATTTTCTGGTAATGAGAGTCACTCACTATTGTGCTCAGTTGGCATACACAGGGCAAATAGCACTTACGTCTGTTCCCAGCAAGTGCAGTGTATTGGACCCAAGAGAAGCTACAGTTCTTGTCAGTTTCCTAAGCAGAGTTGACCTAGATATGGCCCGTGTGTGTAGGAATCACAGTTCTTTTGTTCTGAGCAAGGTGACTGTTCTGGCTCTATAGGAAACACTGTAGAGTAAAAGAGTGCTGCTTTCCTAAAAGAGTGTGTTTCTTGTAAGGCGAGCTAGAGTTGAATTCCGTTTCATAAACGGAGTTGAATCCCATGCAAATTCTGGTTCTAGCAGCAAGAGTTGTTTTTTGGTAAGGGGAGATGACACAGTAGAGTAGAAGTGTGCTGCTTTCTCTAAAGCAGAGTGTGTTTCTTGTAAGGCCAGGTAGAGTTGAATTCCCTTTCATAATTGGAGTTGAATCACATGCTGTTTCTGGTCCTAGCAGCAAGAGTTGTTTTCTGTTAAGGAGTGTAACTATTGTGCTCAATTGGCCATACACAGTGCAAATAGCACTCGCGTCTGTTCCCAGCAAGTGTAGTGTATTGGAAGCAAGAGAAGCTACTGCTCTTGTCAGTTTCCAACGCAGAGTTGAATGAGATATGGCCAATGTGTGTAGGAAGCACAGTTCTTTTGTTCTGAGCAAGCTGAGTGTTCTGGCTCTATAAGAAACACAGTAGAGCAGAAGAGTGCTGCTTTCTCAAAAGCGGAGTGTGTTTCTTGTAAGGCGAGCTAGAGTTGAATTCCCTTTCCAAAAGAGTGTTGAATCAAAAGCAGTTTCTGGTCCTAGCAGCAAGATTTGTTTTCTGGTAAGGAGAGTCACTATTGTGCTCAATTGGCCATACACAGTGCAAATAGCACTCGCGTCTGTTCCCAGCAAGTGCAGTGTATTGGGTGCAAGAGAAGCTACTGCTCTTGTCAGTTTCCTAAGCAGAGTTGAACTAGATATGGCCGTGTGTGTAGGAAGCCCAGTTCTATTGTTCTGAGCAAGCTGACTGTGCTGGCTCTATAGGAAACACAGTGGAGTAGAAGAGTGCTGCTTTCTCAAAACAGAGTGTGTTTCTTGTAAGGCGAGCTAGAGTTGAAATCCCTTTCATAAACGGAGTTGAATCACATGCAGTTTCTGGTCCTACAACAAGAGTTGTTTTCTGGTAAGGAGTGTCACTATTGTGCTCAATTGGCCATACACAGTGCAAATAGCACTCGCGTCTGTTCCCAGCAAGTACAGTGTATTGGACCCAAGAGAAGCTACTGCTCTTGTAAATTTCCTAAGCAGAGTTGAATGAGATATGGCCCATGTGTGTAGGAAGCACAGTTCTTTTGTTCTGAGCAAGCTGAGTGTTCTGGCTCTATAAGAAACACAGAAGAGTAGAAGAGTGCTACTTTCTCAAAAGCAGAGTGTGTTTCTTTTAAGGAGAGCTAGAGTGGAATTCCCTTTCATAAACGGAGTTTGAATCACATGGAGTTTCTGGTCCGAGCAGCAAGAGTTGTTTTCTGATGAGGCGATTCACTATTGTGCTCAATTGGCCATACAGAGTGCAAATAGCATGCACGTCTGTTCCCAGCAAGTGCAAGTATTGGAAGCAAGAGAAGCTACTGCTCTTGTCAGTTTCCTAAGCAGAGTTGAACTAGATATGGCCCGTGTGTGTAGTAATCACAGTTCATTTTTTCTGAGCAAGCTGACTGTTCTGGCTCTATAGGAAACACAGTTGAGTAGAAGAGTGCTGCTTTCTCAAAAGCAGAGTGTGGTTCTTGTAAGGCGAGCTAGAGTTGAATTCCCTTCCATAAACAGAGTTAAATCACATGCAGTTTCTGGTCCTAGGAGCAAGAGTTGTTTTCTGGTAAGGAGAGACACTATTGTGCTCAATTTGCCATACACTGTGCAAAGAGCACTCGCGACTGTTCCCAGCAAGTGCAGTGTACTGGATGCAAGAGAAGCTACTGCTCTTGTAAGTTTCCTAAGCAGAGTTGAACTAGATATGGCCGGTGTTTGTAGGAAGCACAGTTCTTTTGTTCTGAGCAAGTTGACTGTTCTGTCTCTATAGGAAACACATTAGAGTGGAAGAGTGCTGCTTTCTCAAAAGAGTGTGTTTCTTGTAAGGCGAGCTAGAGTTGAATTCTGTTTCATAAACGGAGTTGAATCACATGCAGATTCTGGTTCTAGCAGCAAGAGTTGTTTTTTGGTAAGGAGATACAACACAGTAGAGTAGAAGTGTGCTGCTTTCTAAAAAGCAGAGTGTTTCTTGTAAGGCGAGCTAGAGTTGAATTCCCTTCCATAAACAGATTAAATCACATGCAGTTTCTGGTCCTAGCAGCATGAGTTGTTTTCTGGTAAGTAGAGTCACTATTGTGCTCAATTGGCCATACACTGTGCAAAGAGCACTCGCGACTGTTCCCAGCAAGTGCAGTGTACTGGACACAAGAGAAGCTACTGTTCTTGTCAGTTTTCTAAGCAGAGTTGAATTAGATAAGGCCCGTGTGTGTAGGAAGCACAGTTCTTTTGTTATGAGCAAGTTGACTGTTCTGTCTCTATAGGAAACACATTAGAGTAGAAGAGTGCTGTTTTCTCAAAAGAGTGTGTTTCTTGTAAGGCGAGCTAGAGTTGAATTCTGTTTCTGAAACGGAGTTGAATCACATGCAGATTCTGGTTCTAGCAGCAAGAGTTGTTTTTTTTTAAGGAGAGACACTATTGTGCTCAATTGGCCATACACAGTGCAAATAGCCGTGGCGTCTTTTCCCAGCAGTGCAGTGTATTGGATGCAAGAGAATCTACTGTTCCTGTCAGTTTCCTAAGCAAAGTTGAACTAGATATGGCCCGTGTGTGTAGGAAGCACAGTTCTTTTTTTCTGAGCAAGCTGACTGTTCTGGCTCTATAGGAAACACAGTAGAGTAGAAGAGTGCTGCTTTCTCAAAAGAGAGTGTGTTTCTTGTAAGGCGAGCTAGAGTTGAATTCACTTTCCAAAAGGGTGTTAAATCAAATGCACTTTCTGGTCCTAGCAGCAAGGTTTGTTTACTGGTAAGGAGAGTCATTATTGTGCTCAAATGTCCATACACAGTGCAGATAGCACTCGCGACTGTTCTCAGCAAGTCCTGTGTATTGGACGCAAGAGAAGCTACTGTTCTTTACACTTTCCTAAGCAGAGTTGAACTAGATATGGCCTATGTTTGTAGAAAGCACAGTTCTTTTGTTCTGATCAAGCTCACTGTTCTGTCTCTATAGGAAACACAGTAGAATAGAAGAGTGCTGCTTTCACAAAAGTAGAGTGTGTTTCTTGTAAGGCGAGCTAGAGTTGAATTCCCTTCCACAAACGGAGTTGAATCACATGGAGTTTGTGGTCCTAGCAGCCAGAGTTCTTTTCTGGTAAGGAGAGTCACTATTGTGCCCAATTGGCCATACACAGTGCAGATAGCACTCGCGACTGTTCCCACCAAGTGCAGTGTATTGTACGCAAGAGAAGCTACTGTTCTTGTCAGTTTCCTAAGCAGAGTTGAACTAGATATGGCCCGTGTGTGTAGGAAGCACAGTTCTTTGGTTCTGAGCAAGCTGACTGTTCTGGCTCTATAGGAAACACAGTAGAGTAGAAGAGTGCTACTTTCTCAAAAGCAGAGTGTGTTTCTTGTAAGGAGAGCTAGAGTTGAATTCCCTTTCATAAACGGAGTTGAATCACATGTAGATTCTGGTCCTAGCAGCAAGAGTTGATTTCTGATAAGGAGAGTCACTATTGTGTTCAATTGGCCATTCCCAGTGCAAATAGCACTTGCCTCTGTTCCCAGCAAGTGAAGTGTATTAGACCCAAGAGAAGCTACTGCTCTTGTAAGCTTCCTAAGCAGAGTTGAATGAGATATGGCCGTGTGTGTAGGAAGCACAATTTTTTTGGTTCTGAGCAAGCTGACTGTTCTGGCTGTATAGGCAACACAGTAGAGTAGAAGAGTGCTGCTTTCTCAAAAGCAGAGTGTGTTTCTTGTAAGTTGAGCTAGAGTTGAATTCCCTTTCATAAACGGAGTTAAAATCACATGCAGTTTTTGGTCCCAGCAGCAAGAGCTGTTTTTTGGTAAGGAGAGTAAACACAGTAGAGTAGAAGTGTGCTGCTTTCTCAAAAGCAGAGTGTGTTTCTTGTAAGGCGAGCTAGAGTTGAATTCCCTTTCATAAGGGGAGTTGAATCACATGCAGTTTCTGGTCCTAGCAGCAAGAGTTGTTTTCTGGTAAGGAGAGTCACTATTGTGCTCAATTGGCCATACACAGTGCAAATAGCACTCGTGTCTGTTCCCAGCAAGTGCAGTGTATTGGACGCAAGAGAAGCTACTGTTCTTGTCAGTTTCCTAAGCAGAGTTGAACTAGATATGGCCCGTGTGTGTAGGAAGCACAGTTCTATTGTTCTGAGCAGGCTGACTGTTCTGGCTCTATAGGAAACACAGTAGAGTAGAAGAGTGCTGCTTTCTCAAAACAGAGTGTGTTTCTTGTAAGGCGAGCTAGAGTTGAAATCTCTTTCATAAACGGAGTTGAATCACATGCAGATTATGGTCCTAGAAACAAGAGTTGTTTTCTGGTAAGGAGATTCACTATTGTGCTCAATTGGCCATACACAGTGCAAATAGCACTCGCATCTGTTCCCAGCAAGTGCAGTGTATTGGACCCAAGAGAAGCTACTGCTCTTGTAAGTTTCCTAAGCAGAGTTGAATGAGATATGGCCCATGTGTGTGGGACGCACAGTTCTTTTGTTCTGAGCAAGCTGAGTGTTGTGGCTCTATAAGAAACACAGTAGAGTCGAAGAGTGCTACTTTCTCAAAAGCAGAGTGTGTTTCTTTTAAGGATTGCTAGATTTGAATTCCCTTTCATAAACGGAGTTTCAATCACATGGAGTTTCTGGTCCAAGCAGCAAGAGTTGTTTTCTGAGAAGGAGATTCACTATTGTGCTCAATTGGCCTTACACAGTGCAGATAGCACTCGCTAATGTTCCCACCAAGTGCAGTGTATTGGACGCAAGAGAAGCTACTCTTCTTGTCAGTTTCCTAAGCAGAGTTGTACTAGATATGGCCCGTGTGTGTAGGAAACACAGTTCTTTTGTTCTGAGCAAGCTGACTGTTCTGGCTCTATAGGAAACACAGTAGAGTAGAAGATTAATGCTTCCTCAAAAGCAGAGTGTGTTCCTTTAAGGCGAGCTAGAGTTGAATTCCGTTTCATAAACGGAGTTGAATCACATGTAGATTCTGTTCCTAGCAGCAAGAGTTGTTTTCTGGTAAGGAGAGTCACTATTGTGTTCAATTGGCCATTCCCAGTGCAAAGAGCACTCGCCTCTGTTCCCAGCAAGTGCAGTGTATTAGACCATAGAGAAGCTACTGCTCTTGTAAGCTTCCTTAGCAGAGCTGAATGAGATATGGCCGTGTGTGTAGGAAGCACAGTTTTTTGGTTCTGAGCAAGCTGACTGTTCTGGCTGTATAGGCAACACAGTAGAGTATAAGTGTGCTGCTTTCTCAAAGCAGAGTGTGTTTCTTATAAGGCGAGCTAGAGTTGAATTCCCTTTCATAAAGGGAGTTGAATCACATGCAGTTTCTGGTCCTAGCAGCAAGAGTTGTTTTCTGGTAAGGAGAGTCACTATTGTGCTCAATTGGCCATACACAGTGCAAATAGCCCTCGTGTCTGTTCCCAGCAAGTGCAGTGTATTGGACGCAAGAGAAGCTACTGTTCTTGTCAGTTTCCTAAGCAGAGTTGAACTAGATATGGCCCGTGTGTGTAGGAAGCACAGTTCTTTTGTTCTGAGCAAGCTCACTGTTCTGGCTCTATAGGAAACACAGTAGAGTAGAAGAGTGCTGCTTTCTCAAAAGCAGAATGTTTTTCTTGTAAGGCGAGCTACAGTTGAATTCCCTTTCATAAACGGAGTTGAATCACATGGAGTTTCTGGTCCTAGCAGCAAGAGTTGTTTTCTGGTAAGGAGTGTCACTATTGTGCTCAATTGACCATACACAGTGCAAATAGCACTCGCGTCTGTTCCCAGCAAGTGCAGTGTATTGGACGCAAGAGAAGCTACTGCTCTTCTCAGTTTCCATAGCAGAGTTGATTGAGATATGGCCCATGTGTGTAGGAAGCACAGTTCTTTTGTTCTGAGCAAGCTGAGTGTTCTGGCTCTATAAGAAACACAGTAGAGTAGAAGAGTGCTACTTTCTCAAAAGCATAGTGTGTTTCTTTTAAGGAGAGCTAGAGTTGAATTCCGTTTCATAAACGGAGTTGAATCACATGCAGATTCTGGTCCTAGCAGCAAGATTTTTTTTTTGGTAATGAGAGACACTATTGTGCTCAATTGGCTATACACAGTGCAAATAGCCCTCGCGTCTTTTCGCAGCAGTGCAGTGTATTGGACACAAGAGAAGCTACTGTTCTTGTAAGTTTTCTAAGCAGAGTTGAACTAGATATGGCCCGTGTGTGTAGGAAGCACCCTACTTTTGTTCTGAGCAAGCTGACTGAACAGCTCTAAAGGAAACACAGTAGAGTAGAAGAGTGCTACTTTCTCAAAAGCAGAGTGTGTTTCTTTTAAGGAGAGCTAGAGTTGAATTTCCTTTCATAAACGGATTTGAATCACATGGAGTTTCTGGTCCTAGCAGCAAGAGTTGTTTTCTTATAAGGAGAGTCACTATTGTGCTCATTTGGCCATACACAGTGCAAATAGCATTCACGTCTGTTCCCAGCGAGTGCAAGTATTGGAAGCAAGAGAAGCTACTGCTCTTGTCAGTTTCCTAAGCAGAGTTGAACTAGATATGGCCCGTGTGTGTAGGAAGCACCCTCTTTTGTTCTGAGCAAGCTGACTGAACAGCTCTAAAGGAAACACAGTAGAGTAGAAGAGTGCTGCTTTCTCAGAAGCAGAGTGTGTTTCTTGTAATGCGAGCTAGATTTTAATTCCCTTTAATAAACGAAGTTAAATCACATGCAGTTTCTGGTCCTAGGAGCAAGAGTTGTTTTCTGGTAAGGAGAGTCACTATTGTGCTCAATTTGCCATACACTGTGCAAAGAGCACTCGCGACTGTTCCCAGCAAGTTTAGTGTACTGGTCGCAAGAGAAGCTACTGTTCTTGTAAGTTTCCTAACCAGAGTGAACTAGATAAGGCCCGTGTGTGTAGGAAGCACAGTTCTTTTGTTATGAGCAAGTTGAATGTTCTGTCTCTATAGGAAACACATTAGAGTAGAAGATTGCTGCTTTTCAAAAGAGTGTGTTTCTTGTAAGGTGAGCTAGAGTTGAATTTCGTTTCAAAACGGAGATGAATCACATGCAAATTCTGGTTCTACCAGCAAGAGTTGCTTTTTGGTAAGTGGAGACAGCACATTAGAGTAGAATTGTGCTGCTTTCTCAAAAGCAGAGTGTGTTACTTGTAAGGCAAGGTACAGTGAATTCCCTTTTATAAAGGGAGTTGAATCACATGCAGTTTCTGGTCCTAGCTGCAAGAGTTCTTTTCTGGTAAGGAGAGTCTCTATTGTGATCAATTGTCCATACACAGTGTAAATAGCACTCCGGACTGTTCTGGTCCTAGCAGCAAGAGTTGTTTTCAGATAAGGAGAATCACTATTGTGCTCAATTGGCCATACACAGTGCAAGTAGCACTCACGTCTGTTCCCAGCAAGTGCAGGTATTGGACGCAAGAGGAGCAACTGCTCTTGTCAGTTTCCTAAGCAGAGTTAAACTACATATGGCCCGTGTGTGTAGGAAGCACAATTCTTTTGTTCTGAGCAAGCTGACTCTTCTGGCTCTATAGGAAACTCTGTAGTGTAAAAGAGTGCTGTTTTATTAAAAGAAGAGTGTGTTTCTTATAAGGTGAGCTAGAGTTGAATTTCCTTTCATAAAGGGAGTTGAATCACATGCAGTTTCTGGTCCTAGAAGCAAGATTTGTTTTCTGGTCAGGAGAGTCACTATTGTGCTCAATTGGCCATACACAGTGTAAATAGCACTTGCGTCTCTTCCCAGCAAGTGCAGTGTATTGGACGCAAAAGAAGCTACTGTTCTTGTCAGTTTCCTAAGCAAAATTTAACTAGATATGGCCCGTGTGTGTAGGATGCACAGTTCTTTTGTTCTGAGCAAGTTGACTGTTCTGTATCTATAGGAAACACATTAGAGTAGAAGAGTGCTGCTTTCTCAAAAGCAGAGTGTGTTTCTTGTAAGGCGAGTTAGAGTTGAATTCTGTTTCATAAACCGAGTTGAATCACATGCAGATTCTGGTTCTAGCAGCAAGAGTTGTTTTTTGGTATGGAGAGACAACACAGTAGAGTAGAAGAGTGCTGCTTTCTCAAAAGCAGAGTGTGTTTCTTGTAAGCTGAGCTAGAGTTTAATTCCCTTTCATAAAGGGAGTTGAATCACATGCAGTTTCTGGTCCTAGCAGCAAGAGTTGTTTTCTGGTAAGGAGAGTCACTATTGTGCTCAATTGGCCATACACAGTGCAAATAGCACTCGCGTCTGTTCCCAGCAAGTGCAGTGTATTGGACGCAAGAGAAGCTATTGTTCTTGTCAGTTTCCTAAGCAGAGTTGAACTAGATATGGCCCGTGTGTATTACTTAGAGTAATGAAATAGGCCTAATTTTTTCCTATAAAGGGACTTATGCTAGCCAATTTTATTATTGTTTTAATGTTTTGAGTAGGCAATGCAGTCATTGCCAAAGGATCAAAAGGAATGTAGTTCTAGCTCTCGCTGGCCCCTCTCTTTCCTTTCCTACTCTTCACCTCATTCTCTGCTTCCACTCCAGATCCTTAACAGTGCCTTGTAGATACAGGTAAACGTGATAATATAGCTTGACTTCTTTTTTCCCTTAGGTCACACAAAACAAACACTGTTTTGGTCACTTGATTTTGCAAGACTTGGTTGTTCCTGTGTTATAAATTCTATTAGAGAGAAGATATTGGGATGATTTAATTACATTTCATCTTTGAAGAGATTTTTTTGCAGGCTGAGAGTTCAATTTGTTTCAATGGTAATTTTGTATTGAAATAGACTTGGGGCCAAACTACAGCCTTGCCAAGGCTTATATAACTAATAGAAGCTGAGCCTTCAGCCGTTGCCATATGCTGTGAGGAATAAAGCCAGAGAACAGTCAGTGCATGTAGGTCTTGAGCACTGAGTTCTGGAGCCTTGAGAGCTGTCTCACAAAAAATGTGTTGTGTGTGGTGTCCTGTTTTGTTTTTCATTCAGGTGCTAGTTCTTTATTACTTTTAGTCTTTTCATTTCTTTATTACCATATATTAATTGCACAGCATATTGAGTTTTATGACGACATTTCCATGCATGTATGTAATGTATATTGATCCTGTTACTCTCTGCTATCCACTCATCATCACCCCCAACACACACACATACACACTGTGCTGGTCCCCTTCTGTTTTCCAAACATGTGTAACATACTTCTCTTCTTAGTGCTCCTTGAGGGGGAAGTAAAGGACAAGAGCTGGGAGATATGGCTTGGAGTCATATTGCCACCAAGTAGGATCTCTAGAGAGAACCTGTGCCCCTCCCAAAGCCACGTACCCTGAACATGCTGCTTGTGTCTTGCCTTTCTTCACCCTAGGTACTGGCGGAGGACACTGGGTATGCAAGTCCGCTATGTACACCATGAGGACTATCAGTTCTGTTACTCCTTCCGGGGCAGGCCAGGACACAAACCGTCCATCCTCATGCTCCATGGATTCTCTGCACACAAGGATATGTGGCTCAGTGTAGTCAAGGTACACTTCCAGACTCTTCTCTCTTAAAAGGGGTGGACCACAGTTCAAATTCATCTTTAAATTAATGAAATATATAATATATTACTGAGACTCTTTTTTTTGCATTACAGAATTGATTGGGTAGTATTTTAAAAACTGTGTCTCTGGAATCTTCTTACCATGGAGATATTTTTAGGCATGGGGAGGGTTGGGGATGTTTCAGCACAGCTCTACCTCAGAACTGCCATGATGGTGGTCAAGGCTGGGCCTTTTCCAAAAGTGTTTGTTCTTAAACATTCTTTTCCTTTCCCTGCCTACCCCCAAAATCCTCTTCCTTCTGCTATTTGTTCTTTTTTCTTTTCCTTAATCATTTAGAGAAATGGTCTTGATCTGGCAGCTTTTTAGAATCCTTTTCCAAGTCACTTTTTGTACTGTTGACTTGTGTGGCCTCTCACTGTACTTTGGGAGAGTGGCCAGCTAATGGGGGACAGGGGGCGGGACTGAGGCTGGTGTTTGTCTTGAGAGAGCAGCATCCCAGGTTCCTACTTCAAATGGGACAATATCTGAAAGATCGTAAGTGTCACTAGGAGGAAAAGTGCACATGTCATTGGGTTATTTGTGTTCTTTCCAAATGCCACCATGAGGACAGCCATCTTCAAGCCTTAATCCTTTTTGTCCCCTCTTCAGTAAACATCTTTGATAACTAATGTTTCTCAGACTCATGGCTAAAGTTGGTGCATCTTTTAAACATAGAGGAAAGGTGATTTGGGAGAATCATCATCTCAATAATTAGACCCTGATGAAGGAAAAAAGAAAGTTGAAACCAGCCTTATGGCTTTGGGGAAAGGCTTTGCTCCTTTTGGCTCTGGACCTGGCCAGGGCTCTGGGAACCATCTCTTCTAGTTCCAGGACAACACTTCCTCCAGCCATGTGGCTGTTGTCCTGGAACTAGAAGAGATGGTTCCCAGAGCCCTGGCCAGGTCCAGAGCCAAAAGGAGCAATGCCTTTCCCCAGGAAGTGTAGCATGGAAGGGAAGGAAATAGTACTGAGCAAACAGTATTAAGAAGTTTTCAGATGTTACCTTGGAGGGAAAAGCACTTGCAGTGCAAGCCTGATAAGCTGAGTTTGATCCCTGGAACCCACATAAAAGTGGAAAGAGAGAATGGATACCTAAAACATAATGGTAAATATTTTAAAAAATTAAGTGCAAGATGTAAGCCTGCTAGCCTGAGTTTTGTATCCTCTCTCCTTTCACCCACTGAGCCTCTTTTCATCTGTGCACCAGTCTTGGGGTCCTCTTCTCCATATGAGGCTCTGTTGATACTTTATTCACATGTATAAGACACATAGAGGCTCAGAAACATAATCTCAGTGGCTGTCTGGGTCATTGAGTAGGTGGCAGCTTCCTCCCCAGAGAAATGGGTAGACATGTTTTTCTAGATCACATACTGACTGTCTGGCTCTGGGTCTTCAGTTCCTTCCAAAGAACCTGCACTTGGTCTGCATGGACATGCCTGGTCATGAAGGCACCACCCGCTCGTCCCTGGATGACCTGTCTATAGATGGGCAAGTTAAGAGGGTACATCAGGTAAGCAGGAGGCTTTACCCAAACTGCCCAGATTGTATCTTCTCAGCACATGGAAAGCAGGCAAGAATTGCACACTAGCTCATGGCCATTCCGTAGTACATCTGTCTTTAAGTGATTGCAAACAGAATGGCAGCCTAGGGATATCTTTGGTCAGTTTTCCTTTAAGCCTATTGTATTTTTTGTTTTATTTTTTGAAATAGGGTATCATGTAGTGGAAGGTGCCTTAAACTTCTGATCCTCCTGCCTCTACTTCCCAAGTGCAATGATTACAGTAATGTACTACCATTTTATGTGGTGCTGGGAATCAATAACAAATCAAGGAATCAGTGCATGCTAACCCACTCTGCCCACTGAGTTACATCTCCTGCCAATTTGTACATGAAGAAATGTAATCTAGGCAGTTTCTCAGCCCTTTAAAAAGGCATTTAGAATTCTACAAAACTGTTCCCCTGTGGAGGTCTGTTTTTCTCCTTCTGTGTGGTTGGGGCGAACTCTTTGCATGTTGTTGTGTTTTAGTATCCATCTCTGGCTCTCTCCTAAGGTTATGTATAAAGCCTTTTCTTAACAGAATAGTTTGTAAGTTTCACGTTCACATTGATTTTTTTTTCTAAATAAGAGTATTTAGGAGTCGGGCAGTGGTGGCACACGCCTTTAATCCCAGCACTCGGGAGGCAGAGGCAGGCAGATCTTTGTGAGTTCGAGGCCAGCCTGGTCTACAGAGCAAGATCCAGGAAAGGCACAAAGCTACACAGAGAAACCCTGTCTCAAAAAAAAAAAGAATATTTAGTTGATAATTTCTGCCTCCACCATTAAACTATATATTTTAACGAGGGCTTATTGTCTGGCTCTTTGCTGTGTCCTCAAGGGCTAACCATAGTTACTTGTACCTAATAAATATCTAATAATATTTTTCCAGTGAGGGATAAATATGTAGATGGTTGATTGGACCCATGTCTAGCCAGATAGGGCTTCAAATGAAGCAGGAGTCATCAAACTATCGCCCCAGAGCTGTCAACCTACTTTTGTAAACTAAATTTTACTGGAACACATCCATGCTTACTTAGCTTACTTAGGTATGTATTGCCTCCGGCAACTTTTGTGACGCAGTAGCCTAGTTGAATAGTTACCACAGAGACCAGCCGACCCATAGAGAGAGGAAAAAAAACATCGATGCCTTGGTCCTTTATAGAACAGTTTATGACTTAAGGGGATCATTGTTGTTTGATTTATACTTATAAATGACCCTACAGCCACATGTGCCTTATAAAGCAAAGTACACATATGTCACAGGGCTCAACTAAATGTTGGGTGTAATAATCAGTGTCAGACCCAGTAGAGTGTTCAGTTTTACTGAGGGGAGGGGTCTCTGCTCTGCAGTAGTTGCTGACATCTCAGCTGTAATCATGCCTCCTTTTCATTTCTCTTCCTAGTTTGTAGAGTGCCTTAAGCTGAAAAAAAGCCCTTTCACCTTATAGCACCTCCATGGGTGGCCACGTGACTGGAGTATACGCTGCTTACTACCCATCTGATGTCTGCAGCCTGTGTCTTGTGTGACCTGCTGGTGAGTTACATTACCAGAACAACCTTCCAAGTAACTTGAATTTAAAGAAGCATCCACACAGCTTCTGCTATGACTCCTTTAAAAAGTTACCCTTCTGATATAGACCTCAGAGATAGACAATGCTTTGTGATAACTCTGACCAGATAACAGTTGTGTGATGAGAACCATAGCCAGACTGACTTAATTGGAGCCAGACCTGGTTCACAGAGAAGGAGGGAGGCAGTGGCCATGTGCATGGTGCTGTGTGGCTCCTGTACTTAACTGTGGAACCTGTCCTTCTCCACAGAGAAGGAGGGAGACAGTGGAAATTTAAGATTGATTGTTTGCATGTGAGAAGGTGGAAACAAGTTAGGATCACATCCTACCTACATTTTTCCATATAAGTTTTGTCTTAACTTTGAAATAATTTTAAATTTATAGGAACATTGCCAAGGTAGTGCAGATTCCCATATTCCCTTTACCCAGTTTTGTCTATGTGAACAGCTCACATCCCCACAGTGACCCTGTCACAACTAAGGAGTTGAGCTTGGTGCCTTACTATCAACTGAATCCCAAGCTTCATTTGAATTTGACTTCATTTTTCCACCCGTGTTGCTTTTGAGTATCAGAATCCAGTGTAGGATACCACAAGATATTAAACCTAAGATTAATTTTTTTCTTAAAAATATATATGGCCAGGCGGTGGTGGCGCATGCCTTTAATCCCAGCACTCGGGAGGCAGAGCCAGGCGGATCTCTGTGAGTTCGAGGCCAGCCTGGACTACCAAGTGAGTTCCAGGAAAGGCGCAAAGCTACTCAGAGAAACCCTGTCTCGAAAAACCAAAAATATATATATATATATATATATATATATATATATATATATATATATATATATATATATGACTTTGGGGGGCCAGTGACAATATAAATTAAAAGAGAAGAGATGTAAAGGCTAACAGATAAAAAATGAGTTTTATTATTTGATCATCTGTCAGGGTGTGACTTTTTATCAAAACTTTCATTTGAATGCAAAAACAATGACTTTTTTTTCCTTTCTATGGTGCTGAATTTCAAACCAGGGCCTCATACAGGCTAAGCAAGGGCTCTGCTACTGAGCTGCACGCCCACATCTTAAGTTAGTTTGTTTATAACATAGATGTTATCTTAACACAACTTCTAAAGGCTATTACAGAAAGTTATGAGGCCATTTTTGAAAGCTTTTAGGACTACCTCATGAAATTGCCTGTGCTCTAAAAGGACATATTCTGTGATTAAAATTAAAGAGAAGTCACTGTGAAACAGTATTGGATATGGACAATTCTGGACAGGTTCTATGTATCCCCCCATCCCACAGGTTAGGTTCTTGCTATGGCTGGCTTTAATTCCCTGTGTATGTAGCCTAGGCTGGCTTTGAACTTGCAATCCTCTTGCTTCAGATTCCTGTGTGGCTAGGATTATAGGAGCATACTATCTCAGCAGGCTTTTCAGGACATAGATACATAATGTGTGGTTTTCTTTATGGGTAAGAGACAAAGTTGAAGCTGAGTATCTTCTTGGTCACTGTCCACTTTATTTGTTGATGTGGGGTTTCTAGCTGAACCCGGAACTTGCCAGTTATGGCTGGTCTAGCTAGCAAGCTGGCCACAGAGTCTCCTGTTTATCTCCAAGAGTTGAGATTACAGGTGACTGTTACAGCTTCTGCATGGGTTCTGGGGTTCTGAACTTCCATCCTCATACTTATGCAGCAAGAGCTTTACCAGTGAGCCATTTCCCTGGTCCTAACATGTTGTTTTCTATAGGATGGCCAGTATTAAAGATGCAACTGCCTGTTTGTTTTTAAGACAAGGTCTCATGTAGTCAAGACTGGCCTTAAATTCATAATCTTTCCACATCTACCTCCCAAATTCTGGGATCACAGGCCATACCTAGCATAGTGTTAGCTATCAGAGCCTCTTGTGTCATGAGACAGTGGGCAGTCTCAAAAGGAGTCACCCCTCACCTAATTTTCTTCTGAAGGAAGAGAGCCTTTGTGCTGCACTTACACTCTCTTGTGTCTTATGCATTGGCCACAGAGAGGAGGGCATCCAGATCAAGGGAGGGAGCTGCAGTCATGGCAGCTCCATGCTTTCTTTCCATCTCTCACTTCCTTCAATCTCCTCGAAATAACACAGGCATGAAAACAGCTCAAGTGAGGCACCATCTGGTACTCCCCATACTCTGCCATTCTCACCCCCTTGCAGCTTGTGGAAATGCAGGTTCTGGTTCAAGAGGCTTGGGGACAGCCTCCGTTTCTGCGTATCTTGCTAGTCTGTGGCCATGGTATGTGCAATCAGCCCTAAAACATAATGCTGTTGTTTTAATCTGGACTAGCTTAGAATTTATTATGTAAGCCCATGATGGTCTTGAACTTGTGATTCTCTTGTCTCCACCTCTTGAGGCATGTATGTACCACCATGCTTAACTCCAACCCTAAAATATCTTAGATGATATATTTTTTTCTATAATTCTCAGAATATGATGTTTACTTTGAGCAAGGGTGCCAGTACCAATTAAAAAGTGATCTCTTAGACAGGTGGTGGTGGTGCACAACTTTAATCCCAGCACTCAGGAGGCAGAGGCAGGCAGATCTTTGAGTTTGAGGCCAGCCTGGTCTACAGAGTGAGTTCCAAAGATGGCTAGATCTACACAGAGAAACCCTGTCTCAAAGAGAAAAAAAAAGAGGATTGTCTCCTGGTGAAAGAAACCTGACATGTTAACCTGAGTCCCTGGGTTTTCATTGAACATTTCCTGCACACAGGGGCACAATACACCTGATAGGTGTATCATTGGGCTCTTTTGTTTTGCATCCCAGGCCTGCAGTATTCAACTGACAATCAGTTTGTACAACTCAGCTGCCATTCAGAAAATTCCCTTGATCCCATCCACCCCGGAAGAGATGAGTGAGATGCTCCAGCTCTGCTCCTATGTCCGATTCAAAGTGCCCCAGCAGGTACAGTGTATCAGTGCCACACCCTTGCCCTCCATGCAGCCTCCCCCAGCATGGCCTCTTGCATCTACTCTCTGACTCCATTCTGTCTGCTCCATTATTCAACATGTAGCTTACCTGTGATTATGTTAGACACTGTGCTGAACACTATGGTAAATATAAACACAGGGAGTTTCAACTGAGCAGATGCAATCCAATGCAGGAAACAGACAACTAATAGACAAAAATTTACAAGTTGAGACAAATTTTAGAGGTAAAATGAAGATGGTATAAATATTTAAAATGGGGAGGGAGGGATAGCTCTGATAAGGTAATTTGAAGGGTCATGTGTAGAGTGGAAAAAACACACACAGATTGATGGCAATGGAAAAAAGCAAGTGGCTGGAGCCTAGAGAGTAAAAGAGAAAGGAGTTGGAAATGGAGTCAGGGGCTAAATCACATTCTCAATTTAAAAAATTAAGACTCTTAGACTTGTACATTTAAAAAAATTATTTTGGATGAACCCGGAGGGCTTTTTATCTATGAGGGTTATATTTATTGATATTGAAACTCAAAAAAATTAAAAAAACAAAGATAAACATTTGCCATAAGAGATGATATTATCTTATCATATATAGTATGCTTTTAAGAGAATGTAGGTGAAAGGCAATGATGTTGAGTGTCATTGAGTATGATCACAGTGTGACCTCATGGTTTCCTAAGAGCTGCTCTGGAGAAGATCTTGTATGTCCTTGTAGTTTATGGGAGTGAGTCTGTTTTTTCTAAGCATAATGGGAGAGCCACTGAAAGACTGTAGAGGACACAAATAGAAACAGAGGCTACTTGGGATATACTGTGGCTTAGAGGTGATGCTGGTACCAACTGGGGTAGTAGCACTAGCTAAGATGTGTTGTGAGGAAGAATGGACAGGACTTAGGGCAGGTTGGAAGTAGAGGTGAGGAAAAGTGAGTGGTCATAGATGACTTCCAGTTCTTGAGACTGAATGGGTAAAGGTAGCATTTTCTGCACAGGGAAAGGAGAGGAGGAATTTCAGGTTTGGGACATATGCTGAGAGTTCCATTTTTGGATATATTAAGTTCAGATTGCTTTTGAGGCTTCCAAGGGATGGGCAGTTGGACATTTAAGTGGTGCAAAGGGATTTCTGGCCTAAACATAAAGCAGGAGCCATAGACAGAGGAAGATATTGAGGGTCATGTCTGAATGAGGTCGTTTGAGGAAAAGGTGTAGAGAAAAAAGTCCACAGCTGCGGCCTTATGAACCCAGATTATCTTCCTATGTTGTAAGCAATGAACCCTGCCTCAGAGTGAGGTGAGGTCCTCCTAAGCTGTGAGAATGGATGCTACACAGACTTTGTGACCATGACTTAGTTAATAAGTGCAGTACGTTTCTGGAGAAGAATCCAAAATCTGTGTCTGTGGTGTAATCTGTCCTTGATATCTTTTTAGTCATAAAGTGGCACTGTCCTCTTCCAGCTATAATACCTTTAGAATATTGTGACCAAAGAAGACTCCTTGCTTTTAGTTGTCAGGGATAAGAAAACACTGGGAGAAAATATATGTTGATTTCAGAAGCCTTTCTTTCCTAGTAGGGTAGGGCCACCTACCATTGAGTCCATTAGGCCATCTTGTGGTTTCGTTTGTTCATGTGTGTCTTCTGCTCTGTTCTCTGTCAGGGCCTGCCTATCTCCAAACTTTAGCAGTGCACTTTCATGAAGAAGGTCCTACTTATATAGATTGCATGGATGGTGGATATTATAGGATGTCTTAGTGTCAGAGATAGAGAATGGATAGTTATATAGGTACATGATAGATAGATAAATGAGTTAATGCATGTTATGCTTATATGGTTTAAGGCTGCAGGATGGAACCATGGGTGGATGGTTGGTTGGTTGGAGGGATGGGATGATGACTGGATAGTATAGGGGTGGAGAAAGGATAGATTAGCAAATACAGACATAAATAAATGATTCAGGGAAATAAGATAAATGGATGAACTGATCCATCAATTAAGCCAGTGGTTCTCAACCTGTGGGTCGCAACCCTTTTGGGGGTTGAACAACCCTTTCACAGGGGTCACCTCAAACCATAGGAAATAATCAGATATTTACATTACAATTCATAACAGTAGCAAAATTATAGTTATGAAGTAGCAATGAAAATAATTTTATGGTTGGGGGTCACTACAATATGAGGAACTGTACTCAAGGGTTACAGCATTAGGAAGGTTGAGAACCACTGAATTAAGCAGAGTTGGAAAAGGATAGATGGATGCATGGATACTGGATGGATAGTAGAAAGAAGAAAATATCTGTCATGGAGCACAGTGTTTATTAAGTAAACAGTCATTTCCCTCACCTCTGTGCTGCTAATTTCAGAACCTCTGGGATTCTAAAGAGCTGGTTTCGCCGGGTGGTGGTGGTGCATGCCTTTAAATCCAACACTCGGGAGGCAGAGGCAGGCGGATCTCTGTGAGTTCGAGGCCAGCCTGGGCTACCAAGCGAGTTCCAGGAAAGGCACAAAGCTACACAGAGAAACCCTGTCTCGAAAAACAAAAAACAAAAAACAAAAAACAAACAAACAAAAAAAAAGAGCTGGTTTAGTCAAAAGCAGTCATGGTTCAATATATTAGTGAGCTTTCTATCACTGTGGGAGAATACCTGACAGTGCCATGGGTTCAGAGGTTTCAGGCCATGGTTACTTGGCCCCTTCATTTTGAGCGTATAGTGAGGCAGAACATCATGGCAGGAAGCATGCAGTAGAGCAGAACTGCTCATCTCATGGTGGACAGGAACCAGACAAGGCTGGAGCCAGGGTCCCAATATATCATTCAATGACCTCTCCAAGTGGGTCCCACCTCCTAAAGCCCACCCCACAGGCTGAAGACCAAGCATTCAGTACATGACCTTTTGAGGAACATAACACTAGTCTTCCCAACTTTGGTCTGCATAAGACTCCTGAGAAGGTATGTTGAAGGCGTCTAGACCTGTTCTCTGGTGAATGAGAGGAGTGACAGCTATCTTTGTGAACCCTCTGCTTTGACTTAGAGTCCTGAGGCAAGGAACTGCTTTACAATTGCCATAGCCACCTATCTGGGTTAGTAGCCCAGGGCCTACCTATATTTGCTGCAGCCCTCAGCAAAGAAAACAAAGGCAATGTCAGACAATAATCTGGGCTCTCTGAAACTATGGGGTTCTCACCAGAGTTTTCTTAATAGTTTATTTCTTCTCCTCTTCCTCCTCTTTTTCCTCTTCCTCTTTCAAGAGGGTCTTTTTATGTATTACAGACTATCCTGAAACTCACCAAATAACTGAAGATGAATTTAAACCCTCAATTCTTCTGCCTCTATCTCTAGAGTATTAGGATTATAGGCATGCTGTACCACACCAGGTTTATGTGGTGCTGGAGATGGTCGAGGCTTGGTGCATGATGCTAGGCCAGTGTTTATAGGATCATCAATCCTGATGGTTCAATCTTGTTCTGCATTTAGATATCATTGAATAATGGCCTGATATTTTGTTTATCCAAATTTTTGTCTTGAATTAAACCAAGAGTTTCTCAAGATGCCATGCTAATGTCTTTATAATGTCTTTAACATAATATGCAGACCTCTGGCTTCACAGCATTTCCCAAGTTCCCCCCTAATTTTTTATTATTTTTTAATGTGAAAAGTGTTTTGCCTGTATTTTGTGCACCACATGCATGAAGTGCCTACAGAGGTTAGAGGAGAGCATCAGAGCCCTTGGAACTAGAGTTACAGATGGTTGTGAGCTTCCTTGTATATGCTGAGAATCAAACCAGGTCTTATGTAAGAGCACTGAGCTCTCTCTCCAGCTCAGTTTGTTTTTTAAAGCCTCCCAATTATATTCTACATTCTGGGGATTCACAAGCCCAACCCTAGGCAGTGCTGCCCCCGAGCTATAAGACGCTGGAGGATGTGGGACTTCTCTTGTTTTCTAACCTTGGATTATTCATCCTCAGATCCTTCAAGGCCTTGTTGATGTTCGCATCCCTCATAACAGTTTCTACCAGAAACGTAAGTAGCCCTGCTCTAGCTTGCAGCTTTGCGGCCAGCTGCCTTGTAGTTTGTAAACCTCTGTACATGTCCTGTTTTCTGGTCCCCTGAAGAGAAGTAATGGCCTGGACTTGAAGCTCTGACTTTTGTGGTACCTATGTGCAGACTCTGCATATACTCACTGTGTTTTTCTTTTCTGACAAGTGTTTTTGGAAATTGTCAGTGAGAAATCCAGATACTCTCTGCATCAGAACATGGACAAGATCAAGGTCCCAACACAGATCATTTGGGGAAAACAGGACCAGGTATGTCATAGGGCCCTGTGGAAAAAAAGCAAGTGGTGATCTTTAAAGTGGGCCTCCATGGTGGGTTTATTGTGTCAGGTGCCAATGTCTGCTGCCACAATTCTTTAAGCTGGGAACAATGACATTTGACTTTTAACATGAAAGGAAATTTATTTGTTTGTTTATTGAGATAGGTAGCCCAAGCTGACCTTGTACATAGGATCTTCCTGGCTTCAAATCTGGGATCAACAGGGCTGATTCCTCTAGGAACTCTGAAGGAGACTCTCCCCATTTTCCTCCAGCTTCTGTTGCTTGCAACCATCTTTGGTATCCCCTGTCTTATAGATGTATTCCCTGGGTTCTACTTTCATCTTCACATGACATTCTGTGGTGTGTGTGTGTGTGTGTGTGTGTGTGTGTGTGTGTGTGTGTGTATCTGTATTCACAATCCACTTTTTAAAGGACACCAGTCATATGGCTTAGGGCTTCCCTGCTCTCTTATGACATCATCTTAACCAGTTACACCTGCAATGCACTATTCCAAAACAGGCCAATGCTGAGTACTGGAATTAGGACTTCAGCATAAGAATATGGGGACTCCATTCAGCTCATAACCAGCTCTCCAAAGACACACCAAGTTTATTCCCAGAAGTACCTTTGTAACTGCCTCTGAGAAATCATGCCTACCAAAGATTTTTCATAATGTTTAAAGCAAGAGGAGGCAGTGAGAAATGTATAATGCAAACGAATGACAGTGTATTATAAAGGGTACACAAGAATCTTTCATTAAGGAATATTGTAAGAAAAAGATATTAAAAACAGGCTTTTTTCTGATTGTTTTCTGGTGCCATAACAAAATGTCTGAGACTGAGTAATTTAAAAGGACTAGACGTGTAAAGGTTAATGTTTGGTTGACTGGGAAGTCCATGTGTAGAGTGCCAGCATCTGCCAGCATGTAGTGAGGGGCTTTCTGTTCCATATTTGGTCGAGGACAGCATGATAGTGACATTAATCCATTCCTGAGGGCAGAGATCTCAATGATCTATTAGTCCACTTAGGAGGGCAGAAGGATAAAGTTTCCAATGCATGAACTTATAAGGGACACCTTCAAGCTCGGCAGACCTGAGTTCTGATGCAGCTGAGGAAGTAGAGGAATCTTTACAGAAAGGGAAAGAGAACTCAGGAATAGTGTCTTCCCTTTCTTTGTCTTATTTGCCCTCTCAGCCCCTATCTATGGAGCCCCTGTTCACATAATGATACAGTCATCTCTTGATAGTTCTGGCTCCCCCTCCGGCTTAACCTCCTTGCAGACAGGAACTCTGTCTTTTCTACCTGGTTATCATTGGCAGTGTTGTACTTCTATTACCACATTTCAGAGTCAAACAGGAGACATGCCAACGGCTTCCATTTACCCCATCTTCCTGACCCCTGCCAGGCCTCAGTGGTAGAAATTGTGCACCGTGCTCCCAGACCCTTCTGGCAGCACAACCTATACCTCTTCTCTCTGGATTGACAAGGGTTACTACCCTCACTGCACAGCCTTGTGAGGCCACTTTGAAGAGAATATTAGGAGAGAGAGTTGCACAAGGCAGCCTGCCTTCCTCTGTACCATCACATGAAAGATTTTCTCCATCCACCAAATCTATGTTTTAGACTGAAAACTCCTCTGCACCTGAAAATTTTCCCAAACAACTACACCAAGTCTTCATGTTTTCAATTGTAATTCAGCAGAAACTGTTGTCAATAATTTCCCATCAAAACATTATTCTAGAAATTAAAATGAAAATTTTATTTAAAACAAGAATGAATTACAACATTTTTAAAATTAGGCTGATTTTGAATAGGAAACATTAGGGGAATCTACTATTGGTATTTTCCTAAACCACCATAATCTAGCTGTGTTCAAAACGCTCATCCTTCTACTCACGAGTAAGTGCAGCCCTCCCCCCTTTCCAAAGAAGCTTCTTTTTACAACAGTAGAGACTATCACTGCACTACAGTGGTAAACATAAAGGGATGCTCAAACCCAGCTGCTACACCTACAATGCAACCCTTGTACTTAAGGCTCAGGAAAAACCATGAAGAGGAGATGGAAGTGTAAGCCAGAGAGCCAGTGTTGCTAGACAGTGTCTTCTAGACACGACAGGCTGTTCCCAGGGAATTTCAATGCTATGGTTGCTTAAATAAGACCTGCATAATGACAACATTAATGAATATGTCAACGCAAGAGGGGAAATTTCATAAGGCCTTATTCCTAGATGAAGAGCTATAGGCAATCTAAGGTTGCTGAGAGAAGGAGAATCAATTTTCTCTGGAGAGGAGCTGCTGCCTGATAGCTATCAAATTCCAAGTCATCAGCCCTAAATGCATTGTATATACAAGCAACGCTAAATGGATTCAGTAAATTTTGTGTGTGAGTCTGAGTGTCTATGCATACACATATAGGTAACTAATAATTAAAGAAGAGGTCTTGAATTTGAGAAGGAATAGAAGGGACATGGGAAGAGTTGCACCATGGACAGGGAGGGAAATGTTGTAAATATAGTACTCAAGTATGCAATTCTCAAACTAATAAATTTAAATTAAAAAAGGATTTCTAAAGTTCATCTTCAAGTTAAGCTTACATTATGTACTATGACTGTAATTACTGCTTCTCTGTATCATCCTCCCTGAGTGATAACAGACTAGGTTAAAAATTTATTCTAGGAATGTAAGCGAAAGTTGGTTTGGGATAGGCAGACTAAGTAGAACAGATCACCTACAGAATGTAGGAGGCCTCAGCTCGTCCTAGGGAAGTGGAGTAGGGGAGAATTTGCTCTTTGCCTGTTTTTGGATGGGGCATCATTCTTCTTCCTTGGGACTTGGAGTCAAGATTTGAACTAAAGCTTCAAATGACAGCTTTCCTAGTTCCTAGGTCTTTCAGTCATAGTATATCACCAGCCCTCCAGATTCTCCAGCTTGTTTTGTATGACTTATAGGACTTCTCTGTGTCCATCACTATATTCTGTAAGTTTATAAGCCAAAGTCAGAAGCCATATAATAAATATAAAACGTACACACACACAGTTCTGTTTCTCTGGACAACCTAGAGTCATATAATTATTATTTTTATGGTAATTTGTTGGCTATAAATGAATCAAAACTATATTTACTTATACTAGTTCTTTCCTCAGTAACACCAAATTTTGTTTTATTTGCTAAGCAATAAGGATCATTTTCAAACTTATTTATGCAAATAAATTTTACTTACTAAAAACTGTTTTGTTGTTTATACCCAAACCAACAACCAAACAACAACAAAAACAGCAACAAAGCTGTTGTTTTAACAGATGTGGCTTATTCCAATTGTAACAAATGAGAAAAAAGCTGTTACGAAGAAAAATTTGAATAAGTTTCTCAGGCCAGGCTATATAAATATATTTACTCACTGCCTACTGTATCCTAGGCCAAAGAAACAAATGACAGCAAAAGTTGGTCTGAAACTGTCAACTACTGATCTATAAAGACGACAAGGAGCTAGTCCCAGAGTGGTGGCGTACTCCTTTAAGGACCTGGAGGGCAGTACATACAGGCAGAGACGAGGCAGTCACATGATTGGGTTTACAACCAATGAGAAGCCAGAACAAGGAGACTATAGAGACAGACACACAGGAAGTAGGGCTCTCTTTTCGGAGAGCTCTCTGGGCTGAGGAGGATCCCTGAATCAGGAAGGGTGAGGCTCTTGGCTCTGACTTTTTGGCTTTCTTCTCTGAATCGGCTCTGTGTTTCTTGTTTGATAAAACCGTTGGCTACATCTACACTGAATTACATCTACATTACACTGTTGAGAGGTATATGCTGGGCTGTTATAAGTTTTTATGCTCCAAGTCATTCCCATGACCATCATAGTGTTTTTTAATGCCTTGATTGCCTAGGAGGCTTTTTCCCCAGTCTGTGATAGGGAAAAGGTAAATGAGGAGTATGTATCTACTATTACGTGTTGTATTTTAAGTTACCAAAGGGTGGGTTGTGAGTAATATCCATTTGCCACAGTGCATTGGGCATTAGGCCTCTGGGGTTGACTGTTGCTCCATTTAGTGGTCCAAAGGGTGCTAGGGAGCACAGGTGGTACAGATTTGTGCTAGGTGCTTACAACTGGACAGGGGCAAGACAGGCAGAAGTTTATGGAGGTTATGAGGTGACAGGTGGAACTGTTGGTGTAAGAGCCTGGACTGCTCTAGCACTGGTAGTCACACTGTCATGATCATTTTATGTTCATGGTGGTTGCCAGCAGCCAGCATTTCTGGCAATCCCAAGTGTGATTGAATATGAGATATATACCATGGATGCCTTCTGTTCTCTAGCATGTCTTGTATTGTTTTCATGGTTATGGAGATGGGATCTCTAAGGCTCCTTAGCAAAGGATAACAGCTTACATGCCTGGATCGTGTATTGGCTGTCTGAAAAAATGTTGATGGGCATTGAGTGGCTCAACTCTAATACTTTAAGGATGGCCAAAAATTCTCCCAACTGAACGGAGTCTGGGTTGAGGTGGGCGTGAGTACATTTTTTTTTTTATCATCAGGCATGGTTATTATTAAACCAAAATTGATCTTATTGGCATCTGTAAAAGCTATAGCCACTTGAGGGAGAGGGACATTTGAAGGATTAGCACATGGGCTTACAGTTAACTCAAGAAGTGACAGTATTGACACATGTTCATCTTGGGGGAAGTGGTTATCCAAGATCCCTGGAAAACCTGTCATCATTTTCTGGAAGGGAAGGGAGTCTGCCCATAAGGGCTGGGTATTTTGGAGGGAGAAGGGGAGGACAATCTTGTCTGGTTTGCAGCCCATGATTCTCCTGGCAGTTGCTCCTGCTTTATTGCCTATCTCAAAGGCAATATCAAATTTCGAGTTGATATGGAATTACTCAGAATGTGATAGATGTATCCAGACTAGTAGGCCTGATCGCCACAGTGCTCCCAATACTCCACCCTTAGTCCAAAGGACTAGGGCTATCAGGGGAATATTTGGATTATATCCCCTTAGGGAAGCGTTATAGGCAAGATCACTAGCCCTCTCTAACAGATCCTTGGTCCCCTCTGTCAACTGTATCTTTGCAGAGGGGGAGGATGCCCCTCAAGAAGGGAAAACAGTTGTCTCATGTCCTCATTGGGAATTGGGAGAAATTGCTTGAGCCAATCAATGGTACCACAGAGTTCCTGGAGGTCTGTAAGAGAGTAAGACTTTCATATTATAATAGAGTCATTGAGTGGTTGGTTAACTTGGCTGATTTGGTGGCCCAAAAAAGCAAATGGAGGTAGCCATTGTATCTTTTCTGGGGCAACCTTGAGGTGAAGTGCTCCTTGGTCTTCAAGGAGTGGGGGCAATAACTCCTGAGGTCTCTGTCTGCTTAAGTGGGCCAAAAGAATACCATCCATATAGCAAATCATTAATATCTCATCAGGGACTCAAGCCAAGGCCTGTTGAACATACAACTGACAGATTATTGGACTGTTTTTCATACCCTGGGGTAACACTTTCCTGTGATAACAGGAAAAAGGTTTTTGAAAATTGGGCTCCCAGACAATGAACACAAAGCCCTCTCTGCCCTCTGGAGCCAGTAGCATTAAGGAAAAGCAATTTTTAATATCTATTATAAGAATATGCCACCCTGGTGGAATAACACCTGGGTATGGTCACTCAGCTTGAGGGGAGCCCATTTTTTCCATCTGTGCATTGATTTGCCTTAAGTCTTGCAGAGACAATATTTTCCCAACTTTTGCTTAATTACAAAAATGAGGGTGTTAAATCTACTTGAGGAAGATTCAATATGGCCTAATAACAATTACTCTTCAACTAATTTTCTCAACTCTGATAGTTTGGGTTTCATAATAGGCCACTGGTCTACCCACACAAGCTTCTGCAATGTCCAATATAATGGCAGGGGCCTTGGAAGGTTTATATCTGTGGGAAGGGCAGTGGCCCTTAGAATTAGGGGTGAAGGCTAGAGTTTCTACCAGATTGACCTGTCATGTCAAGTGTTACTATATCTTCATAAAAGGTTTTATCATCTGTGGTAAGCATAGCCCCCATTTCTTCTAATAGGTCGCAACCCCGAAATGTACAGGTGTATCAGCTATAATAGG
The DNA here is from genome assembly GCF_007827085.1 of Peromyscus californicus insignis. Taxonomy (NCBI): domain Eukaryota; kingdom Metazoa; phylum Chordata; class Mammalia; order Rodentia; family Cricetidae; genus Peromyscus; species Peromyscus californicus. The sequence goes on along the minus strand of NW_026294469.1, from coordinate 85,892 downwards.
TCAAAATCACCCCTGATTGCCATCAAGATCCTTCCAGTGAACCAGGTGAAGGGTTGTTTTAGAAGGCTTATCTCCTCCTACCCCAGTAACAGTTGGGCCATCTTTAAGTTTCCAGTGTGGGAAGGCTTGAGCATCATTAAGAGTTATCACAGTGGCTTCTGCACCAGTGTCTACCAGACCCTTGGTGGGTCTGCCATCCAGTTAGATGGTCATCATGGAAGAATGGGGGAATATTGGAAGGGTCCAGAACAGTCTGAGTTTGGAGGGATCTCCTCTTTCTTTCTGGGTGAGGGATGCCCCTCCTTGACTTTAAAGGAACTTGTGAAGAGCTCCTGCAATCACATGCCCAGTGAAAGCATTTTTGGCATTTGGGGCATTTAGTTTTGGGCCTAGCTTTGGGACAGTCTCTACGAAGGTGTCCTGATTGACCACATCCCAAGCAAGAATGGTCAGGTGGTTGGAGGGGGAGGACTGTCCATGATCATTATCTTTGGAAGCTAATAGTGCATTGAGGGAAGCTGTAAGGGCAGCTATTGGTTCTACCTAGGGGTCGAGATCTCAAGTAGCAATGACCCATTTATGGATGTCCTCATTACAAACTGCTGCACTTGCATTGGAAGTAGGGGCATTAAGCCATTCCCATATTAATTACTTAATGATCATTTCCCTGGTTGGGCCAGAATCAACCTGTTTCTCCACTGCCTCATTTACTGGGCTAAGAAGTCAGTAAACATTTCCCCTGGCTGCTGTATCAGATTACAAAAGTACCCGATTGGCTCCTGAGGAGTATAGGACTTCAAGGGTTTAAATGCAAGGAGAGACTTGGTGAAAATAGGCATGCAGGGTAATCTGGGCATGGGTTGTGGGACTAACATATTGGTCCCTGCCAGTCAGCATGTATAGGGATATAACAATATTACATTGAATATTTAGGCTTACCTGTGTTTCAGCTTCTTCTTCATAAGCAGCACACCAATTAAGAAAAACTTTGGGATCCAATACAGCTTTCATTAAATGCAACCAGTCATAGTAGGTTTGTAAATGCATTGTCCATTGTCCTAGCACTTGTTCGAAATATGACCTGTCAGGACCTGATTCATTAGCAGCTTTGTGAATCAAAGACAGATCTGTAAGAGAGGTGGGTGCCCAGGTCTGGGTGGCAGCATTTAGTCCTACATTACCTGGAAGGGCAAAAGGATTGGTAGAGTGATAGTTCATTGTTGGAGCTTGCATAAGGTGCTCAGGTACCTGAGCAAGGCAGGCTTTAGTTACTGAGGTTGGTTTTGCCTTAAGGGAATCACAGTGATGCTCTTCAGGGCATGAGGATGAAGGCAGTTTTGCTCAAGGATAGAGACTTTCCTCTTTGGGAGGTGAGGCAGGAAGGGATTGTTTAGGAGGTTTCTTTGATGGGTCAGTCTCATCCTCTGAATCTGGCTCTACATATGGAGGTGGGAATTCAAGCAAGAGGGTATCCATCTTCTGTGTTTTACAGTGGTCATTGAAAGCTTTAAGAACATCATCTTGGTACCTTCTTTTATACAAGCTATAATACCTAATAAAACAGGAATAAATCATGTGTGTGAAGATTTACCTTTCCAAACCTCTTTTTTTTGGCTAAGAATAAGATCTGCATCCAAAGAGCTGGATCCCAGATTATCAGGAGATATCCAGGGTGCTATGGCAGAGGCTTCAACTCAAAAGCTAGCCACGTTTGCCCACTTAACATGAATATCCCTGGTCTATAGAGATCTTTAAGTTCTAATATCTGAGCTTCTTTTGCAGTAGCAGGAAAGTTACCCATTGTTAGTCCAAGGGAGGGTAAAATTACACTCTCCTGGGGTACTTGAGAAAGCTGTCAGCAGGAGTTAAAAGTTGCAGCCCTCTCCTGATCAGAGCTTCAGCCTCTGAATGGGGCTGGGTGCTTCTGAAGCATGGGCATGAAAGGCTGTAGAAACTTGGGGCCCAAAAGCCCCTTAGTGATTGTAGCTGCAGCCACAGCCTGATGCTTGGAGACCTGGTGGGAGGGGCCTGCCTTTTCTCCTGCCTGTGTACCAGGCAGGCATAAGAGAGTGCTCCGATTTTAAGAGGATATGCCATCTCTCTGCCTTTGCAACCAGCGAGGGGCGGGGGGCAGGGGGAAGTGCTCAGGGTTCAGTCAGACCCTCCTTCTCTCTGCCCTAGGACCAGCAGATGGGAGAAAGCCCTTGGGGTTCAGGCAGACATGCCCTCTCCTTAGCAGGGGGAAACAGCTCATGGGTTTATCTGAGGGTGGCTGGGGAAAAAGAGCAGGCTTATCTCAAAAATTGGTGGGGGTAGGACAGTGCTCCTGAACAGCTGCCTGATGAGTGGGGTGGGACAGGGTAAGTCTGCTGCCTTGTATGCCTGGCCCCTCTGCCCCCCTCAATTATGGCCCGAGTCTCCTTTCTCTGGGGCATGGGGATCATGTCTCTGGCACCCTGTTCAAGGTGGCTGCAGCTCCCCACAGCTTGAGTCTTGGTCGTGCCACCATTCAAATACTCAGACAGCTGCGGTGGCACTCAGTGGCTCTGAGGGGGTCATTGAGGTCCATAATAAGCACTGCCAGGAACAATGTAACACCAACTTATGTATCACCTTCATTCTGTCCATGACTGATATTCCTGTGCCTCTGCTGACAAGGAAATGGATGAGAATAGGTGTAAAGAAAAGGTAAAGAAAGAGAGAGGAAATGCTTGCAGCAGCACCTAAGCCTACACCAGAAACCCCTCTCTCTGTTCCTCCATGCCTGGAGTGGCTACCCCCCACTGCAGTATCCATGGAGTGATTTGCCTGGATGTCTGCCTGCCAAGCCAGCTGCTCCACATACCTCCCAGCCTATTTCACCTATGGTGCCCACATGCCCAACCATGGCATTTCCAGTTAATGTGGGCCCCAATGTGGCTAACCAGCCATGGTTACCTACTTTTCTTTCAGATTTGTCTTTGGTCTGTAAGGCTGCTAATGAATCACGTCCTGAATTGCCGTATTCTGAGCAAGTCCTATAGCAATGTACAATGCATTCAGAGACTTATTATGACTGATAATCATTTGATGAAGGATATGTTGGAGCCTGTGGTCTTTCTTAATTGGCAAACTGCCTATGATGATCATGTTGAGGCTCAGGCTCATTTTAATATACAGTATAACATCACTGTTTCTCTTGAGATGCTCATGGGCTGAGAACCATATGTTAACCCTGTCACATAAGCCCAAATTGATCAACACACCTATTTACTTGCCTCATGAGACACCATTGTGCTTGGTGGGTTGGAAAGATCCCATCACCCTTCAGTGGCAAACCCCTGCTCCCCTATCAACCTGAAGGCAAAGATATGCTTAGATTTTTTCCCCAGGATATCACCATGCAGATATGAATACCCTCCAGATATGTGTGTCCAGCAACAGACCAAGAGACTTTGGTCAAAGAAGAAGCTTCAGAGGGGTAATGTATGATTTGCCCCACTACTATGGCATTAGTAAAAGTTATGTCATTATTGGCATGTGAACCTAGATATAAAGCAATTGCCTCACCCCCTACATGGTTGCTAATGCATCACCAGAAAGACTTCAATTGGTACAATAAATATGACTAGGGTCCCATCCATGTCATTTAGACTGAATTTTTTTACTAATCCTTTTCTTGTTCAAATATCTTCTGCAACAGGTTCAAGAACAGAAGGTGGCCACAAAGGTGACACTACAGATTTTATTGGCTTTCAGACACCTAACACAAAGTCCTACTAGAGAGCTAATGCATGCATGGCTCACTGAGATACAGAAGGCTACTGCCTAAACCCCACCACCTGGACAGCTATCCAGGATTGATGCTCTTTGAGGGCTGGTAGTCAATGACAGGTATGAGCTTATTTGGCAAGCCAACCTAAGGTAGGCACAGTCCATTATGCTGAACTCTCCTAAAGTGGGATAAATAAGGTAAGGGCACTGCACCCTAGCTCCCACTGAGCATGTCCTATAAAATAATAAAAGGGGTGGATATGTGGGATCACTCATCCCTAACAGGCTTAAGGGCCATCCCAAAGTTACAGCACAAACCAGTAAAAAAGATACTTTCTGAGAGCCAAACCTGGGTCTACTGAAGGGCCTTAGCAACAGCAGCTGAGACATGATCTGGAGTTTACCTGGACCAATGAGAGGCAGCCAGGTCACTCCAGCAGATGTATATTCATCAGACCTTCCCCCAGGGTGGGGTGGAGGGTATATAAGTCTTGTCTCTCCCTAAATAAACTGAGTTTGTTGTTTTGACATTCTCCCAGAGTCTGTGTCATTGACTCTGTGCCTACTTGGCCCCCTCCCCCAAAGGGAACAACAGCACAGTACCCTGCTGCACAAGTGGGTCAAAGACCTCAACATAGAACCAGTTACATTGAACCTGGTAAAAGAGAGAGTGGAAAGCAGCCTTGAATGCATTGACACAGAGAACAATTTCCTGAACAGTACATCAATAACACCAGTACTAAGATCTACAATCAACAATTTGGACCTCATGAAACTGAAAAAATTCTTTAAGGCATGTTTTTCACCAGCACCTCTCCATATTCTTGGATGATGGGGAACATCTAAGCACAAAACACAACACAGTCTCATGGTAAATGGCAACATCTGAGTCCCCAAATAACAAGCAAGTCTTTGAAGTTATAAAAAGATCATCATATTTTCAAAAGTGCTATATAAGACAAAATAACAACAACAAAACAAAACAAAGAACCAACACAATAATGAAACAGAAAAACAAAGACCATTATTAGCAATGTAATGCTCAAAGGAACTTCTCTTTAAAGAGTATAATATTATCTCTACCAGTCCTCTGATAGAGTATATTACATTTATAATAAAAAGTCCTCCATTAACTTACATCCTTCAGTTTTCCACTACTAAAGGTTGGTGTCAGCAATGATTGGATTCTTTTCCATTCTTCATTCTCAGATCTTGTTATACCTTTTTTCATTATTCCAGGTGGACCAAAAGGCTACCATACAAAGAAAATAGATTATTCCCTCTATTAGATTGGTTATCTTAACAGTTATAAAATCTGTATAAATAGAAAACATTTGTTAATAGCTACTAACCCTCTTATAGGTGGCAGGTTTTATGCTAGCCTCTAACAGTTCCTCAAACTAGGGCTGGAGCAATGGCTCAGTGGTTAATACCACTTGCAAAGGACTCTGGTTCAATTCTCAGTATCTACATTAGGTGGTTCACAACTGCCAGTAACTCCAGTTCTGGGTGTCTGATGCCCTCTTCTGCTCTCTGTGAGTACCTTCACACATGCAGTACACATACATACATTCAGGCACACATTCATAAAAAATAAAATATGTAAAATACCCCCAAAATTAAATAAGGATACATATAGCCACCTGTGTGGGATAAAGCTGTTATATTACAATCTTCATTTCAATATGATTTCTTCTATAGAAAAAAAACTGTCTTTCTATGTGAAAACATAGGTGGGAGAACAAAAGTATTCTCCAAGTCAGTACAGAAAATGTTGGTTACTTAGATAGGTTTCTATTGATATGATGAGGACTATGAATAGAAGAAACTTGTGATGGAGAGGGTTTAATAATCTTACAACTCTCAGGCCACAGTCTGTCACTGAGAGCACTCAAGGCAGGAACTGAAGGCAGGAACCTGAAGGCAGGAACTGAAGCAGAAGCTTTGGAGGAATGCCACTTACTAGCTTTCTCACCATGGTTTGCTCCCCCTGTTTTCATATACAACCAGGACTAACTGCCCAGGGGTGGCACCAACTACAGTGAGTTGCGCACAGTCACTAATGAAGAAAATGCCCCACAGCCTTTCTACAAGTAAGCAGATGGAGGCATTTCTCTACTGAGGTTTCTCTTCCTAACTATGTCTAGGTTTGCTTCAAGTAGCCAAAATGCAATGAAAACGATAGGGTACATATAAGAGGGCTATATTAGCAAACTTTTCCTTAGACCAGTTTTGCACTTACAAGTATCTTCAGGTTGAGCTATTTTGAAAGGAAGTGACATGACATAGTAGCCATTAAATTATCACAAATATGAAGGACTAAGTATTATTAGCCTAAGCATTAATTGAATATAATGGCACTATTTCTCCTTGATTTTTTTTATACTGAAATATAAGCAAAAGAACACTATACTTCTCTTTTCCTGATAGAATGTTTCTTCTGCCATATGCCCCTGTATTTGATTCTGACTTGGAATATTTCAATAGTTCTTAATTATACATATACTTGTTAATAGTGAGAGGGAAACTTCATACATGTGATAAAAACTACATCACACAAAACCTTCATCTAGCACCTCACTTTGTTAAGAAACACTGATTTTCCTATTAAGCAACAATTTTAAAAGACCAGTTCTCACCTCTTACTACATCCTAACCTGGTGTCTAGCTATTGAAATTAGAGAAAAAAAGATACACTCAAAGGCACACAGACTTCACTGGAAGTGGAAATATTTCCATATTCAAGTTATGTTATTAACTATGTGGAACAAATAAGATTATACAAAAAGAATTAAGGAAATTGAAAGTGACAGAATACCTACAACCACTCACACTCAAGGCTCAGGGAACTTTCTGGGAGATGTGGTGAAAAGACAGCTAGAGCCAAAGGAGTGCCACAAAGGGCTTAATTCTGGGAGTGACATGGGTATGATTCACATGGACTCACAGTTGCTATGGTTATCCCCACTAGACATCTAGAAGAGCAATCCAATGTAAAAATCCAGCACAGACGGGAAAGACGCTTGTGATGTTATCATCCCCATCTGTAGAGTTATTTTTTCTTAATGTCTGAGCCATCTCTCCACATGCAGTATTTTAAAACATATAAAAGCATGTCATAGGCCCTAGTGCACAAACTACTGTTGTTGCTACTAAATGAAATGTGATGCTTATCTAATTGGCTTTTAGATTCTTATGTTTATACCCTCAGATTATTGCTGTCAATGTTTGTCTTAAAAGTTCATTTGCCAGGTTGGTGGTCCACGCCTTTAATCCCAGCACTAGATGGGTGGATCTCTGTGAGTTCGAGGCCAGCCTGGTCTACAAAGCAAGTTCCAGTAAAGACACAAAGCTACACAGAGAAAATGTTTCATTTTACCATGGGCAAAGATTTATACAGAAATTTTTAACTAAACAAAGTAAAAAAAAAAGACTACAGAATGCTCACTCCTAAATATGACATCTAAATCACTCTCTCAAAGGCTCAGGGAAGATTTACAAAAAAGGGAAAGGAGCAGAAGAAATATAAGGTCTGGACTGGAGAAGAAGCTCACTAGTTAAGAACATATACTGCTCTTGACAGGGATCTGGGTTCAGTTTCCAGAACCCCTATCACTTTGGGCAGTTGCCTGTGACTCCAGAACCAGGGGATCCAACACCCTCTTCTGGTCTTCATGGACACTTTACCCATATACACAAACACATACACATTTTAAATAAATAAAGTTTCTTAAACATTTTAGAATCTATAGGAAAGGTAGAGACATATATAAAGTTCACTTCTGGGCATGAAAAGCTCATTGCACTCTTGAAATCCCAGAAATTGTGGTTAATGACCCAGGACCATTCACAGGATAAGACCTATCAACATTCCGCTATGGAGAAGGGTAGGATTCATGAGGTTCTGTCTCTCCCTGAGGATCTATGTGAGTCACCAAATTTATTTAAAGACATTAGAGTAGAAAAAAATAATATAGAAGAGGGATAAGAACAGTAAGAGTGGGAGAGAGACAAGATGAGGCAATAGGATGTGATTATAAGCAAAATACATATATATATATATATATATACACATATATATGCATGTATTATATGTCCGTATGTTAGAATGCATTCTATATATTGCAATAATATCATAAGAAAATTTATAATACACACATATATGAAAAATAGAGACATTAAAAAATAAGAATTACTATCATTACTCATGTGTGCATACCCATATACTGATGCACAGGCACACACATAATTTTTACATTAAACATAAAAATTATGAAAATAAAAAATAAATGATTAAAAAATTCAACACACTGTTGCTGTATGCTTTAAGCTCAGCACACAGGATAGAGAGGCATTTAGATATCTGTGAGGTGAACATCAGCCTGGACTACGTATTGAGTTCTAGCACTGGCAGAGATAATTTTGAGACAGTGTTTGAAATAAAAAAACATGCCCTCATTATAAAAGTTCTAGAGAGACTAGGAATGACAGAAGCATACATCAAATAAAATACATAATTCACATCAAAATAACAAATGCTTTATATTACAAACTCACAGCCAACATTATCCTCAATGGAGAAAACTCAAGCAATAACATTGAAATAAATTAAAATCAAGAGTGAGACAGGGCTGTTCACTAACTCTCTTTCAATACAATCTTCAAATCACTAGCTACAATAAGCAACAGAAGAATGAAATTATAGAAAAAGAGAAAGTCATATTAACCTTATTTACAGAATACACACACACACACACACACACACACACACACACACACACACACACACACACATATATATATTCTACCAGAAAACTTGTTGAATGATGAACAATTTCAGTAGAGTCAGGATACAATTCAGCTTACAAAAATCAGTAGTTTTTATGTACACCAGCAGGCTAAGAAGGAGATTGTTTCCTTTTAAAATACCTTCAAAGTATATAATAAACCTTGCAATGATCCTAATCATGGAGGGGAAAGAATTCTACAGTGAAAGCTTTAAATCATAGAATAAAGAGACTGACATACTACAAGATGGAAAGACATCCTTTGATTCAGGAATGGTAGAACTGACATTGTGAAAACAATGATCCTACCAAAAGCAATTTATAGATTCAAGGCAACACCAAGAAAATCACCATGACATTCTTCAAAGAACTAGAAAAAATTCCTAAAATCTATATGGAATCACACAAGATTCTGGATAGCCACAGCAATCCTTAATAATAAGAACAATGCAGAAATACTTATTCCAGATTTCAAAATATGTTCTAAAGCAGTATTAATAAACATAGTGTCCTACAGTTGCAAAAACAGATATATAGATCAATGGAAGAAAAAATATGACACAAACATGAGTACACATGACTACAGTCACGTGATATTTGACAAAGATCCAAAAATACACACTGAAGAATAGACAGCATCTTCAACAAATGTGCTGTGAAAACAGGATGTCCACATGTAGAAGAATGAAATAGACCCATATTGATCATCTTGCAGAAAACTAACTGCAAATAGACCAAAACCGTCAGTGAAAAATCTGAAATTCTAGATCTTCCAGAAGAAAACTGAAGCAGGACCCAAAAGAATATGGGTGTAGGAAAGGATCTCATGAACAGGACTCCATTTGTCTGGAAATTAAGGTCAACAATTGACAAATATTGCCTCACAAAATTAAAAAGCTTTGTACAGCAGAGAAGGCAGTCCATTGAGTGAAGGCAAACTCTACAAAGTGAGAATCTTTGCCAGCTATATATCTGATAATAGTTTAATATCAGAATCTATAAGGTACCCCCAAAAAACAAAGACTTAAGAAAACAAATGACTCAATTTAAAAATGAGATATGAGAGACGGGCATAGTCTCACACCTTTAATACCAGTACTCCAGATGTAGAGGAAGTTGGATTCTAGCGATTAGAAGAACAGCCTGGTCGACATAATGAGTTCAAGGACAACCAGGGCTATGAAGAGACACTATATCTCAAGGAAGGTGGGTAATGAAGTTGAAAAAAATTCTCAAAAGAAGAAATAAAAAGTCTAAAAATATCTACCCAATATTCGTTACCTATAGAAATTAGGTAAATAAAACTTAGAACAACTTTGAGATTTCATATTACCAATCTCAGAATGGCTAAAATCAAGACAACCAATAGCAACAAATACTAGTGAGGATGTAGGAAAATAGAATCATAATCTACTGTGTGATTGCAAACTAGTGCAATCTGAGAATCATTGTGATTAGTTCTTCAATAAACCAAACATACATCTAATATATAACCCAGATTTACCACTTCTTGACAGTTCTTCAAAAAGACAACATCCTACTCCACAGATGCTTGCAGAGATATGTTCACTGATGCTCTGTTCACAATTACTAGGAATGAAAACAACTTATATATCCTTCAATTAATAGATAGTGAATAGATAATGAAAAATGTGGTATATGTATATAACAGAATACCATTTAGCTGTAAAGAAAATTGAAACCATGCAGTAGATTAGTGGAACTAGAAAATATTATATTGAGTGAGATAACCAAGACCCACAAAGACAAATACCCCGTTATTTCACACCTTTGGTTCCTAGCCCTCAATCTCCATATATGTGTATACAACAAAAACTGATTACAGAAAGGAGGTAACTAAAATGGGGCTATGACAAGGGGAACCCCTAAGAGGGAAATAGGAGGACACAGGTAATATGAAGGAGAAATGGGGAAAATGGGAGGGACTTTTAACTGGAGAAGAAAGAAGGAGGAAAATACAGAAGGAGAGGAAGAGGGAATGATGAATCATGGATGGTTGAATGACACAGGGATTCAATATTTTATATTATTTAAAGGGAGTTGGGGAGTTTTATATTATCTAAAGGGATGACCAAGAGAAAAAATAATATATTTGTATTTTAACTAAAAAGTTTTAAAAGTACCATTCAAAGCTGTTTATACAAGGAGATATGTAAATGTGGGTAAATTATGTTAGCTCTATCATCAGATCAAACTGAGTTTGAATGCAAGCACTGACACTTACTAATAAAGCTTAAACACACTGCCATGTAAAATAAATAAACTGCCTAGGAAAAACTGAAGGAGAAAGGAAAACACCAACTTGAACCTTATAAATAAGATTACCAAGCTTCCTTAGGGACTATGGGTTGACACAAGTATAAGGAGACAGTAACAACCAGGAAGATTTGGGGCCCCACAACAACAACAATTCCACGTGGACAGTAATAACATCACTAAGCTGACAAACATCATCTACAGATCAGCTTTGAACTACAAAGTGCTCAGAGCAATTTTGAGAGAGCTAGCTGAGATGCTCCAGTCTCAAAGACTACCTGAATAAGGATTTGAGATAGACCCTGAACTTTGGCATTATACACAGACTGGATAACGAAGGATATAGTTACGTTTCCTAGAATTTGACAATTAACCTAAAATTTTCCTTTTCAGGATAAAGATACCTTCGCCCATACCCAGCAGGAAGCGATTTCAAGAATGTGACGCCCACATACCCAAAGAGGTGGTGTGTGTGTGGGGGGTGGTTTTTTTTTGTCTTTTAATGGGTCTTGGGTCTGGGATAATTTTCATTGATTGGGGGGGTTGGTTACAAGTTGTCAAGGGTTAGGAAAAGGGCTAAGCAAAGGAGATTAGATTTAAGGTTCTTATTTTAAAAAAAAAGAAAGAAAGAAGGAAAGAAAAGAAAAATGTAAATACTTTACATTGGATTGGATCGTTTTATATTGTATACAAGTTATATACATTGAAATTGATATTGTTAGAAAATGCTATATGTATATTTCTAATTGTACCGTTCATTTAACAATGTAATGCAATTTTCTGATCCTTGAATGTTGTTATTACCAACTATTAGGATATAAAAAAATGAAAGTTAGTAGTTAGACATTATAATAGAACTTGTAGTTATATTAGGTGTGTTTTAAAGATTGAGTACATATATTTTAGATAGACAGGTTATCTTCAGACCCTTCAGAGATCTACAGAATATGACATTTAAAATGTTTTAGTAACTTAGAAAACTTTTCTTTTTTGTTATGACTATGAGACATGCCGGCTCCTGGCAGTACCAATCTACTTCAGAGAAAATATGGGCATTGAAAAAACTGCAATTGGAGTTAACTTCCATTGTGGCAAAAGTTAGCCACTGGACAACAAAGTATCCTCAAATCAACTGCTGACAAACAGGACAGACAGGACACGAAACAAAGAACTACTGATTCTTGTCAAAACAAGTGTGGTTATGGACAATATGGCACCATCCCTGAAGTGGCCTTCCCAATCTGGGAAAAGTACAGTGCCCTTTTCTTCGAAGGCAGCTGAACAGGCAGTGGGCCGATGGCTTCTGATGTGCAATGGGACAGTGGCTGAAACAGTTATTCTTCAAGAGTAATTAAGCGCACGTCTCTCAACAGTAGAATGGCATTTAATAGAGGGATGTGGAGAAGAACGGGATGCTGAGATGAAGCCACATACACACATAGCCAAGAAGAATGGACAGCTGAATTCAAAAAAACATCAACAATTTCCAGAATTTAAAATCCTGAATCATGACATGACACTAGTGGAATTCAGGTGTTTCTGGTATATAGACTGCTCTCACACCAATGTGAGATTGAACTGTTGACCTTGTGTACATCCTACTTCCCAAATACGCTAAGATACGCTAAGCCTATAGGCTGAAGATGATGCCCCGACACTGCGGAGAAACCTCAGATGATTGTCCAGGCAGCTGGCTGTTTCTGTCAACTCACAATTTTTTGGAAGTTGCTTGCATATGCTTCCTGTTTTTATTTTTTTGTTAGCTAATATTATTTCCTTCTTGGGTCTCTGAGAGAGTTGAAGATTAGTTAGTTATAGTTGAAGATTAATTAGGATAGAAAGTGAATTAGATACAATAGGGTAGATAATGGATTTATTTTCTCTGAATTTGTCAAATACAAATGAACTAGACATTGTTTAGGTATTTATTACTTGTATATATTGTATATAGTTATTGTACTTTTGTATATAGGTTTTCTTATGTTAATTATAAGCTTTTTCTTTTTTTCTTTTTATTAAAATAGAAAAAGGGAACTATGGTGATATTTTATTTGTATTAAAATGTTATTTGTATGTTAATAAATAAAGTTGCCCGGGGGTCAGAGCTATTAGCAAGCCATAGGAAAGCAGGGCAGTGATGGCATACGCTGGTAATCCCAGTACTTGGTAGGCAGAGCTGGGTAAGTCTCTGTGTGTTCTGGGATACAGCCAGTATTGGATACACATGCCTTTAATCTCAATACCGATCATGGAAAACCTGGAGGTCTATACAGACAGGCTGTGATGAGGCGGTCATGTGGTTGGGTTTACAATCAATGAGAAGGCAGAACAGGAACTCTATATAAAGACTTTAACACACGGGAAGCTCTGGTTCGGAGAGGTAGGACCACCGCAGGAGGAAGGGTAAGGTTTTAGCTCTTAGCTCTGACCTCTTGGCTTTCTTCTTTGCATTGGTTCTGTGTTTCTTATTTAATAAGAAGGTTGGTTACATCTACACCCAGGGCCTTTTGCTTGCTAAGTAAGCGCTCTACCACTGAGCTAAATCCCCAAACCCAATCTGATATTTTTTCATCCCTCCTATTTCAAAGAGTGAATGGTGATGTCTCATACAACCCCCCGAGTATTCGCTTTTGACTCATATGGGACAAATGTGCATAATCCAATATTCTCCTTTCACTAACTCTGAACATATGAGACCGACAACAAAGGAGAGAGGGTTTCAATTTCCCATCACACACAACTTCACTGTGGGATTTGAGAGAGGGTTTCAATTTCCCATCACACACAACTTCACTGTGGGATTTGATACTGGTAGGTAAATGGTGCGATTCTGGCAGAGATTGGTTACACTGTTCCTGTAAGTATTATTTGGAATCTGCCTTCATATATCTAATTGGTGTGCTTGTGAATTCTTTGAAAAACAGAGTCATTACGCCAAAACGAAAAAAAAATTACCCACCTGTAAAGATGATTAGTATAGTGATGGGGGGGGGACACCAATAAGCTATAATGTATAAATATCTTACATTTAAAGTAAATTTGCAATGAATCAAATTATAGTTCCTAAAATTAATTCATGGCAACAATTTTGAATGTCTGTATGGTATAAATACAAAAACCCATTCGTTATTAGTCAGTGTTTGGGGGTCTGAATAAGAATGTACATGTCACAACAACTCCATGCCAAATAACACTGTGTTTTATTTGTATAGATAGGAAAAGAAAACCTTATGAGGTTTGTAGTCGACCATTCATTTCCCTGACATGATGCTGTTTGATGTGACATAACCAAGGTCCCAGTGGCCAGAGGCCAAATTGGTAGACTATTCTTATACTTTCAAAGTTCAAAACAGCGAGCAACAGAAAATCATCTAGTACATTTAGTTCTAGTGCACTAGGGTTTGGGGATACAGGTTACTTTAGGTATGAATCAGTAGTAATATTCTATTGTACAGATTTGTGTAGTCATAGCATCTCTGTTTATCCCTCAAACTACTTTTGAATTCAGATTATATCTTGATAGAAAGAGATGGGGGGGAGTTGGTGAGATAGCTCAGAGGTTAAGGGCACTGGCTGTTGTTCCAGAGGTCCTGAGTTCAATTCTCAGCAACCAAATGGTGGCTCACAACCATCTATACTGAGATCTGGTTCCCTCTTCTGGCCTGCTTATCATAGTTATACACAAGTTTCAATGGTTAAGAAACCTGGTATTTCACATAGCTGCATATAACCGGTGAGGGGACAATCCTAGGCAACGATTTGCATTACATTGTCACTTCAAGGCATACAGGACTTAAGTGAAATCATTTTCTGTGAACCATTGTTGATGTCTCTTCCGCTTTTGAAAAACAGTGATGGAACAAGAGAAAAATTTGCCTTTGCATAACTAATTCTCTCTTCTCGGTTGCTTTCCTATAGAAAACTGATTAAAAAAAATCACAGGGTGTAGTGCTGCTGAGGTCATTCACTACCGTGGGCCTGACATAAGCTTCAGCCTTGGCGGGTGTGGCTGCAGCCTGTTGCATTTCCAACCTGTAGATCTCATAACTTATGAACAGTCAGTCACTCAGTAAACACACAGCATTTTACTTGATCTATGTTGACCACAAAAGAAAAAAACCTAGCTGCCATTAACTGACCTCAGCCCTAGCCCCCTAGGCCTAGAACAGAGTTAAAGCTGGAAACCTCTGTTGCATTAAACACTGAACAAATAAACACATATATAGAATTTCAACTTCCAGAATGAAAACATGACTTTTGTCTATGTAGATATCAAACATAGTCCCTGGAAGTTGTGATTGCATATCCAATGCAGATCAGTGAGACCGCTGCCATTAGCTACATGGATTTTATGACTAAAGTGAGAGTGAGCCCTGATAATAGAGAAGAATCCTGTGGAAAAATAATTTTCTCTGGCAATGGTTCTACTGTAAACATGAAGGATGAATCATTCTTCTTGATGAACTCAGAAATGTTTTAAAATTTTGGTTTATATCCAGTAAATAACTGCCCATTTGGAGCCCAATGTTTCTTCTTTGTGAGTGGGTAAGAAACAAAAAAGGGGCAAAATGAATTTCTTGTTTTTCCTGATGATGATTTTCTGCATTGTAGAATTAGTACAGAAACATTTCATACAGTGGAAAATTTATCCAAGAAAGGTTAAAAGAGGCTAGAAAGGTGGCTCAGTGCCTAAGAGCACAGACTTCTCTTCCAGATGACCCAAATTTGGTTCCCAGCACCCACATCAATTGGCTCACAACTGCTTGGAACTCTAATTCCAGATCTGATGCCTCTTCTGGCTTCTATGGGCAACTGTACTCAGATGTACATTCTCATACACAGATGTATGTTCTATGTTTGTTTTTCAAAGTTGATTCTATTTGTTTTGTCTCTCTGTCTGTCTGTCTGCCGCCTGCCTAACTACCTACCTACTCTAAACACAGAACAGTAGCTTCTCTTCCCTCCAATTGACTGTCCTTGCTGGGAACAGACGCGAGTGCTATTTGCACTGTGTATGGCTATGGGAGCACACTAGTGACCCTCCTTACCAGAAAACAACTCTTGCTGCTAGGACCAGAAACTGCATGTGATTCAACTCCATTTATGAAGGGGAGAGCAACACTACCTCGCCTTACAAGAAACACACTCTGCTTTTGCAAAAGGAGCACTCTTCTACTCTACTGTGTTTCCGATAGGGCCACAACAGTAAGCTTACTCAGAACCAAAGAACTGTGCTTCCCCAACAAAGGGCCATATCTACTTCAACTCTGCTTAGGAAACTGACAAGAACAGTAGGTTCTCTTCCCTCCAATACACTGCACTTGCTGGAAACAGACGCGAGTGCTATTTGCACTGTGTATGGCAATGGGAACGCACTAGTGACTGTCCTTACCAGCAAACAACTCTTTCTGCTAGGACCAGAAACTGCATTCATTCAACTCCGTTTATGAAGGAGAAAGAAACACTAGCTCCCCTTACAAGAAACACACTCTGCTTTTGAGAAAGGAGCACTCTTCTACGCTACTGTGTTTCCTATAGAGCCAGAATAGTGAGCTTGCGCAGAACGAAAAAAATGCACTTCCTACACACACGGGCCATATCTAATTCAACTCTGCTTAGAAAACTGACAAGAACAGTAGCTTCTCTTCCCTTCAATAACTGTCCTTGATGGGAACAGGCGAGAGTTCTATTTGCACTGCGTATGGCAATTGGAACGCACAAGTGACTCTCCTTACCAGAAAACAACTCTTGATGCTAGGACCAGAAACTGCATGTGATTCAACTCCGTTTATGAAGGGAAAAGCAACATTAGCGCGCCTTACAAGAAAAACACTGTGCTTTGGAGAAAGGAGCACTCTTCTACTCTACTGTGTTTTCTACAGGGCCAGAACAGTGACCTTGCTCAGAAGCAAAGAATTGTGCTTCCTACTCACACGGGCCATTTTTGTTCAACTCCGTTTAGGAAACTGAAAATAACTGTAGCCTCTATTCAGTCCAAAACACTGTCCTTGCTGGGAACCGACACAGGTGCTATTTGCACTGTGTATGTCAATGGGAGCACGCTAGTGACTCTCCTTACCAGATAACAAGTCTTTCTGCTAGGACCAGAAACTGCATGTGATTCAACTCCGATTATGAAGGGAAATGCAACACTAGCTTGCTTTACAAGAAACACACTCTGCTTTTGAGAAAGGAGCACTCTTCTACTCTACTGTGTTTCCTATAGAGCCAGAACACTGAGCTTGCTCAGAACCAAAGAACTGTGCTTCCTACACACACGGGCCATATCTAGTTCAACTCTGCTTAGGAAACTGAAAAGAACGGAAGCTTCACTTCCCTCCAATACACTGTCCTTGCTGGCAACAGACGCGAGTGCTATTTGCACTATGTATGGCAATGGGAGCACACTAGTGATTCTCCTTACCCGAGAACAACTCTTGCTGCTAGGACAAGAAACTGCATGTAATTCAACTCCGTTTATGAAGTTGAAAGCAAAACTAGATCACGTTACAAGAAACACACTCTGCTTTTGAGAAAGGAGAACTCTTCTACTCTACTGTGTTTCCTGTAAGGCCAGAACAATGACCTTGCTCAAAACAAAGGAACTGGGCTTCCTACACACACGGGCCATATCTAGTTCAACTCTGCTTAGGAATCTGACAAGAACAGTAGCTAATCATCCCTCCAATACACTGTCCTTGCTGGAAACAGACGCGAGTGCTATGAGCTTTCATAAACGGAGTAGAATCACATGGAGTATCTGGTCCTAGCAGCAAGAGATGTTTTCTGGTAAGGGAAGTCACTATTGTTCTCAGTTGGCCATACACAGTGCAAATAGCACTCGCGTCTGTTCCCAGCAAGTGCAGTGTATTGGACGCAAGAGAAGCTACTGTTCTTGTCAGTTTCCTAAGCAGAGTTGAACTAGATATGGCCCGTGTGTGTAGGAAGCACAGTTCCTTTGTTCTGAGCCAGCTGACTCTTCTGGCTCTATAGGAAACACAGTAGAGTAGAAGAGTGCTGCTTTCTCAAAAGCAGAGTGAGTTTCTTGTAAGGCGAGCTAGAGTTGAATTCCGTTTCAAAAACGGAGTTGAATCACATGCAGTTTCTAGTCCTAGCAGCAAGAGTTGTTTTCTGGTAAGGGGAGTCACTACTGTGCTCAATTGGCCATACACAGTGCAAAGAGCACTCGCTTCTGTTCTCCGCAAGTGCAGTGTATTGGACGCAAAAGAAACTACTGTTCTTGTCAGTTTCCTAAGCAGAGTTGAAGTAGATATGGCCCTTTTGTGTAGGAAGCACAGTTCTTTGGTTCTGAGTAAGCTGACTGTTCTGGCTCTATAGGAAACACAGTAGAGTAGAAGAGTGCTGCTTTCTCAAAAGCAGAGTGAGTTTCTTGTAAGGCGAGCTAGAGTTGAATTCCGTTTCAAAAACGGAGTTGAATCACATGCAGTTTCTATTCCTAGCAGCAAGAGTTGTTTTCTGGTAAGGGGAGTCACTACTGTGCTCAATTGGCCATACACAGTGCAAATAGCACTCGCTTCTGTTCTCCGCAAGTGCAGTGTATTGGACGCAAAAGAAACTACTGTTCTTGTCAGTTTCCTAAGCAGAGTTGAAGTAGATATGGCCCTTTTGTGTAGGAAGCACAGTTCCTTTGTTCTGAGCCAGCTGACTCTTCTGGCTCTATAGGAAATACAGTAGTGTAGAAGAGTGCTGCTTTCTCAAAAGCAGAGTGTGTTTCTTGTAAGGCCAGCTAGAGTTAATTTCCGTTCCATAAATGGAGTTGAATCACATGCAGATTCTTCTTCCTAGCAGCAAGAGTTGTTTTTTGGTAAGGAGAGACACTATTGTGCTCAATTGGCCATTCAAAGTGTAATTAGCACTCGAGTCTGTTCCCAGCAGGTGCAGTGCATTGGACGCAAGAGAATCTACTGTTCCTGTCAGTTTCCTAAGCAGAGTTGAACTAGATATGGCCCGTGTGTGTAGGAAGCACAGTTCTTTTGTTCTGAGCAAGCTGACTGTTCTGGCTCTATAGGAGTAGAAGAGTGCCGTTTTCTCAAAAGCAGCGTGTGTTTCTTGTAAGGCAAGCTAGAGTTGAAATCTCTTTCAATAAGGGAGTTGAATCACATGCAGTTTCTGGTATAAGCAGCAAGAGTTGTTTTCTGGTATGGAGAGTCACTATTGTGCTCAATTGGCCATACACAGTGTAAATAGCCCTCGCGTCTGTTGCCAGCAAGTGCAGTGTATTGGAACAAGAGAAGCTACTGTTCTTGTCAGTTTCCTAAGCAGAGTTGAACTAGCTATGGCCCGTGTGTGTAGAAAGCACAGTTCTTTGGTTCTGAGCAAACTGACTGTTCTGGCTCTATAGGCAACACAATAGAGTAGAAGAGTGATGCTTTCTAAAAAGCAGAGTGTGTTTCTTGTAGGGCGAGCTAGAGTTGAATTCCCTTTCATAAACGGAGTTGAATCACATGCAGTTTCTAGTCCTAGCAGCAAGAGTTGTTTTCTGGAAAGGGGAGTCACTATTGTGCTCATTTGGCCATACCCAGTGCAAATAGCACTCGCGTCTGTTCCCAGCAAGTGCAGTGTATTGCACGCAAGAGAAACTACTGTTCTTGTCATTTCCTAAGCAGAGTTGAACTAGTTATGGCCCTTGTGTGTAGGAAGCACAGTTCTATTGTTCTGAGCAAGCTGCCTGTTCTGGCTCTATAGGCAACACAGTTGAGTAGAAGAGTGATGCTTTCTAAAAAGCAGAGTGTGTTTCTTGTAGGGCGAGCTAGGGTTGAATTCCCTTTCATAAACGGAGTTGAATCACATGCAGTTTCGGGTCCTAGCAGCAAGAATTGTTTTCTAGTAAGGAGAGTCACTATTGTGCTCAATAGGCCATAAACAGTGCAAATAGCTCTAGTGTCTGTTCCCAGCAAGGTCAGTGTATTGGACGCAAGAGAAGCTACTGTTCTTTTCAGTTTCCTAAGCAGAGTTGAACTAGATATGACCCGTGTGTGTAGGAAACACACTTTTTTGGTTCTGAGCAAGCTGATTGTTCTGGCTATATAGGAAACAGTAGAGTAGAAGAGTGCTGCTTTCTCAAAAGCAGAGTGTGTTTCTTGTAAGGCGAGCTAGAGTTGAATTCCGTTTCAAAAACGGAGTTGAATCACATGCAGTTTTTGGTCATAGCAGCAAAAGTTGTTTTCTGGTAAGGAGTGTCACTATTGTGCTCATCCAGGGCAAATAGAGCTAGAGTTGAATTCCCTTTCATAAACGGAGTTGAATCACATGCAGTTTCTTGTCCTAGCAGCAAAAGTTGTTTTCTGGTAAGGAGTGTCACTATTGTGCTCATCCAGGGCAAATAGAGTTAGAGTTGAATTCCCTTTCATAAAAGGAGGTGAATCACATGCAGTTACTGGTCCTAGCAGAAAGAGTTGTTTTCTGGTAAGGAGAATCTCTATTGTGCTCAATTGTCCATACACAGTGCAAATAGCACTCGCGTCTGTTCCCAGCAAGTGCAGTGTATTGGACGCAAGAGAAGCTACTGTTCTTGTCAGTTTCCTAAGCAGAGTTGAACTAGATATGGCCCGTGTGTGTAGGAAGCACAGTTCCTTTGTTCTGAGCCAGCTGACTCTTCTGGCTCTATAGGAAACACAGTAGTGTAGAAGAGTGCTGCTTTCTCAAAAGCAGAGTGTGTTTCTTGTAAGGCTAGCTATAGTTTATTTCCGTTTCATAAACGGAGTTGAATCACATGCAGATTCTTCTTCCTAGCAGCAAGAGTTGTTTTTTGGTAAGGAGAAACACTATTGTGCTCAATTGGCCATACAAAGTGTAAATAGCACTCGAGTCTGTTCCCAGCAGGTGCAGTGCATTGGACGCAAGAGAATCTACTGTTCTTGTCAGTTTCCTAAGCAGAGTTGAACTAGATATGGCCCATGTGTGTAGGAAGCACAGTTCTTTTGTTCTGAGCAAGCTGACTGTTCTGGCTCTATAGGAGTAGAAGAGTGCTGCTTTCTCAAAAGCAGCATGTGTTTCTTGTAAGGCGAGCTAGAGTTGAAATCTCTTTCAATAAGGGAGTTGAATCACATGCAGTTTCTGGTATAAGCAGCAAGAGTTGTTTTCTGGTAAGGAGAGTCACTATTGTGCTCAATTGGCCATACACAGTGCAAATAGCCCTCGCGTCTGTTCCCAGCAAGTGCAGTGTATTGGAACAAGAGAAGCTACTGTTCTTGTCAGTTTCCTAAGCAGAGTTGAACTAGCTATGGCCCGTGTGTGTAGAAAGCACAGTTCTTTGGTTCTGAGCAAGCTGACTGTTCTGGCTCTATAGGCAACACAGTAGAGTAGAAGAGTGATGCTTTCTAAAAAGCAGATTGTGTTTCTTGTAGGGCGAGCTAGAGTTGAATTCCCTTTCATAAACGGAGTTGAATCACATGCAGCTTCTGGTCCTAGGAGCAGGAGTTGTTTTCTGGAAAGGGGAGTCACTATTGTGCTCATTTGGCCATAACCAGTGCAAATAGCACTCGCGTCTGTTCCCAGCAAGTGCAGTGTATTGGACGCAAGAGAAACTACTGTTCTTGTCATTTCATAAGCAGAGTTAAATAGTTATGGCCCTTGTATGTAGGAAGCACAGTTCTTTGGTTCTGAGCAAGCTGACTGTTCTGGCTCTATAGGAAACACAGTAGAGTAGAAGAGTGCTGCTTTCTCAAAAGCAGAGTGTGTTTCTTGTAAGGCCAGCTAGAGTTTATTTCCGTTCCATAAACGGAGTTGAATCACATGCAGATTCTTCTTCCTATCAGCAAGAGTTGTTTTTTGGTAAGGAGAGACAATATTGTGCTCAATTGGCCATACACATTGTAAATAGCACTCGCGTCTGTTCCCAGCAGGTGCAGTGCATTGGACGCAAGAGAATCTACTGTTCTTGTCAGTTTCCTAAGCAGAGTTGAACTAGATATGGCCCGTGTTTGTAGGAAGCACAGTTCTTTTGTTCTGAGCAAGCTGACTGTTCTGGCTCTATAGGAGTAGAAGAGTGCTGCTTTCTCAAAAGCAGCGTTTGTTTATTGTAAGGTGTGCTAGAGTTGAAATCTCTTTAAATAAGGGAGTTGAATCACATGCAGTTTCTGGTATAAGCAGCAAGTGTTGTTTTCCGGTAAGGAGAGTCACTATTGTGCTCAATTGGCCATACACAGGGTAAATAGCCCTCGCGTCTGTTCCAAGCAAGTGCAGTGTATTGGAACAAGAGAAGCTACTGTTCTTGTCAGTTTCCTAAGCAGAGTTGAAGTAGATATGGCCCTTTTGTGTAGGAAGCACAGTTATTTGGTTCTGAGTAAGCTGACTGTTCTGGCTCTATAGGAAACACAGTAGAGTAGAAGAGTGCTACTTTCTCTAAAGCAGACTGTGTTTCTTGTAATGCGAGCTAGAGTTGAATTCCCTTTCATAAACGGAGTTGAATCACATGCAGTTTCTGGTCCTAGTAGCAAGTGTTGTTTTCTGGTAAGGGGAGTCACTATTGTGCTCATTTGGCCATACCCAGGGCAAATAGCACTCGCGTCTGTTCCCAGCAAGTGCAGTGTATTGGACGCAAGAGAAGCTACTGTTCTTTTCAGTTTCCTAAGCAGAGTTGAACTAGATATGGCCCGTGTGTGTAGGAAGCACAGTTCCTTTGTTCTGAGCCAGCAGACTCTTCTGGCTCTATAGGAAATACAGTAGAGTAGAAGAGTGCTGCTTTCTCAAAAGCAGAGTGTGTTTCTTGAAAGGCCAGCTAGAGTTTATTTCCGTTTCATAAACGTAGTTGAATCACATGCAGATTCTTATTCCTAGCAGCAAGAGTTGTTTTTTGGTAAGGAGAGACACTATTGTGCTCAATTGGCCATACAAAGTGTAAATAGCACTCGAGTCTGTTCCCAGCAGGTGCAGTGCATTGGACGCAAGAGAATCTAGTGTTCTTGTCAGTTTCCTATGCAGAGTTGAACTAGATATGGCCCGTGTGTGTAGGAAGCACAGTTCTTTTGTTCTGAGCAAGCTGACTGTTCTGGCTCTATAGGAGTACAAGAGTGCTGCTTTCTCAAAAGCAGCGTGTGTTTCTTGTAAGGCAAGCTAGAGTTGAAATCTCTTTCAATAAGGGAGTTGAATCACATGCAGTTTCTGGTATAAGCAGCAAGAGTTGTTTTCTGGTAAGGAGAGTCACTATTGTGCTCAATTGGCCATACACAGTGTAAATAGCCCTCGCGTCTGTTCCCAGGAGGTGCAGTGTATTGGAACAAGAGAAGCTACTGTTCTTGTCAGTTTCCTAAGCAGAGTTGAACTAGCTATGGCCCGTTTGTGTAGAAAGCACAGTTCTTTGGTTCTCAGCAAGCTGACTGTGATGGCTCTATAGGCAACACAGTAGAGTAGAAGAGTGATGCTTTCTAAAAACCAGAGTGTGTTTCTTGTAGGGCAAGCTAGAGTTGAATTCCCTTTCATAAATGGAATTGAATCACATGCAGTTTCGGGTCCTAGCAGCAAGAATTGTTTTCTAGTAAGGAGAGACACTATTGTGCTCAATGGGCCATAAACAGTGCAAATCCACTCGTGTCTGTTCCCAGCAAGGTCAGTGTATTGGACGCAAGAGAAGCTACTGTTCTTTTCAGTTTCCTAAGCAGAGTTGAACTAGGTATGACCCGTGTGTGTAGGAAGCACACTTTTTTGGTTCTGAGCAAGCTGACTGTTCTGGCTATATAGGAAACACTAGAGTAGAAGAGTGCTGCTTTCTCAAAAGCGAAGTGTGTTTCTTGTAAGGCGAGCTAGAGTTGAATTCCATTTCAAAAACGGAGTTGAATCACATGCAGTTTTTGGTCCTAGCAGCAAAAGTTGTTTTCTGGTAAGGAGTGTCACTATTGTGCTCATCCAGGGCAAATAGAGCTAGAGTTGAATTCCCTTTCATAAACGGAGTTGAATCACATGCAGTTTCTTGTCCTAGCAGCAAAAGTTTTTTTCTGGTAAGGAGTGTCACTATTGTGCTCATCCAGGGCAAATAGAGTAGGAGTTGAATTCCCTTTCATAAAAGGAGTTGAATCACATGCAGTTTCTGGTCCTAGCAGCAAGAGTTGTTTTCTGGTAAGGAGAATGTCTATTGTGATCAATTGTCCATACACAGTGCAAATAGCACTCTCGTCTGTTCCCAGCAAGTGCAGTGTATTGGACGCAAGAGAAGCTACTGTTCTTGTCAGTTTCCTAAGCAGAGTTGAACTAGCTATGGACCGTGTGTGTAGAAAGCACAGTTCTTTGGTTCTGAGCAAGCTGACTGTTCTGGCTCTATAGGCAACACAGTAGAGTAGAAGAGTGATGCTTTCTAAAAAGCAGAGTGTGTTTCTTAAGGCGAGCTAGAGTTGAATTCCGTTTCAAAAACAGAGTTGAATCACATGTAGTTTCTAGTCCTAGCAGCAAGAGTTGTTTTTTGGTAAGGAGAGACAATATTGTGCTCAATTGGCCATACACATTGTAAATAGCACTCGCGTCGGTTCCCAGCAGGTGCAGTGCATTGGAATAAAGAGAATCTACTGTTCTTGTCAGTTTCCTAAGCAGAGTTGAACTAGATATGGCCCGTGTGTGTAGGAAGCACAGTTCTTTCGTTCTGAGCAAGCTGACTGTTCTGGCTCTATAGGAGTAGAAGAGTGCTGCTTTGTCAAAAGCAGCGTGTGTTTCTTGTAAGGCAAGCTAGAGTTGAAATCTCTTTCAATAAGGGAGTTGAATCACATGCAGTTTCTGGTATAAGCACCAAGAGTTGTTTTCTTGTAAGGAGAGTCACTATTGTGTTCAATTGGCCATACACAGTGTAAATAGCCCTCGTGTCTGTTCCCAGCAAGTGCAGTGTATTGGAACAAGAGAAGCTACTGTTCTTGTCAGTTTCCTAAGCAGAGTTGAACTAGCTATGGCCCGTGTGTGTAGAAAGCACAGTTCATTGGTTCTCAGCAAGCTGACTGTTCTGGCTCTATAGGCAACACAGTAGAGTAGAAGAGTGATGCTTTCTAAAAACCAGAGTGTGTTTCTTGTAGGGCAAGCTAGAGTTGAATTCCCTTTCATAAATGGAGTTGAATCACATGCAGTTTTTGGTCCTAGCAGCAAAAGTTGTTTTCTAGTAAGGAGTATCACTATTGTGCTCATCCAGGTCAAATAGAGTTAGAGTTGAATTCCCTTTCATAAAAGGAGTTGAATCACATGCAGTTTCTGGTCCTAGCAGCAAGAGTTGTTTCTGGTAAGGAGAATCTCTATTGTGCTCAATTGTCCATACACAGTGCAAAGAGCACTCGCGTCTGTTCCCAGCAAGTGCAGTGTATTGGACGCAAGAGAAGCTACTGTTCTTGTCAGTTTCCTAAGCAGAGTTGAACTAGATATGGTCCGTGTGTGTAGGAAGCACAGTTCCTTTGTTCTGAGCCAGCTGTCTCTTCTGGCTCTATAGGAAACACAGTAGACTAGAAGAGTGCTGCTTTCTCAAAAGCAGAGTGTGTTTCTTGTAAGGCTAGCTATAGTTTATTTCCGTTTCATAAACGGAGTTGAATCACATGCAGATTCTTCTTCCTAGCAGCAAGAGTTGTTTTTTGGTAAGGAGAGACACTATTGTGCTCAATTGGCCATACAAAGTGTAAATAGCACTCGAGTCTTTTCCCAGCAGGTGCAGTGCATTGGACGCAAGAGAATCTACTGTTCTTGTCAGTTTCCTAAGCAGAGTTGAACTAGATATGGCCCGTGTGTGTAGGAAGCACAGTTCTTTTGTTCTGAGCAAGCTGACTGTTCTGGCTCTATAGGAGTAGAAGAGTGGTGCTTTCTCAAAAGCAGCGTGTGTTTCTTGTAAGGCGAGCTAGAGTTGAAATCTCTTTCAATAAGGGAGTTGAATCACATGCAGTTTCTGGTATAAGCAGCAAGAGTTGTTTTCTGGTAAGGAGAGTCACTATTGTGCTCAATTGGCCATACACAGTGTAAATAGCCTTCGCGTCTGTCCCCAGCAAGTGTATTGTATTGGAACAAGAGAAGCTACTGTTCTTGTCAGTTTCCTAAGCAGAGTTGAACTAGCTATGGCCCGTGTGTGTAGACAGCACAGGTCTTTGGTTCTGAGCAAGCTGACTGTTCTGGCTCTATAGGCAACACAGTAGAGTAGAAGAGGGATGCTTTCTAAAAAGCAGAGTGTGTTTCTTGTAGGGCGAGCTAGAGTTGAATTCCCTTACATAAACGGAGTTGAATCACATGCAGTTTCTGGTCCTAGCAGCAAGAGTTGTTTTCTGGAAAGGGGAGTCACTATTGTGCTCATTTGGCCATATCCAGTGCAAATAGCACTCGCGTCTGTTCCCAGCAAGTGCAGTGTATTGGACGCAAGAGAAACTACTGTTCTTGTCATTTCCTAAGCAGAGTTGAACTAGTTATGGCCCTTGTGTGTAGGAAGCACAGTTCTTTGGTTCTGAGCAAGCTGACTGTTCTGGCTCTATAGGAAACACAGTAGAGTAGAAGAGTGCTGCTTTCTCAAAAGCAGAGTGTGTTTCTTGTAGGGCGAACTATAGTTAAATTCTCTTTCATAAACAGAGTTGAATCACATGCAGTTTCTCGTCCTAGCAGCAAGAGTTGTTTTCTGGTAAGGAGAATCTCTATTGTGCTCAATTGTCCATACACAGTGCAAATAGCACTCGCGTCTGTTCCCAGCAATACAGTGTATTGGACGCAAGAGAAGCTACTGTTCTTTTCAATTTCCTAAGCAGAGTTGAACTAGATATGGCCCGTGTGTGTTGGAAGCACAGTTCCTTTGTTCTGAGCCAGCTGATTCTTCTGGCTCTATAGGAAACACAGTAGAGTAGAAGAGTGCTGCTTTCTCAAAAGCAGAGTGTGTTTCTTGTAGGGCGAACTATAGTTAAATTCTCTTTCATAAACAGAGTTGAATCACATGCAGTTTCTGGTCCTAGCAGCAAGAGTTGTTTTCTGGAAAGGGGAGTCACTATTGTGCTCATTTGGCCATTTCCAGTGCAAATAGCACTCGCGTCTGTTCCCAGCAAGGTCAGTTATTGGACGCAAGAGAAGCTACTGTTCTTTTCAGTTTCCTAAGCAGAGTTGAACTAGATATGACCCATGTGTGTAGGAAGCACACTTTTTTGGTTCTGAGCAATCTGACTGTTCTGGCTATATAGGAAACAGTAGAGTAGAAGAGTGCTGCTTTATCAAGAGCAGGGTGTGTTTCTTGTAAGGCGAGCTAGAGTTGAACTCCATTTCAAAAACGGAGTTGAATCACATGCAGTTTCTTGTCCTAGCATCAGAAGTTGTTTTCTGGTAAGGAGTGTCACTATTGTGCTCATCCAGGGCAAATAGAGCTAGAGTTGAATTCCCTTTCATAAACGGAGTTGAATCACATGCAGTTTCTTGTCCTAGCAGCAAAAGTTGTTTTCTGGTAAGGAGTGTCACTATTGTGCTCATCCAGGGCAAATAGAGTTAGAGTTTAATTCCCTTTCATAAAAGGAGTTGAATCACATGCAGTTTCTGGTCCTAGCAGCAAGAGTTGTTTTCTGGTAAGGAGAATCTCTATTGTGCTCAATTGTCCATACACAGTGCAAATAGCACTCGCGTCTGTTCCCAGCAAGTGCAGTGTATTGGACGCAAGAGAAACTACTGTTCTTGTCAGTTTACTAAGCAGAGTTGAACTAGATATGGCCCGTGTGTGTAGGAAGCACAGTTCTTTTGTTCTGAGCAAGCTGACTGCTCTGGCTCTATAGGAGTAGAAGAGTGCTGCTTTCTCAAAAGCAGCGTTTGTTTATTGTAAGGCGAGCTACAGTTGAAATCTCTTTAAATAAGGGAGTTGAATCACATACAGTTTCTGGTATAAGCAGCAAGAGTTGTTTTCGGGTAAGGAGAGTCACTATTTTGCTCAATTGGCCATACACAGTGTAAATAGCCCTCGTGTCTGTTCCAAGCAAGTGCAGTGTATTGGACGCAAGAGAAGCTACTGTTCTTTTCAGTTTCCTAAGCAGAGTTGAACTAGATATGGCCCGTGTGTGTAGGAAGCACAGTTCCTTTGTTCTGAGCCAGCTGACTCTTCTGGCTCTATAGGAAACAAAGTACAGTAGAAGAGTGCTGCTTTCTCAAAAGCAGAGTGAGTTTTAAGGCGAGCTAGAGTTGAATTCCGTTTCAAAAACGGAGTTGAATCACATGCAGTTTCTGGTCCTAGCAGCAAGAGTTGTTTTCTGGTAAGGGGAGTCACTACTGTGCTCAATTGGCCATACGCAGTGCAAATCGCACACGCTTCTGTTCTCAGCAAGTGCAGTGTATTGGACGCAAAAGAAACTACTGTTCCTGTCAGTTTCCTAAGCAGAGTTGAAGTAGATATCGCCCTTTTGTGCAGGAAGCACAGTTCTTTGGTTCTGAGTAAGCTGACTGTTCTGGCTCTAGGAAACACAGTAGAGTAGAAGAGTGCTGCTTTCTCTAAAGCAGACTGTGTTTCTTGTAAGGCGAGCTAGAGTTGAATTCCCTTTTATAAACGGAGTTGAATCACATGCAGTTTCTGGTCCTAGCAGCAATAATTGTTTTCTGGTAAGGAAGGTCACTATTCTGCTTATCCAGTGCAAATTCAGCCAGAGTTGAATTCCCTTTCATAAACGGAGTTGAATCACATGCAGTTTTTGGTCCTAGCAGCAAGAGTTGTTTTCTGGTAAGGGGAGTCACTATTGTGCTCATTTGGCCATACCCACTGCAAATAGCACTCACGTCTATTCCGAGCAAGGGCAGTGTATTGGACGCAAGAGAAACTACTGTTCTTGCCAGTTTCCTAAGCAGAGTTGAACTAGTTACGGCCCTTGTGTGTAGGAAGCACATTTCTTTGGTTCTGAGCAAGCTGAATGTTCTGGCTGTATAGGAAACACAGTAGAGTTGAAGAGTGCTGCTTTCTGAAAAGCATAGTGTGTTTCTTGTAGGGCAAGCTAGAGTTGAATTCCATTTCATAAACGGAGTTGAATCACATGCAGTTTCTGGTCCTAGAAGCAAGAGTTGTTTTCTGCTAAGTAGATTCAGTATTGTGCTCAATTGGCCATACACACTGCAAAGAGCACTCGCGTCTGTTCCCAGCAAGTGCAGTGTATTGGACGCAAGAGAAACTACTGTTCTTGTCAGTTTCCTAAGCAGAGTTGAACTAGTTATGGCCGTTGTGTGTAGGAAGCACAGTTCTTTAGT
The DNA here is from genome assembly GCF_007827085.1 of Peromyscus californicus insignis. Classification (NCBI taxonomy): domain Eukaryota; kingdom Metazoa; phylum Chordata; class Mammalia; order Rodentia; family Cricetidae; genus Peromyscus; species Peromyscus californicus. The sequence continues at coordinate 56,919 of NW_026294469.1, read as the reverse complement.
TCTGAGCAAGCTGACTGTTCTGGCTATATAGGAAACACAGTAGAGTAGAAGAGTGCTGCTTTCTCAAAAGCAGAGTGTGTTTCTTGTAACGTGAGCTAGAGTTGAATTCCCTTTCATAAACGGAGTTGAATAACATGCATTTTCTGGTCCTAGCAGCAAAAGTTGTTTTCTTGTAAGGAGTGTCACTATTGTGCTCATCCAGGGCAAATAGAGCTAGAGTTGAATTCCCTTTCATAAACAGAGTTGAATAACATGCAGTTTCTGGTCCTGGCAGCAACAGTTGTTTTCTAGTAAGGAGAGTCTCTATTGTGCTCAATAGGCCATAAACAGTACAAATAACACTCCTGTCTGTTCCCAGCAAGGGCACTGTATTGGACACAAGAGAAGCGACTGTTCTTTTCAGTTTCCTAAGCAGAGTTGAACTAGATATGACCCGTGTGTAGGAAGCACAGTTTTTTGGTTCTGAGCAAGCTGACTGTTCTGGCTCTATAGGCAACACAGTAGAGTAGAAGAGTGATGCTTTCTAAAAAGCAGAGTGTGTTTCTTGTAGGGCGAGCTAGAGTTGAATTCCCTTTCATAAACGGAGTTGAATCACATGCAGTTTCTGGTCCTAGCAGCAAGAGTTGTTTTCTGGACAGGGGAGTCACTATTGTGCTCATTTGGCCATACCCAGTGCAAATAGCACTCGCGTCTGTTCCCAGCAAGTGCAGTGTATTGGACGCAAGAGAAACTTCTGTTCTTGTCATTTCCTAAGCAGAGTTGAACTAGTTATGGCCCTTGTGTGTAGGAAGCACAGTTCTTTGGTTCTGAGCAAGCTGACTGTTCTGGCTCTATAGGAAACACAGTAGAGTAGAAGAGTGCTGCTTTCTCAAAAGCAGAGTGTGTTTCATGTAGGGCGAACTATAGTTAAATTCTCTTTCATAAACAGAGTTGAATCACATGCAGTTTCTCGTCCTAGCAGCAAGAGTTGTTTTCTGGTAAGGAGAATCTCTATTGTGCTCAATTGTCCATACACAGTGCAAATAGCACTCGCGTCTGTTCCCAGCAAGTACAGTGTATTGGACGCAAGAGAAGCTACTGTTCTTTTCAATTTCCTAAGCAGAGTTGAACTAGATATGGCCCGTGTGTGTAGGATGCACAGTTCCTTTGTTCTGAGCCAGCTGACTCTTCTGGCTCTATAGGAAACACAGTAGAGTAGAAGAGTGCTGCTTTCTCAAAAGCAGAGTGTGTTTCTTGTAAGGCCAGCTAGAGTTTATTTCCGTTCCATAAACGGAGTTGAAGCACATGCAGATTCTTCTTCCTAGCAGCAAGAGTTGTTTTTTGGTAAGGAGAGACAATATTGTGCTCAATTGGCCATACACATTGTAAATAGCACTCGCGTCGGTTCCCAGCAGGTGCAGTGCATTGGACTAAAGAGAATCTACTGTTCTTGTCAGTTTCCTAAGCAGAGTTGAACTAGATATGGCCCGTGTGTGTAGGAAGCACAGTTCTTTTGTTCTGAGCAAGCTGACGGTTCTGGCTCTAGAGTAGTAGAAGAGTGCTGCTTTCTCAAAAGCAGCGTTTGTTTATTGTAAGGCGAGCTAGAGTTGAAATCTCTTTAAATAAGGGAGTTGAATCACATGCAGTTTCTGGTATAAGCAGCAAGAGTTGTTTTCGGGTAAGGAGAGTCACTATTGTGCTCAATTGGCCATACACAGTGTAAATAGCCCTCTCGTCTGTTCCAAGCAAGTGCAGTGTATTGGATGCAAGAGAAGCTACTGTTCTTATCAGTTTCCTAAGCAGAGTTGAACTAGATATGGCCCGTGTGTGTAGGAAGCACAGTTCCTTTGTTCTGAGCCAGCTGACTCTTCTGGCTCTATAGGAAACACAGTAGAGTAGAAGAGTGCTGCTTTTTCAAAAGCAGAGTGAGTTTCTTAAGGCGAGCTAGAGTTGAATTCCGTTTCAAAAACAGAGTTGAATCACATGTAGTTTCTAGTCCTAGCAGCAAGAGTTGTTTTTTGGTAAGGAGAGACAATATTGTGCTCAATTGGCCATACACATTGTAAATAGCACTCGCGTCGGTTCCCAGCAGGTGCAGTGCATTGGAATAAAGAGAATCTACTGTTCTTGTCAGTTTCCTAAGCAGAGTTGAACTAGATATGGCCCGTGTGTGTAGGAAGCACAGTTCTTTCGTTCTGAGCAAGCTGACTGTTCTGGCTCTATAGGAGTAGAAGAGTGCTGCTTTGTCAAAAGCAGCGTGTGTTTCTTGTAAGGCAAGCTAGAGTTGAAATCTCTTTCAATAAGGGAGTTGAATCACATGCAGTTTCTGGTATAAGCAGCAAGAGTTGTTTTCTGGTAAGGAGAGTCACTATTGTGTTCAATTGGCCATACACAGTGTAAATAGCCCTCGTGTCTGTTCCCAGCAAGTGCAGTGTATTGGAATAAGAGAAGCTACTGTTCTTGTCAGTTTCCTAAGCAGAGTTGAACTAGCTATGGCCCGTGTGTGTAGAAAGCACAGTTCATTGGTTCTCAGCAAGCTGACTGTTCTGGCTTTATAGGCAACACAGTAGAGTAGAAGAGTGATGCTTTCTAAAAACCAGAGTGTGTTTCTTGTAGGGCAAGCTAGAGTTGAATTCCCTTTCATAAATGGAGTTGAATCACATGCAGTTTTTGGTCCTAGCAGCAAAAGTTGTTTTCTAGTAAGGAGTATCACTATTGTGCTCATCCAGGGCAAATAGAGTTAGAGTTGAATTCCCTTTCATAAAAGGAGTTGAATCACATGCAGTTTCTGGTCCTAGCAGCAAGAGTTGTTTCTGGTAAGGAGAATCTCTATTGTGCTCAATTGTCCATACACAGTGCAAAGAGCACTCGCGTCTGTTCCCAGCAAGTGCAGTGTATTGGACGCAAGAGAAGCTACTGTTCTTGTCAGTTTCCTAAGCAGAGTTGAACTAGATATGGTCCGTGTGTGTAGGAAGCACAGTTCCTTTGTTCTGAGCCAGCTGTCTCTTCTGGCTCTATAGGAAACACAGTAGACTAGAAGAGTGCTGCTTTCTCAAAAGCAGAGTGTGTTTCTTGTAAGGCTAGCTATAGTTTATTTCCGTTTCATAAACGGAGTTGAATCACATGCAGATTCTTCTTCCTAGCAGCAAGAGTTGTTTTTTGGTAAGGAGAGACACTATTGTGCTCAATTGGCCATACAAAGTGTAAATAGCACTCGAGTCTTTTCCCAGCAGGTGCAGTGCATTGGACGCAAGAGAATCTACTGTTCTTGTCAGTTTCCTAAGCAGAGTTGAACTAGATATGGCCCGTGTGTGTAGGAAGCACAGTTCTTTTGTTCTGAGCAAGCTGACTGTTCTGGCTCTATAGGAGTAGAAGAGTGGTGCTTTCTCAAAAGCAGCGTGTGTTTCTTGTAAGGCGAGCTAGAGTTGAAATCTCTTTCAATAAGGGAGTTGAATCACATGCAGTTTCTGGTATAAGCAGCAAGAGTTGTTTTCTGGTAAGGAGAGTCACTATTGTGCTCAATTGGCCATACACAGTGTAAATAGCCCTCGCGTCTGTCCCCAGCAAGTGTATTGTATTGGAACAAGAGAAGCTACTGTTCTTGTCAGTTTCCTAAGCAGAGTTGAACTAGCTATGGCCCGTGTGTGTAGACAGCACAGGTCTTTGGTTCTGAGCAAGCTGACTGTTCTGGCTCTATAGGCAACACAGTAGAGTAGAAGCGGGATGCTTTCTAAAAAGCAGAGTGTGTTTCTTGTAGGGCGAGCTAGAGTTGAATTCCCTTACATAAACGGAGTTGAATCACATGCAGTTTCTGGTCCTAGCAGCAAGAGTTGTTTTCTGGAAAGGGGAGTCACTATTGTGCTCATTTGGCCATATCCAGTGCAAATAGCACTCGCGTCTGTTCCCAGCAAGTGCAGTGTATTGGACGCAAGAGAAACTACTGTTCTTGTCATTTCCTAAGCAGAGTTGAACTAGTTATGGCCCTTGTGTGTAGGAAGCACAGTTCTTTGGTTCTGAGCAAGCTGACTGTTCTGGCTCTATAGGAAACACAGTAGAGTAGAAGAGTGCTGCTTTCTCAAAAGCAGAGTGTGTTTCTTGTAGGGCGAACTATAGTTAAATTCTCTTTCATAAACAAAGTTGAATCACATGCAGTTTCTCGTCCTAGCAGCAAGAGTTGTTTTCTGGTAAGGAGAATCTCTATTGTGCTCAATTGTCCATACACAGTGCAAATAGCACTCGCGTCTGTTCCCAGCAAGTACAGTGTATTGGACGCAAGAGAAGCTACTGTTCTTTTCAATTTCCTAAGCAGAGTTGAACTAGATATGGCCCGTGTGTGTTGGAAGCACAGTTCCTTTGTTCTGAGCCAGCTGATTCTTCTGGCTCTATAGGAAACACAGTAGAGTAGAAGAGTGCTGCTTTCTCAAAAGCAGAGTGTGTTTCTTGTAGGGCGAACTATAGTTAAATTCTCTTTCATAAACAGAGTTGAATCACATGCAGTTTCTGGTCCTAGCAGCAAGAGTTGTTTTCTGGAAAGGGGAGTCACTATTGTGCTCATTTGGCCATTTCCAGTGCAAATAGCACTCGCGTCTGTTCCCAGCAAGGTCAGTGTATTGGACGCAAGAGAAGCTACTGTTCTTTTCAGTTTCCTAAGCAGAGTTGAACTAGATATGACCCATGTGTGTAGGAAGCACACTTTTTTGGTTCTGAGCAATCTGACTGTTCTGGCTATATAGGAAACAGTAGAGTAGAAGAGTGCTGCTTTCTCAAGAGCAGGGTGTGTTTCTTGTAAGGCGAGCTAGAGTTGAATTCCATTTCAAAAACGGAGTTGAATCACATGCAGTTTCTTGTCCTAGCAACAGAAGTTGTTTTCTGGTAAGGAGTGTCACTATTGTGCTCATCCAGGGCAAATAGAGCTAGAGTTGAATTCCCTTTCATAAACGGAGTTGAATCACATGCAGTTTCTTGTCCTAGCAGCAAAAGTTGTTTTCTGGTAAGGAGTGTCACTATTGTGCTCATCCAGGGCAAATAGAGTTAGAGTTTAATTCCCTTTCATAAAAGGAGTTGAATCACATGCAGTTTCTGGTCCTAGCAGCAAGAGTTGTTTTCTGCTAAGTAGATTCAGTATTGTGCTCAATTGGCCATACACACTGCAAAGAGCACTCGCGTCTGTTCCCAGCAAGTGCAGTGTATTGGACGCAAGAGAAACTACTGTTCTTGTCAGTTTCCTAAGCAGAGTTGAATTAGATATGGCCCTTGTTTGTAGGAAGCACAGTTCTTTAGTTCTGAGCAAGCTGACTGTTCTGGCTATATAGGAAACACAGTAGAGTAGAAGAGTGCTGCTTTCTCAAAAGCAGAGTGTGTTTCTTGTAACGTGAGCTAGAGTTGAATTCCCTTTCATAAACGGAGTTGAATAACATGCATTTTCTGGTCCTAGCAGCAAAAGTTGTTTTCTTGTAAGGAGTGTCACTATTGTGCTCATCCAGGGCAAATAGAGCTAGAGTTGAATTCCCTTTCATAAACAGAGTTGAATAACATGCAGTTTCTGGTCCTGGCAGCAACAGTTGTTTTCTAGTAAGGAGAGTCTCTATTGTGCTCAATAGGCCATAAACAGTACAAATAACACTCCTGTCTGTTCCCAGCAAGGGCACTGTATTGGACACAAGAGAAGCGACTGTTCTTTTCAGTTTCCTAAGCAGAGTTGAACTAGATATGACCCGTGTGTAGGAAGCACAGTTTTTTGGTTCTGAGCAAGCTGACTGTTCTGGCTCTATAGGAAACACAGTAGAGTAGAAGTATGCTGCTTTCTAAAAAGCAGAGTGAGTTTCTTGTAAGTCGAGCTAGAGTTAAATTCCCTTTCATAAACAGAGTTGAATCACATGCAATTTCTGGTCCTAGCAGCAAAAGTTGTTTTCTGGTAAGGAGAGTCACTATTGTGCTTATCCAGTGCAAAAAGAGCTAGAGTTGAATTCCCTTTCATAAACAGAGTTGAATAACATGCAGTTTCGGGTCCTAGCAGCAAGAGTTATTTTCTGGTAAGGGGAGTCACTATTGTGCTCATTTGGCCATACCCAGTGCAAATAACACTTGCGTCTGTTCCCAGCAAGTGCAGTGCATTGGACGCAAGAGAAACTACTGTTCTTGTCAGTTTCCTAAGCAGAGTTGAACTAGTTATGGCCCTTGTGTGTAGGAAGCACAGTTCTTTGGTTCTGAGCAAGCTACTGTTCTGGCTCTATAGGAAACACAGTAGAGTAGAAGAGTGATGCTTTCTAAAAAGCAGAGTGTGTTTCTTGTAAGGCCAGCTAGAGTTTATTTCCGTTCCATAAACGGAGTTGAATCACATGCAGATTCTTCTTCCTAGCAGCAAGAGTTGTTTTTTGGTAAGGAGAGACAATATTGTGCTCAATTGGCCATACACATTGTAAATAGCACTCGCGTCTGTTCCCAGCAGGTGCAGTGCATTGAACGCAAGAGAAACTACTGTTCTTGTCAGTTTCCTAATTAGAATTGAACTAGATATGGCCCGTGTGTGTAGGAAGCACAGTTCTTTAGTTCTGAGCAAGCTGACTGTTCTGGCTCTATAGGAGTAGAAGAGTGCTGCTTTCTCAAAAGCAGTGTGTGTTTCTTGTAAGGCGAGCTAGAGTTGAAATCTCTTTCAAAAAGGGAGTTGAATCACATGCAGTTTCTGGTATAAGCAGCAACAGTTGTTTTCTGGTACGGAGATTCACTATTGTGCTCAATTGGCCATACACAGTGTAAATAGCCCTCGCGTCTGTTGCCAGCAAGTGCAGTGTATTGGACGCAAGAGAAGCTACTGTTCCTTTCAGTTTCCTAATCAGAGTTGAACTGGATATGGCCCGTGTGTGTAGGAAGCACAGTTTTTTTGTTCTGAGCCAGCTGATTGTTCTGGCTCTACAGGAAACACAGTAGAGTAGAAGAGTGCTGCTTTCTATAAGCAGACTGTGTTTCTTGTAATGCGAGCTAGAGTTCAATTCCCTTTCATAAACGGAGTTGAATCACATTCAGTTTCTGGTCCCAGCAGCAAGAGTTGTTTTCTGGTAAGGAGATTCACTATTGTGCTCAATTGGCCATACACTGTGCAAATAGCACTCGCGTCTGTTCCCAGCAAGTGCAGTGTATTAGACTCAAGAGAAACTACTGTTCTTGTCAGTTTCCGAAGCAGAGTTGAATTAGATATGGCCCTTCGTGTAGGAAGCACAGTTCTTTAGTTCTGAGCAAGCTGACTGTTCTGGCTATATTGGAAACACAGTAGAGTAGAAGATTGCTGCTTTCTCAAAAGCAGAGTGTGTTTTTTGTAAGGCGAGCTAGAGTTGAATTACCTTTCATAAACGGAGTTGAATAGCATGCAGTTTTAGGTCCTAGCAGCAAAAGTTGTTTTCTGGTAAGGAGTGTCACTATAGTGCTCATCCAGGGCAAATAGCGCTAGAGTTGAATTCTGTTTCATAAATATAGTTGAATCACATGCAGTTTCGGGTCCTAGCAGCAAAAGTTGTTTTCTGGTAAGGAGTGTCACTATTGTGCTCATCCAGGGCAAATAGAGCTAGAGTTGAATTCCCTTTCATAAACGGAGTTGAATCACATGCAGTTTCTGGTCCTAGCAGCAATAGTTGTTTTCTAGTAAGGAGAGTCTCTATTGTGCTCAATAGGCCCTAAACAGTGCAAATAGCACTCCTGTCTGTTCCCAGCAAGGGCATTGTATTGGACACAAGAGAAGCGACTGTTCTTTTCAGTTTCCTAAGCAGAGTTGAACTAGGTATGACCCGTGTGTGTAGGTAGCACAGTTTTTTGGTTCTGAGCAAGCTGACTGTTCTGGCTCTATAGGAAACGCAGTAGAGTAAGAAGTGTGCTGCTTTCTCAAAAGCAGAGTGAGTTTCTTGTAAGGCGAGCTAGAGTTGAATTCCCTTTCATAAACAGAGTTGAATAACATGCAGTTTCGGGTCCTAGCAGCAAGAGTTATTTTCTGGTAAGGGGAGTCACTATTGTGCTCATTTGGCCATACCCAGTGCAAATAACACTTGCGTCTGTTCCCAGCAAGTGCAGTGCATTGGACGCAAGAGAAACTACTGTTCTTGTCAGTTTCCTAAGCAGAGTTGAACTAGTTATGGCCCTTGTGTGTAGGAAGCACAGTTCTTTGGTTCTGAGCAAGCTACTGTTCTGGCTCTATAGGAAATACAGTAGAGTAGAAAAGTGCTGCTTTCTCAAAAGCAGAGTGTGTCTTGTAAGGCCAGCTAGAGTTTATTTCCGTTCCATAAACGGAGTTGAATCACATGCAGATTCTTCTTCCAAGCAGCAAGAGTTGTTTTTTGGTAAGGAGTGACAATATTGTGCTCAATTGGCCATACACATTGTAAATAGCACTCGCGTCTGTTCCCAGCAGGTGCAGTGCATTGAACGCAAGAGAATCTACTGTTCTTGTCAGTTTCCTAATTAGAATTGAACTAGATATGGCCCGTGTGTGTAGGAAGCACAGTTCTTTAGTTCTGAGCAAGCTGACTGTTCTGGCTCTATAGGAAACACAGTAGAGTAGAAGAGTGCTGCTTTCTCAAAAGCAGAGTGTGTTTCTTGTAAGGCCAGCTAGAGTTTATTTCCGTTCCATAAACGGAGTTGAATCACATGCAGATTCTTCTTCCTAGCAGCAAGAGTTGTTTTTTGGTAAGGAGAAACAATATTGTGCTCAATTGGCCATACACATTGTAAATAGCACTCGCGTCTGTTCCCAGCAGGTGCAGTGCATTGGACGCAAGAGAATCTACTGTTCTTGTCAGTTTCCTAAGCAGAGTTGAACTAGATATGGCTCGTGTGTGTAGGAAGCACAGTTCTTTTGTTCTGAGCAAGCTGACTGTTCTGGCTCTATAGGAGTAGAAGAGTGCTGCTTTCTCAAAAGCAGCGTGTGTTTCTTGTAAGGCGAGCTAGAGTTGAAATCTCTTTCAAAAAGGGAGTTGAATCACATGCAGTTTCTGGTATAAGCAGCAACAGTTGTTTCCTGGTACGGAGATTCACTATTGTGCTCAATTGGCCATACACAGTGTAAATAGCCCTCGCGTCTGTTGCCAGCAAGTGCAGTGTATTGGACGCAAGAGAAGCTACTGTTCTTTTCAGTTTCCTAATCAGAGTTGAACTGGATATGGCCCGTGTGTGTAGGAAGCACAGTTCCTTTGTTCTGAGCCAGCTGACGGTTCTGGCTCTACAGGAAACACAGTAGAGTAGAAGAGTGCTGCTTTCTATAAGCAGACTGTGTTTCTTGTAATGCGAGCTAGAGTTCAATTCCCTTTCATAAACGGAGTTGAATCACATTCAGTTTCTGGTCCTAGCAGCAAGAGTTGTTTTCTGGTAAGGAGATTCACTATTGTGCTCAATTGGCCATACACTGTGCAAATAGCACTCGCGTCTGTTCCCAGCAAGTGCAGTGTATTAGACTCAAGAGAAACTACTGTTCTTGTCAGTTTCCGAAGCAGAGTTGAATTAGATATGGCCCTTCGTGTAGGAAGCACAGTTCTTTAGTTCTGAGCAAGCTGACTGTTCTGGCTATATTGGAAACACAGTAGAGTAGAAGATTGCTGCTTTCTCAAAAGCAGAGTGTGTTTCTTGTAAGGCGAGCTAGAGTTGAATTACCTTTCATAAACGGAGTTGAATAGCATGCAGTTTCAGGTCCTAGCAGCAAAAGTTGTTTTCTGGTAAGGAGTGTCACTATTGTGCTCATCCAGGGCAAATAGAGCTAAAGTTGAATTCCCTTTCATAAACGGAGTTGAATCACATGCAGTTTCTGGTCCTAGCAGCAAGAGTTGTTTTCTAGTAAGGAGAGTCTCTATTGTGCTCAATAGGCCCTAAACAGTGCAAATAGCACTCCTGTCTGTTCCCAGCAAGGGCATTGTATTGGACACAAGAGAAGCGACTGTTCTTTTCAGTTTCCTAAGCAGAGTTCAACTAGGTATGACCCGTGTGTGTAGGTAGCACAGTTTTTTGGTTCTGAGCAAGCTGACTGTTCTGGCTCTATAGGAAACGCAGTAGAGTAAGAAGTGTGCTGCTTCCTCAAAAGCAGAGTGAGTTTCTTGTAAGGCGAGCTAGAGTTGAATTCCCTTTCATAAACAGAGTTGAATAACATGCAGTTTCGGGTCCTAGCAGCAAGAGTTATTTTCTGGTAAGGGGAGTCACTATTGTGCTCATTTGGCCATACCCAGTGCAAATAACACTTGCGTCTGTTCCCAGCAAGTGCAGTGCATTGGACGCAAGAGAAACTACTGTTCTTGTCAGTTTCCTAAGCAGAGTTGAACTAGTTATGGCCCTTGTGTGTAGGAAGCACAGTTCTTTGGTTCTGAGCAAGCTACTGTTCTGGCTCTATAGGAAACACAGTAGAGTAGAAGAGTGATGCTTTCTCAAAAGCAGAGTGTGTTTCTTGTAAGGCCAGCTAGAGTTTATTTCCGTTCCATAAACGGAGTTGAATCACATGCAGATTCTTCTTCCTAGCAGCAAGAGTTGTTTTTTGGTAAGGAGAGACAATATTGTGCTCAATTGGCCATACACATTGTAAATAGCACTCGCGTCTGTTCCCAGCAGGTGCAGTGCATTGAACGCAAGAGAAACTACTGTTCTTGTCAGTTTCCTAATTAGAATTGAACTAGATATGGCCCGTGTGTGTAGGAAGCACAGTTCTTTAGTTCTGAGCAAGCTGACTGTTCTGGCTCTATAGGAAACACAGTAGAGTAGAAGAGTGCTGCTTTCTCAAAAGCAGAGTGTGTTTCTTGTAAGGCCAGCTAGAGTTTATTTCCGTTCCATAAACGGAGTTGAATCACATGCAGATTCTTCTTCCTAGCAGCAAGAGTTGTTTTTTGGTAAGGAGAAACAATATTGTGCTCAATTGGCCATACACATTGTAAATAGCACTCGCGTCTGTTCCCAGCAGGTGCAGTGCATTGGACGCAAGAGAATCTACTGTTCTTGTCAGTTTCCTAAGCAGAGTTGAACTAGATATGGCTCGTGTGTGTAGGAAGCACAGTTCTTTTGTTCTGAGCAAGCTGACTGTTCTGGCTCTATAGGAGTAGAAGAGTGCTGCTTTCTCAAAAGCAGCGTGTGTTTCTTGTAAGGCAAGCTAGAGTTGAAATCTCTTTCAAAAAGGGAGTTGAATCACATGCAGTTTCTGGTATAAGCAGCAACAGTTGTTTCCTGGTACGGAGATTCACTATTGTGCTCAATTGGCCATACACAGTGTAAATAGCCCTCGCGTCTGTTGCCAGCAAGTGCAGTGTATTGGACGCAAGAGAAGCTACTGTTCTTTTCAGTTTCCTAATCAGAGTTGAACTGGATATGGCCCGTGTGTGTAGGAAGCACAGTTCCTTTGTTCTGAGCCAGCTGACTGTTCTGGCTCTACAGGAAACACAGTAGAGTAGAAGAGTGCTGCTTTCTATAAGCAGACTGTGTTTCTTGTAATGCGAGCTAGAGTTCAATTCCCTTTCATAAACGGAGTTGAATCACATTCAGTTTCTGGTCCTAGCAGCAAGAGTTGTTTTCTGGTAAGGAGATTCACTATTGTGCTCAATTGGCCATACACTGTGCAAATAGCACTCGCGTCTGTTCCCAGCAAGTGCAGTGTATTAGACTCAAGAGAAACTACTGTTCTTGTCAGTTTCCGAAGCAGAGTTGAATTAGATATGGCCCTTCGTGTAGGAAGCACAGTTCTTTAGTTCTGAGCAAGCTGACTGTTCTGGCTATATTGGAAACACAGTAGAGTAGAAGATTGCTGCTTTCTCAAAAGCAGAGTGTGTTTCTTGTAAGGCGAGCTAGAGTTGAATTACCTTTCATAAACGGAGTTGAATAGCATGCAGTTTCAGGTCCTAGCAGCAAAAGTTGTTTTCTGGTAAGGAGTGTCACTATAGTGCTCATCCAGGGCAAATAGCGCTAGAGTTGAATTCTGTTTCATAAATATAGTTGAATCACATGCAGTTTCGGGTCCTAGCAGCAAAAGTTGTTTTCTGGTAAGGAGTGTCACTATTGTGCTCATCCAGGGCAAATAGAGCTAGAGTTGAATTCCCTTTCATAAACGGAGTTGAATCACATGCAGTTTCTGGTCCTAGCAGCAAGAGTTGTTTTCTAGTAAGGAGAGTCTCTATTGTGCTCAATAGGCCCTAAACAGTGCAAATAGCACTCCTGTCTGTTCCCAGCAAGGGCATTGTATTGGACACAAGAGAAGCGACTGTTCTTTTCAGTTTCCTAAGCAGAGTTCAACTAGGTATGACCCGTGTGTGTAGGTAGCACAGTTTTTTGGTTCTGAGCAAGCTGACTGTTCTGGCTCTATAGGAAACGCAGTAGAGTAAGAAGTGTGCTGCTTCCTCAAAAGCAGAGTGAGTTTCTTGTAAGGCGAGCTAGAGTTGAATTCCCTTTCATAAACAGAGTTGAATAACATGCAGTTTCGGGTCCTAGCAGCAAGAGTTATTTTCTGGTAAGGGGAGTCACTATTGTGCTCATTTGGCCATACCCAGTGCAAATAACACTTGCGTCTGTTCCCAGCAAGTGCAGTGCATTGGACGCAAGAGAAACTACTGTTCTTGTCAGTTTCCTAAGCAGAGTTGAACTAGTTATGGCCCTTGTGTGTAGGAAGCACAGTTCTTTGGTTCTGAGCAAGCTACTGTTCTGGCTCTATAGGAAACACAGTAGAGTAGAAGAGTGATGCTTTCTAAAAAGCAGAGTGTGTTTCTTGTAAGGCCAGCTAGAGTTTATTTCCGTTCCATAAACGGAGTTGAATCACATGCAGATTCTTCTTCCTAGCAGCAAGAGTTGTTTTTTGGTAAGGAGAGACAATATTGTGCTCAATTGGCCATACACATTGTAAATAGCACTCGCGTCTGTTCCCAGCAGGTGCAGTGCATTGAACGCAAGAGAAACTACTGTTCTTGTCAGTTTCCTAATTAGAATTGAACTAGATATGGCCCGTGTGTGTAGGAAGCACAGTTCTTTAGTTCTGAGCAAGCTGACTGTTCTGGCTCTATAGGAAACACAGTAGAGTAGAAGAGTGCTGCTTTCTCAAAAGCAGAGTGTGTTTCTTGTAAGGCCAGCTAGAGTTTATTTCCGTTCCATAAACGGAGTTGAATCACATGCAGTTTCTGGTCCTAGCAGCAAAATTTGTTTTCTGGTAAGGAGAGTCCCTATTGTGCTTATCCAGTGCAAATAGAGCTAGAGTTGAATTCCCTTTCATAAACGGAGTTGAATCACATGCAGTTTCTGGTCCTAGCAGCAAGAGTTGTTTTCTGGTAAGGAGAATCTCTATTGTGCTCAATTGTCCATACACAGTGCAAATAGCACTCGCGTCTGTTCCCAGCAAGTGCAGTGTATTGGACGCAAGAGAAGCTACTGTTCTTTTCAATTTCGTAAGCAGAGTTGAACTAGATATGGCCCTTGTGTGTAGAAAGCACAGTTCCTTTGTTCTGAGACAGCTGACTCTTCTGGCTCTATAGGAAACACAGTAGAGTAGAAGAGTGCTGCTTTCTCAAAAGCAGAGTGTGTTTCTTGTAAGGCCAGCTAGAGTTTATTTCCGTTCCATAAACGGAGTTGAATCACATGCAGATTCTTCTTCCTAGCAGCAAGAGTTGTTTTTTGGTAAGGAGAGACAATATTGTGCTCAATTGGCCATAGACATTGTAAATAGCACTCATGTCTGTTCCCAGCAGGTGCAGTGCATTGGACGCAAGAGAATCTACTCTTCTTGTCAGTTTCCTAAGCAGAGTTGAACTAGATATGGCTCGTGTGTGTAGGAAGCACAGTTCTTTTGTTCTGAGCAAGCTGACTGTTCTGGCTCTATAGGAGTAGAAGAGTGCTGCTTTCTCAAAAGCAGCGTTTGTTTCTTGTAAGGCGAGCTAGATTTGAAATCTCTTTCAATAAGGGAGTTGAATCACATGCAGTTTCTGGTATAAGCAGCAAGAGTTGTTTTTGGGTAAGGAGATTCACTATTGTGCTCAATTGGCCATACACAGTGAAAATAGCACTCGCGTCGGTTCCCAGCAAGTGCAGTGTATTAGACGCAAGACAAACTACTGTTCTTGTCAGTTTCCTAAGCAGAGTTGAATTAGATATGGCCCTTGTGTGTAGGAAGCACAGTTCTTTAGTTCTGAGCAAGCTGACTGTTCTGGCTCTACAGGAGTAGAAGAGTGCTGCTTTCACAAAAGCAGACTGTGTTTCTTGTAAAGCGAGCTAGAGTTGAATTCCCTTTCATAAACGGAGTTGAATCACATGCAGTTTCTGGTCCTAGCAGCAAGAGTTGTTTTCTGGTAAGGAGATTCACTATTGTGCTCAATTGGCCATACACAGTGCAAATAGCACTCGCGTCTGTTCCCAGCAAGTGCAGTGAATTGGAAGCAAGAGAAACTACTGTTCTTGTCAGTTTCCTAAGCAGAGTTGAACTAGATATGGCCCTTGTGTGTCGGAAGCACAGTACTTTAGTTCTGAGCAAGCTTACTGTTCTGGCTCTATAGGAAACACAGTAGAGTAGAAGAGTGCTGCTTTCTCAAAAACAGAGTGTGTTTCTTGTAGGGTGAGCTATAGTTGAATTCCCTTTCATAAACGGTGTTGAATCACATGCAGTTTCAATTCCTAGCAGCAAAAGTTGTTTTCTGGTAAGGAGAGTCACTATTGTGCTCAATTGCCCAAACACAGTGCAAATAGCACTCGTGTCAGTTCCCAGCAAGTACAGTGTATTGGACGTAAGAGAAACTACTGTTCTTGTCAGTTTCCTAAGCAGAGTTGAACTAGATACGGCCCGAGTGTGTAGGACGCACAGTTCTTTGGTTCTGAGCAAGCTGACTGTTCTGGCTCTATAGGAATCACAGTAGAGTAGAAGTGTGCTGCTTTCTCGAAAGCAGAGTATGTTTCTTGTAAGGCGAGCTAGATTTGAATTCCTTTTCATAAACGGAGTTGAATCACATGCAGTTTCTGGTCCTAGCAGCAAGAGCTGTTTTCTTCTAAGGAGAAACACTATTGTGCTCAATTGGCCATACACAGTACAGATAGCAGTAGCGACTGTTACCAGCAAGTGCAGTGTATTGGACGCCAGAGAAGCTACTGTTCTTGTCAGTTTCATAAGCAGAGTTGAACTAGATAGGGCCCTTGTGTGTAGGAAGCACAGTTCTGTGGTTCTTATCAAGCTGACTGTTCTGGCTCAATAGGAAACACAGTTGAGTAGATGAGTGCTGTTTTCTCAAAAGAAGTGTGTTTCTTGTAAGACTAGATAGAGTTGAATTCCCTTTCATAAACAGAGTTGAATCACATGCAGTTTCTGGTCCTAGCAGCAAGAGTTGTTTTCTGGTAAGGAGAGTCACTATATTGTGCTAAACCAGTGCAAATAGAGCTAGAGGTCAATTCCCTTTCATAAACGGAGTTGAATCACATGCAGTTTCTGGTCCTAGCAGCAAGATTTGTTTTCTGGTAAGGAAAGTCACTATTGTGCTCAATTTGCCATACCCAGTGCAAATAGCCCTCGCGTCTGTTCCCAGCAAATACAGTGTATTGGATGCATGAGAAGCTACTGTTCTTGTCAGTTTCCTAAGCAGAGTTGAACTAGATATGGCCTTTGTGTGTAGGAAGCACAGTTCTGTGGTTCTTAGCAAGCTGACTGTTCTGGCTCAATAGGAAACACAGTTGAGTAGAAGAGTGCTGTTTTCTCAAAAGAAGTGTGTTTCTTGTAAGACTAGCTAGAGTTGAATTCCCTTTCATAAACGGAGTTGAATCACATGCAGTTTCTGGTCCTAGCAGCAAGAGTTGTTTTCTGGTAAGGCGAGTCACTATTGTGCTCAATTGGCCATACCCAGTGCAAATAGCACTCGCGTCTGTTCCCAGCAAGTGCAGTGTATTGGACGCAAGAGAAACTACTGTTCTTGTCAGTCCTAAGCAGAGTAGAACTAGATACGGCCCGAGTGTGTAGGAAGCACAGTACTTTGGTTCTGAGCAAGCTTACTGTTCTGGCTCTATAGGAAAAACAGTAGAGAAGAAAAGTGCTGCTTTCTCGAAAGCAGAGTGTGTTTCTTGTAGGGGGAGCTATAGTTGAATTCCCTTTCATAAACGGAGTTGAATCACATGCAGTTTCTGGTCCTAGCAGCAAGAGTTGTTTTCTGGTAAGGAGAGTCACTATTGTGCTCAATTGCCCAAACACAGTGCAAATAGCATTCGCGTCAGTTCCCAGCAAGTGCAGTGTATTGGACACAAGAGAAACTACTGTTCTTGTCAGTTTCCTAAGCAGAGTTGAAATAGATATGGCCCGTGTGTGTAGGAAGCACAGTTCTTTGGTTCTGAGCAAGCTGACTGTCCTGGCTCTATGGGAAACACAGTAGAGTAGAAGTGTGCTACTTTCTCAAAAGCAGAGTGTGTTTCTTGTAAGGCGAGCTAGAGTTGAATTCCTTTTCATAAACGGAGTTGAAATCACATGCAGTTTCTGGTCCTAAAAGCAAGTGTTGTTTTCTGGTAAGGAGAGTCACTATTGTGCTCAATTGCCCAGACACAGTACAAATAGCACTCGCGTCTGTTCCCAGCATGTGCAGTGTATTGGATGCAAGAGAAACTACTGTTCTTGTCAGTTTCCTAAGCAGAGTTGAACTAGATAGGGCCCGAGTGTGTAGGAAGCACAGTTCTTTTGTTCTGAGCAAGCTTACTGTTCTGGCTCTATAGGAAACACAGTAGAGTAGAAGAGTGCTGCTTTCTCAAAAGCAGAGTATGATTCTTGTAAGGGGAGCTAGATTTGAATTCCCTTTCATAAACGGAGTTGCATCACATGCAGTTTCTGGTCCTAGCAGCAAGAGCTGTTTTCTGCTAAGGAGAATCACTATTGTGCTCAATTGCCAATACACAATTCAAGTAGCACTCGCGTCTGTTCCCAGCAACTGCAGTGAATTGGACGCAAGAGAAACTACTGTTCTTGTCAGTTTCCTAAGCAGAGTTGAACTAGATATGGCCCTTGTGTGTAGGAAGCACAGTACTTAGTTCTGAGCAAGCTTACTGTTCTGGCTCTATAGGAAACACAGTAGAGTAGAAGAGTGCTGCTTTCTCAAAAGCAGAGTGTGTTTCTTGTAGGGTGAGCTATAGTTGAATTCCCTTTCATAAACGGAGTTGAATCACATGCAGTTTCTGGTCCTAGCACCAATAGTTGTTTTCTGGAAAGGAGAGTCACTATTGTGCTCAAATGCCCAAACACAGTGCAAATAGCACTCGCATCAGTTCCCAGCAAGTGCAGTGTATTGGACGCAAGAGAAACTACTGTTCTTGTCAGTTTCCTAAGCAGAGTTGAAGTAGATAGGGCCCGTGTGTGTAGGAAGCACAGTTTTGTGGTTCTTAGCAAGCTGACTGTTGTGCCTCAATAGGAAACACAGTTGAGTAGAAGAGTGCTGCTTTCTCAAAAGGAGTGTGTTTCTTGTAAGGCTAGCTAGAGTTGAATTCCCTTTCATAAACGGAGTTGAATCACATGCAGTTTCTGGTCCTAAAAGCAAGAGTTGTTTTCTGGTAAGGCGAGTCACTATTGTGCTCAATTGGCCATACCCAGTGCAAATAGCACTCGCGTCTGTTCCCAGCAAGTGCAGTGTATTGGACGCAACAGAAACTACTGTTCTTGTCAGTTTCCTAAGCAAAGTTGAACTAGATACTGCCCGAGTGTGTAGGAAGCACAGTACTTTAGTTCTGAGCAAGCTTACTGTTCTGGCTCTATAGGAAAAACAGTACAGTAGAAGAGTGCTGCTTTCTCAAAAGCAGAGTGTGTTTCTTGTAGGGGGAGCTATACTTGAATTCCTTTCATAAACGGAGTTGTGTCACATGCAGTTTCTGGTCCTAGCAGGAAGAGTTGTTTTCTAGTAAGTAGAGTCACTATTGTGCTCAATTGCCCAAACACAGTGCAAATAGCATTCGCGTCAGTTCCCAGCAAGTGCAGTGTATTGGACGCAAGAGAAACTACTGTTCTTGTCATTTCCTAAGCAGAGTTGAACTAGATATGGCACTTGTGTGTAGGAAGCACAGTTCTTTGGTTCTGAGCAAGGTGATTGTTCTGGCTCTATAGGAAACACGATAGTGGAGAAGATTGCTGATTTTTCAAAAGCAGAGTGTTTTCCTTGTAGGGCGAGCTATAGTTGAATTCCCTTTCATAAACGGAGTTGCATCACATGCAGTTTCTGGTCCTAGCAGCAAGAGTTGTTTTTTGGTAAGGAGAGACAATATTGTGCTCAATTGGCCATACACATTGTAAATAGCACTCGCGTCTGTTCCCAGCAGGTGCAGTGCATTGAACGCAAGAGAAACTACTGTTCTTGTCAGTTTCCTAATTAGAATTGAACTAGATATGGCCCGTGTGTGTAGGAAGCACAGTTCTTTAGTTCTGAGCAAGCTGACTGTTCTGGCTCTATAGGAAACACAGTAGAGTAGAAGAGTGCTGCTTTCTCAAAAGCAGAGTGTGTTTCTTGTAAGGCCAGCTAGAGTTTATTTCCGTTCCATAAACGGAGTTGAATCACATGCAGATTCTTCTTCCTAGCAGCAAGAGTTGTTTTTTGGTAAGGAGAAACAATATTGTGCTCAATTGGCCATACACATTGTAAATAGCACTCGCGTCTGTTCCCAGCAGGTGCAGTGCATTGGACGCAAGAGAATCTACTGTTCTTGTCAGTTTCCTAAGCAGAGTTGAACTAGATATGGCTCGTGTGTGTAGGAAGCACAGTTCTTTTGTTCTGAGCAAGCTGACTGTTCTGGCTCTATAGGAGTAGAAGAGTGCTGCTTTCTCAAAAGCAGCGTGTGTTTCTTGTAAGGCGAGCTAGAGTTGAAATCTCTTTCAAAAAGGGAGTTGAATCACATGCAGTTTCTGGTATAAGCAGCAACAGTTGTTTCCTGGTACGGAGATTCACTATTGTGCTCAATTGGCCATACACAGTGTAAATAGCCCTCACGTCTGTTGCCAGCAAGTGCAGTGTATTGGACGCAAGAGAAGCTACTGTTCTTTTCAGTTTCCTAATCAGAGTTGAACTGGATATGGCCCGTGTGTGTAGGAAGCACAGTTCCTTTGTTCTGAGCCAGCTGACTGTTCTGTCTCTACAGGAAACACAGTAGAGTAGAAGAGTGCTGCTTTCTATAAGCAGACTGTGTTTCTTGTAATGCGAGCTAGAGTTCAATTCCCTTTCATAAACGGAGTTGAATCACATTCAGTTTCTGGTCCTAGCAGCAAGAGTTGTTTTCTGGTAAGGAGATTCACTATTGTGCTCAATTGGCCATACACAGTGCAAATAGCACTCGCGTCTGTTCCCAGCAAGTGCAGTGTATTAGACTCAAGAGAAACTACTGTTCTTGTCAGTTTCCGAAGCAGAGTTGAATTAGATATGGCCCTTCGTGTAGGAAGCACAGGTCTTTAGTTCTGAGCAAGCTGACTGTTCTGGCTATATTGGAAACACAGTAGAGTAGAAGATTGCTGCTTTCTCAAAAGCAGAGTGTGTTTCTTGTAAGGCGAGCTAGAGTTGAATTACCTTTCATAAATATAGTTGAATCACATGCAGTTTCGGGTCCTAGCAGCAAAAGTTGTTTTCTGGTAAGGAGTGTCACTATTGTGCTCATCCAGGGCAAATAGAGCTAGAGTTGAATTCCCTTTCATAAACGGAGTTGAATCACATGCAGTTTCTGGTCCTAGCAGCAAGAGTTGTTTTCTAGTAAGGAGAGTCTCTATTGTGCTCAATAGGCCCTAAACAGTGCAAATAGCACTCCTTTCTGTTCCCAGCAAGGGCATTGTATTGGACACAAGAGAAGCGACTGTTCTTTTCAGTTTCCTAAGCAGAGTTGAACTAGGTATGACCCGTGTGTGTAGGAAGCACAGTTTTTTGGTTCTGAGCAAGCTGACTGTTCTGGCTCTATAGGAAACGCAGTAGAGTAAGAAGTGTGCTGCTTCCTCAAAAGCCGAGTGAGTTTCTTGTAAGGCGAGCTAGAGTTGAATTCCCTTTCATAAACGGAGTTGAATCACATGCAGTTTCTGGTCCTAGCAGCAAGAGTTGTTTTCTAGTAAGGAGAGTCTCTATTGTGCTCAATAGGACATAAACAGTGCAAATAGCACTCCTGTCTGTTCCCAGCAAGTGCAGTGTATTGGACGCAAGAGAAACTAGTGTTCTTGTCAGTTTCCTAAGCAGAGTTGAAGTAGATATGGCCCTTTTGTGTAGGAAGCACAGTTTTTTGGTTCTGAGCAAGGTGACTGTTCTGGCTCTATAGGAAACACAGTAGAGTAAGAAGTGTGCTGCTTTCTCAAAAGCAGAGTGAGTTTCTTGTAAGGCGAGCTAGAGTTGAATTCCCTTTCATAAACGAAGTTGAATCACATGCAGTTTCTGGTCCTAGCAGCAAAATTTGTTTTCTGGTAAGGAGAGTCCCTATTGTGCTTATCCAGTGCAAATAGAGCTAGAGTTGAATTCCCTTTCATAAACGGAGTTGAATCACATGCAGTTTCTGGTCCTAGCAGCAAGAGTTGTTTTCTGGTAAGGAGAATCTCTATTGTGCTCAATTGTCCATACACAGTGCAAATAGCACTCGCGTCTGTTCCCAGCAAGTGCAGTGTATTGGAAGCAAGAGAAGCTACTGTTCTTTTCAATTTCGTAAGCAGAGTTGAACTAGATATGGCCCTTGTGTGTAGAAAGCACAGTTCCTTTGTTCTGAGACAGCTGACTCTTCTGGCTCTATAGGAAACACAGTAGAGTAGAAGAGTGCTGCTTTCTCAAAAGCAGAGTGTGTTTCTTGTAAGGCCAGCTAGAGTTTATTTCCGTTCCATAAACGGAGTTGAATCACATGCAGATTCTTCTTCCTAGCAGCAAGAGTTGTTTTTTGGTAAGGAGAGACAATATTGTGCTCAATTGGCCATAGACATTGTAAATAGCACTCATGTCTGTTCCCAGCAGGTGCAGTGCATTGGACGCAAGAGAATCTACTCTTCTTGTCAGTTTCCTAAGCAGAGTTGAACTAGATATGGCTCGTGTGTGTAGGAAGCACAGTTCTTTTGTTCTGAGCAAGCTGACTGTTCTGGCTCTATAGGAGTAGAAGAGTGCTGCTTTCTCAAAAGCAGCGTTTGTTTCTTGTAAGGCGAGCTAGATTTGAAATCTCTTTCAATAAGGGAGTTGAATCACATGCAGTTTCTGGTATAAGCAGCAAGAGTTGTTTTTGGGTAAGGAGATTCACTATTGTGCTCAATTGGCCATACACAGTGCAAATAGCACTCGCGTCGGTTCCCAGCAAGTGCAGTGTATTAGACGCAAGACAAACTACTGTTCTTGTCAGTTTCCTAAGCAGAGTTGAATTAGATATGGCCCTTGTGTGTAGGAAGCACAGTTCTTTAGTTCTGAGCAAGCTGACTGTTCTGGCTCTATAGGAGTAGAAGAGTGCTGCTTTCACAAAAGCAGACTGTGTTTCTTGTAAAGCGAGCTAGAGTTGAATTCCCTTTCATAAACGGAGTTGAATCACATTCAGTTTCTGGTCCTAGCAGCAAGAGTTGTTTTCTGGTAAGGAGATTCACTATTGTGCTCAATTGGCCATACACAGTGCAAATAGCACTCGCGTCTGTTCCCAGCAAGTGCAGTGAATTGGAAGCAAGAGAAACTACTGTTCTTGTCAGTTTCCTAAGCAGAGTTGAACTAGATATGGCCCTTGTGTGTCGGAAGCACAGTACTTTAGTTCTGAGCAAGCTTACTGTTCTGGCTCTATAGGAAACACAGTAGAGTAGAAGAGTGCTGCTTTCTCAAAAACAGAGTGTGTTTCTTGTAGGGTGAGCTATAGTTGAATTCCCTTTCATAAACGGTGTTGAATCACATGCAGTTTCAATTCCTAGCAGCAAAAGTTGATTTCTGGTAAGGAGAGTCACTATTGTGCTCAATTGCCCAAACACAGTGCAAATAGCACTCGTGTCAGTTCCCAGCAAGTACAGTGTATTGGACGTAAGAGAAACTACTGTTCTTGTCAGTTTCCTAAGCAGAGTTGAACTAGATACGGCCCGAGTGTGTAGGACGCACAGTTCTTTGGTTCTGAGCAAGCTGACTGTTCTGGCTCTATAGGAATCACAGTAGAGTAGAAGTGTGCTGCTTTCTCGAAAGCAGAGTATGTTTCTTGTAAGGCGAGCTAGATTTGAATTCCTTTTCATAAACGGAGTTGAATCACATGCAGTTTCTGGTCCTAGCAGCAAGAGCTGTTTTCTTCTAAGGAGAAACACTATTGTGCTCAATTGGCCATACACAGTACAGATAGCAGTAGCGACTGTTACCAGCAAGTGCAGTGTATTGGACGCCAGAGAAGCTACTGTTCTTGTCAGTTTCATAAGCAGAGTTGAACTAGATAGGGCCCTTGTGTGTAGGAAGCACAGTTCTGTGGTTCTTATCAAGCTGACTGTTCTGGCTCAATAGGAAACACAGTTGAGTAGATGAGTGCTGTTTTCTCAAAAGAAGTGTGTTTCTTGTAAGACTAGATAGAGTTGAATTCCCTTTCATAAACAGAGTTGAATCACATGCAGTTTCTGGTCCTAGCAGCAAGAGTTGTTTTCTGGTAAGGAGAGTCACTATATTGTGCTAAACCAGTGCAAATAGAGCTAGAGGTCAATTCCCTTTCATAAACGGAGTTGAATCACATGCAGTTTCTGGTCCTAGCAGCAAGATTTGTTTTCTGGTAAGGAAAGTCACTATTGTGCTCAATTTGCCATACCCAGTGCAAATAGCCCTCGCGTCTGTTCCCAGCAAATACAGTGTATTGGATGCATGAGAAGCTACTGTTCTTGTCAGTTTCCTAAGCAGAGTTGAACTAGATATGGCCTTTGTGTGTAGGAAGCACAGTTCTGTGGTTCTTAGCAAGCTGACTGTTCTGGCTCAATAGGAAACACAGTTGAGTAGAAGAGTGCTGTTTTCTCAAAAGAAGTGTGTTTCTTGTAAGACTAGCTAGAGTTGAATTCCCTTTCATAAACGGAGTTGAATCACATGCAGTTTCTGGTCCTAGCAGCAAGAGTTGTTTTCTGGTAAGGCGAGTCACTATTGTGCTCAATTGGCCATACCCAGTGCAAATAGCACTCGCGTCTGTTCCCAGCAAGTGCAGTGTATTGGACGCAAGAGAAACTACTGTTCTTGTCAGTCCTAAGCAGAGTAGAACTAGATATGGCCCGAGTGTGTAGGAAGCACAGTACTTTAGTTCTGAGCAAGCTTACTGTTCTGGCTCTATAGGAAAAACAGTAGAGAAGAAAAGTGCTGCTTTCTCGAAAGCAGAGTGTGTTTCTTGTAGGGGGAGCTATAGTTGAATTCCCTTTCATAAACGGAGTTGAATCACATGCAGTTTCTGGTCCTAGCAGCAAGAGTTGTTTTCTGGTAAGGAGAGTCACTATTGTGCTCAATTGCCCAGACACAGTGCAAATAGCACTCGCGTCTGTTCCCAGCAAGTGCAGTGTATTGGATGCAAGAGAAACTACTGTTCTTGTCAGTTTCCTAAGCAGAGTTGAACTAGATAGGGCCCGAGTGTGTAGGAAGCACAGTTCTTTTGTTCTGAGCAAGCTTACTGTTCTGGCTCTATAGGAAACACAGTAGAGTAGAAGAGTGCTGCTTTCTCAAAAGCAGAGTATGATTCTTGTAAGGGGAGCTAGATTTGAATTCCCTTTCATAAACGGAGTTGCATCACATGCAGTTTCTGGTCCTAGCAGCAAGAGCTGTTTTCTGGTAAGGAGAATCACTATTGTGCTCAATTGCCAATACACAATTCAAGTAGCACTCGCGTCTGTTCCCAGCAACTGCAGTGAATTGGACGCAAGAGAAACTACTGTTCTTGTCAGTTTCCTAAGCAGAGTTGAACTAGATATGGCCCTTGTGTGTAGGAAGCACAGTACTTAGTTCTGAGCAAGCTTACTGTTCTGGCTCTATAGGAAACACAGTAGAGTAGAAGAGTGCTGCTTTCTCAAAAGCAGAGTGTGTTTCTTGTAGGGTGAGCTATAGTTGAATTCCCTTTCATAAACGGAGTTGAATCACATGCAGTTTCTGGTCCTAGCAGCAATAGTTGTTTTCTGGAAAGGAGAGTCACTATTGTGCTCAAATGCCCAAACACAGTGCAAATAGCACTCGCATCAGTTCCCAGCAAGTGCAGTGTATTGGACGCAAGAGAAACTACTGTTCTTGTCAGTTTCCTAAGCAGAGTTGAAGTAGATAGGGCCCGTGTGTGTAGGAAGCACAGTTTTGTGGTTCTTAGCAAGCTGACTGTTGTGCCTCAATAGGAAACACAGTTGAGTAGAAGAGTGCTGCTTTCTCAAAAGGAGTGTGTTTCTTGTAAGGCTAGCTAGAGTTGAATTCCCTTTCATAAACGGAGTTGAATCACATGCAGTTTCTGGTCCTAAAAGCAAGAGTTGTTTTCTGGTAAGGCGAGTCACTATTGTGCTCAATTGGCCATACCCAGTGCAAATAGCACTCGCGTCTGTTCCCAGCAAGTGCAGTGTATTGGACGCAAGACAAACTACTGTTCTTGTCAGTTTCCTAAGCAAAGTTGAACTAGATACTGCCCGAGTGTGTAGGAAGCACAGTACTTTAGTTCTGAGCAAGCTTACTGTTCTGGCTCTATAGGAAAAACAGTAGAGTAGAAGAGTGCTGCTTTCTCAAAAGCAGAGTGTGTTTCTTGTAGGGGGAGCTATAGTTGAATTCCCTTTCATAAACGGAGTTGTGTCACATGCAGTTTCTGGTCCTAGCAGGAAGAGTTGTTTTCTAGTAAGGAGAGTCACTATTGTGCTCAATTGCCCAAACACAGTGCAAATAGCATTCGCGTCAGTTCCCAGCAAGTGCAGTGTATTGGACGCAAGAGAAACTACTGTTCTTGTCATTTCCTAAGCAGAGTTGAACTAGATATGGCACTTGTGTGTAGTAAGCACAGTTCTTTGGTTCTGAGCAAGGTGATTGTTCTGGCTCTATAGGAAACACGATAGTGGAGAAGATTGCTGATTTTTCAAAAGCAGAGTGTTTTCCTTGTAGGGCGAGCTATAGTTGAATTCCCTTTCATAAACGGAGTTGCATCACATGCAGTTTCTGGTCCTAGCAGCAGGAGTTGTTTTCTGGTAAGGCAAGTCACTATTGTGCTCAATTGCCCCTACACAGGGCAAATAGCACTCGCTTCTGTTCCCAGCAAGTGCAGTGTATTGAACACAAGAGAAGCTACTATTCTTGACAGTTTCCTAAGCAGAGTTGAACTAAATATGGCCCGTGTGGGTAGGAAGCACAGTTCTTTTGTTCTGAGCAAGCTGACTGTTCTGGCTCTATAGGAAACACAGTAGAGTAGAAGTGTGCTGCTTTCTCAAAAGCAGAGTGTGTTTCTTGTAAGGCGAGCTAGAGTTGAATTCCCTTTCATAAACGGAGTTGAAATCACATGCAGTTTCTGGTCCTAAAGGTAAGAGTTGTTTTCTGGTAAGGAGAGTCACTATTGTGCTCAATTGCCCATACACAGTGCAAATAGCACTCGCGTCTGTTCTCAGCAAGTGCAGTGTATTGGACGCAAGAGAAACTACTGTTCTTGTCAGTTTCCTAAATAGAGTTGAACTAGATATGGCCCTTGTGTGTAGGTAGCACAGTTCTGTGGTTCTTACCAAGCTGTCTGTTCTGGCTCAATAGGAAACACAGTTGAGTAAAAGAGTGCTGCTTTCTCAAAAGAAGTGACTTTCTGTAAGGCTAGCTAGAGTTGAATTCCCTTTCATAAACGGAGTTGAATCACATGCAGTTTCTGGTCCTAGCAGCAAGAGTTGTTTTCTGGTAAGGAGAGTCAATTTTGTGCTCAATTGGCCATACCCAATGCAAATAGCACTCGCGTCTGTTCCCAGCAAGTGCAGTGTATTGGACGTAAGAGAAACTACTGTTCTTGTCAGTTTCTTAAGCAGAGTTGAACTAGATACGGCCTGAGTGTGTAGGAAGCCCAGTTCTTTGGTTCTGAGCAAGCTGACTGTTCTGGCTCTCTAGGAAACACAGTAGAGTAGCAGAGTGCTGCTTTCTCAAAAGCAGAGTATGTTTCTTGTAAGGCGAGCTAGATTTGAATTCCTTTTCATAAACGGAGTTGCATCACATGCAGTTTCTGGTCCTAGCAGCAAGAGCTGTTTTCTTGTAAGGAGAATCACTATTGTGCTCAATTGGCCATACACAGTGCAGATAGCAGTAGCGACTGTTACCAGCAAGTGCAGTGTACTGGACGCAAGAGAAGCTACTGTTCTTGTCAGTTTCCTAAGCAGAGTTGAACTAGATAGGGCCCTTGTGTGTAGGAAGCACAGTTCTGTGGTTCTTAGCAAGCTGACTGTTCTGGCTCAATAGGAAACACAGTTGAGTAGAAGAGTGCTGTTTTCTCAAAAGAAGTGTGTTTCTTGTAAGACTAGCTAGAGTTGAATTCCCTTTCATAAACAGAGTTGAATCACATGCAGTTTCTGGTCCTAGCAGAAGAGTTGTTTTCTGGTAAGGAGACCCACTATATTGTGCTCAACCAGTGCAAATAGAGCTAGAGGTCAATTCCCTTTCATAAACGGAGTTGAATCACATGCAGTTTCTGGTCCTAGCAGCAAGATTTTTTTTCCCTTTAAGGAAAGTCACTATTGTGCTCAATTGCCCATACCCAGTGCAAATAGCCCTCGCGTCTGTTCCCAGCAAGTGCGGTGTATTGGACGCAAGAGAAACTACTGTTCTTGTCAGTTTCCTAAGCAGAGTAGAACTAGATACGGCCCGAGTGTGTAGGAAGCACAGTACTTTAGTTCTGAGCAAGCTTACTGTTCTGGCTCTATAGGAAAAACAGTAGAGTAGAAGAGTGCTGCTTTCTCAAAAGCAGAGTGTGTTTCTTGTAGGGGGAGCTATAGTTGAATTCCCTTTCATAAACGGAGTTGAATCACATGCAGTTTCTGGTCCTAGCAGGAAGAGTTGTTTTCTAGTAAGGAGAGTCACTATTGTGCACAATTGCCCAAACAAAGTGCAAATAGCATTCGCGTCAATTCCCAGCAAGTGCAGTGTATTGGACGCAAGAGAAACTACTGTTCTTGTCAGTTTCCTATATAGAGTTGAACTAGATATGGCACTTGTGTGTAGGAAGCACAGTTCTTTGGTTCTGAGCAAGGTGATTGTTCTGGCTCTATAGGAAACACAATAGAGGAGAAGATTGCTGATTTTTCAAAAGCAGAGTGTTTTTCTTGTAGGGCAAGCTATAGTTGAATTCCCTTTCATAAACGGAGTTGCATCACATGCAGTTTCTGGTCCTAGCAGCAGGAGTTGTTTTCTGGTAAGGCGAGTCACTATTGTGCTCAATTGCACCTACACAGGGCAAATAGCACTCGCTTCTGTTCCCAGCAAGTGCAGTGTATTGAACACAAGAGAAGCTACTATTCTTGTCAGTTTCCTAAGCAGAGTTGAACTAAATATGGCCCGTGTGGGTAGGAATCACAGTTCTTTTGTTCTGAGCAAGCTGACTGTTCTGGCTCTATAGGAAACACACTAGAGTAGAAGTGTGCTGCTTTCTCAAAAGCAGAGTGTGTTTCTTGTAAGGCGAGCTAGAGTTGAATTCCCTTTCATAAACGGAGTTGAAATCACATGCAGTTTCTGGTTCTAAAGGTAAGAGTTGTTTTCTGGTAATGAGAGTCACTATTGTGCTCAATTGCCCATACACAGTGCAAATAGCACTCGCGTCTGTTCTCAGCAAGTGCAGTGTATTGGACGCAAGAGAAACTACTGTTCTTGTCAGTTTCCTAAATAGAGTTGAACTAGATATGGCCCTTGTGTGTAGGTAGCACAGTTCTGTGGTTCTTACCAAGCTGTCTGTTCTGGCTCAATAGGAAACACAGTTGAGTAAAAGAGTGCTGCTTTCTCAAAAGAAGTGACTTTCTTGTAAGGCTAGCTAGAGTTGAATTCCCTTTCATAAACGGAGTTGAATCACATGCAGTTTCTGGTCCTAGCAGCAAGAGTTGTTTTCTGGTAAGGAGAGTCAATTTTGTGCTCAATTGGCCATACCCAATGCAAATAGCACTCGCGTCTGTTCCCAGCAAGTGCAGTGTATTGGACGTAAGAGAAACTACTGTTCTTGTCAGTTGAATAAGCAGAGTTGAACTAGATACGGCCCGAGTATGTAGGAAGCACAGTTCTTTGGTTCTGAGCGAGCTGACTGTTCTGGCTCTATAGGAAACACAGTAGAGTAGAAGAGTGCTGCTTTCTCAAAAGCAGAGTATGTTTCTTGTAAGGCGAGCTAGATTTGAATTCCTTTTAATAAACGGAGTTGCATCACATGCAGTTTCTGGTCCTAGCAGCAAGAGCTGTTTTCTGGTAAGGAGAATCACTATTGTGCTCAATTGCCAATACACAATACAAGTAGCACTCGCGTCTGTTCCCAGCAACTGCAGTGAATTGGACGCAAGAGAAAGTACTGTTCTTGTCAGTTTCCTAAGCAGAGTTGAACTAGATATGGCCCTTGTGTGTAGGAAGCACAGTACTTAGTTCTGAGCAAGCTTACTGTTCTGGCTCTATAGGAAACACAGTAGAGTAGAAGAGTGCTGCTTTCTCAAAAGCAGAGTGTGTTTCTTGTAGGGTGAGCTATAGTTGAATTCCCTTTCATAAACGGAGTTGAATCACATGCAGTTTCTGGTCCTAGCAGCAATAGTTGTTTTCTGGAAAGGAGAGTCACTATTGTGCTCAAATGCCCAAACACAGTGCAAATAGCACTCGCATCAGTTCCCAGCAAGTGCAGTGTATTGGACGCAAGAGAAACTACTGTTCTTGTCAGTTTCCTAAGCAGAGTTGAAGTGGATAGGGCCCGTGTGTGTAGGAAGCACAGTTTTGTGGTTCTTAGCAAGCTGACTGTTGTGCCTCAAAAGGAAACACAGTTGAGTAGAAGAGTGCTGCTTTCTCAAAAGGAGTGTGTTTCTTGTAAGGCTAGCTAGAGTTGAATTCCCTTTCATAAACGGAGTTGAATCACATGCAGTTTCTGGTCCTAAAAGCAAGATTTGTTTTCTGGTAAGGCGAGTCACTATTGTGCTCAATTGGCCATACCCAGTGCAAATAGCACTCGCGTCTGTTCCCAGCAAGTGCAGTGTATTGGACGCAAGAGAAACTACTGTTCTTGTCAGTTTCCTAAGCAAAGTTGACCTAGATACTGCCCGAGTGTGTAGGAAGCACAGTACTTTAGTTCTGAGCAAGCTTACTGTTCTGGCTCTATAGGAAAAACAGTAGAGTAGAAGAGTGCTGCTTTCTCAAAAGCAGAGTGTGTTTCTTGTAGGGGGAGCTATAGTTGAATTCCCTTTCATAAACGGAGTTGTGTCACATGCAGTTTCTGGTCCTAGCAGGAAGAGTTGTTTTCTAGTAAGGAGAGTCACTATTGTGCTCAATTGCCCAAACACAGTGCAAATAGCATTCGCGTCAGTTCCCAGCAAGTGCAGTGTATTGGACGCAAGAGAAACTACTGTTCTTGTCATTTCCTAAGCAGAGTTGAACTAGATATGGCACTTGTGTGTAGGAAGCACAGTTCTTTGGTTCTGAGCAAGGTGATTGTTCTGGCTCTATAGGAAACACGATAGTGGAGAAGATTGCTGATTTTTCAAAAGCAGAGTGTTTTCCTTGTAGGGCGAGCTATAGTTGAATTCCCTTTCATAAACGGAGTTGCATCACATGCAGTTTCTGGTCCTAGCAGCAGGAGTTGTTTTCTGGTAAGGCAAGTCACTATTGTGCTCAATTGCCCCTACACAGGGCAAATAGCACTCGCTTCTGTTCCCAGCAAGTGCAGTGTATTGAACACAAGAGAAGCTACTATTCTTGTCAGTTTCCTAAGCAGAGTTGAACTAAATATGGCCCGTGCGGGTAGGAAGCACAGTTCTTTTGTTCTGAGCAAGCTGACTGTTCTGGCTCTATAGGAAACACAGTAGAGTAGAAGTGTGCTGCTTTCTCAAAAGCAGAGTGTGTTTCTTGTAAGGCGAGCTAGAGTTGAATTCCCTTTCATAAACGGAGTTGAAATCACATGCAGTTTCTGGTCCTAAAGGTAAGAGTTGTTTTCTGGTAAGGAGAGTCACTATTGTGCTCAATTGACCATACACAGTGCAAATAGCACTCGCGTCTGTTCTCAGCAAGTGCAGTGTATTGGACGCAAGAGAAACTACTGTTCTTGTCAGTTTCCTAAAGAGAGTTGAACTAGATATGGCCCTTGTGTGTAGGTAGCACAGTTCTGTGGTTCTTACCAAGCTGTCTGTTCTGGCTCAATAGGAAACATAGTTGAGTAAAAGAGTGCTGTTTTCTCAAAAGAAGTGACTTTCTGTAAGGCTAGCTAGAGTTGAATTCCCTTTCATAAACGGAGTTGAATCACATGCAGTTTCTGGTCCTAGCAGCAAGAGTTGTTTTCTGGTAAGGAGAGTCAATTTTGTGCTCAATTGGCCATACCCAATGCAAATAGCACTCGCGTCTGTTCCCAGCAAGTGCAGTGTATTGGACGTAAGAGAAACTACTGTTCTTGTCAGTTTCTTAAGCAGAGTTGAACTAGATACGGCCTGAGTGTGTAGGAAGCCCAGTTCTTTGGTTCTGAGCAAGCTGACTGTTCTGGCTCTATAGGAAACACAGTAGAGTAGCAGAGTGCTGCTTTCTCAAAAGCAGAGTATGTTTCTTGTAAGGCGAGCTAGATTTGAATTCCTTTTCATAAACGGAGTTGCATCACATGCAGTTTCTGGTCCTAGCAGCAAGAGCTGTTTTCTTGTAAGGAGAATCACTATTGTGCTCAATTGGCCATACACAGTGCAGATAGCAGTAGCGACTGTTACCAGCAAGTGCAGTGTACTGGACGCAAGAGAAGCTACTGTTCTTGTCAGTTTCCTAAGCAGAGTTGAACTAGATAGGGCCCTTGTGTGTAGGAAGCACAGTTCTGTGGTTCTTAGCAAGCTGACTGTTCTGGCTCAATAGGAAACACAGTTGAGTAGAAGAGTGCTGTTTTCTCAAAAGAAGTGTGTTTCTTGTAAGACTAGCTAGAGTTGAATTCCCTTTCATAAACAGAGTTGAATCACATGCAGTTTCTGGTCCTAGCAGAAGAGTTGTTTTCTGGTAAGGAGACCCACTATATTGTGCTCAACCAGTGCAAATAGAGCTAGAGGTCAATTCCCTTTCATAAACGGAGTTGAATCACATGCAGTTTCTGGTCCTAGCAGCAAGATTTTTTTTCTCTTTAAGGAAAGTCACTATTGTGCTCAATTGCCCATACCCAGTGCAAATAGCCCTCGCGTCTGTTCCCAGCAAGTGCGGTGTATTGGACGCAAGAGAAACTACTGTTCTTGTCAGTTTCCTAAGCAGAGTAGAACTAGATACGGCCCGAGTGTGTAGGAAGCACAGTACTTTAGTTCTGAGCAAGCTTACTGTTCTGGCTCTATAGGAAAAACAGTAGAGTAGAAGAGTGCTGCTTTCTCAAAAGCAGAGTGTGTTTCTTGTAGGGGGAGCTATAGTTGAATTCCCTTTCATGAACGGAGTTGAATCACATGCAGTTTCTGGTCCTAGCAGGAAGAGTTGTTTTCTAGTAAGGAGAGTCACTATTGTGCTCATTTGCCCAAACAAAGTGCAAATAGTATTCGCGTCAATTCCCAGCAAGTGCAGTGTATTGGACGCAAGAGAAACTACTGTTCTTGTCAGTTTCCTATGCAGAGTTGAACTAGATATGGCACTTGTGTGTAGGAAGCACAGTTCTTTGGTTCTGAGCAAGGTGATTGTTCTGGCTCTATAGGAAACACAATAGAGGAGAAGATTGCTGATTTTTCAAAAGCAGAGTGTTTTTCTTGTAGGGCAAGCTATAGTTGAATTCCCTTTCATAAACGGAGTTGCATCACATGCAGTTTCTGGTCCTAGCAGCAGGAGTTGTTTTCTGGTAAGGCAAGTCACTATTGTGCTCAATTGCACCTACACAGGGCAAATAGCACTCGCTTCTGTTCCCAGCAAGTGCAGTGTATTGAACACAAGAGAAGCTACTATTCTTGTCAGTTTCCTAAGCAGAGTTGAACTAAATATGGCCCGTGTGGGTAGGAATCACAGTTCTTTTGTTCTGAGCAAGCTGACTGTTCTGGCTCTATAGGAAACACACTAGAGTAGAAGTGTGCTGCTTTCTCAAAAGCAGAGTGTGTTTCTTGTAAGGCGAGCTAGAGTTGAATTCCCTTTCATAAACGGAGTTGAAATCACATGCAGTTTCTGGTTCTAAAGGTAAGAGTTGTTTTCTGGTAAGGAGAGTCACTATTGTGCTCAATTGCCCATACACAGTGCAAATAGCACTCGCGTCTGTTCTCAGCAAGTGCAGTGTATTGGACGCAAGAGAAACTACTGTTCTTGTCAGTTTCCTAAATAGAGTTGAACTAGATATGGCCCTTGTGTGTAGGTAGCACAGTTCTGTGGTTCTTACCAAGCTGTCTGTTCTGGCTCAATAGGAAACACAGTTGAGTAAAAGAGTGCTGCTTTCTCAAAAGAAGTGACTTTCTTGTAAGGCTAGCTAGAGTTGAATTCCCTTTCATAAACGGAGTTGAATCACATGCAGTTTCTGGTCCTAGCAGCAAGAGTTGTTTTCTGGTAAGGAGAGTCAATTTTGTGCTCAATTGGCCATACCCAATGCAAATAGCACTCGCGTCTGTTCCCAGCAAGTGCAGTGTATTGGACGTAAGAGAAACTACTGTTCTTGTCAGTTGAATAAGCAGAGTTGAACTAGATACGGCCCGAGTATGTAGGAAGCACAGTTCTTTGGTTCTGAGCGAGCTGACTGTTCTGGCTCTATAGGAAACACAGTAGAGTAGAAGAGTGCTGCTTTCTCAAAAGCAGAGTATGTTTCTTGTAAGGCGAGCTAGATTTGAATTCCTTTTCATAAACGGAGTTGCATCACATGCAGTGTCTGGTCCTAGCAGCAAGAGCTGTTTTCTTGTAAGGAGAATCACTATTGTGCTCTTTGGCCATACACAGTGCAGATAGCAGTAGCGACTGTTACCAGCAAGTGCAGTGTATTGGACGCAAGAGAAGCTACTGTTCTTGTCAGTTTCCTAAGCAGAGTTGAACTAGATAGGGCCCTTGTGTGTAGGAAGCACAGTTCTGTGGTTCTTAGCAAGCTGACTGTTCTGGCTCAATAGGAAACACAGTTGAGTAGAAGAGTGCTGTTCTCTCAAAAGAAGTGTGTTTCTTGTAAGACTAGCTAGAGTAGAATTCCCTTTCATAAACAGAGTTGAATCATATGCAGTTTCTGGTCCTAGCAGCAAGAGTTGTTTTCTCTTTAAGGAAAGTCACTATTGTGCTCAATTGCCCATTCCCAGTGCAAATAGCCCTCGCGTCTGTTCCCAGCAAGTGCAGTGTATTGGACGCAAGAGAAAGTACTGTTATTGTCAGTTTCCTATGCAGAGTTGAACTAGATATGACCTTTGTGTGTAGGAAGCACAGTTCTGTGGTTCTTAGCAAGCTGACTGTTCTGGCTCAATATTAAACACAGTTGAGTAGAAGAGTGCTGTTTTCTCCAAAGAACTGTGTTTCTTGTAAGACTAGCTAGAGTTGAATTCCCTTTCATAAAAGTAGTTGAATCACATGCAATTTCTGGTCCTAGCAGCAAGAGTTGTTTTCTGGTAAGGCGAGTCACTATTGTGCTCAATTGGCCATACCCAGTGCAAATAGCACTCGCGTCTGTTCCCAGCAAGTGCGGTGTATTGGACGCAAGAGAAACTACTGTTCTTGTCAGTTTCCTAAGCAGAGTAGAACTAGATACGGCCCGAGTGTGTAGAAGGACAGTACTTTAGTTCTGAGCAAGCTTACTGTTCTATCTCTATAGGAAAAACAGTAGAGTAGAAATGTGCTGCTTTCTCAAAAGCAGAGTGTGTTTCTTGTAGGGGGAACTATAGTTGAATTCCCTTTCATAAACGGAGTTGAATCACATGCAGTTTCTGGTCCTAGCAGCAAGAGTTGTTTTCTGGTAAGGAGAGTCACTATTGTGCTCAATTGCCCACACAGTGCAAATAGCACTCGCGTCTGTTCCCAGCAAGTGCAGTGTATTGGACGCAAGAGAAACTACTGTTCTTGTCAGTTTCCTAAGCAGAGTTGAACTAGATAGGGCCCGAGTGTGTAGGAAGCACAGTTCTTTTGTTCTGAGCAAGGTGACTGTTCTGGCTCTATAGGAAACACAGTAGAGTAGAAGAGTGCTGCTTTCTCAAAAGCAGATTATTTTTCTTGTAAGGGGAGCTAGATTTGAATTTCCTTTCATAAACGGAGTTGCATCACATGCAGTTTCTGGTCCTAGCAGCAAGAGCTGTTTTCTGGTAAGGAGAATCACTATTGTGCTCAATTGCCAATACACAGTGCAAGTAGCACTAGCGTCGGTTCCCAGCAAGTGCAGTGAATTGGAGGCAAGAGAAACTACTGTTCTTGTTAGTTTCTTAAGCAGAGTTGAACTAGATATGGCCCTTGTGTGTAGGAAGCACAGTACTTTAGTTCTGAGCAAGCTTACTGTTCTGGCTCTATAGGAAACACAGTAGAGTAGAAGAGTGCTGCTTTCTCAAAAGCAGAGTGTGTTTCTTGTAGGGTGAGCTATACTTGAATTCCCTTTCATAAACGGAGTTGAATCACATGCAGTTTCTGGTCCTAGCAGCAATAGTTGTTTTCTGGTAAGAAGAGTCACTATTGTGCTCAAATGCCCAAATACAGTGCAAAAAGCACTCGCGTCAGTTCCCAGCAAGTGCAGTGTATTGGACGCAAGAGAACCTACTGTTCTTGTCAGTTTCCTAAGCAGAGTTGAACTAGATATGGCCCGTGTGTGTAGGAAGCATAGTTTTTGGTTCTGAACAAGCTGACTGTTCTGACTCTATAGGAAACACAGTAGAGTAGAAGTGTGCTGCTTTCTCAAAAGCAGAGTGTGTTTCTTGTAAGTCGAGCAGGAGTTGAATTCCCTTTCATAAACGGAGTTCTAATCACATGCAGTTTCTGGTCCTAAAGGTAAGAGTTGTTTTCTGGTAAGGAGAGTCACTATTGTGCTCAATTGGCCATACCCAGTGCAAATAGCACTCGCGTCTGTTCCCAGCAAGTGCAGTGTATTGGACGTAAGAGAAACTACTGTTCTTGTCAGTTTCCTAAGCAGAGTTGAACTAGATACGGCCCGAGTGTGTAGGAAGCACAGTTCTTTGGTTCTGAGCAAGCTGACTGCTCTGGCTATATAGGAAACACAGTAGAGTAGAAGAGTGCTGCTTTCTCAAAAGCAGAGTATGTTTCTTGTAAGGCGAGCTAGATTTGAATTCCTTTTAATAAACGCAGTTGCATCACATGCAGTTTCTGGTCCTAGCAGCAAGAGCTGTTTTCTTGTAAGGAGAATCACTATTGTGCTCAATTTTCCATACACAGTGCAGATAGCAGTAGCGACTGTTACCAGCAAGTGCAGTGTATTGGACGCAAGAGAAGCTACTGTTCTTGTCAGTTTCCTAAGCTGAGTTGAACTAGATAGGGCCCTTGTGTGTAGGAAGCACAGTTCTGTGGTTCTGAGCAAGCTTACTGTTCTGGCTCTATAGGAAAAACAGTAGAGTAGAAAAGTGCTGCTTTCTCAAAAGCAGTGTGTGTTTCTTGTAGGGGGAGCTATAGTTGAATTCCCTTTCATAAACGGAGTTGAATCACATGCAGTTTCCGGTCCTAGCAGCAAGAGTTGTTTTCTGGTAAGGAGAGTCACTATTGTGCTCAATTGCCCAAACACAGTGCAAATAGCATTCGCGTCAGGTCCCAGCAAGTGCAGTGTATTGGACGCAAGAGAAACTACTGTTCTTGTCAGTTTCCTAAGCAGAGTTGAAATAGATATGGCCCGTGTGTGTAGGAAGCACAATTCTTTGGTTCTGAGCAAGCTGACTGTCCTGGCTCGATAGGAAACACAGTAGAGGAGAAGTGTGCTGCTTTCTCAAAAGCATAGTGTGTTTCTTATAAGGCGAGCTAGAGTTGAATTCCCTTTCATAAACGGAGTTGAAATCACATGAAGTTTCTGGTAATAAAAGCAAGAGTTGTTTTCTGGTAAGGCGAGTCACTATTGTGCTAATTTGGCCATACCCAGTGCAAATAGCACTCGCGTCTGTTTCCAGCAAGTGCAGTGTATTGGACGCAAGAGAAACTACTGTTCTTGTCAGTTTCCTAAGCAGAGTTGAACTAGATAGGGCCCGAGTGTGTAGGAAGCACAGTTCTTTGGTTCTGAGCAGGCTGACTCTTCTGGCTCTATAGGAAACACAGTAGAGTAGAAGAGTGCTGCTTTCTCAAAAGCAGAGTATGTTTATTGTAAGGGGAGCTAGATTTGAATTCCCTTTCATAAACGGAGTTGAATCACATGCAGTTTCTGGTCCTAGCAGCAAGAGCTGTTTTCTGGTAAGGAGGATCACTACTGTGCTCAATTGCCCATACACAGTGCAAATAGCACTCGCGTCTGTTCCCAGCAAGTGCAGTGAATTGGACGCAAGAGAAACTACTGTTCTTGTCAGTTTCCTAAGCAGAGTTGAACTAGATATGGCCCTTGTGTGTAGGAAGCACAGTACTTTAGTTCTGAGCAAGCTTACTGTTCTGGCTCTATAGGAAACACAGTAGAGTAGAAGAGTGCTGCTCTCTCAAAAGCAGAGAGTGTTTCTATTAGGGTGAGCTATAGTTGAATTCCTTTTCTAAACGGAGTTGAATCACATGCAGTTTCTGGTCCTAGCAGCAAAAGTTGTTTTCTGGTAAGGAGAGTCACTATTGTGCTCAATTGCCCAAACACAGTGCAAATAGCACTTGCGTCAGTTCCCAGCAAGTGCAGTGTATTGGACGCAAGAGAAACTACTGTTCTTGTCAGTTTCCTAAGCAGAGTTGAACTACATATGGCCCGTGTGTGTAGGAAGCACAGTTCTTTGGTTCTGAGCAAGCTGACTGTTCTGGCTCTATAGGAAACACATTAGAGTAGAAGTGTGCTGCTTTCTCAAAAGCAGTGTGTTTCTTGTAAGGCGAGCTAGAGTTGAATTCCCTTTCATAAACGGAGTTGAGATCACAAGCAGTTTCTGGTCCTAAAAGCAAGAGTGTTTTTCTGGTAAGGAGAGCCACTATTGTGCTCAATTGCCCATACACAGTGCAAATAGCACTCGCGTCTGTTCCCAGCAAGTGCAGTGTATTGGACGCAAGAGAAACTACTGTTCTTGTCAGTTTCCTAAAGAGAGTTGAACTAGATATGGCCCTTGTGTGTAGGAAGCACAGGTCTGTGGTTCTTAGCAAGCTGACTGTTGTGCCTCAATAGGAAACACAGAAGAGTAGAGGAGTGCTGCTTTCTCAAAAGGAGTGTGTTTCTTGTAAGGCTAGAGTTGAATTCCCTTTCATAAACGGAGTTGAATCACATGCAGTTTCTGGTCCTAGCAGCAAGAGTTGTTTTCTGGTAAGGAGAGTCACTATTGTGCTCAATTAGCCATACCCAGTGCAAATAGCACTCGCGTCTGTTCCCAGCAAGTGCAGTGTATTCGACGCAAGAGAAACTACTGTTCTTGTCAGTTTCCTAAGCAGAGTTGAACTAGATACGGCCCAACTGTGTAGGAAGCACAGTACTTTAGTTCTGAGCAAGCTTACTGTTCTGGCTCTATAGGAAAACAGTAGAGTAGAAGAGTGCTGTTTTCTCAAAAGCAGAGTGTGTTTCTTGTAGGGGGATCTATAGTTGAATTCCCTTTCATAAACGGAGTTGAATCACATGCAGTTTCTGGTCCTAGCAGCAAGAGTTGTTTTCTGGTAAGGAGAGTCACTATTGTGCTCAATTGCCCATACACAGTGCAAATAGCACTCGTGTCAGTTCCCAGCAAGTGCAGTGTATTGGACGCAAGACAAACTACTGTTCTTGTCAGTTTCCTAAGCAGAGTTGAACTAGATAGGCCCCGAGTGTGTAGGAAGCACAGTTCTTTGTTTCTGAGCAAGCTGACTGTTCTGGCTCTATAGGAAACACAGTAGAGTAGAAGAGTGCTGCTTTCTCAAACGCAGAGTATGTTTCTTGTAAGGGGAGCTAGATATGAATTCCCTTTCATAATCGGAGTTGCATCACATGCAGTTTCTGGTCCTAGCAGCAAGAGCTGTTTTCTGGTAAGGAGAATCACTATTGTGCTCAATTGCCCATACACAGTGCAAGTAGCACTCACGTCTGTTCCCAGCAAGTGCAGTGAATTGGACGCAAGAGAAACTACTGTTCTTGTCAGTTTCCTAAGCAGAGTTGAACTAGATATGGCCCTTGTGTGTAGGAAGCACAGTACTTTAGTTCTGAGCAAGCTTACTGTTCTGGCTCTATAGGAAACACAGTATAGTAGAAGAGTGCTGCTTTCTCAAAAGCAGAGTGTGATTCTTGTAGGTTGAGCTATAGTTGAATTCCCTTTCATAAACGGAGTTGAATCACATGCAGTTTCTTGTCCTAGCAGCAATAGTTGTTTTCTGGTAAGGAGAGACACTATTGTGCTCAAATGCCCAAACACAGTGCAAATAGCACTCGCGTCAGTTCCCAGCAAGTGAAGTGTATTGGACGCAAGAGAAACTACTGTACTTGTCAGTTTCCTAAGCAGAGTTGAACTAGATATGGCCCGTGTGTGTAGGAAGCACAGTTCTTTGGTTCTGAGCAAGCTGACTGTCCTGGCTCTATGGGAAACACAGTAGAGTAGAAGTGTGCTGCTTTCTCAAAAGCAGAGTGTGTTTCTTGTAAGGCGAGATAGAGTTGAATTCCCTTTCACAAACGGAGTTGAAATTACATGAAGTTTCTGGTCCTAAAAGCAAGACTTGTTTTCTGGTAAGGCGAGTCA
Organism: Peromyscus californicus insignis; assembly: GCF_007827085.1. NCBI lineage: Eukaryota > Metazoa > Chordata > Mammalia > Rodentia > Cricetidae > Peromyscus > Peromyscus californicus. The sequence continues at coordinate 18,212 of NW_026294469.1, read as the reverse complement.
CTATTGTGCTCAATTGGCCATACCCAGTGCAAATAGCACTCGCGTCTGTTTCCAGCAAGTGCAGTGTATTGGACGCAAGAGAAACTACTGTTCTTGTCAGTTTCCTAAGCTGAGTTGAATTAGATATGCCCGTGTGTGTAGGAAGCACAGTTCTTTGGTTCTGAGCAATCTGACTGTCCTGGCTCTATAGGAAACACAGTAGAGTAGAAGTGTCTGCTTTCTCAAAAGCAGAGTGTGTTTCTTATAAGGCGTGCTAGAGTTGAATTCCCTTTAATAAACGGAGTTGAATCACATGCAGTTTCTGGTCCTAAAAGCAAGAGTTGTTTTCTGGTATAGAGAGTCACTATTGTGCTCAATTGCCCATACACAGTGCAAGTAGCACTCGCGTCTGTTCCCAGCAAGTGCAGTGAATTGGACGCAAGAGAAACTACTGTTCTTGTCAGTTTCCTAAGCAGAGTTGAACTAGATATGGCCCTTGTGTGTAGCAAGCACAGTACTTTAGTTCTGAGCAAGCTTACTGTTCTGGCTCTATAGGAAACACAGTAGAGTAGAAGAGTGCTGCTTTCTCAAAAGCAGAGTGTGTTTCTTGTAGGGTGAGCTATAGTTGAATTGCCTTTCATAAACGGAGTTGAATCACATGCAGTTTCAAATCCTAGCAGCAAGAGTTGTTTTCTGGTAAGGAGAGTCACTATTGTGCTCAATTGCCCAAACACAGTGCAAATAGCACTCGCGTCAGTTCCCAGCAAGTACAGTGTATTGGACGCAAGAGAAACTACTGTTCTTGTCAATTTCCTTAGCAGAGTTGAAATAGATATGGCCCGTGTGTGTAGGAAGCACAGTTCTTTGTTTCTGAGCAAGCTGACTGTTCTGGCTCTATAGGAAACAAGTAGAGTAGAAGTGTGCTGCTTTCTCAAAAGCAGTGTGTTTCTTGTAAGGCGAGCTAGAGTTGAATTCCCTTTCATAAACGGAGTTGAGATCACATGCAGTTTCTGGTCCTAAAAGCAAGAGTTTTTTTCTGGTAAGGAGAGTTACTATTGTGCTCAATTGCCCATACACAGTGCAAATAGCACTCGCGTCTGTTCCCAGCAAGTGCAGTGTATTGGACACAAGAGAAACTACTGTTCTTGTCAGTTTCCTAAAGAGAGTTTAACTAGATATGGCCCTTGTGTGTAGGAAGCACAGTTCTGTGGTTCTTAGCAAGCTGACTGTTGTGCCTCAATAGGAAACACAGAAGAGTAGAGGAGTGCTGCTTTCTCAAAAGGAGTGTGTTTCTTGTAAGGCTAGAGTTGAATTCCCTTTCATAAACGGAGTTGCATCACATGCAGTTTCTGGTCCTAGCAGCAAGAGTTGTTTTCTGGTAAGGAGAGTCACTATTGTGCTCAATTAGCCATACCCAGTGCAAATAGCACTCGCGTCTGTTCCCAACAAGTGCAGTGTATTCGACGCAAGAGAAACTACTGTTCTTGTCAGTTTCCTAAGCAGAGTTGAACTAGATACGGCCCAACTGTGTAGGAAGCACAGTACTTTTTCTGAGCAAGCTTATTGTTCTGGCTCTATAGGAAAACAGTAGAGTAGAAGAGTGCTGCTTTCTCAAAAGCAGAGTGTGTTTCTTGTAGGGGGAGCTATAGTTGAATTCCCTTTCATAAACGGAGTTCCATCACATGCAGTTTCTGGTCCTAGCAGAAAGAGCTGTTTTCTGGTAAGGAGAATCACTACTGTGCTCAATTGCCCATACACAGTGCAAGTAGCACTCGCGTCTGTACCCAGCAAGTGCAGTGAATTGGACGCAAGAGAAACTACTGTTCTTGTCAGTTTCCTAAGCAGAGTTGAACTAGATATGGCCCGTGTGTGTAGGAAGCACAGTTCTTTGGTTCTGAGCAAGCTGACTGTCCTGGCTCTATAGGAAACACAGTAGAGTAGAAGTGTGCTGCTTTCTCAAAAGCAGAGTGTGTTTCTTGTAAGGCGAGATAGAGTTGAATTCCCTTTCACAAACGGAGTTGAAATTACATGCAGTTTCTGGTCCTAAAAGCAAGACTTGTTTTCTGGTAAGGCGAGTCACTATTGTGCTCAATTGGCCATACCCAGTGCAAATAGCACTCGCGTCTGTTTCCAGCAAGTGCAGTGTATTGGACGCAAGAGAAACTACTGTTCTTGTCAGTTTCCTAAGCTGAGTTGAACTAGATACGGCCCGAGTGTGTTGGAAGCACAGTACTTCAGTTCTGAGCAAGCTTACTGTTCTGGCTCTATAGGAAAAACAGTAGAGTAGAAGAGTGCTACTTTCTCAAAAGAAGAGTGTGTTTCTTGTAGGGGGAGCTATACTTGAATTCCCTTTCACAAACGGAGTTGAATCACATGCAGTTTCTGATCCTAGCAGCAAGAGTTGTTTTCTGGTAAGGAGAGTCACTATTGTGCTCAATTGCCCAAACACAGTGCAAATAGTATTCGCGTCAATTCCCAGCAAGTGCAGTGTATTGGACGCAAGAGAAACTACTGTTCTTGTCAGTTTCCTAAGCAGAGTTGAATTAGATATGCCCGTGTGTGTAGGAAGCACAGTTCTTTGGTTCTGAGCAAGCTGACTGTCCTGGCTCTATAGGAAACACAGTAGAGTAGAAGTGTGCTGCTTTCTCAAAAGCAGAGTGTGTTTCTTATAAGGCGTGCTAGAGTTGAATTCCCTTTCATAAACGGAGTTAAATCACATGCAGTTTCTGGTCCTAAAAGCAAGAGTTGTTTTCTGGTATAGAGAGTCACTATTGTGCTCAATTGCCCATACACAGTGCAAGTAGCACTCGCGTCTGTTCCCAGCAAGTGCAGTGAATTGGACACAAGAGAAACTACTGTTCTTGTCAGTTTCCTAAGCAGAGTTGAACTAGATATGGCCCTTGTGTGTAGGAAGCACAGTACTTTAGTTCTGAGCAAGCTTACTGTTCTGGCTCTATAGGAAACACAGTGGAGTAGAAGAGTGCTGCTTTCTCAAAAGCAGAGTATGTTTCTTGTAGGGTGAGCTATAGTTGAATTGCCTTTCATAAACGGAGTTGAATCACATGCGGTTTCAAATTATAGCAGCAAGAGTTGTTTTCTGGTAAGGAGAGTCACTATTGTGCTCAATTGCCCAAACACAGTGCAAATAGCACTCGCGTCAGTTTCCAGCAAGTGCAGTGTATTGGACGCAAGAGAAACTACTGTTCTTGTCAGTTTCCTAAGCAGAGTTGAACTAGATATGGCCCTTGTGTGTAGGAAGCACAGTACTTTAGTTTGAGCAAGCTTACTGATCTGGATCTATAGGAAACACAGTAGAGTAGAAGAGTGCTGCTTTCTCAAAAGCAGAGTGTGTTACTTGTAGGGTGAGCTATACTTGAATTCCCTTTCATAAACGGAGTTGAATCACATGCAGTTTCTGGTCCTAGCAGCAAGAGTTGTTTTCTGGTAAGGAGAGTCACTATTGTGCTCAATTGCCCAAACACAGTGCAAATAGCACTCGCGTCTGTTCCCAGCAAGTGCAGTGTATTGGACGCAAGAGAAACTACTGTTCTTGTCAGTTTCCTAAGCAGAGTTGAACTAGATAGGGCCCGAGTGTGTAGGAAGCACAGTTCTTTGGTTCGGAGCAAGCTGACTGTTCTGGCTCTATAGGAAACACAGTAGAGTAGAAGAGTGCTGCTTTCTCAAAAGCAGAGTATGTTTCTTGTAAGGGGAGCTAGATTTGAATTCCCTTTCATAAACGGAGTTGAATCACATGCAGTTTCTGGTCGTAGCAGCAAGAGCTGTTTTCTGGTAAGGAGAATCACTATTGTTCTCAATTGCCCAAACACAGTGCAAGTAGCACTCGCGTCTGTTCCCAGCAAGTGCAGTGAATTGGACGCAAGAGAAACTACTGTTCTTGTCAGTTTCCTAAGCAGAGTTGAACTAGATATGGCCCTTGTGTGTAGGAAACACAGTACTTTAGTTCTGAGCAAGCTTACTGTTCTGGCTCTATAGGAAAAACAGTAGAGTAGAAGAGTGCTGCATTCTCAAAAGCAGAGTGTGTTTCTTGTAGGGTGAGCTATAGTTGAATTGCCTTTCATAAACGGAGTTGAATCACATGCATTATCAAATCCTAGCAGCAAGAGTTGTTTTCTGGTGTGGAGAGTCACTATTGTGCTCAATTGCCCAAACACAGTGCAAATAGCACTCGCGTCAGTTCCTAGCAAGTACAGTGTATTTGACGCAAGAGAAACTACTCTTCTTGTCAGTTTCCTAAGCAGAGTTGAACTAGATATGGCCCTTGTGTGTAGGAAGCACAGTACTTTAGTTCTGAGCAAGCTTACTATTCTGGCTCTATAGGAAACACAGTAGAGTAGAAGAGTGCTACTTTCTCAAAAGCAGAGTGTGTTACTTGTAGGTTGAGCTATAGTTCAATTCCCTTTCATAAACGGAGTTGCATCACATGCAGTTTCTGGTCCTAGCAGCAAGAGTTGTTTTCTGGTATGGAGCGTCACTATTGTGCTCAATTGCCCAAACACAGTGCAAATAGCACTCGCGTCTGTTGCCAGCAAGTGCAGTGCATTGGACGCAAGAGAAACTACTGTTCTTGTCAGTTTACTAAGCAGAGTTGAACTAGATATGGCCCGTGTGTTTAGGAAGCACAGTTCTTTGGTTCTGAGCAAGCTGACTCTCCTGGCTCTATAGGAAACACAGTAGAGAAGAAGTGTGCTGTTTCTCAAAAGCAGAGTGTGTTTCTTGTAAGGCGAGCTAGATTTGAATTCCCTTTCATAAACGGAGTTGCATCACATGCAGTTTCTGGTCCTAGCAGCAAGAGCTGTTTTCTGGTAAGGAGAATCACTATTGTGCAAATTGCCCATACACAGTGCAAGTAGCACTCGCGTCTGTTCCCAGCAAGTGCAGTGAATTGGACGCAAGAGAAACTACTGTTCTTGTCAGTTTCCTAAGCAGAGTAGAACTAGATAGGGCCTGAGTGTGTAGGAAGCACAATACTTTAGTTCTGAGCAAGCTTACTGTTCTGGCTCTATAGGAAACACAGTAGAGTAGAAGAGTGCTGCTTTCTCAAAAGCAGAGTGTGTTTCTTGTAGGGCGAGCTAGAGTTGAATTCCCTTTCATAAACGGAGTTGAAATCACATGCAGTTTCTGGTCCTAAAAGCAAGAGTTGTTTTCTGGTAAGGAGAGTCACAATTGTGCTCAATTCCCCATATACAGTGCAAATAGCACTCGCGTCTGTTCCCAGCAAGTGCAGTGTATTGGACGCAAGAGAAACTACTGTTCTTGTCAGTTTCCTAAGCAGAGTTGAACTAGATAGGGCCCGAGTGTGTAGGAAGCACAGTTCTTTGGTTCTGAGCAAGCTGACTGTTCTGGCTCTATAGGAAACACAGTAGAGTAGAAGATGGCTGCTTTCTCAAAAGCAGAGTATGTTTCTTGTAAGGGGAGCTAGATTTGAATTCCCTTTCATAAACGGAGTTGAAATCACATGCAGTTTCTGGTCCTAGCAGCAAGAGCTGTTTTCTGGTAAGGAGAATCACTATTGTGCTCAATTGCCCATACACAGTGCAAGTAGCACTCGCGTATGTTCCCAGCAAGTGCAGTGAATTGGACGCAAGAGAAACTACTGTTCTTGTCAGTTTCCTAAGCAGAGTTGAACTAGATATGGCCCTTGTGTGTAGGAAGCACAGTACTTTAGTTCTGAGCAAGCTTAATGTTCTGGATCTATAGGAAACACAGTAGAGTAGAAGAGTGCTCCTTTCTCAAAAGCAGAGTGTGTTTCTTGTAGGGTGAGCTATAGTTGAATTCCCTTTCATAAACGGAGTTGAATCACATGCAGTTTCAAGTCCTAGCAGCAAGAGTTGTTTTCTGGTAAGGAGAGTCACTATTGTGCTCAATTGTCCAAACACACTGCAAATAGCACTCGCGTCAGATCCCAGCAAGTGCAGTGTATTGGACGCAAGAGAAACTACTGATCTTGTCAGTTTCCTAAGCAGAGTTGAACTAGATATGGCCCGTGTGTGTAGGAAGCACAGTTCTTTGGCTCTGAGCAAACTGACTGTTCTGGCTGTATAGGAAAAACAGTAGAGTAGAAGTGTGCTGCTTTCTCAAAAGCAGAGTGTGTTTCTTGTAAGGCGAGCTAGAGTTGAATTCCCTTTCATAAACGGAGTTGAAATCACATGCAGTTTCTGGTCCTAAAAGCAAGAGTTGTTTTCTGGTATGGAGAGTCACTATTGTGCTCAATTGCCCATACACAGTGCAAATATCTCTCGCGTCTGTTCCCAGCAAGTGCAGTGTATTGGACGCAAGAGAAACTACTGTTCTTGTCAGTTTCCTAAAGAGAGTTGAACTAGATATGGCCCTTGTGTGTAGGAAGCACAGTTCTGTGGTTCTTAGCAAGCTCACTGTTGTGCGTCAATAGGAAACACAGTTGAGTAGAAGAGTGCTGCTTTCTCAAAAGGAGTGTGTTTCTTGTAAGGCTAGCTAGAGTTGAATTCCTTTTCATAAACGGAGTTGAATCACATGCAGTTTCTGGTCCTAGCAGCAAGAGTTGTTTTCTGGTAAGGCGAGTCACTATTGTGCTCAATTGGCCATACCCAGTGCAAATAGCACTCGCTGTGTTCCCAGCAAGTGCAGTGTACTGGACGCAAGAGAAACTACTGTTCTTGTCAGTTTCCTAAGCAGAGTTGGACTAGATAGGGCCCGAGTGTGTAGGAAGCACAGTTCTTTGGTTCTGAGCAAGCTGACTGTGCTGGCTCTATACGAAACACAGTAGAGTAGAAGAGTGCTGCTTTCTCAAAAGCAGAGTATATTTCTTGTAAGAGGAGCTAGATTTGAATTCCCTTTCATAAACGGAGTTGCATCACATGCAGTTTCTGGTCCTAGCAGCAAGAGCTGTTTTTTGGTAAGGAGAATCACTATTGTGCTCAATTTCCCATACACAGTGCAAGTAGCACTCGCGTCTGTTCACAGCAAGTTCAGTGAGTTGGACGCAAGAGAAACTACTGTTCTTGTCAGTTTCCTAAGCAGAGTTGAACTAGATATGGCCCTTGTGTGTAGGAAGCACAGTACTTTAGTTCTGAGCAAGCTTACTGTTCTGGCTCTATAGGAAAAACAGTAGAGTAGAGGAATGCGGCTTTCTCAAAAGCAGAGTGTGTTTCTTGTAGGGTGAGCTATAGTTGAATTCCCTTTCATAATCGGAGTTGAATCACATGCAGTTTCTGGTCCTAGTAGCAAGAGTTGTGTTCAGGTAAGGAGAGTCACTATTGTGCTCAATTGCCCAAACACAGTGCAAATAGCACTCGCGTCAGTTCCCAGCAAGGGCAGTGTATTGGACGCAAGAGAAAATACTGTTCTTGTCAGTTTCCTAAGCAGAGTTGAACTAGATATGGCCCTTGTGTGTAGGAAGCACAGTTCTTTGGTTCTGAGCAAGCTGACTGTCCTGGCTCTATAAGAAACACAGTAGAGTAGAAGTGTGCTGCTTTCTCAAAAGCAGAGTGTGTTTCTTGTAAGGCGAGCTATAGTTGAATTCCCTTTCATAAACGGAGTTGAAATCACATGCAGTTTCTGGTCCTAAAAGCAAGAGTTGTTTTCTGGTAAGGAGAGTCACTATTGTGCTCAATTGCCCATACACAGTGCAAATAGCACTCGCGTCTGTTCCCAGCAAGTGCAGTGTATTGGACGCAAGAGAAACTACTGTTCTTGTCAGTTTCCTAAGCAAAGTTGAACTAGATATGGCCCGTGTGTGTTGGAAGCACAGTTCTTTGGTTCTGAGCAAGCTGACTGTTCTGGCTCTATAGGAAACACAGTAGAGTAGAAGTGTGCTGCTTTTCAAAAGCAGTGTGTTTCTTGTAAGGCGAGCTAGAGTTGAATTCCCTTTCATAAACGGAGTTGAGATCACATGCAGTTTCTGGTCCTAAAAGCAAGAGTTTCTTTCTGGTAAGGAGAGTCACTATTGTGCTCAATTGCCCATACACAGTGCACATAGCACTCGCGTCTGTTCCCAGCAAGTGCAGTGTATTGGACGCAAGAGAAACTACTGTTCTTTTCAGTTGACTAAAGAGAGTTGAACTAGATATGTCCCTTGTGTGTAGGAAGCACAGTTCTGTGGTTCTTAGCAAGCTGACTGTTGTGCCTCAATAGGAAACACAGTTGAGTAGAAGAGTGCTGCTTTCTCAAAAGGAGTGTGTTTCTTGTAAGGCTAGCTAGAGTTGAATTCCCTTTCATAAACGGAGTGGCATCACATGCAGTTTCTGGTCCTAGCAGCAAGAGTAGTTTTCTGGTAAGGAGAGTCACTATAGTGCTCAATTGGCCATACCCAGTGCAAATAGCACTCGCGTCTGTTCCCAGCAAGTGCAGTGTATTGAACAGAAGAGAAGCTACTGTTCTTGTCAGTTTCCTAAGCAGAGTTGAACTAAATATGGCCCGTGTGGGTAGGAAGCACAGTTCTTTTGTTCTGAGCAAGCTGACTGTTCTGGCTCAATAGGAAACACAGTTGAGTACAAGAGTGCTGCTTTCTCAAAAGAAGTGTGTTTCATGTAAGCCTAGCTAGAGTTGAATTCCCTTTCATAAACGGAGTTGAATCACATGCAGTTTCTGGTCCTAGCAGCAAGAGTTGTTTTCTGTTAAGGAGAGTCACTATTGTGCTCAATTGGCCATACCCAGTGCAAATAGCATTCGCGTCTGTTCCCAGCAAGTGCAGTGTATTGGATGCAAGAGAAACTACTGTTCTTGTCAGTTTCCTAAGCCGAGTTGAACTAGATATGGCCCTTGTGTGTAGGAAGCACAGTTCTTTGATTCTGAGCAAGGTGATTGTTCTGGCTCTATAGGAAACACAATAGAGTAGAAGATTGCTGCTTTTTCAAAAGCAGAGTGTTTTTCTTGTAGGGCGAGCTATAGTTGAATTCCCTTTCATAAACGGAGTTGCATCACATGCAGTTTCTGGTCCTAGCAGCAGGAGTTGTTTTCTGTTAAGGAGAGTCACTATTGTGCTCAATTGCCCCTACACAGTGCAAATAACACTCGCTTCTGATTCTAGCAAGTGCAGTGTATTGGACGCAAGAGAAACTACTGTTCTTGTCAGTTTCCTAAGCAGAGTTGAACTAGATATGGCCTTTGTGTGTATTAAGCACAGTTCTTTAGTTCTGAGCAAGCTGACTGTTCTGGCTCTATAGGAAACACAGTAGAGTAGAAGAGTGCTGCTTTCTCAAAAGCATAGTGTGTTTCTTGTAAGGCGAGCTAGAGTTGATTTCCCTTTCAGAAACGGAGTTGAATCACATGCAGATTCTGGTCCTAGCAGCAGGAGTTGTTTTTTGGTAAGGAGAGAAACTATTGTGATCAATTGTCCATACCCAGTGCAAATAGCCCTCGTATCTGTTCCCAGCAAGTGCAGTGTATTTGACGCAAGAGAAGCTACTGTTCTTGTCAGTTTCCTAAGCAGAGTTGAACTAGATATGGCCCGTGTGGGTAGGAAGCACAGTTCTTTGTTCTGAGCAAGCTGACTGTTCTGGCTCTATAGGAAACACAGTAGAGTAGAAGTGTGCTGCTTTCTCAAAAGCAGAGTGTGTTTCTTGTAAGGCGGGCTGGAGTTGAATTCCCTTTCATAAACGGAGTTGAAATCACATGCAGTCTGGTCCTAGCAGCAAGAGTTGTTTTCTGGTAAGGAGAGTCACTATTGTGCTCAATTGCCCAAACACAGTGCAAATAGCACTCGCGTCAGTTCCCAGGAAGTGCAGTGTATTGGACACAAGAGAAACTACTGTTCTTGTCAGTTTCCTAAGCAGAGTTGAACTAGATATGGCCCTTGTGTGTAGGTAGCACAGTTCTGTGGTTCTTAGCAAGCTGACTGTTGTGCCTCAATAGGAAACACAGTTGAGTAGAAGAGTGCTGCTTTCTCAAAAGGAGTGTGTTTCTTGTAAGGCTAGCTATGGTTGAATTCCCTTTCATAAACGGAGTTGAATCACATGCAGTTTCTGGTCCTAGCAGCAAGAGTTGTTTTCTGGTAAGGAGAGTCACTATTGTGCTCAATTGGCCATACCCAGTGCAAATAGCACTCGCGTCTGTTCCCAGCAAGTGCAGTGTATTGGACGCAAGAGAAGCTACTGTTCTTGTCAGTTTCCTGAGCAGAGTTGAACTAGATATGGCCCTTGTGTGTAGGAAGCACAGTTCTTTGGTTCTGAGCAAGCTGACTGTCCTGTCTCAATAGGAAACACAGTTGAGTAGAGGAGTGCTGTTTTCTCAAAAGAAGTGTGTTTCTTGTAAGACAAGCTAGAGTTGAATTCCCTTTCATAAACAGAGTTGAATCACATGCAGTTTCTGGTCCTAGCAGCAACAGTTGTTTTCTGGTAAGGAGAGTCACTATATTGTGTTCAACCAGTGCAAATAGAGCTAGAGGTCAATTCCCTTTCATAAACGATTGAAACACATGCAATTTGTGTTCCTAGCAGCAAGATTTGTTTTCTGGTAAGGAACGTCACTATTGTGCTCAATTGCCAATACCCAGTGCAAATAGCACTCGCGTCTGTTCCCAGCAAATGCAGTGTATTGGACGCAAGAGAAGCTACTGTTCTTGTCAGTTTCCTAAGCAGAGTTGAACTAGATATGGCCTTTGTGTTTAGGAAGCACAGTTCTGTGGTTCTTAGCAAGCTGACTGTTCTGGCTCAATAGGAAACACAGTTGAGTAGAAGAGTGCTATTTTCTCAAAAGCAGAGTGTTTTTCTTGTAGGGCGAGCTATAGTTGAATTCCCTTTCATAAACCGAGTTGCATCACATGCAGTTTCTGGTCCTAGCAGCAAGAGTTGTTTTCTGATAAGGAGAGTGACTATTGTGCTCAATTGGCCATACCCAGTGCAAATAGCACTCGCGTCTGTTCCCAGCAATTGCAGTGTATTGGACGCAAGAGAAACTACTGTTCTTGTCAGTTTCCTAAGCCGAGTTGAACTAAATAGATCTCGAGTGTGTAGGAAGCACAGTTCTTTGGTTCTGAGCAAGCTGACTGTTCTGGCTCTATAGGAAACACATTAGAGTAGAAGAGTGCTGCTTTCTCAAAAGCAGAGTATGTTTCTTGTAAGGGGAGCTAGATTTGAATTCCCTTTCATAAACGGAGTTGCATCACATGCAGTTTCTGGTCCTAGCAGCAAGAGCTGTTTTCTGGTAAGGAGAATCACTATTGTGCTCAATTGCCCATACACAGTGGAAGTAGCACTCGCGTCTGTTCCCAGCAAGTGCAGTGAATTGGACGCAAGAGAAACTACTGTTCTTGTCAGTTTCCTAAGCAGAGTTGAACTAGATATGGCCCTTGTGTTTAGGCAGCACAGTACTTTAATTCTGAGCAAGCTTACTGTTCTGGCTCTATAGGAAACCCAGTAGAGTAGATGAGTGCTGCTTTCTCAAAAGCAGAGTGTGTTTCTTGTAGGGTGAGCTTTAGTTGAATTCCCTTTCATAAACGGAGTTGAATCACACGCAGTTTCCAGTCCTAGCAGGAAGAGTTGTTTTCTGGTAAGGAGAGTCACTATTGGGCTCTATTGCCCAAACACAGTGCAAATAGCACTCGCGTCAGTTCCCAGCAAGTGCAGTGTATTGGACGCAAGAGAAACTACTGTTCTTGTCAGTTTCCTAAGCAAAGTTGAACTAGATATGGCCCGTGTGTGTTGGAAGCACAGTTCTTTGGTTCTGAGCAAGCTGACTGTTCTGGCTCTATAGGAAACACAGTAGAGTAGAAGTGTGCTGCTTTTCAAAAGCAGTGTGTTTCTTGTAAGGCGAGCTAGAGTTGAATTCCCTTTCATAAACGGAGTTGAGATCACATGCAGTTTCTGGTCCTAAAAGCAAGAGTTTCTTTCTGGTAAGGAGAGTCACTATTGTGCTCAATTGCCCATACACAGTGCAAATAGCACTCGCGTCTGTTCCCAGCAAGTGCAGTGTATTGGACGCAAGAGAAACTACTCTTCTTTTCAGTTTCCTAAAGAGAGTTGAACTAGATATGTCCCTTGTGTGTAGGAAGCACAGTTCTGTGGTTCTTAGCAAGCTGACTGTTGTGCCTCAATAGGAAACACAGTTGAGTAGAAGAGTGCTGCTTTCTCAAAAGGAGTTTGTTTCTTGTAAGGCTAGCTAGAGTTGAATTCCCTTTCATAAACGGAGTTGCATCACATGCAGTTTCTGGTCCTAGCAGCAAGAGTAGTTTTCTGGTAAGGAGAGTCACTATAGTGCTCAATTGGCCATACCCAGTGCAAATAGCACTCGCGTCTGTTCCCAGCAAGTGCAGTGTATTGAACAGAAGAGAAGCTACTGTTCTTGTCAGTTTCCTAAGCAGAGTTGAACTAAATATGGCCCGTGTGGGTAGGAAGCACAGTTCTTTGGTTCTGAGCAAGCTGACTGTTCTGGCTCAATAGGATTGAGTTCAAGAGTGCTGCCATAACACAGTTGAGTTCAAGAGTGCTGCTTTCTCAAAAGAAGTGTGTTTCATGTAAGGCTAGCTAGAGTTGAATTCCCTTTAATAAACGGAGTTGAATCACATGCAGTTTCTGGTCCTAGCAGCAGGAGTTGTTTTCTGTTAAGGAGAGTCACTATTGTGCTCAATTGCTCCTACACAGTGCAAATAACACTCGCTTCTGATTCTAGCAAGTGCAGTGTATTGGACGCAAGAGAAACTACTGTTCTTGTCAGTTTCCTAAGCAGAGTTGAACTAGATATGGCCTTTGTGTGTATTAAGCACAGTTCTTTAGTTCTGAGCAAGCTGACTGTTCTGGCTCTATAGGAAACACAGTAGAGTAGAAGAGTGCTGCTTTCTCAAAAGCATAGTGTGTTTCTTGTAAGGCGAGCTAGAGTTGATTTCCCTTTCAGAAACGGAGTTGAATCACATGCAGATTCTTGTCCTAGCAGCAGGAGTTGTTTTTTGGTAAGGAGAGAAACTATTGTGCTCAATTGTCCATACCCAGTGCAAATAGCCCTCGTATCTGTTCCCAGCAAGTGCAGTGTATTTGACGCAAGAGAAGCTACTGTTCTTGTCAGTTTCCTAAGCAGAGTTGAACTAGATATGGCCCGTGTGGGTAGGAAGCACAGTTCTTTGTTCTGAGCAAGCTGACTGTTCTGGCTCTATAGGAAACACAGTAGAGTAGAAGTGTGCTGCTTTCTCAAAAGCAGAGTGTGTTTCTTGTAAGGCGGGCGGGAGTTGAATTCCCTTTCATAAACGGAGTTGAAATCACATGCAGTCTGGTCCTAGCAGCAAGAGTTGTTTTCTGGTAAGGAGAGTCACTATTGTGCTCAATTGCCCAAACACAGTGCAAATAGCACTCGCGTCAGTTCCCAGGAAGTGCAGTGTATTGGACACAAGAGAAACTACTGTTCTTGTCAGTTTCCTAAGCAGAGTTGAACTAGATATGGCCCTTGTGTGTAGGTAGCACAGTTCTGTGGTTCTTTCCAAGCTGTCTGTTCTGGCTCAATAGGAAACATAGTTGAGTACAAGAGTGCTGCTTTCTCAAAAGAAGTGTGTTTCTTGTAAGGCTAGCTATGGTTGAATTCCCTTTCATAAACGGAGTTGAATCACATGCAGTTTCTGGTCCTAGCAGCAACAGTTGTTTTCTGGTAAGGAGAGTCACTATATTGTGCTCAACCAGTGCAAATAGAGCTAGAGGTCAATTCCCTTTCATAAACGGTTGAAACACATGCAATTTGTGTTCCTAGCAGCAAGATTTGTTTTCTGGTAAGGAACGTCACTATTGTGCTCAATTGCCAATACCCAGTGCAAATAGCACTTGCGTCTGTTCCCAGCAAATGCAGTGTATTGGACGCAAGAGAAGCTACTGTTCTTGTCAGTTTCCTAAGCAGAGTTGAACTAGATATGGCCTTTGTGTTTAGGAAGCACAGTTCTGTGGTTCTTAGCAAGCTGACTGTTCTGGCTCAATAAGAAACACAGTTGAGTAGAAGAGTGCTGTTTTCTCAAAAGCAGAGTGTTTTTCTTGTAGGGCGAGCTATAGTTGAATTCCCTTTCATAAACCGAGTTGCATCACATGCAGTTTCTGGTCCTAGCAGCAAGAGCTGTTTTCTGGTAAGGAGAGTGACTATTGTGCTCAATTGGCCATACCCAGTGCAAATAGCACTCGCGTCTGTTCCCAGCAAGTGCAGTGTATTGGACACAAGAGAAACTACTGTTCTTGTGAGTTTCCTAAGCCGAGTTGAACTAAATAGATCTCGAGTGTGTAGGAAGCACAGTTCTTTGGTTCTGAGCAAGCTTACTGTTCTGGCTCTATAGGAAACCCAGTACAGTAGATGAGTGCTGCTTTCTCAAAAGCAGAGTGTGTTTCTTGTAGGGTGAGCTTTAGTTGAATTCCCTTTCATAAACGGAGTTGAATCACAAGCAGTTTCCAGTCCTAGCAGGAAGAGTTGTTTTCTGGTAAGGAGAGTCACTATTGGGCTCTATTGCCCAAACACAGTGCAAATAGCACTCGCGTCAGTTCCCAGCAAGTGCAGTGTATTGGACGCAAGAGAAACTACTGTTCTTGTCAGTTTCCTAAGCAAAGTTGAACTAGATATGGCCCGTGTGTGTTGGAAGCACAGTTCTTTGGTTCTGAGCAAGCTGACTGTTCTGGCTCTATAGGAAACACAGTAGAGTAGAAGTGTGCTGCTTTTCAAAAGCAGTGTGTTTCTTGTAAGGCGAGCTAGAGTTGAATTCCCTTTCATAAACGGAGTTGAGATCACATGCAGTTTCTGGTCCTAAAAGCAAGAGTTTCTTTCTGGTAAGGAGAGTCACTATTGTGCTCAATTGCCCATACACAGTGCAAATAGCACTCGCGTCTGTTCCCAGCAAGTGCAGTGTATTGGACGCAAGAGAAACTACTGTTCTTGTTAGTTTCCTAAGCCGAGTTGAACTAGATATGGCCCTTGTGTGTAGGAAGCACAGTTCTTTGATTCTGAGCAAGGTGATTGTTCTGGCTCTATAGGAAACACAATAGAGTAGAAGATTGCTGCTTTTTCAAAAGCAGAGTGTTTTTCTTGTAGGGCGAGCTATAGTTGAATTCCCTTTCATAAACGGAGTTGCATCACATGCAGTTTCTGGTCCTAGCAGCAGGAGTTGTTTTCTGTTAAGGAGAGTCACTATTGTGCTCTATTGCCCCTACACAGTGCAAATAACACTCGCTTCTGATTCTAGCAAGTGCAGTGTATTGGACGCAAGAGAAACTACTGTTCTTGTCAGTTTCCTAAGCAGAGTTGAACTAGATATGGCCTTTGTGTGTATTAAGCACAGTTCTTTAGTTCTGAGCAAGCTGACTGTTCTGGCTCTATAGGAAACACAGTAGAGTAGAGGAGTGCTGCTTTCTCAAAAGCATAGTGTGTTTCTTGTAAGGCGAGCTAGAGTTGATTTCCCTTTCAGAAACGGAGTTGAATCACATGCAGATTCTGGTCCTAGCAGCAGGAGTTGTTTTTTGGTAAGGAGAGAAACTATTGTGCTCAATTGTCCATACCCAGTGCAAATAGCCCTCGTATCTGTTCCCAGCAAGTGCAGTGTATTTGACGCAAGAGAAGCTACTGTTCTTGTCAGCTTCCTAAGCAGAGTTGAACTAGATATGGCCCTTGTGGGTAGGAAGCACAGTTCTTTGTTCTGAGCAAGCTGACTGTTCTGGCTCTATAGGAAACACAGTAGAGTAGAAGTGTGCTGCTTTCTCAAAAGCAGAGTGTGTTTCTTGTAAGGCGGGCTGGAGTTGAATTCCCTTTCATAAACGGAGTTGAAATCACATGCAGTCTGGTCCTAGCAGCAAGAGTTGTTTTCTGGTAAGGAGAGTCACTATTTTGCTCAATTGCTCAAACACAGTGCAAATAGCACTCGCGTCAGTTCCCAGGAAGTGCAGTGTATTGGACACAAGAGAAACTACTGTTCTTGTCAGTTTCCTAAGCAGAGTTGAATTAGATATGGCCCTTGTGTGTAGGTAGCACAGTTCTGTGGTTCTTACCAAGCTGTCTGTTCTGGCTCAATAGGAAACACAGTTGAGTACAAGAGTGCTGCTTTGTCAAAAGAAGTGTGTTTCTTGTAAGGCTAGCTATGGTTGAATTCCCTTTCATAAACGGAGTTGAGATCACATGCAGTTTCTGGTCCTAGCAGCAAGAGTTGTTTTCTGGTAAGGAGAGTCACTATTGTGCTCAATTGGCCCATACCCAGTGCAAATAGCACTCGCGTCTGTTCCCAGCAAGTGCAGTGTATTGGACGCAAAAGAAGCTACTGTTCTTGTCAGTTTCCTGAGCAGAGTTGAACTAGATATGGCCCGTGTGTGTAGGAAGCACAGTTCTTTGGTTCTGAGCAAGCTGACTGTCCTGTCTCAATAGGAAACACAGTTGAGTAGAGGAGTGCTGTTTTCTCAAAAGAAGTGTGTTTCTTGTAAGACAAGCTAGAGTTGAATTCCCTTTCATAAACGGAGTTGAATCACATGCAGTTTCTGGTCCTAGCAGCAACAGTTGTTTTCTGGTAAGGAGAGTCACTATATTGTGCTCAACCAGTGCAAATAGAGCTAGAGGTCAATTCCCTTTCATAAACGGTTGAAACACATGCAATTTGTGTTCCTAGCAGCAAGATTTGTTTTCTGGTAAGGAACGTCACTATTGTGCTCAATTGCCAATACCCAGTGCAAATAGCACTCGCGTCTGTTCCCAGCAAATGCAGTGTATTGGACGCAAGAGAAGCTACTGTTCTTGTCAGTTTCCTAAGCAGAGTTGAACTAGATATGGCCTTTGTGTTTAGGAAGCACAGTTCTGTGGTTCTTAGCAAGCTGACTGTTCTGGCTCAATAGGAAACACAGTTGAGTAGAAGAGTGCTGTTTTCTCAAAAGCAGAGTGTTTTTCTTGTAGGGCAAGCTATAGTTGAATTCCCTTTCATAAACCGAGTTGCATCACATGCAGTTTCTGGTCCTAGCAGCAAGAGTTGTTTTCTGATAAGGAGAGTGACTATTGTGCTCAATTGGCCATACCCAGTGCAAATAGCACTCGCGTCTGTTCCCAGCAAGTGCAGTGTATTGGACGCAAGAGAAACTACTGTTCTTGTCAGTTTCCTAAGCAGAGTTGAACTAGATATGGCACTTGTGTGTAGGAAGCACAGTTCTTTGGTTCTGAGCAAGGTGATTGTTCTGGCTCTATAGGAAACACAATAGAGTAGAAGATTGCTGCTTTTTCAAAAGCAGAGTGTTTTTCTTGTAGGGCGAGCTATAGTTGAATTCCCATTCATAAACGGAGTTGCATCACATGCAGTTTCTGGTCCTAGCAGCAGGAGTTGTTTTCTGGTAAGGAGAATCACTATTGTGCTCAATTGACGCTACACAGTGCAAATAGCACTCGCTTCTGTTCCCAGCAAGTTCAGTGTATTGGACGCAAGAGAAACTACTGTTCTTGTCAGTTTCCTAAGCCGAGTTGAACTAAATAGATCTCGAGTGTGTAGGAAGCACAGTTCTTTGGTTCTGAGCAACCTTACTGTTCTGGCTCTATAGGAAACCCAGTACAGTAGATGAGTGCTGCTTTCTCAAAAGCAGAGTGTGTTTCTTGTAGGGTGAGCTTTAGTTGAATTCCCTTTCATAAACGGAGTTGAATCACAAGCAGTTTCCAGTCCTAGCAGGAAGAGTTGTTTTCTGGTAAGGAGAGTCACTATTGGGCTCTATTGCCCAAACACAGTGCAAATAGCACTCGCGTCAGTTCCCAGCAAGTGCAGTGTATTGGACGCAAGAGAAACTACTGTTCTTGTCAGTTTCCTAAGCAGAGTTGAACTAGATATGGCCCGTGTGGGTAGGAAGCACAGTTCTTTGTTCTGAGCAAGCTGACTGTTCTGGCTCTATAGGAAACACAGTAGAGTAGAAGTGTGCTGCTTTCTCAAAAGCAGAGTGTGTTTCTTGTAAGGCGGGCGGGAGTTGAATTCCCTTTCATAAACGGAGTTGAAATCACATGCAGTCTGGTCCTAGCAGCAAGAGTTGTTTTCTGGTAAGGAGAGTCACTATTGTGCTCAATTGCCCAAACACAGTGCAAATAGCACTCGCGTCAGTTCCCAGGAAGTGCAGTGTATTGGACACAAGAGAAACTACTGTTCTTGTCAGTTTCCTAAGCAGAGTTGAACTAGATATGGCCCTTGTGTGTAGGTAGCACAGTTCTGTGGTTCTTTCCAAGCTGTCTGTTCTGGCTCAATAGGAAACATAGTTGAGTACAAGAGTGCTGCTTTCTCAAAAGAAGTGTGTTTCTTGTAAGGCTAGCTATGGTTGAATTCCCTTTCAAAAACGGAGTTG